>NC_088284.1:51123356-51733356 GCF_036013445.1 Caloenas nicobarica
TTAAACAATCAAATTTTTTTTTCTTCTTTTCAGTGCTGGATGATGGTTTGGAATTTTCACTGTCATCATGGATCTCTTGGTAGATTTTATCATTTTGATCTGGTAGACTACCAAATTCCAAGTTGTTCTGAAAACTCCTCAGTGCATTTGCTTGCATGAAGAGGCTTGTAGGATTGTTGTCCTGTTTTCTAGAATGGAAAACTTGGCTATTCTCTTTTGTTTACCTCTGCCTTTTGAAATAAAGAGAAAAAAAGCAAAACTTAGGGTGTAACCTTTGTCTGATGTCTACATACTCTTTTTTTTTTCTTCACCTTGTCTCAGCCTGGTGTAGAACTAATATTACTTTCAGGTATCCTGAGGTAAACAGATTTTTTCTATAATTAAGTAGAACCTAGAGGTGGTAACACTAATCTGAAGCAAACAAAAGTTTGATTCACAAGTTGAATATGCATACAGAAATCATACATCTTGCATTTATTGTAAAATAGAATTAATGTCAAAGAATAAAAATGAACTCTGTCTCTTTCCAGGCAGTCATTATTCCAGGTTAGTACACAGGTTAAAACTAACCGTAGAAAGCATTTTAAAGTGACATATTAATTTGCACGTTGTTGAAAAGTAAGAGGTACGAGTAGAGGACTGAGGCAGAAACTGAGAAATAACCAAGTGACTTTTTAACAGAGTTTTTAACATAGGTTAAATCTATCCTTTTCATTTCCTGAAGACACCAGATCGGTGACAGATGACTGCTTTGTTGAAAAATACTATTCTATTTGACAAGCACATACTTAGATTTGTCCACCATCTACTGTACTTAATTTTTACCTTGTGACTTAATTTTTATCTCAGCTTTATCCACACTTAAATGCAAAAAAACCCACAAAAAACAACCAACCAACCAAAAACTCCCTATGGATCTAATTAATTTATACACGAAATAATTTCTTTTAGTTAATTTAAAAAATTACAAAATATTTATTTCATTTTCTTCTTATATCTGCCACCTGTTGATGTTCTCTGCTTTTCAGTAAATTTTATTATTTATTCTTGTGGTAGTGCTTCAGCTTTGGGTAGTTTCACATGAAGACTGGTAATCCCTCTTTACTCAAATGTTTGATATCTCACAATTTATGCAACCTCTTAGAACTGCCAGGACTTTTTTTTTTTGAAAACTTTTTTTTTTGAAAACTTTTTTTTTTTTCCATACTAAGAAAATAAAAAGAGGCTTCAAATCTTTGTTAATGTGTAAGACAATATTGGAAATCTAGATAAACCATGTGTCAGGATCACATTTATTTTGTGTCTAAAACCAGTGAAAGACCTCAAAGTAAAGCATGGTTTTCTTCCCTTTGAGTAACCATAGAAGGTGTTTTTAATTTTGAGCTTTCTGAGAAGGGGAAATATTTTGCAGTGTTCAAATAGCAATCTTAAAACAGACAAACAACACACATGCACGAAACCTATAAACCCACCAAAAATCTAAAAGAAAACCCAAAATAAGGATTTTCAGAAGAATTTAAATAAAAATCAACAGCTAGAAGTTAAAATGGGTTTTGTAACTAGCTGAATGTCTCCATTGTCACTTGGCTTTCTACTAGATATTTTATATAGTTATTATGAGATTTGTACCCGCTTACCCTGTGATAAACTACATCATGTAAAAATCATAATTCAAATGTGGTATGTCCTATATTTACTTAAACATACTAAGATGAGCCAAACTTACTATTCAGCTAAGAAATAGGTATAATTATTCAGAAAAAGAATGTGGCCTCCTTCAGAGGGATTTTATCAGCACATATTATGTTTTCATATTTAAATGAAAGTGCTCATATAATTTGGAAGTACTGTATTGATCACACAGTTGGTTTTGAAGTGTAATCTTAAGAAGAAACATTACTAACCAATCAATAAAGCCAATCTTTCCCCATATAGTTGTACTTAATGCATCTAAAATTCTTTAGTCTTGTATGTTAATGTAATTACCTGTGAATGCTTATTAACTTTGAGCACTACAAGATCTTACCTTAGTTTTCGGAAATGAAAGAACTTTTCTAGTACTTTATTTTAGTTGAGTGCTTTTCACCAAAAAAAAAAAAAAAAGTGTATTCAGCTGGACAATAAACTAACTGCCCACTAAGTGACTGCAGAACCTTTCATATGGAAAATACATTCAGAGATGTGGCTGCAGAAGGCCAAGCAATGGTTGAGACAAAGGTCTGATTTACTCATAACAGAAGTCAATGCAGTCATAATGACTTTTCTTTTTTTTTTCTCTGGCTTATCATTACTACTGAGGGTAAACAGGAAACACTGTAATTCTTTAGACCAGATAACTGAACTAGCTTTCATAATTTAAAGCAGTCAGGAAGATGGTGATTTGATGACCTGAAGATTCATCCTAGTTAGGGGGATCTGCATGACTTCAAACTGTTACACAGGGTCTTAATACATGTCAGTTCTAGCCTTGCCTTCCTGATATGAATGTTAAAGGAAAGGCTACATTATTTTTGACTGCAAAAGTATTTGCAGGCACAGTAAAATAACAAAAATTAGCAATGCTATTGGATTATTTGTCTTATCTTTAACCAACACAGATGTAACTATGTAACTTTACTACTCGAGGCAACTGTTTCTAGTTATTGCATCGTTGTAATGAGATCGGGTCAGAATTAATTTAGTTGAAAATTATGGTTTCCAGGGATTATGCATCTGCCAATGTCATACTCTGACCAAGAAAAAGCAGTAAATAACATACGTATGGAAAATCAATAACTGAGATGTGCGTTTTGAATTTAAATCAGGTAAAATGCTCAGAATATTATCACATAGAATTTTACAGGTTTCATGTCAATCAAAGTCTTTATTCTATGGTAATTCTTACCCAAATCACTGTTGAAGTCATAATGCAAAGCAAACATAATTTAAAATGGACTATGGTCCACTGTTTTTCTTCCCTGTGTGGCATTGTGTGTTTTTTGTTTGAATTTGAACAATAAATCTTTGTTGTAGTCAGAATCCTGTGCTCATCTCTTCCCGAGACAAAGAGTTTCAGTATCTAGGGTCCTCTTTCTTCAAGTCATGTAAAAATTGATGAATAAAATGCTTTCAAAACAAAATTCTGAAATCTGATCCTATTCAACTTGACATCTATGTGCTTTCCATTCACTGAATCACTAAATATAGTTTAAAAAAAACAGAAACAAAAGACACGTTTCATGCAATATGGATTTATCCTTTCAAAAAAAACATTCCATCAGTTAAAATACTTTCAATGGTATGATAATATTGGTTGGCAATAAGATTTCAAAAATTCTCTGAAAGATTTCCTTTAAGATTTAATGTTAAATCTGGTTATTGGGAAAAAGAAAAAAAAAAGGAGAGGAGAGGTGAGGGAAGAAAGGAAGAGAAAGGAAGGGAAAGGAAGGAAAAGGAAGGGAAGGGAAGGTGTGGGAAGGTGTGGGAAGGGAAGGGAAGGTGTGGAAAGAAAAGGTGCGGAAAGGAAAGGAAAGGTGCGGAAAGGAAAGGTGCGGAAAGGAAAGGTGCGGAAAGGAAAGGAAAGGTGCGGAAAGGAAAGGTGTGGAAAGGAAAGGTGTGGAAAGGAAAGGTGCAGAAAGGAAAGGAAAGGAAAGGTGCGGAAAGGAAAGGTGTGGAAAGGAAAGGTGTGGAAAGGAAAGGTGCAGAAAGGAAAGGAAAGGAAAGGTGCGGAAAGGAAAGGTGCGGAAAGGAAAGGAAAGGTGCGGAAAGGAAAGGTGCGGAAAGGAAAGGTGCGGAAAGGAAAGGAAAGGTGCAGAAAGGAAAGGTGTGGAAAGGAAAGGTGTGGAAAGGAAAGGTGCAGAAAGGAAAGGAAAGGAAAGGTGCGGAAAGGAAAGGTGCGGAAAGGAAAGGTGCGGAAAGGAAAGGAAAGGAAAGGTGCGGAAAGGAAAAGAAAGGTGCGGAAAGGTGCGGAAAGGAAAGGTGCGGTGCGGAAAGGAAAGGTGCAGTGTGGAAAGGAAAGGTGCGGAAAGGAAAGGAAAGGAAAGGAAAGGTGCGGAAAGGAAAGGAAAGGAAAGGTGCGGCAAGGAAAGGAAAGGTGCGGAAAGGTGCGGAAAGGAAAGGAAAGGAAAGGAAAGGAAAGGAAAGGAAAGGAAAGGAAAGGAAAGGAAAGGAAAGGAAAGGAAAGGAAAGGAAAGGAAAGGAAAGGAAAAATGTGGGAATGTGTGGGAAGGTGTGGGAAGGGAAGGTGCGGGAAGGTGCGGGAAGGTGCGGGAAGGGAAGGGAAGGGAAGGGAAGGGAAGGGAAGGGAGAGGAGAGAGATGTTTCACCATTTAAATCTATGTGCAATGAGCAATTCAGGGTTTTGGACATATATTGGCGAGCTTCCTTATTCAATTCCACTTACTGTATTAGGGCAACACAAACACAGATAGATAGGTAGATATAACATAAAGCAGTGGTTCAAGTCCTTTCTCAAGGCTAGGATGACTTGGCAAAGCATGGTGCCACAGTTTTTCTTAGGCTACACTTAGAACGTGATGCTAGATACAGGCAGCTTCAAAAATAAAAGAAGTCCTTATTATAAGGAAATTATTATGAAAATCACTGTTGAAGTCACAATGTTAAGATGCCAGAACTTAATATGGGCTCTGGTCAACTGTTCTACTTCCCTATAGTGCCTTCTGCTATCATTATGAGAAATAATGCCATCACTTTTATATGAGTTTTTGCAGTTATGATTGCTAAATGAAGATTTTTCCAAATGTCTTACAAATATTTTTTTCTCCCTATTTCATCCAGATTAGTAGCAGTAGCAGTAGTAGTAGTAGTAGTAGTATCTAGTTATTCAGTAAGAGCTGTGCTCAATTTCAGTTTAACAGAGAAGATTATATAGCAGGATTTTCAGAAAAACATCCCAAAGAAATATAGCATGCAGTGAAACTTTCACTGCTTAGCACTGAGCTGGTTTGAGTGAATTTATTTACCTTGTGGCTTATGGAAAGGAATACACCTTCCTTTAGCTTTCTTCCTGGGACACAGTTTTACACTGAAACAGGGGTGGGGATTTGGCAGCTGGTAATTTTCCTGTGCCTTTTACTCTTTACTGTTCTTGGATTTTATCAATGCCTATTGGGCTTCACACTAAATAATGATTTGTTTTATTTTAGGGAGTAACAGATTGTTGAGGTATGTGTGAAAAATGTATTTCAATTTAAAAGAAACTTCCCCTGAATAACTCCTAGAGAAATATATTCCTGTGTAGAGTGCTGTATCAGTATTTAAGCTGCTTATACAAAATTAAATGATACATGGAAAAACATACTTAGAAAAGCAGATTTATCTAAGATGGATCTCTTTTCACGGCTGGAATTGCTAGATTTTGTCCCTGTGATGCCTGCATTGTGAGACTTTATTTGTGGAATCTACCATGGTATTTTATCATTAGTCATACTGTGGTAGAATATTTTCTCTTGGAAAATACGGAAAAGACAGCGCTGACTCAAATAAGGTGCACATACTTAAACTCATCAGAGAACACTCAGTCATCTGTATTTACTGGATAGCCAAAAGTCCAGGATATTTTACAGTGTGCTTAGGATGTAGAATAGTGTAGGTTACCTCAAATTCACTCATACCCCAAACAGAATTAGTTAGGTGGTTTTGTGTTTCCTAGTGAACTGATAAACACTAAATAACCCACCCAATGCAAAAAATATTTGTTGTGGCACACTTCAATGTCTGACTAAGAGACTGGAAGAGGCTCTATCCCTTTGGAGCAAGGAGTTGTTTACTAGCTAGTAAAGTAGAGATGGCAGCCAGCCTAGCAAAGAGATATCAGGATATTCAAGGAAGCAGAACAAGATTATTTTAGTTACAAAGAGTGATCAGCTCAAGGAGGGAGTAGAAGGCAATGTGGGAGGAAAAATTAAGTCTTTCTGGATCCCTAGGAGACTTTGAAGGTGAATTTGCCTGTAAGAGGTAACGAAAAACACTCAAAGAGAGGCACCACAGCCCATTCATTGACACAACAGCTCTCTTCAGCCAATATTTTCTGAGACAAACAGCCCCAAACAGGCACGTCTTGAAACTACATATAATACAAAGTCTGAAATAGTAACTATTCTTTACAAGGATTGAACCGCAAGGTAGTTGAGTAAAAGAGTGTGAGACAAAGAGACGTTTCTGATTGGTGTTAGTTGTCTGACTGTGTGGGCTCTCACTTTTCATAGAAAGAAATTTTACAAATTCCACCCCCGCTCCGCTTCTGACTGAACTTAAAATTAATTTAAAGTGATTTAAATTTCCTGGATAAGAACAAGACATGCTTTATCTATGCATGTAGTTTGGAACAGTCTAAGAGATATGTTAGGTTCCAGAATACTTCTTCCAAAGCATGCAAAGGGTAACAGTGTGTGACTTCAATCTAGTTGAAGGACCACGTGGAAAAATGACACCAAAAAGGAAAGAGAAGTAGGTTCCAGTAAAACATAATGATTGAGAATGCACTGTAGCGTGCAGTGACATGCAATGATGTATGCAAGCCTAAGTTTCAAGACTTGTAAGGAATGTGTAATATTTATGCTGTAAGTACTCATACATTTTTATTTTAATTTTAATTGTACCCATATACAATTTATTATAGAGAACTGTCGAAGTTATATGGAGATATTGTCTCTATTTAAAATTTTCCATACTCAGAGCACTTTTCATTTTCAGAAAATTAATAAGTCTGCAGACATTCATTTGAAGTACAAAAATCTAGATATATTTTATATGTAACACGCTTTTCTAGTTGACCCCCCTAATTTATTTTTTTTTTTTACATTTTCATTGCATCAGCTTAATGAAGTCAAATTTTATCATTCATGCCAGTGAAACAGTCTGCAAATCTTTTACTATGCATGGTAATGTCTGATCTCAGTGGAACCTGATTATACAAGAAAAAAAAAGTATCACTGATTGTAGTCCATGCATGTCCATGCATTCTAAAAAGCTCATAATATCAGTTTATTCATTATTGGCATAGTGTTTGGACTTTAGTTAAGTGACGGTGATAGTTTTAATGGCAGAAACAAACCATAAAGATTTGAATATGATGTATAAAGACAAACTAGAGTAATAGTACATGGATTTGAGTCTAGTACAGGATTTCAGGACAGGCTTTAATATTCAAATCAATTGAACTTAAAAATTTCACAAATAATCTGAAGGAGTAAACGATATATTAATTAGAAATCTATGATAAAAGCACTTCAACTATTACATACTTACATAACTCTTAATCATATGAAGTATTGCTGTATAAGACTTTGATTAAAAGAACTGGATTCTATTTCGTTAATATCTTAGATTGCATTAAAAACTCACTCAGTGCCAATCTTGAAATATGTGGCCATAAATAAGGAGGTATCAATAGACTGAGCTTTGGTTAGAAGGATGACTCAAAGTCAGGTACTTCATCCAGTCCTGTTTTGTCAGTGATATATACTAGGGTGAAAATGATATTTCCAGATGCTGTTAATAATAATAACAATAACAACAGCAGTTATAATAACAATAATAGCAATAACAACTATAATAATAATATATATGTAGCTAGTCATTAGAGGATGGTCTGAATTGTCTGTTTAGATATTCACAATACAGAACACCATGTTTCTTATCTAGATAAATGTAGATTGGGTAGTACATTTGGGATCCACCACATCAGGTGATGCTCATTAACTGGGAAAGTATCCCAAGAAGTACTGACCTAAGAAAAGCTTAAGACGTCATTATGGAAAATTTCTTCAAAATGTAACCTGTGTAATGCCATAGGCAAATATTTGACAAATACAATATATGAAAGTTGTAGTAGGTTGGTGCAAAAGGAATTGTGGTTTTTGTATTGTTGAAATTTGTCATTTGATACATCCTTAAATAAATGTGGTTATGTTATACAGCATTTTAATGCATTTTTCTCACTTGTTTTTTTTTACTACTGACTTATTACTTGCTGTTCATTTTATATTTATTTTAGACTATGGAATTGATCTTAGACAAAAAGAAAATTTGAGCAATTTTCTTATTCAAATTCAAAATGGGTCATAAAGCAGCAGAGACAACTGGCAACATCAACAATGCATTTGACCCAGGAACTGCTAATGAATGTACAGTGCAGTGGTGGTTCAAGAAGTTTCTCAAAAGAGACAAGAGCCTTGAAGATGAGAAGCATAGTGGCTGGCTGTTGGAAGATGACAATGAATAACCGAGAGCAATCTTTGAAGCTGATCCTCTTAACAACTACACAAGAAGCTGCCAAAGAACTCGATGTTGACCATTCTACAGTTGTTCAGCTTTTGAAGCAAATTGGAAAGTTGAAAAAGCTCGATAAGTATGGGCCTCATGATCTGACCGAAAAAATGAAAGAAATTGAAACTTTGAAGTGTCATCTTCTCTTGTTCTATTACAACAACAATGAACCATTTCTCGATTGGATTGTGACATACAATGAAAAGTGGATTTTACATGACAACGGATGATGTCTATCTCAGTGGTATAGACAAAGAAGAAGCTCCAAAGCACTTCCCAAAGCCAGACTTGCACCTAAAAAAAGGTCACGGTCTCTGGTGGTCTAGTGCCTGTCCAATCCACTACAGCTTTCTGAATCCCCGTGAAACCATTCCATCTGAGAAGTGTGGCTCAGCAAATCAATGAGATGCACTGAAAACTGCAATGCCTGCAGCCAGCATCGGTCAACAGAAAGGGCCCAATTCTTCTCCATGACAACGCCTGGTTGCATGTCACACAACCAACACTTCAACAGTTGAACGAATTGGGCTACAAAGTTTTGCCTCATCTGCCATATTCACCTGACCTCTCACCAACTGACTATCACTTTTTCAAGCATCTTGACAACTTTTTGCTGAGAAACACATCCACAACCAGCAGGATGCAGAAACTGTTTTCCAAGAGTTCGTAGAATCCTGAAGCACAGATTTTTATGCTACAGGAATAAACAAGCTTATTTCTTATTGGCAAAAATGTGCTAATTGTAATGAGTTCTATTTTGATTAATAAAGATGCATTTGAGCCTAGTTTTAATGATTTAAAATTCACAGTCCAAGACTACAATTATTTTTGCACCAACCTAATAACAAAGGAAATAATGAGTAGAATTTAGGAATCAGTTTTCTTTCAGAACACATCACTGACTGCTGCTGCTGATGTCTATGCTGGCAGCTTTCCTTCAAGAAATATATAGAAATATTGACTCTTGAAA
Source organism: Caloenas nicobarica (assembly GCF_036013445.1). Classification (NCBI taxonomy): domain Eukaryota; kingdom Metazoa; phylum Chordata; class Aves; order Columbiformes; family Columbidae; genus Caloenas; species Caloenas nicobarica. The sequence goes on from NC_088284.1 coordinate 51,132,595, forward strand.
GTAAGCCTGTAAAGTGATGTGGGAGCTGGAAAATAAGACTCACAGAATAAGGGTAAAGGAATTTGCCTTATTGGAGAACTGGAGAAATGACTTGATCATCATCTTTGTAAACTTGCACTTGAAATAACTGTTAATGAAGACAGGATTTTTTCTTTTGTATGGAGACAGGATAACAAGATCCAGAGGCTTACAGCTGAACCTAGGCTTAATATCTTACCTTTGAAATCAAATATCTGAAAAAAACATATTATTTCCTAACAGTAATGATATTTGAATTTATAAAATTATAAGGAAAAAGGTGAATTAACAACATTGCAAAATACAATTAGATTGTGTGTATGCATGAATGAATTATGTGATTTCTGTTCTGTTTCTTGGACATTTTTGTAGTCTGTAAGTGGAGACAATTTGTTATTAACCCTTTAAACCTTTTAATTAATAAATATATGCACTTTCTTGTTTCTTCTTTTCCTAGAGTGACATATCAAGGATTTTATCTGTACTGATCTCAGCATTCTCAGAACTTCTGAATTTAATTTATTGTGCAAGATGTTTTCAAGCAGAGCAGAGATACCACTGTGCTTTTGGAGGTGATGGTCAACAGCCAGAGTACTAAGTAGTTCTCCTCCTGTCTTTGACCAGAGAATCAATGTTAGTAGTACTGTGCCTAACACTGGTTCACCTGGGAGCTTCTGTCTTGGTTTTTTATCTTTCATACAAATGAATTGCTCCTCAATTATACCCCTGTCATACCTGCCAGAAGGATTTTGACGTTATTGTTCCTTTCTCTGAAGCCTCAGCTTTGGCAATGGATGTCGAGTGCTTTGTAGTTGAAAAGATAACCACTTTTGTTATAGTCTCATTAAACAACTGCAAGTGACATTGTCAGAGATGTTGTAAAATTATCTTAATTTAGCTGAAATGCAATGCCTGAAAATTATTGTCTCAAACCCAACATGATGGAGAATGACCCAGCTGCATTGGTCTCCTAATCAATAATTTTGTTTCAGGGGATTAGGTACGGTAAGTTACTTTATGAACTCTTACTGTTCTCTTAGAATCATAGACTCATTTTGGCTAAGTACACAACATCCGCAGCCTTCCCCTCATCCAATTAGCAGGTCACATTGTCATAGAAAGACAACAGGCTGGTCAAGCAGGACCTGCCTTTCATAAACCCACACTGACTGGGCCTGATCGCCAGCTTGTCCTGTACGTGCAGTGTGATGGCACTTAAGAAGATCTGTTCCATCACCTTCCCCAGCACCGAGGTCAGACTGACAGGCCTGTAATTCCCCAGATTCTCCTTCTGGCCCTTCTTGTAGATGGGCATCATGTTTGCCAACTTCTAGTAAACTAGGACCTCACCGGTTAGCCAAGACTGCTGACAAATAATTGAAAATGGTTTGGTGATCATCTCCACCAGCTCCCTCAGTACCCTCAGGTGGATCCCATCTGGCCCCATAGACCTGTGTGTGTCTAAGTGGTGTAGCAGGTCACTAACCATTTCCCCCTGGGTTATCCAGGCTTTGTTTTGCTCCTCATCCCTGTCTTCTGGTTCACGGGGTTGTGTACCTGGAGCACAACTGGTCTTACTATTAAAGACAGGCAAAGAAGGCATCTAGTACCTCAGCCTTTCCCTTGTCCTCTGTCACTGTGTTTCCACCCACATCCACCAGAGGGAGGAGAGTCTCAGTAGCTCTCCTCTTGCTGCTGACGTATTTATAGAAGCATTTTTTGTTCCCTCTTAGAGCAGTAGGCAGGCTCAGCTCTAGTTGAGCTTTGGCTCTTTAATTTTCTCCCTGCATAACTTCACGGCATCCTTGTAGTCCTCTTCAGTAGTCCTCTTGCAAGGGAGTGTTTTGCTATGCCAGTAAAGTGACAGTAGTGCAAAAGTAAGTATTGATAAAAGTAGTAAAATCAGGACACTTTTAGAGCTTAGACATTCTTACCTATAATAATTTTACCCTAACCACCTTTCCCTCGCCTTCCCCTCTGAATACTTTTTAACAGCAAGTATTGTTTTCTTCTGCAAGCATGTTATCTCTTAACATATAAACAGAACTATAGATACATTAATGACACATTATTAAGCACTAATAACACACATTCAGTGAGTGGTTTGTTATTTCAGTTTTACTAAAAAATTACTATATAATATTATTAAATATATAATTATATATAATATCATGTTCCTTGCAGAAAATCTTGGGCTGGGAATCAGTGGTAGGACATATCTGTAAAGCTGGCACAGAAAGTGAAGTTAAGGGGATTCAATGTTGCAATGTTTTCTCTGTGGGTGAAGTCTTGCAGACTGAGACAAATGTCAGTCATTTATAAAGCTCTCTTTGGAGAGACTGAATAAAGTGATTAACATCCAGGAAAAGACAGTTCATAAAATTTTGGTTCTAAGATGAATCTTACAAATGCCTTTTTTTTTTTTTTAAAGGAAAAAAAAATCTGAATTTCTCTTTTTATCTATATTATTGTTAGAGTGGATAGAATCTCTCCAAACATGAAGAACTTTTTATATGTGGTTTGTTTAAGATTGCTTTGTATAATGTGATTATATAGATGGCTATCTCAGTGACAGTTGATGAGATTTACTGAATATGACTTTCCTTCTTTCAGTTTAATTCCCAGAGGTCTGGTTTGATTTATTACTACTACTACTACTACTACTACTACTACTACTAGTTTTTTAGGCACTGAATTACATTGCTTATTTCTCTCTGAAACACTTTGGTATAAATTTTCCCTTGAATAAAAAGGAAGTGTTCGTTACCTTTCTAATTTTAAGAAGATTTTTTTTTTTCTTGGACGAAACATAATCCAATGGACAACTTCTCCCTTTGAACAAAGTTTGATTTAACAAATCAAACTTAAAACTATAATTGGAACAAACAAACCAAAAAACCCGTCCCCCTTTTGTGTGAATTCTGTCGTCATTTGCTGTAATAGTTTAGGATAAAGAAAAATGGTTTCTACATACTACTATAATGGGAATTGGAAGTACTCCAACTTTGCTTTTATTGATATCAAGAAAAGTTTACTAAACTGTGTTTCTCTGTTTCTGTTATCCCAGCTGGGAAGAAAAAAAAAAAAAATAGTGTAATAAAATGTGATAAACCAGTAAGGAAACGTAGAATATATTTCATGACAAAGGACTATTCCTGCTGTTACAAAATTAGTTTTCAGATATTGCACATGAATGCTGAAAATAAAAGTTTTCTCTCCTTGATCACTATAAAATATTTAATTTATAAATTTTAAGTAACTTTTTTAGTTCCTTTATTATCTATAATTTCTGCTTTATTCTCTGTAAATATCTTGTCATTTTACTATCATTCATACATAAGATAATTTCAGCTTACATTACAAATTACATTAGTATTTCACTGCTTTTCACAGAAAAAATCCATTACACTTACTGTATGAGACATTTTATTCATAAGATCATTGTTATTAGCATTTAGGATATTACTACATTTTAATATCAAAATCTTTTTCAACCTTTATTCTGAGGCAAGATGTTCACCAAAACTCAGTGGCAAAAAAATACACAATGAAAGGTGTTTTAATAGTAGAAATATTAAACAAACAATATTAGTTTGAGTTTATACAACTAAGAAAAGGCCCATAAGATCCCACAAATTTCAGATTTTACTGATGTTTTAGAATGTTTGACTCTCTTTTATAAGAAATATGTGGCATTATGTGTAATATGTGTATTTTTTTTTTCTTTTTTAATCTTGGACAACCAGCTCCCCTTCTTCTCTCTCCACCTTCCTCTAAGAAATAGCTGAAATCTGCTGATAAAAACTTGTGTTTAAACAAACAAACATACAAAATTAGCCTGGGCCAATCACCAAAAAAATTTAAACTTGAACTTTTTCAAAGTAGTATGCAACCGAAAAGGGCTACAAAACCTAAGCAAAGCAAAGGACTGTCAGCTTCTATGGCTCCTATATGCAGTTCAAAAAGGAATATGTGGAAATACCTAAAAATATTCCATAAAATGAACTGAGGAATGAAAAGGGCAACACTAGTGACTAAGAACTGCTTCAAGGTGCTCACAGAGGCATGCATGAAACAGTGCAACTTTTCCAGTTCGTTGTTTTTAAACTCTTAACTACAGACAGGCATCAATAAACCAAATATGAAGAAGTTTTTATCCTCTGAACAAAATTGGCTTATCCTTGGTCGGGAAACAAGTTCAAGGGGAAGCACATAGCAGCAGAAGCAAACATGGGCTGGTTTCTTACGATTAAGTGACATTGCATATTGTGACACTGCATATTGTGTAGCTAGAAGGCCTGAAACTAACCTGATCTAATTGTCTGTAAATCTTATCAACCTGACTTCTAATTTCTCTTATCCTCACTGATGAAGTGTTCACATAATAAGGATCAGCATAATGTTCGATACCTCTCAGCAAAAGGAGAGGGGCACATGTCTTTTTATCTACGTCACATGAATCTCATTGAATTCAATGAATCTTTTGAAACTAATTACAAGCTGGCGCATTGACTGAAGACTAAATTACTACAATTAACATATTTAAAGGCTCTATTAAGTAAAGTGAGATATGTGCTCACTCCTAGGGTAAATTACATATATTCTGTTGAAAACAGTACATAGGCTTGAGCATATTTGGTCTTTGCAGTAATAGGAGAAGGAACACTTGGAAGTCCACATGACTGAATCATAGATTTAAAAAGCACCTATTCGAGGGTAGATTTTGTGACACCTTTTTTTGAGGTTTTAGCAAGTACCAGTCCTGTTGATACAATATATGTCTCTCATTTTTAAGAGCCTCACTGCTTTTCATGAAGTTTTTGGTCACAGATATTCATTTATTCAAATCAGGATGTATTAATGGCAGCAAAGTTGATCCTTCCTCAGCATTGCAATTTCACCTGGATGGGAAAGACGAAGATTAATAAACTTCTTAGAGACTCTCGGAGTTACTATTTCTTCTATTTTGTTCCACTAAAACTGAATTTCCAGTTTTCCCTAGCTAGTCTACTTGTCTGATGATTAGGTGTTTATTTTTCCCCAGTTGAGGAAAGATTGCTAAACTGGTTTTGATTTATTTTTGTTGGTTTTACTCTGCTCATTAGACACAATATTTTCCTTGATTAATTGATAAAGCTGAAGAACTTCATAGATTTTTTATGGAAGTCACTCATTATGATATTTTTTCTTTCTTTGCTACTTATGTCCTGGTTTACCAGAAGTTCAATAGTTTCTTAAGAAATTGGTAGTTCTTGTCGGTTGAGAAAGTTTTGAGTAAACAAAATTTTAAGGAAGATGTGTATAGAACAATATAATAGCTGGTATTAATTTCATTTAAAATTAAATAAGTGAAATTGTAATATGTTAGTTTGTGTATGCTCTTGTGTTAGGACGTTTTAGTTTGAATTAAGATATGTCTTGAATAAAGGGAATGTCCCAATACAGAACATGTACTTTTTAGATAATTATGAACAGAGTACTTACTGAATGTCAATTTATAGTAACTAAATACTGAACTCTGACATTTGCTTATTCAGAGTAAATTTTCTCTTTTACAAATGCATGAAAATTTGTGAGTCTATACTATGGACAAAGCTGAAAATTTAGATGACAAACAGCAGCCTGCCTGTTACATTGAAACTAAAATCAGTGTCATGTATTCTGGAAGTTGCAAAATTAAAAAAAAGATTTCTGCCTGTAAATGACTTTGTTTTTTCATCACTGCATGGAAATGAAAATATACACTTATGCATCCTGAAGAAATAAACCTCAGATTGTCCCACCATTCTATTTCTATTACTATTTTTATTTTAGCAAGTTGCTGCTTTGATCGAAGGCACAAAATTCATTTGATCAACTATAGTGTTATAAACACTACTGTGCAAACTGCTTTACTACATGATATCCAATTTGAACTCCATCTGGTTTGGATCATATGGCATGATCTATGTAAATTATGGTACCACTGCATGAATAATTTCTTGGTTTACTCTGAATTTGCATAATGAGATAGTATTTGAAGTTGGAAGAGAATGATAGGCATACTTTTTACATGCAACACTTATAGTTTTCTTCCTATAAAATGCCTCAGTTTCTTTATAAATTTGATTAAATCTGCACTGGAATTATGGTATATAGAAAGGTGTGCCTTATCTAACTTGAATAACTTTTTTCATTTGGTGATGAAACAGGTAATATATTTTTGTTTATATATCCTTCCTCCCATGTGCACATTCTTGCGTTTTTGTTTGGGTTTTTTAATTTCTTTTTTTTACCAGTTGCACTTCAGCTTTTCACCTCTTATTCCCAGAGTAATGCCTTTCTGTCCTATTGAATATGACTAATTTCAGACATTGTTTTTAAATAGCAACTGTTATAGCTCATGTCACTGTACTGTATTAGCCAACCCTAGCGTTTCACAGGTATTCCATACTCTTCTCATTGTACAGTTGCTGTACAAGGATTCTATAGGCCTGAGTTTGATTTGATTCACCAAAAGGTCTCTATAGCAGCATCATGCAATTAAATACATATTCTGGTATTCTTAGCTATTTTTTAAAAAGGAAAAAAAAATGTAATATAAGCTATATGATGCATAGCTTATAACTAAAATTCTTTGTTTAAACACTTACGTAAGAATGGACTGTTTAAGTATTCATTTAGCCTGGAGGGGCTATGTGAAGTATCCTTGGAAAGACGTAAAGCATCTTCAACATTGATGTCTGTACCAAGAAAGGGTGTTGAAGAGAACTCACAGTTTCATGTGGGAAAACACTGGATTCAGTATTTGCATGTCTTCCACTGTAGTGAAACCATGTAGAATTGTCATGCTGTACAGATTATGTTTTCATTTGCTTTTATTAAATATAAGAAACAAGTCAATACTGACCATCTGGTTCCTGTCAATTTCTACAAAGCGTTTTGGATTTAATTCTGGAATCTTACTAAATTTTGAATTGTGTTGCACATCGTAAGCTGCAACAAGAACATATTTTAAGCAACATGTGCTAAGCAATAAAATTAAGTTGATATGAAGTTATTTTCCTGAAATAAAACACAGCAGCTGTTGTAAAATATTATTCAGAGTATATCTGTGATACATTCCTCACTTCTCTTTAATCATTACTGTGTAAAGGCAAAAAAAAAAAAAAAAGACCTGCAGTGTTGGATTTTTGATAACATCTTGTACATGTTCAACTGTTTATGTACCTTCCTATTATAAATTGAGACTGAAATAAATTATTATAGGATAAATACTATATAGGTGCTCAATGAGTTCTCCTGGGAATATCTGAAAGCAATATATGAGTTTCACAGAAATACAGGTATTAGACCACTTAGGCAGAAAAATGCATTACTCTTGATTTCTTTCTATCTTGTACATTAGGAGGAAAAAACGTAAGAAGTGTAGTCAGCAGAAGTGAATAATATGAAGACAGCTATCTCATCCGTCCAGTGGAAATTTTGGGTTTGCTTTGTTTTTCCTTCTGAATTAAGAAGTGGTGAAGACTTAGACAGACCCAAGGATGTTGTAAAAATATTGCATCTGTTGTTTATCTGCTAGTGCTTTTAAGTATTAATCACATGGTTGTATTGCTGGTGTTTGATTTCATAACACATGCCAGCCTTCACCAGAAGAGTAAAGTTGAAAATGTGAGTCATATGAAAGAGATGAGAAGTTCTATTGCATTGAATTCTGGAGTCCTCAGTACAGGAAAGACATGGACCTGTTGGAGAGGATCCAGAGGATGGCCACAAAAATGAAAGATGGAACACCTCTCCTATGAAGAAAAGCAGAGGGAGTTGTGGTTGTTCAGCCTGGAGAAAAGAAGGCTCTGGGGACACCTTCTTGTGGCCTTTCAGTACTTAAAGGAGGCTTACAAAAAAAGATAGGGACAGACTTTTTAATCGACCCTGCTGCAATAGGACAAGGTTTAATTGTATTAAACTGAAAGAGAGTAGATTTAGGCTAGACATGAGGAAGAAGCCTTTTACATTGAGGGTGGTGAAATACGTGAACAGGTTTTGCAGAGGTGGTGGATACCCTGTCCCTGGAAACATTCAAGATCAGGCTAGATGGGCCTTCGAGCAACCTGGTCTAGTTGAAGATGTCCCTGCTTTTTGCAGGGGGGTTGGACTACATGACCCTTAAAGGTTTTTTCCAACTGAAACCATTCTGCAATTCTGTGATTCTACATCACATCGACAGATAGGGGGGAAAATTCCTCTCTGTTCTCTCCTCTTAGTTCTCTAGTTGGTACCTAGTCTAATGATGTAGTCTTTGAGAGCAGAAAAAGGATTAGTGGCACTTGAAGTGTTCCCTTGCATCAGCAGTGTAAGTAGCTCTCTGTGTGAAACACAGCAGCATCATACTCTTCTCTTTCTGGTGTAGTTTATGACTAAGACATTCTCTTTATTTTCTGTGCTGTAAAGAAACCTTTCACTAATGAGATCCTTTTCTAAGACTTACCAGTGAAATGCATTTGCTTATAAGATATACTCTAGTTTCACAGAATCGCAGAATCACAGAATGTTAGGGATTGGAAGGGACCTCAAAAGATCATCTAGTCCAATCCCCCTGCCGGAGCAGGAACACCTAGGTGAGGTTACACAGGAAGGCGTCCAGGGGGGTTTTGAATGCCTCCAGAGAAGGAGAATCCACAACCTCCCTGGGCAGCCTGTTCCAGTGTTCTGTCACCCTCACTGAGAAGAAGTTTCTTCTCACATTTAAGTGGAACCTCTTGTGTTCCAGCTTGAACCCATTACCCCTTGTCTTATCATTGGTTGTCACCGAGAAGAACCTGGCTCCATCCTCGTGACACCCACCCTTTATATATTTATAAACATTGATAAGGTCACCCCTCAGTCTCCTCTTCTCCAAGCTAAAGAGACCCAGCTCCCTCAGCCTTTCCTCATAAGGGAGATGCTCCACTCCCTTAATCATCTCTGTGGCCCTGCGCTGGGCTCTCTCCAGCAGTTCCCTGTCCTTCTTGAACTGAGGGGCCCAGAACTGGACACAATATTCCAGATGAGGTCTCCCCAGGGCAGAGTAGAGGGGAAGGAAAACCTCTCTCGACCTGCTAACCACCCCCCTTCTAATACACCCCAGGATGCCATTGGCCTTCTTGGCCACAAGGGCACAGTGCTGGCTCATGGTCATCCTGCTGTCCACCAGGACCCCCAGGTCCCTTTCCCCTACACTGCTCTCTAATAGGTCATTCCCCAACCTGTACTGGAACCTGGGGTTGTTCCTGCCCAGATGCAAGACTCTACATTTTCCCGTGTTATATTTCATTAAATTTTTCCCCGCCCAACTCTCTAGCCTGTTCAGATCTCGCTGGATGGCAGCACAGCCCTCTGGCGTGTCAGCCACTCCTCCCAGCTTGGTGTCATCAGCAAACTTGCTGATAGTGCACTCAATTCCCTCATGCAAGTCATTGATGAATATATTGAACAGTATTGGTCCCAGAACTGACCCTTGAGGCACTCCACTAGATACAGGCCTCCAACCAGACTCCGCCCCATTGACCACGACTCTCTGGCTTCTCTCCTTCAGCCAGTTTGTGGTCCACCTCACTACCCGATCATCCAGTCCACACTTCCTCAGTTTTGCTGTGAGGATGCAGTGGGGGACGGTGTCAAATGCTTTGCTGAAGTCAACGTAGACCACATCCACTGCTCTGCCATCGTCAATCCACCTTGTTACGTCTTCATAAAAGGCTATGAGGTTGGTCAAACACGACTTCCCCTTGGTGAAGCCATGTTGACTGTCCCTGATGACCCTCTTATCCTTGATATGTCTTAAGATGGCACCAAGGATAAGGTGTTCCATCACTTTCCCAGGGATGGAGGTGAGGCTGACCAGTCTATAGTTGCCCGGGTCCTCCTTCTTGCCCTTTTTGAAGACCGGAGCGACATTTGCTTTCCTCCAGTCCTCAGGCACCTCTCCCATTTCCCAAGACTTGGCAAAGATGATGGAGAGCGGTCCAGCAATGACTTCAGCCAGCTCCCTCAGCACCCGCGGGTGCATCCCATCTGGACCCATGGATTTATGGATGTCCAGATTGCTTAACTGGTCCCTAACCCAGTCCTCATCAACTGAGGCAAACTCCTCCATTGCCCTGCCTTCCTCTGGGGCCTCAGGGGTACGGGGCTCCTCAGGACAGCCTCTGGCAGAGTAGACAGACACAAAGACAGACACATTCAGTAATTCTGCCTTCTCTGTATCTTCTGTCACCAGAGCACCCACCCCGTTCATCAGTGGGCCTACATTGCCTCTGGTGTTAGTTTTATCTGCCATGTATTTGAAGAAGCTCTTCCTGTTGTCCTTGACCCCTCTCGCCAGGTTTAACTCTAAGGAGGCCTTAGCTTTCCTAGCTGCCTCTCTACATCCTCTAACAACAGCCTTATATTCTTCCCAAGTGGCCAGCCCCTCCTTCCATGACTTGTAAACCTTCCTCTTCCACTTGAGTTTGCCCAGCAGTTCCCTGTTTAACCACGCAGGTCTCCTGGCTCCCTTCCTTGACTTCCTGCACGTCGGGATGAACTGATTTTGAGCTTGGTAGAAGCAGTCCCTGAATGTTAACCAACTATCTTGGGCCCCTTTACCTTCAAGCAGCCTTGCCCATGGGATTTCCTCCAGCAATTGTTTGAAAAGGCCAAAGTTGACCCTGCTGAAGTCCAGGGTTGCAATTCTGCTCGGTATTCTGCTCCCACCACAGGAGATTCTGAACTCCACCATCTCATGGTCACTGCAACCAAGGCAGCCCCCCACCTTTACTGCTTTGACCAGACCCTCCTTGTTAGCGAGGACGAGATCCAGCAGCGCACCTCTCCTAGTCGGCTCCTCCACCATTTGTATCAGAAAGTTATCGTCAATGCACTGGAGGAACCTCCTAGACTGAGGCTGGCTGGCTGAGTAGTCCTTCCAGCAAACATCAGGGTAGTTAAAATCCCCCATAACAACCAGAGCCTGTGACTGTGAGGCCACGCTCAGCTGCCCGTAGAAGGCCTCATCAACATCCTCACCCTGATCTGGTGGCCTGTAATAGACTCCCACAACAGTGTCACCCCTGCCAGCCTGCCCCTTAATTCTCACCCACAGACTCTCAACTTGCTCCTCAACCACACCTGGACAGTACTCTATACATTGTAGTTGCTCTCTCACGTAAAGAGCAACTCCACCACCACGCTTGGCTGGCCTGTCTTTCCTGAAAAGGACATAGCCATCCATGACCACATTCCAGTCATGTGAGCTGTCCCACCATGTCTCTGTTAATGCCACCAGATCCCCTACACCTTTTTTCTTCTTCTGTTCTTACAAGTAGACAATTTGTCCCATCCTGTTTCATTATTCTAAATCTAATCTGTGCATAATGAAGTGAAAAATGAGCTTGCGGTTAGACAATAAAAGGTAGTTATAAAATTTTGTAATTTGTATTATAGAAGCCTAGAGCGGGAAAAAAACTTATGAAAGTAAATTATAATTTTATTTTTTCCTTTCACATGAGTGAGGTACTCCAAACTTGTTGGAGTATGGTACACATGAGCTTATAATGAACACAAAATATATCCTCTTGTTTGTAGTGACTGGTTATTATTTGTGAGATTTTAGAGAACTTCTACATGAAGCAGTCATGGTTAATATGAAGCCTTCACTTTGGGAAGAGTTTTGCTTAAAGAACCAAATGAACTAGCTTTTAAAAAAATTTTTGAAGGTGATAAAAAAAACTCTTTGAGGCATTCGTATAAAAGTCTTGCTGCTAATTAGAAACGTTATTCAGCAGAAACACTTAATTATCACTGAGTCAGGAAAAGATTTTGTATTAATTAATAGTCGTGATTTTGATAGTGGAAATCTGGTAGAAAAAGAGAAGCGTAGAAGGCAATTTACCTGTGACTTATCATTTGCATTCAGTGAATGTGTTTATCCTAAAAAGAACCATTTCATAAAGACTAATAGTTTACATGATTTCCCCTCATTTTCTAAACAACAGATACCAGCACAGTATAGCTATGGAAAGACTTGCTTATAGTTTTTCTAAATTCAGTCTTTTTGTCAGCTAAAACTAGAACAGATATTGGATCTCAATTTATATTTTTCAAATTTAAATGGAGAATGAACACATGCCCAGTATAGTAATTGAGCTGGAGAGGCATTTAACATCCAAATTATTGATTAGCATTTGCTTGGTTATGCACCATTGATTGTGAACTGCAGTTAAGTGTCCTTTTTCTGAAACACTCAGGTTTCATTCTGTATGATGTTAGGGCTTGTATACTAATAACTTCATGGTAATGATTTTGTGCTGTGTTTTTATCAAACACGCATACCATTTACAAAGCAAAAGATTTTCCATTTTGTCATTCTTACAGTGCTTGAAAGGAATGAGTTGTGCTGGTTTGGTTGTGGGGTTTTTTTTGGTTTGTTGTTGTTTGGTTTGGTTTGGTTTTATTTTGTTTTTAAAAAATATCTCTCTTTAATGTGATTGCACATTAAATGCGTTTTCACAGAGCTGTCCTGGCATCAGGTTTAAAGAAAATAAAGATCATGTGCCAAGGTTGTAGCATGAAGCTACAACCAGGACTAGAAGGTGTCATTTGCTATTCATGCAAATGATAGTGAGCTGTGAGCCATTTATCAGCATGAAAGTTACATAAGAAGTGGGCAAGCACAGCCGTTTGAAGAATGTAACAAATTATACCCTGGTAGTCTCATGAAACATCGGGTAAAGAAAAAAAAAAGCTGCTTCAGTACTGATACCTTTACATATAACAAAGCAAGAGGAAATATTTAGAGATATACTGCTCTCAGATATAAGGTTGATTCAAATATTTTTCTAGCAGTCTCTTTGGTTACAGTTCCAGTAAATGGTGTTTATCATGTTAACATGAATGTGCTATTTTTCTCTGGCAGATAATTGTGATGATCAGTTGGTGTCTGCTTTGCCTCAGTCATCATTCAGCAGTTCATCAGAGCTGTCTAGTAGTCACAGCCCTGGATTTGCAAGGCTTAATAGGAGAGAGGGTGAGTGCTTTTATTGGTTGATTCATGTTATCTATTTTTACATGGTTTTTTTGAGCATTTTTGTACCTGTGCACAATGTTTAAAGGTCACATAGTAAACATATTCTGGGTTATTTGAGCTAAAGAGCGTTACATTTGTTTTAAGGAGACTGGACAGGTAAAACAGTCTCACAGAATCAACTTTGCCATGTACACTAAGTTTTTTTGTGGTAAAAATTATATGTTCAGACACTTGTGAACATTTTACTGGTTTTAGTGCAAAGGAGTCATCCTGACTGAAACCAAAATCTTCATGTGATTTTCCAGCATAAGATGTAGACAGCTTTGGAGATATATTTGCGTGTACTCCTAAAACAAAATTTAAATTCATTTTGTTTCTTAATAAGATAATAATGACATAAATAATATACTTTCTCTTAGAGAACAAATAGAAGAAGTGGAAACATATCACTGTCATTTTATGTCCCTCTCTAAGAAAATAAGGACAAGTGCAGATTCTATTTGGAAACACAGGACCAAGTGTTAAGGAAATATTTTTGAGAAATTGTTTTATTTTTTCCCTGGCAATTTAAAGTCTTGGTTATTGTAATTTTATTTCTTCATTGAGTCTAGTATTTTATTATGCTTATTCACTGACACTGTGGCAAACTACATAACTGGCATATGGTCCAAATTTTTACTAAAATGAAGGAAATTTTCTGTTAGGTTGTTATTTATATTATACCACTACATAAATCTTCTGAAATCTCTGTATAATTTCTAATTTTCTTTGATGTAGTAATTAAACATATATCTTCACTCTTTTTGGTCAATTAAGGGACACTTTTTGTTAAATGCAGTTAAACTTTGATAACATCATTATTTTTATCTTTTCTGATGTGGAGGTTACCCATTTTAGCTGAAGTTTAGTGGTAACTCAAATATTTGTGTCATGGATACTGAAGGAATGAGAAATTATGAATTTATTCTAATTAGTGTAAACGTGTGTTTTCTGTTCCTAATGATAACAGTTTTATTTTGCTTTCTGTGTGAAGGACGTCTATTGTGAAGCTTTTTGACAGTATCTGTTATATTATGTAAAATCTGTCAAAAAGAATTTAATCTCTCAAGACATATCATATTAGATTTTGTGCTTTGTTTGTGGTCTATTTGTAATAAGTAATTATGTTCAAACGTCATGTTAAAAAATACATGTAAGTCCATTAAAAAGATAAAAATTAATTTTGAAATACTGAGAAATCTCAACTATTAGGCTCATTAGGCAAATATCCAGGAGCTCAGTCATTCCTGTCACTAACACACTTAACAGAAACTTTTTCTTCTTTTTTTACCCAATATTCTAGAAAGGTTCTTGCTCTTAACATCACCGTGCTAATGCTGAGGAGGAATTAGTATATTTAGGAAGGATTTTATTAAAATGTGGCAATATGATGTTACTGGTAAACAAAATCCCACTTGTTGACATACCTAAAATAATACTCTGTTTTGAAACTATGGCCTTGCAAACAGCTAAGCTCTGGGTTGAAAAGAAGTCAGTTTAGATATCCAAGAGCGTATGCTACTGTTTCAAATCAACTTTGTCTGGTGTTTGTAAACCAAAACCATGATCCACAGTGTAGTTTAAGTTCTAGGAAGTTATGATGCTCAGTGTCCCACCTATTGGTAAGCTGTGTGACAACATGAGCATGCAGTGGCTGGAGGTGCTATGCTGGTTTATGGAAGAAGGAGTTTCTGTGGACACCAACTTCTGATTAATTATTACCCATGAGGAAGCAAAAACTAAACTGATTCAAAAGTGCAGTCCTGGGAGATCTCTCTAAAATACTATGTCTTAGGTAAAAATCTAATCTTAAAAATTCAGTGTTAATACAGATAGTGTAAACTATGCCGGTTATTTACAGCTATTCAAATACAGCCAGCTCTACTAATATATTTAATTATTATAATTTATATCAATGTATATAATTGTATGCAATTTAAAGTATGTAAGTATGTTAATTGAACCTTAAGAATACATTGCACTGCCAAAACCATTTCCATTCTTGGATATTCATGGTTTACTGAAACATTTGCTAGGTACCAATAGTCAGAAACTCTACAGTGAAGAAGGAATATCCCAATCTATTTCATTATACTAGTGTGCAAATTTGATAAGCATGAACTTCTGGTTTGAATGATGATAATAAAGAGAAGTAGGTATTTTGGAAGGACTTGCCTTAATTTGAAGTAATATGTGCTCTTAGAATCTTAGCTAACATGATTTGTCATCAAACAGTACATTGATCTTGCCAAAAATGTACATTTAAAAACTTTTTTCCATTTGGCTCTTTTCTTGTGGTATGAAGTTGTGACCTGTTAGCAGGCATTTTTTTTAGATTTATCATTTCATTCACATTGCCCTATAGTGTATGTGCACATTATAAATTCTCATACCTTTATGTCTGGTATATGTCCATCTCATGTAGATACAAAGCAGCAGACTGCCTAATTAGAAGATTGCTATGTCTCTGCCTTCTTATTCTGTGTACCTCAGGTTCACAGTACACAACAAAGTATGGATTTGAATGTCTTACTTATTTTTCATGTTCAAATATTTTGTTAGTTTAATAGCTTATGACCAGACTCTTTGGCTAGGTATATTTTTGTTCATTCAGTCATAATTCTATAGAACTGTGTAGATGAGGTGAGATGAAAAATTTGCCTCCAATAAATTAATCTCAAATAAATTAGCCTTAACACACACACACATATATATATTTGGGGTTGAAAGTAGAGACTCAGTACTCATTATAGAATGCATACCATTTCTGTTCTGAATCTGTATTCAATTCTTTCCTGTGAATTTTCAACTGAAAACCTGACTATATTTGCAGGTACATATGCATGAAATTTTTATTTGAGAGGAACAAAGCAAGTCATTATACATACACGGTTATAAACAGATGGGTTTAGTCACACAAGAAACAATTGTTAAACTATATGGACTGTCAAAAAGATCTGTTATTAGGAGAAAATGACTTGGATTGCTGTGTTGTCAGTGATCTCACGAAAGCAATGAACACATAGTTACCATTTCAGAATAAATCCTCTGATAATTATAAACGGTTTGCCTTTAGTGTAGATAATATTCTGAAGAAAACTGAATCATTCATTTAACCAAAGATAGTATTCGGGAGTGATTGTGACCTAACATTTAACTTAGGCAAGCAGATTACAATCCCAGTCCAATAATATATTTGGTTATTAAAATGCCAAAATTAGGGAAAAATGAACACAATTTAGAAAGGAAAAAGTACAGTGTTTTTACACACATTACTGAGAAATCAAATTTTTGACATTCATTAGTAAATAAATAAAACAAATCCATATATAAACCTACACTCTTTCAAATGGCAAAGAAAAGGTACAAGTTAGCAAAAAAATTATCAGGAATATGAGTGGTTTCACTGAAGAGGGGAGAAGTTCTTTAACCATACATCTTTATATTTACTAAATGTAGAAAATTAATAGGAAAAGGTAAAGGGATTGGGGAGAGAAAGTTACAGCTTAAAACAGGTACAGTATAGAGTTTAAAGGAAGACATAATAAAAATGGTAATAGCAGAAAGAGATTAGTGAAACAGCTAACTCTGACCATGTTTCTGTTCTGTTTGTAAAAGAAAAGGATAACATGGTTGAACTACATTATGACTAATTAGTTTTTTTCAGTCCATTAACAGCTAAGGATAGTGATAACCTCTAGGAAATATTTATTAAATGTTCTTCAAACTTTTAATTATTGTTGGTGCATTGGTTTCCTGAAGCTTTGCAAATATTCAATACTGAAGCACAGCCAATGAATACTCCTGCCAACTCCTAAAATAACAAGAATTAAGGAAAAATAAAACAAAACAAAACAAACCCCCACAAAACCCACACACTAATAGCAGTCATATTTTTAATGGAAAAATAGAACTTACGAAACTCTGTTTTAATTATCTGAGGTTAGTAGACCTAAATACAGGGATTTAATATATGTGGAATTTGACTTTGGGCCTAACGTTGTATGACTTTCTAATTTTAAATAGTAGCACAATATCAATACAGTCCAAATTAAATTGATTAAGATCTAGCTGGTTGATACTGACAAGCATTTATCGTTACTGTATAACGGTGTATCCACAGAAGTTCAGGGGAAACTCTAAGGCCAACTCTGTTCCATACTTTTGTTGATTATAAGAAAACACAAATAATTTATGATGAAATACATGAATGACATGAAGGCTGGTAAATGGTAAATAATCGTGGCAAAGCAGTTATGCAGAGATATGGTAATCAATTTACTTATTAAAATAAGTGCCTTAACTGGGTGAGTTATATAGTTTCTAGATGAAAACATGAATGTTATGAAGTTGTGACTGAAACTAATGTGGGAGTTGAGCTGAATTAGCAATTCACTATTAGCATGTTCTCTAGCAAAAAGAATGAAATTTTTGTATGTACAAATAGAAGAAAGTTCTTACTGTCCCTATAGCTATATACTTTACCACGGAACTGTGTGGTAAAATTCTGGATCCTGAAAGGCTAGTTGGAAAACTAGGCCGTTTTTCTATGCCAGCTCTACCACTGTGAATAGGTGATACAAAAAATGTTTAGGGGAGGTGCTTTTTTTTGTGTGTCTTTCCACAAGACGGTAAAAGAAACAAAACCAACAACCAACAACAAAAAAAAACAACCCCCAAACAAACAAAACAAAACAACCAACCAACCAAAAAACTACAAGAAAAACAAACAAGAAAAAACAAAGTATATCCTGGTTACACTCTGCAAAAAGCCTGAAAAAGCCATGTGGTACAGAAAGATAGAAACTTTTAAGGACTTTTATCTCTTAAATGTAGGAATTTGGTTCAAATGAGAGTTCTTTTTGTTTTTCTTTTGTTTTTTCCCAAACAAGAGTTAGGTAATATATGTTTCTTTATAGAGAGAAATGGGGTATCCCAAAGAAAGGAACAAAATACCCGCTAGAACTAATCATAGGAACTATAAGTACTAATATCTGACGTTGCCCATCAAGGCTGTGCTTTTGTCCACAGTTTGCCAATAATGTTCACAATGACTAGTCAGCTGAAGTTTGGCACTACAGGCAGTTTGTTCTATCTGCAAATACCAATGGTTTCTTGACATCTCCCAACTGTGATCTGTGGAAGAGCCCTCTGCCAGACAGAAAGAAGGTTGTATCATTGTTGAGGTTGGGCTCTTCCAGTTTTGTCTGCAGGGGGATCAGTATTTCACGCTGGTTGAACACGCACAAAGTCCTCTCATTCATCATTCCAATCCTACAAAAAAAGAGTTGTTAATGGGACTGTGAAGCATTATACCCCAAAATGTGAGACTTCTTTTGGATTAACAAACTTTTGCAACATTACAGGTAAAAATGCAGAATAAAGTTGCCTTACAAGAGTACACGTAACCATGGAAAAGCACAGATATGTGGGCAGCTAAATGAGTTGGACAGGTTTTTGGCTGTGATTATTTTGCCCTGTATTCACACACAACTACTTGATTAGAATATGACAGAAGAAAATTGAATACAAAAGTTTTTAAGTAACCAAAAAATCTGCCTTAAAACTTTGTCTTTCCCTGAGGATGAAGAAAGACGTGTATTTTAATTGTGCTGCCAGCTTATATTCCCAGGTTTTCAGAAGCAGCCTGGAAATTTGAATGTATTAACAACTACCAAATCTGTTTACTTTTGGTGTGTATATGAAGCTTGTCTTTTTCATTAACCTTTACCCTAGCCAGTGTGTATCAAATACACCTTATTGCACTTTTTAAAGTTCAAAAAACATTTAAAGGGTAGTTTATTCAATATGATACTGTAAACTTCATTTTTTTTTAATTGGTATAAAACACTATAGATCAAACATTTTTTGAGCACTCACACGAAGCAGGTCAAATTAGATAAATGATTCCTACCTATCAGTAGTTATTGAAAATATCAAAGAAACAAACAATATTTTTCACACAATAAGAAAGGTCTTTTGTCAGTTTTATTTTGCATTGTTTTGAGTTTATGTGTGTATGTGTGGTGTGAGTGTAAAAGGGTGTATGGGAGAAAGAAAGAAAAGAAAAGGAAGGGAGGATGGGAGAGAGGGAGGGAGGCAGTGAGGAAAGGAGAGAGAGAGGGAGAGGGAGGGAGGGAGTGAAAAGGAAGGGAAAAGGTAGGGAAAGGAAAGGTGCGGAAAGGAAAGGTGCGGAGGGGTGCGGAAAGGAATGGTGCGGAGGAAGGAAGGAAGGAAGGGAGAAAGAGAGAGAGAAAGAGAGAAAGAGAGAAAGAGAGAAAGAGAAAGAGAGAGAGAAAGAGAGAAAGAGAGAGAGAAAGGGAGAAAGAAAAAGAAAGAGAGAAAGAAAGACAAAGAAAGAGAGAAAGTAAGACAAAGAAAGAGAGAGAAAGAAAGAGAAAGAAAGAGAGAGAAAGAGAGAAAGAGAGAAGGAAAGAAAGAAGGAAAGGAAAGAAAGAAGGAAAGAAGGAAAGAAAGAAGGAAAGAAGGAAAGAAAGAAGGAAAGAAGGAAAGAAAGAAGGAAAGAAAGAAGGAAAGAAGGAAAGAAAGAAAGAGAGAAAGAGAGAAAGAGAGAAGGAAAGAGAGAAAGAAAGAGAGAAAGAAAGAGAGAGAGAAAGAAAGAAAGGAAGAAAGAAAGGAAGGAAGAAAGGAAGAAAGAAAGGAAGGAAGAAAGGAAGGAAGAAAGGAAGGAAGGAAGGAAGGAGAGAGAAAAGAGAGAAAGAGAGAAAGAGAGAAAGAGAGAGAGAAAGAGAGAAAGAGAGAAAGAGAGAAAGAGAGAAAGAAAGAGAAAGAGAGAAAGAAAGAAAACGAAAGATTACTCCGAAGTAGACTAAGTATATAGGATAAAATATTTACAGATTTTGTAAATATTTACAGCGCATTGTGCATTCATGAACATTTATGACAATTTAAGAATATTCATGCAGTCATTTACAGAAAATGAATTCTAATTTTGTCGTCAAAATTCATTCAAACATAACAAAGCATAACGAAAGGTTAAACCAGAGCTATTTCATGTGTGATAACATCTGAGGAACAGGAAATTCAAATTATGGTGAAATGCACAGAAGGAAGGAAATTTTAATAAGAGTATTTTATAATTGAAATGGTTTGGTACAGTTTTTCTACTGAAATAGGGCTATGGGAAGAGAAAAAAGTGAGAAAAATTTTTATAATTAGTTGTGTAGAACTAGAATATTCAAATACTATTAGAAGTAAATTTGAATGGGTTGAGAGCAAGATCAAATAGAAATTTACTTCAGAAAGCAAATTTGTTACAACTCAAGTATGCTATCACCTTTGTTAAACTCAATATAATAAAAATACAAATCTTGATCTATCCTTATTGATATTTTTGGTTTAGATAGTTTTAAATAATATATTTTTGAAATCTTAGATAAAAGCTGAATTTTAAGCAAAATTTGAATCAACTTGATGAATTTTAGAGAGTTACAACAGAATTTTACTCCCAAGACTGCTTTTCAGTAATAAATCATTTAAGATAATATCTCCTTTAATATTTTGAGAGGTGGAAAAATAGTTCAAAATGCTGATACATCAATTTTCCTCAGTTTTTTCCTTGCATGTTTGAGGCAGCAGTGGGGTTGGATTTTTTTGTTGTTGTTGAAAAATCAAAAGCACTCAAAATTATTCACCTATTGCTAGATGGGCCAAGATCAAAGATTTTTGACAATTTCCTAAATTAAAAAAGGGTGGGAAATTCTATGAGTAATTTCAATTGTAGTGTAAAATGAGTTTCAGTGTCTTAAATTCCAATTTTTTAAGAAATCCTAGTTTTCAATTCTAAAGGAAAGTAATATAAAAACATAAACCATTCTTCCTGTGACACCCCTACATTTAGCTCAGAGATTTTAATTTGACAAAGGATCTCTCTTGCCATCTCCTTTAAAATATTTATCCTTGTCCTGTTAGTGCTCCGTTTGCTGGCATACAAGATGTGCTTTTCTGTATTATGATCCTACTGGGACAGTACTGTCACGCCAGCTCAACTGGCTGGAGAGCTCAGAATTACTAGGCTAAGTTAGTCTTAAAGCCCTACAAAATATTGGCAATCTCGTGAGTATCTGAGTCACTATTTCACTCAGTGTCAGATAGAAAGGTCATTCAGCTAAATAATATCATAACCTTTATAATATTACGTTACATTTATTATACTACATTCTAATTTAAATCTTTAGATACCTCAAAGATGCAGAAAATCCTATACTAAGGCACTTCAGAAAATACTGCATACGAGCTGAAAATAAATTAGACTGTCATGAAACATATGTCTCTGGGAAGTAACAGACTCCTCGTGTTAAAATGACTACTATCTAAGGTAGGAGTAACTGGTGGAAGGTAACTTTAACTCGTGCTTTTGCTACACAAATGAATAGAAATGAAATATCCATTAATGAAATTTTATTTTTAATTTTTTAAATAATTAAATACTTAAAGATAGATGTAAACATTAAAGATAGATGTAAAATTAATAATTTAAATAGACATACATATTAGGTAGTGGCATTATACATGCAAAATGTGCATTTTATTTTCATCTACTTTTTAAACTTTGTCACAATATGATTTGTTAGCTACGTTAACAAATCCATCTCAAGAGAGGTTATCTGTTGTTTTCAGACCTAATTAGTCATTCTCAGAATAACATAGTAAAACTGAAAATTCAATAGGAATCTTCAAGACTTTTAAAGGTTTGAAATCCAAAATGGAACTTTGAGTCCATTACCCAAGATTTTTGAGAAAAACGATTAAAAAAAATTTAAAAAA
Source organism: Caloenas nicobarica (assembly GCF_036013445.1). Lineage (NCBI taxonomy): Eukaryota > Metazoa > Chordata > Aves > Columbiformes > Columbidae > Caloenas > Caloenas nicobarica. Next base: position 51,154,466 of record NC_088284.1, read on the forward strand.
GGTCATAAGAAACTAGTAACTAAATCTCCAGGAAAGACTTAGTTAAGGCTGTTTAAATTTCTGCCAGAGAAGTTTTTTTACTGCATGCACAGTTTAGTCTTTGAAAAACTAACCTGAAGACTGAAAAAAAATTGTTTTACTTAATAGTGTCCAAGAATATTGGGTATTGTAATAAAAGAAGTATTTTTACTGACTTTATCAACATTCACTTTTTGATGATAAATTGAAATGGTCTCTTATTTTAAAACTTCTCAAATATAACAAAATATATACAGTGCTGAAAATCCTGCAAGCATGGGCAGTATGCTACAAGTATAGCTAATAAAATTTTGAAATGCAGATGTAATATTAAGTGGATAATTAGGGTCATTGATCAGGCATTGATTTAAAAATATCCACAACTGAGCCTTCCAGTGTTCCCAGCTGCAACAAGAGAGACACAAGTGTGAGAATTTTAACACATGCACAATCCAGAACCCTTTGATGTGAAGAGCTTTAAGCATCATTTCTGATGATAGTTGTTAAATTTCAGTAATACTGTGAAAATCCATTGAAAATTCTCAATTTTTAAAAGTAAATGTCAAAGAATAATTATAATAATTTGATAAAAAATATATAAACAACCATATAAAGCAGAGTTCATCCAAATATTTTCAGTGTTTTGTGAGTGATGTGTAAAAGTTCTGCTAATTATTTTTAGAAATGAAGCTGCCAAAGTCTGTCTTTGATATCAAATCCTTGAGCTATGGAAAAATGGATGTTGTTCTGATGGAAATCAAAAGGGTCTATTGATTGTAAAGCATAAATTGTCAAAACCAGACTGGCAGGCTAAATGATAAATCAGTTTTCAAACAGCTCTTGATATTTCAACTGCTAACATTTTGAATGGGATTAAGCTGCCTCATGTTGAAGTGTACCTGTTTTCTAAATATAGAACAAGGGGTGAAATGGGATCTTTACTTTTGCTGTTGTTGAGAGGGACAAATAGATTTACATCTGGCAAGTACAGCCCTTTGTCTGAGTTTGTTGTATGCCTGTACTTCTGAAAGAGGTTGTATGCAGTTTAAGAGCATTTATAAAATCATTGGTTTTTCAGTTAAGCACAAAACCAAAAAAGGGGTAATAATTGAATCATATTCAAGTAAGGATTAATCCTAAATTCACATACTTAAAAATTGTAAAATATCTTAAATCAAACCAAAATCAAGACTGTCTGGGAATGAGAAAGAACTGGAAAATATATCACTATTTATTGGAAATAATTGGGGGTTTTTTCTCATTTTGTTCCAGCTCTTGAAAAAAAAAAAATCATAAGATATTCAATGCATCAGTTACATGTATTTCAATGTACCTTTACAATTTTTATATCCAAAAGATTCAAGTCATCTTATAAATATGAGTCATGAGAGCTTAAAGAGACATTTTAGCTTCCTTAATTATAATAATTCTCAGCAATATATGCAGTGTTGTTTTGTTTAGTCCTTTGTTAGGATACCATTTTATGTCTCTAGGTCTTCAGTGTCTTGTCACCTTATTAAATGCAGAATATCCTTTTGGCTTTTTGCTAGGTTAGTGCAAAAGTAATTGCGGTTTTGGACCATGAATTTTAAGTCATTATAATTAGGCTCAAACATATCTTTATTAATCAAAATAGGAACCATTACAATCAACAAATTTTTGCTAATGAGGAAGAAGTTTGTTTATTCCTGTAGCATAAAAATCTGTGCTTCAGGATTCTAAGAACTCTTGGAAAATAGTTTCTGCATCCTGCTGGTTGCAGAAGCATTTCTCAGCAAAAAGTTCTCAAGATCCTTGAAGAAATGGTAGTCAGTGAATACGGCAGATGAGGCAAAACTTTGTAGCCCATTTCGTTCAACTTTTGAAGCGTTGGTTGTGCGACATGCGATCAGGCATTGTCATGGAGAAGAATTGGGCCCTTTCTGTTGACTGATGCCGGCTGCAGGCATTGCAGATTTTGGTGCACCTCATCGATTTCCTGAGCCATACTTCTCAGATGGAATGAATTCACCAGGATTCGGAAAGCGTTAGTGGATCAGACAGGCACCAGACTACCAAAAAGAGACTGTGACCTTTATTTAGGTGCAAGTCTGGCTTTGGGAAGTACTTTGGAGCTTCTTCTTGGTCTAATCACTGAGATGGACATCATCGGTTGTCATATAAAATCCACTTTTCATTGCATGTCACAATCCGATCGAGAAATGGTTCATTGTTGTTGAATAGAACAAGAGAAGAAGACACTTCAAAATTACAATTTCTTTGATTTTCGGTCAGTTCATGAGGCACGCATTTATCGAGATTTTTCACCTTTCCAATTTGCTTCAAAAGCTGAACAACTGTAGAATGGTCAACATCGAGTTCTTTGGCAATTTCTGGTGGAGTTGTAAGAGGAACAGCTTTGGTGATTGTTCTTGGTTGTTGTCAACTTCCAACAGTTGGTCACTACACTCTTCATCTTTAAGGCTCTCGTCTCCTTTGAGAAACTTCTTGAACCACCACTGCACTGTACATTCATTAGCAGTTCCTGGATCAAATGCGTTGCTGGTGTTGTGAGCTGTCTCTGCTGCTTTATGACTCATTTTGAACTCAAATAAGAAAATTGCTCAAATTTGCTTTTTGTCTGAGATCAATTCCATAGTCTAAAATAAATATAAAATAGACAGCAAGTAGTAAGTCAGTAGCAAAACAATCAAGTGAGAAAAGTGCATTACGATTATGTATAACACAACCACATTTATTTAAGGATATATTCCAATATCAAATGGCAAATTTCAACAATACAAAAACGGCAATTCCTTTTGCACCAACCTAATAATAAATGTAGGATACTTTACATTGCTAAAAAGACTTTTGCATTCTGAAGTGACTACTGCTTGGCAAAAAAAGACATATCTTCCTCTTTCAAAACTAATTGTTCCTGAGTGAAACTGGTACTGGAAACTGTCTCCCATTTCCTTAAAAATTCGTGGCTTTACTGTTTTTCTAAGTAGAGCTATTATAAATAAACTATTTTTAATTACTAAAACGTAAGTATTCTGACTTATGTTTACAAAGCTTAACGCTTTCATCACCATATGCATTTCCTTTCTGCTAAATGCAAATATTCAGTAGAAAGATGATTAAAAGTACTTTGAGCATGAACTATGTGTGCCTCATATGTAATCTAAAACATAGGAAGCCAGAACAGATTTTGGGTTTGCTATTGATTTTCAATGATGAATCAAGCTTCTTGTATTTTAAAGTAATAGCTCAATAGCTTGGTTTTCTATAATATTTGGCTTTCTGCAGTTGCCCTCTAGCACTGCAGCCATATTTTGGTCTAAGGGTCTTTCCGTAAATTGAGAATTATTTATTTGACCATTCCTGACTAATTTTCTAAGTTACTTTTTTTCCTTGTCTAGTAATTATAACAGTAATAGTTTTAAGATGTATTTTGTAGGGAAATCACTGTCTCCACTAAGAAGTTTCTGTATATACTCAGAGGACTAACTACTAATTCACTGCAGAAGGCCAGCTGTCTACATTTAGTAAAAAGTCAACCCTGAAATTGGTAAGCTTAGAAGAGTAGTCATGAAAGAGCACCTCAGGCAAAAATTTAATGACCCATTAAACTCATAGATTTCACAACTCATTACATTGTTGGCTGTGTTTCCTCAAGGGATTATTTTGCCTTTTTGAGAACTAAGAAGGCTTGATTATTTTTCTAGCCTGTAGAAATATGGAAAAGCTCTCAGCATTTAATTTTTTATGACATGGAACTGGTGGTGATATAAGTATTACAAAAAAAAAAAGTAATTTCATATTATTATTTCCTGATACTAAAAGACAAAAGAAAACAATCAAAAAAACTCACCTCATCTTCTATTTGGAACTGCAACAAAGAATCTCTCATTTTTGTTGCTATATGAGTATTTGTCATATAAAACTAATTATATATCCATAGTTAGTGCCTTGAAGTTTTCTAGTGTGTGTACATAGGAACACAGAGTAATCTAATCAGGCTATTTTGAGTAGAGATGGTTAAGGGTCCACATTTGTGCATAGGATTCTTCACGCTGAAATGAGAGAGCACAAAAACCACTGTGGCTCTGTTCTCATTTCTTAAAAACAAGCAAGATATTTTTCCTCTCACAAATCCAGATAAGCTGTCTGTGCCCATCTTTCCCAGGAATCCTAGAAACTTATTGCCAGATTCATGCACTTGACTGATCTATGTGTTTGACTTTAGTCCCAAAGACAGTATTTTCAGCCAGAGTGAGAATTTGTGAGCCCCTGTTAAGCAGTTTTCCCTCAGGTATTCATCATTTCTTGGGAATGGGAATAGAAAAGAAACCAGGAAGGATTTGGCAAAGTTACAACTGAACTGGAATTTTTGGCAAATATACCTATAAAACCAGGAATGTCAGTATGAATACTACTGGACTGTTTGACCTAGTGCCAGGATCTGAGGCAGCTGGAGCTTCCTTCTGGGAGGGCATACATAGTGACAGGCATGAAGAATTTTATAAATTTTCTAATTTTGCTTTACAGAAGGCAAGATTCCCAGCTCAGTTTCTGGTTAGGTACCATGTGCAGTAGCTCTCAAGTCCTTTCATCTGCCTTTTCCACTCATTTCTCTAATCTTTACATAATTTCTAAGATCAGAAGAGACAAAGGCATTATCATTTTTGTCTCTTCCTACTTGCTAAGGCCATTTCGGCTTACATAGTTACAAATGTCCTGGCCTTTAATCCAGGTTCTAGACTGCCTGGACTCAATTTCACAGTTGAACTACCAGATATTCAAACCACACATGAAGTCACTGCACCTGGTTGACCGTCACATGTAAGAACTAACCCTTGCAGGTAAAGAATATCCTAATATGAAAACAGTTATCAAAGGAAAGTCTTCGCCCCAAAATCCCGAAAGAAATTGAATGTTACTGGCAACTATTCAGATTTTGGTACTGATGAGCCTTTGGCTTTTCACTAAATCAAAAGCAGAGCAGATTGTATCTTAGTATCTTCATCCATGTCATAAAAGTTGCCTACTGGCAGTATCTGTCCTTCATTTATGCAACACGCTTGATCTTTTTTGCCTTACAGCATCAATATTTATGAAAAAAATATGACCCATCAATCAGAGAACATGCTTTTACTAAGATCATAATTTATTCTCTCTGAGAGTCATTCATTACCATCCCCTACTTTCAGCTCACTTAAAGATTTTCTTCGTATATTTATCACACATTAAGTATTTATGTAGTATTATTGGCTAAACTTGTGCGGTTGTATTAAACCTCTTTAACTGAGGTCCAGTTCAAGTCGCAGTAGAGTTCTTTGTCCCGATCTATACTTCTCATCTTTGATCAAACTCTTGTCTTTCCATACTGAATCTTCTGCCTTCCCATCACCTAATAAATTAGATAGAAATGAGCTGCAAAATAAATTTCCTCATTTCCAACCTGGTACTTGGTGTTAGCCCATAAATCTCAGCAGCACCAGTACTAGAGTGGATCAGTGCAGGCAGACCTTTCAGGGTTACTGTATAACAAATCTTGAACATTCATTTGCAACAGCTCATAAGTCAGCCAAATATAGTAGCTGATAAGGAAAGGGAAAAAAAAAAGCATAGTCTTGACACATATTCATGACATAATAACTAGCAAAATCCTGATCTAAAGCTTAGAATTGCTAACGGCTCTTGTCAGATTAAAATAAAGGGAAAAAGAGAGAAAAAACAATCCAGAAACAGTTAAATATTTCTGGTTGTAGGTCTGACGGGATTTGAAGTACTTGGAAACAGGGAATTGTAATTGGAAGTAGTAGACAACCTTAATAATAAACCATGCTACCAAGATTTCCTATAATGTAATTGTTCTTGCATTTTTTTTACAGATCAGTGGATTTTAAACCCAGATCTGTATCTTTTCCATTTCATGTAACTTAATAAGGGAGGAAGGACATGTCAGCTCTTGGCAGGCTATGGCTGGGTAATCAGTGCTCAGAGCTGACATCTGGCTGTAAAAGACTCCATTAATATGATCAGCTGAAGGCAGGTTTGTGATTGATTGGTAGCCCATTCCAAGCCCATTTGTCTATCAGCCAATTTGGTAAATCAAAATGTACTTATTAGTGTAAATTACTAAAGGAGTAGGAATTAAAAGTGGAATTTTAGTTACCAGATGTCTAATTTCTCTGATGGTTCATAGTGTAGACTGTCAGATACTGAATTAAAAAACAAAACAACCACCATAATACTTGTGTATTTTCTAGAGGTTATACTTGTACCTCTAAAATATCAGTACGCTGCCACTTAAGATATTATTTTAGTAACAGAAGCATATATTTATAAATTTTGTTTAGCCATTTTAGAATGACACAAAGTAATTCTATATTAGTGTAGCTTACAAAAGCAACAAGTTTAATTTCCTCCCCTTTATCCCTCAATAAGGCTATGATACCATGAATATTGTTTGTACTAGTGTGAGAGAACAGAACACAGTTCTTTTATTTGTGAAGTAGTTACATGTTAATGGCTCTCCAAAAGTCTTGATTACCCTCCAGAAGGGAAGCCCTTCCATGATGCTTAGGTATGCAAAACATGTATAAAATTTTAGAGCTGGAAAAACTTGGGCAATCTGGTGTTTTGTGTTATTTTGTGACTGCCTGTGTTAAGCAGGAGACGAGAGATGTTGGACAGAAGACCTTAATACACTACTTTCCAACAAACACCTTTGTGGGAAATTTGGCTTTTTTTCACACCCTTTTTTAATGTAACATCTGCTGCATTGCTATAGTATTCTGGTCTGACTAGGAGAGCAGGTTTATTTCTGTTGGAGATGATCTTTTTGCTGAGAATCCCAGTTAAATGTGATTATCAGCTGTTAAGAACAGGTTGACCTTCCCATCTAAATTTTATGTGCTATATCTGCATTCCTTTTCACTTGTTGGCATACTTGTTGAAGTCTGCTCTATGTTTTGGTAAAGCTTCAGCTTCTATTTTGGTCTTTTATTAGGATATAAAACTAGGGGGTTACCCTTGATAGGCAGTATATAACCTCCCAAAGAAGCTCCATTATTTGACATCTTCCACACTTGGGCAACATCATTATTGTTGCACAGCTATAAAACTAATGTTCTGATAAAAGTTTAAATCATAGTGATTGGAAAAGAGCTTCCTGTTGTTTGGCTTGTGATTTTGTTATAGCTGAGTAAAAGAAAAGACTGGTCACACAATAAAGAATATTTCTTTTCACAATTTGTAACCAAAAAAATGCTAATATTAATGAATAATTAATAAACTATACTCCTTTAATTATTAATTATCAGATTCACTATCATTTACTTATTTAATAAGAAATATCAATATTATCTACATATTTGTTTTCACTGTGAAGAAATTTTTACCTTACTAGATCTTCATTCATCTGCTTAAGTAGACGAAATTTCCTCATGAGGACATAAATCTGCAAAACAAAAAAACATAATGTTATCATGTGGGGAAATGTGTTATCTACATCATGTCTCAGAAGTTTAAAGTTCTAAACACACCTCTCTTAGAGGCAGAGATTGAGGCATTATTCTTTGGACAGTTTTTAACGGATTTGGCCTCGATTCTTCGACTAAAGCTCTTCGGACTACCTAGGAGTAAGTAGAAATGAGATCTTGAGTTCATAAATATATTTGCAAACCAGTTAGTAATGTATATTTATTATCCACCTGGCACTCATAAATCAAATAAGTAATACACTGTTAAAATTTAAGGTCTTTAAGGGATGTGTGTGTGTATATATATCTGCTCTTCTGGTGGGTACTGCCACCTTCTCTTTTTCATATATATATGTATGTATATATATGATGTGTGTAGATATATGATGTATGTATATATATATGCTGTGCACACATATCTATATGATGTTTAACATAATAATCTACTTCAATAAATCTTTAAAATACAAAAAGCCAAAATTTCAACTCAAAGCAGCCTACTGTTTAATAACACATTTGAGAAAACAAGACAGCCATGAAACCTCTTAGATATAAAAGCAGCGAGAACCATCCTATTCCTTATTCAATATCCATCTAGTAATAATTTCAGGATATAGAGTTAGGTAAGGTGCCATATGAATGTTTGCATATAGACAGCAGAACCGAAACAACAGTGCTGTCAGACATTAGTTTGTAGTTTCAAATTAATAATGCTTAAATATATAGGTAAACAAAGAACGAATACTGTCTAGTCATATTCTATTTGTTGTTATATCTATGTCTTGCCTTTTATTTTGTCCTAAAAATAGTTTTTATTTTACTAATTAGCATTTTATTTACCCATATGTTACAAGAGATTGAAAATAATTTACCAATACAGTGAGCTTATTCCTAAAAAATACAATTATTTTAATGGATAATTGCTGATATCATACTAACTTCTTATTTATTGGACTCAAGCTAAAGAAGTGTCAGCTTACAAAATTAATTCTTATAAGCAAGAAGAGACCACATAAGCATTATTAAGTTGTGCTGCATTGGTGTAATTTTGACCACGTTCTTTTAAAATATTCTCTGCAGTATTCTAAGTAATATAACATTTCTGAAGAAAAAATTAAGTTGGAATCATAGTAGCCCACAGAATCTGCACTGTTCAATTCATGAAGGCTTTTAACAGGAATATTACTTTTCTGAAATCTATGGAAACATTTGTACACAACAACTACTATAATTTATGTATTTTGACATATATTATGTAGCCTGATTCCAGTAAGTCTGCTATCCATAATGGCTGTCATTAAAAGTAAGAAGCTGTGACACTCTAAAAAGATGAGATCTGCATATGCGTAAATGCACAATTTTCAGTGCGAGAGTTAAACATAGCTTTCTAAATAATACAGCTTAGCTGTACATTTGTTACACACCAGTTGTCATAAAACTGATGAAAATACAAAGTCCCTGAATTTCTCATTTGCTTGTTGAGGTTGGCTGATTTAGTTTCATAAACATTATAATGACATTTTTGAAAATCGCAAATGAGGACTAATGTCATAATACTCTGGAAAAAAAAATCCAAATTGCTGAAAAATTAAGCTTTGTTTCAAGGACACAATTGAAGTGAATGGAACTGCGCTTTTTCTTTAGTTTTAAGTACTACAATTAATAAATTTTTCCCCAAAGTTGCATAGAAGAATAAAAAAACCCTCTTAATCTCTTAATATTTATATTTGTGCTACCTATTATTTAAGCATTTAACCATCAAAGATGCTATCTTCTTTTTCTGACAATCAAGCCAGATGTGATTATATTTGCTGGTCATAAAATTCTATTAGTCTAACTTAATTGCGTTTTCCCTATGCTATTTTTCTAGCCATCACAGTTACACTCAGTCTTTTTGCCAACAAAACTGAGTTAGGAGTGAACGCTGTTTGTCCTTTTCTAATTTAAAGTGTTCAAACCTCTTCTTACTGGGGAGGGCTTTTTTCCAAATTCTGTGGTGAAGTATTGACACCAGAATGCATGAATTCTGGAAAACATAGCTATTACACAACACCATAAATTCCCTTGGGTTTGAAGATAAATAGTGTAGTTTATTTAAAATTATTTTATAAGAACAGGAATATTAAAATGTGGGAGGCAAATGAGCAAACAGATTGATTAAAGCATAGCTTTCTGAAAACTCCATTCTAAGTTGCTATATCAGCATTTTAACATTCAGGTCAATATGGAAAATATGACTGAAAACTAAATACAGTGGCTTAAGGAGAGTTATACTAACTTCCTAGCTGAGGATCTGGCATAGTGTGTCTATAGTTACAATCGAATAAATTGCTATGTAGCCTTGGAATTACTGAAAAATGTTAGTAGACTGACAAATATTTTAATTATTGTGTGCATTTTCTAAATATCATATGACATCTAATTACATAAGTGAGCAGAATTCTGGGAGTCATAACTGCAACACCAAATTAGGGAAGTAATGTTTATGTAGGGACATTGCGATCAACAGTTTGACCTAATCCTTTTATGTGTTTGCTATGTCAAGTAGCTCACAAATGTTCATGTACTCAAATGAAACTTCACATGTACACACATACTTCACTTGAAGCAGACTAGCTTACACAAAGCCAAAGTAGATTCAAACTAGACGTCTGTCAGTCCACTGTAGTATATTCTTTTGCATGTAAGCACAAATACACTTTAAGCACCAAAAGGGTGACACTGCACTTGTTCTCTTACTTATCAAATAATTTTCCCTTTGTACATGTCAGATCTGTGTGAAGGACAATAGCAGATGGAGTTGGCCAGTGTTCCCCTACTCCTGGATGTAGTAATTGATACCCACAACAATGGAAATAAAATAGAACTCTTCCATTTTAAACATACACACTTTGAGTATTTTTGCTTAGAGACTGCAGATGCCAATAATTTATCTGTTTGCTTTACTGTACTAAATGCACTGTATTGTATGTACTAAAATTTGTGCCAAAATCAGTGAATCAGCATCTCCAGGGCTGAAACAGAATTTCCAGAAGATTCAGTTTATATTTTTAAAAGTGAGTTGCCATTCTTTTTTCAGTTCACTGATATCCCTGTTTAACACTCTCCAAAGCAGTATGCAATTCTACAAGGGAAATATAAGAGTATCTGAAACATTCTTCTACTTTTTTTTTTTTTTCAGTATGGTTATTTTTTTTTTTAGTCCATACTTGTGTCAATCTGCTCTTAACAAATATCAGTGTTTCCTATTAAAATGCCAGTGGTGGATTTATGTTCGAGGATACAGCAACACAAATAATAAATTAATGTCTGGATCAGAGAAATATAATCTGGGTACACATATTTGTATTTTTCAGTTTAATTCACATCACTGAAGACCATACCCTGACTTAAGCAATTAAATTTAGTTACTCTGGAAAATATCATCAAAACACTGTCAGAGTGGCATATATTTAAAATATTCACAGTCTTCCTGTGTCACATATAATGAGGCCAGCCAGTCAGTACAAAAGGTTTTAAGCTTGCTTTCCTTTTCTTTTTGATTCCTTTTCTTTTAATTCTGTGACCATAGTCAGTAAATATTGGAATGGCACACTAGTAGAAGTGAAGCAGGTTTGATATGGTTTGATAGTTTGATTTTGTCTGATTGTTTAATATCTGAGTGAATGAAAGGAAAACAACCAGAAAGAAAGAAATAGATTAAAATTTTTACAAGTGAATGAGTTGCAGGAGTTGAAGTGTAAAAACATCTTTGTCAATGTAAAAAAATGCAAATTTTTGGCCATTAAAGCTATGGCTAGTCATCAGTGCTAGCTTTTAATTGCCAAGTAATGTGTTGAGTAAGATCACTGAACAAGAAAAACAAATATAGGTGGTTCACTAAAAGCAGCTGCTGTGTAAAGAGCATGTAAAAATTTATTAGCCTGAGAGAAGTTGTGCTGCTTTATCAAACTGTGCTGAACAGTTTATTGGAGTTAGTTATGCTATTCTTTCATTTTGTTGTAACAAATATTGATACAATAAATACATATTTTCCATTTCCACTCCATTTGGTTTGTATTTGTTAACAGAATGTGGTATACGCAAGTAGAAATTACATCAGCACAGAATACTAAGTGAGAAGTCTGCTTAAACTCATCAGTGTAATGAAATATGGTGGCAATGAGATCTTGTTATTTTTGTTTTCTCCATGAAGTTTTCCATGCATCATCTACCTATGAACAAAATTATCTCCTCAGACAATGATGAGATGTACACAAGAAAAAAAGGGAAAAATTATAATGATTAAAAAAATAGAAGACTAGTGATGAAAAGTAATGGTCCAGGCTTCACACACAGGATTTACTAATACAGCATCCTAAACCCAGACATACTCAAGACTAGAGGAAGAAAAAATGACAGTACAAGAGCGCATTTTTCTAAGAGCGAAACAACCTCCCAAATTAAATCCTAGTTTAGTTTCAGCCTTGGATTATTGTAAAAATACGCACCAAAAAGGGGCACACCTGCAAGCTAGGTGAAATTCCTAGTTTCTAGTAAGATATATAGTTTGCTTATGATCATCAAATAAAAGTGGATGGTAACGGCCAAGAATAATGTAAATAATGAACTGGCACTCTTCCAAAACACTTTCTCCTGAGAAGCATTGTCTGTGAAGGACATGAACTCCTTTCACAGCTGAAATCTTTTGGAAGGATATTTTTCTAGTACCTTATGCTGGAGGAAAAAACTCCCTTTTTAATACGACAGGAGTGTCTCAATCTCAGAGTGTATCCTACACAATTACAACTTCATTATAATATTACTAAAAAAAATCTTATCTAAATGAAAATGTGGTCTACTTTCAAATAGTAAAATATAGTATTAATTATACAAAAGTTTTTGATTCAAACTTCAGCTTTCCAACGCATACGACACATGTTGCCTAGTGTAGACTGCTGGTTCATAGCACTTTGGGGTATGATGGTGATGAAAAATCTGAAGAACAGCTACTGACTTTGATAAGCCTTTGAATCATTGCCAGTAAGTTCTCCTTTTGATAAACTATGGCTGTCACGTTTATAATATACCTCCCTGGATATATTTGTGTAATGTTTGATTGAGAAGAAATGTCTTCAAAGACTTCTGAAAATTGAAGGAAAAATGGGGTTAACTCACTCACCTAAATTACTGTTAATGCAGAAGAAGAGGGGTAAAATAAAGGTAGTTACTTTCTTCTAACTGGCTCCATGAAGCTAGATCAAATGTTGACATTATTAATACCATTTCCTAGTGCCTTTCTGTCACAATGAAATAGATCCAAAATGCCTCTGAAACCTCTCTTGACATAGTAACTGCTGCTTGTCACTAATGATTATTAAAACCTAGCATTCATTTAATAATACCTGCCACAATTCTGAAATTTAAGGCACATATTAAATATTCTGACAGCTAAAAAAATAGATGTAATTGCTCTTTCTCTTCTAAGATTACAGCTGTTTACTTCATTGATACTCAGGTTCAGAATATCTTAAACATGGTAGACCTTCCTACAGAATTAAGCTTGTTCTGCCTTTTAGACCACTGAAGTAGCTGCTCCATGCACCTTGCTTATAACAGAATCTGTCTGACTGAAGTCCCTGAAATTTTTTAGTAGTTGTGATTTGAGAAAGGTCTGCATGCCATCTATGAAATAGTGCTGGGAAAATACAGCTTCCTTACTTGGATAAGCTAAAAAATAGCTGTTATTTCTATACTTATTCCTGGAAATTACTGAGATAAATTCCTCTCATTCTTCAGTGTTTAAGAAGCAAGACTTCTTCATTCATTTCTTGACAGCAAGAATAGCTTTCAGAATCAAATGTTATCCATGTGGGACTTTTCAGTCTTTATTCAAACAGTGCATCTCGAAATATTCTTTTGAGTGTGATTTCTGCCTTTTTTTTTTTTTTTTTTTTTTTTTTTTTTAGTGTGTAGCTTTTTTCCAAATATCAGGCCTTTGGCAATGCATCTCTTAGTTGTTCTCTCACAGTATTTTCTGGAACCTGGCCAACAGCTCCCGTAACATCCAGAAAATGTTAGTTCATCTGTTAGGAAAGAATGGATGCTACTCAAGACCTTCAGAGTTTATACAGCCAAACAAAATCTGAATTTGTTGGAGGTAAGTTTTGTTTTCCTAAAAGACGGCACCATTCAGAAGACTTATTTGAAGGGGAAATCTTGTTTTGAATCCTTGATGTCATTCTGTGTTTCTGTTATTGAGACCTCAGTACTTATATCAAATTTACCTTATGTCTGGCATTTTGCAACAAATGAAGACAGGACCAGAAAAAAGCTAAGGAGTTATGCATAAAGCTGGGAGTATGATTTCGTTTTACCAGTTGTTCTTAGTAGTTACGACACCTTCAGCTAGAATTTAGTTTCCTAGATTCAACTAATGTTATTTAAACACTACTAAAATAGGTAGGAAGTGATGGAGACATTGAATGGTTTCTTACAGAATCCCGTTATGCAAAGATAGTGTACCATGACACTGTTCTGAAGGACAGCCATAGAGTGTTTTTATACACTGTTAAAGTGGCAGGTTGCAACTGCTTTAGGCTCCTTCAAGTGACTAACATGACTCATGCAGAAAGTAGTTGCCTGCTAGAAGTCTTAGATTCCCCGACTATTCACATCACTATTTTAGTAATCTCTAAATAAAGATGTATTTCTTTGTTCTTACAATTTAGCTGAACACAATACATCTACTAAACTCACTAGCTTAAAATAAGGAGAGAGACTGCAGAGATGAAAACAACAAGGTTTTTCTGTCTGGGTCCAGTTAGACATGGACCTTTCTTCAGGTAGTGATGACTCTTTTTGAAGAGCTGAGTTTTACTGTGTTGAATGCCTTTTTGTCTTTTTAGGTGTTAGGATGGTGTATTTTATCTGGTAATTTTAAATATAGGTAATATGTGAGTAGGAGAAAGAGTTTTTATTCCTGAAAATAATCTCATGGGAAAAAAATAGAATTTTGCTTAGATCGAAAGCAAAAGATGATACAGTTAATAAAGGTGCAGAAATTTTATACATGGAACACTGGCTGCACAGCTGACTTCTGATCTAGCAGTCTCTCTCTATCTCCTCCTGACTGTGTTCCAAGATGATTCTGTGTCCAATATTTTTATTCATAGCTCAAAGTCCCTTGTTCTTTTCTCAATTTTACTTTCCACAGTTCCTCCATAGTTTGAAATTTTGATGCTTACATTCTTGACTTTCATCACTGAGATATGACTTAGAACAACATTGCTACAATAGCTTTTGCATAGCATTTCCGAAAAACTGGCAGGGTTGTGATTTAGACTGTTTGGCATCTTTGGCTATTTGGGTTCTTCCAGATAATTACTTTTCTTGCACTTTGCTGATGTATAAATGGGAGATTCTAATTGCATGATCCCTGTTTCTTGGATTGCCTTATTCAAGCACAGGAGAACTAAAATCTAGAAGACATTAATCCTCTTCCACAGTTCTGTTACTCCAGAGACTTTTCCAAGGGGCCAAGAGGGTTCTTGCCTGGTAGCAGTACATCAACACCATTCATCAGATATTCCTCCTACCCCTCATGCCTGTCATTAGTCAATAAACTTTTAGAGAACAAAACCCTTGCATTATTTACTGAAATGTAAGCCTACAGCTTTGAAATTTTCTATTTGTGAAAGAGAATGCTTTGCTTTTAAGATTGAGAAAGGAAATAACTTTATAGTTTGGTATTTTAGGATTTTGGATGCTGTAAAACACTTAATTTGACTTTTCTAAGCCTGGGAAGCCTCAGCTGATTACTTGCATGTGGAAATTCTGCTCTGTAAAATGTGCAGCCAAATTTATCCCTGGTGGAACTTTATTGACTTCAAATTAAAATCAGCTTCTGTTAAATGATCCATATGGGAAATAGGCAACTTCGTTAATCAAAGAAAAGCATCCTTTACGATGGGTGTTAGTTTAAATCCGGATTTTTACTTACGTGCATTGATTGCAGTCATTATGATTAAGTATGCAAAAAATAGACTGAGTTTGAAAGTGGCACAAATGTCGATGCTGGCTAAATGGTACAATGAACTGCATATGAAGAAGCTGGTATGAATGTACATATGAGTGTGAACTGTGTTGTGTTTTACATAACAACACAGGCAACAGTAGTCATAGAGCAGGACAAAGAAGTAAGAAGATGCTGTTCATATAAAGAGGGAATCTTCATACCAGTTTCTATTCTCTATAGTTTTGTTGTAAAACTTAAGCATCACCTAATAAATTGTGTGCCAGCAAGGTTCAGTTTTAAAACTGATATAATCCTCCAAATCCACTATAAGAATACTCAGGTATTTTCTGTCATGGATTTGAGGTTTTGGGCCTTTTTCTCCAGTCATTTCTGGTTTTGTCCTTTTGTAGCTATTTGTTACCTTTGCTAATTTTTTCTATTTTCAATGTCTTAATGATAACGGTATCGTCACCCTTGTGAAGCTAAGGAATTATGAAGATGCATGCCCTTAAAAAGGACATCCTAGAAGACAGGAGCCAGGATGAGGAAATAATACACGTTCAGTGTTATGATGTAATTATATTGGGGAGCATGGAGGAAAGTAGAGGATATTTAACCTCCAGAAGCAAGGAAAACAGTTTAATAGAATTTAAAATGTGTGCAAAGTGCACAAGAATGAAAATCTTCTAGAAATGTAGGCAATCTGAAGGAAAACAATCCTTCTCCTGTCAATTTAGTGTCTAAATCCAAGACAGATTACAAGACTATAATCTTGTTTGTAGTTTAGCAAATGAAGTGACTAAGAAGTTGTTGAGTAAACTGTAAGCTGACTGCTTTAATAGAGAACACCCTCTTGTATAACTTCTGCAGAAAAGCATTGTGCATCACTTGGAGGGAGAGTGTAAGGAAATCCCAATATATTGTCACTTAACTGACTTGAAAATGAATGTTATAACACTGTGTTACGGTGGCACCCCAAAGTCAGTTTTAGGTGGACAACAAGTTCCAAAACAGCCTTTATTCTAGCCAGAAAAGTGCAGCCAATGAGCTGACTAGAAACCGTGTTTATACAATTAGTTAGCACTCCAACAACATAAAATACAGATTCAGATATCAGTTGAGGAGATTACTGGTGTACAGCAAAATAAGAATTATGAGGATTCACAGCGTGCATGCACACGCTTGCATGAAACAAAACCAGACCCCTCTGACTCCAGGGTACCCACAAGGAATAATCACTCACCTGGGTTAGGCAAGGACTTATGCTTGCCTTGTTAAGCAAGGACTCATTCAAGGATATATCCGGTCAATAACCACTCATCCAAATGAGGAAATGAGGCACTCTCAATCCGGGGAAGTCTCCTTAGATGGTGTCCCAGTCTAAGGAGAGGGGTCCAGTTCACAGACCCACTGCTCCAAGAAGATCACTCCAAAAGGAGGCCTTTGGCAGGAACCCCGTTCTATAGTCTGGTCAGATCTGGCTGTGGGCATTACAACATGGTCCAGAAGCTTTGCAGCTACTCTGGGCACCTCCTCTGCTAACAACCCTGTCAGTCAACTCAGGGTCCCGTTAAGGACCCTGTCAATTGACCTAGGATCCCACCCCTCCTGCCTCACCAGCTGGTGGAGGTGAAGTCACCCTGCCCCGGGGTAGAGGCGAAGGTGACTATCAGCACCTTCGTATTACCCTAGGTGTTTACGTGGGGACAGGCACAGTGAGGCACAAAAGGTTCTAAAAGACCCATCATCTGCACCATTGAAGGCTCCGGATCTTATGGGGATGTGCAACTGCCACACAATCCACCTTGTGACCACAGTCATGATCTGACAGGCTATTTGGAGTGGTGGTGCAGTCACCTCTTGCATCCAAAGTTAAAAGGGGGCACTCTGTTGGTGAGTTTTAATGCTCACTGTGGATCATCATACCTTATGTGTCATTTTCCTGTTATACATTATCATTACAAATCAACCTACCAATAAACAATAGAATAGTGCAAATTACAACAATTACAGTTATTATCAAATATTGGAGGAGGCTGGTTAGTCATCCTTATATGGAGAACAAATGCATTGAAGGTGTTTTTCAGCAGTTGGTTGCCAGTACAGCAACAATTGCCCCTGAGCCCTCTGTTATTTGTCCTCATAGTGGTTCTTGTAATGGCACCCAGATGCTCAGGATGTAGATATGGCTTCCTGTATACACCTTTTTCCTTCAATAGGATCAAGTGCAATATGGCCCGGCTTTGGACAGTCCTTATGTGTTCATGTTGCTGATGATTTAGTGAACTTATGTGATGTCATGCATAGAGTTCATTAGTGTTTCCAGCTGCAGGCTTGCCTCCTGAGTGGCCTGTTGGTGTCACCCTGGTGTGACCCTCATTCCAAAGACTGACTCTAACCACCGCCCAGTCTCAGCTGGAGCTTCTTCCACTCCATCCATATGTCCCTTGGTAGAAGCAATCAGGATTGTCATCTTCCTTTTGTCCTGCACGAGAACACAAAGACGGATCTCGGTCCCTTGGAACTGAGCTTTTGGAGCTAGAAGTCTGGGACTATCCACCGGACACTAATGTAGGGGGTATTCCCATTTTCATCAAGGGCCTCCCAAGGATATAACCCTCTAGGTTTTGCTAAAGTCTTGGGCACAATACCAATGGAAGGTAGATTCACCATGACAGGCTGGCCCCCTTGTGTTCTTGGGTGCTGGTCTTTTCCTTTGTCTGTTATAGAGTCACTGCCTGTTAGCAGTCTCTTGGGGCAAAATACCCTGATGCTGGGGCTTCCATAGCTCCCCCAGCAGTTATTGATGATGAGGACAGCTTGTGCCAACCGTGTGTCCCAGCTGTGTCACAAGATATCAGCATGTTTTTTAATCAAACCATTGGTCCGTTCCACGATCCCATTGGCTTGGGAGTAATATGGTGTATGAAAAACCCACTTAATACCTTTCCCTCTAGCCCAATCCTGAACCATGGCAGCTGAAATATGTGTGCCATTATCACTTTGGATATTCTCAGGGGTGGGTAGAACACTAAACCACTCACACAGTGCTCGCACTGTTTGGTCTCCAGTGGCAGCGCTGACAGCTGTAGCCATTGATAGTCCTGATATCACCTCTACTCCCACCAGGATGTATTTCTTTCCATGAGAGGGTTTTAGTGGCCCAACATAGTCAACTTGCCAGGTACTCCAGAGGGCCTTGCCCTGTCTGATATGTTGGGCCAGGACCTGATTTGGGTGATCAGCTTTAAGTCTTATCCGGCACTGTGGACAGGCTGTAAGGATTGCTTCACATGTTCCCATGGACACTGGCCATCCCCGAGACTGGCATTAATAATACAGATGTGCTTTCCCAGAGTGGCCTCGCTTAATGTGTAGCCATTCAGCTAACCATGCCCACTCCTCTCGTATGCCTTTAGCCACTCTTATTTGGGCTAGATGGTCAGCCTGTTGGTTCCATTTGGCAGCTGGGGTTCCATCTTTTGCATGTTCTTTTACCCAGCCCACACTCAAGGGCCATGACCTGCCCATCTCTAATAGTCTCTGCTAATCTTCGGCTCTCCACACTCTGGTGCGACCCACTTCCCACCGATTGGATTCCCATTGACATATCCATTCAGTTGCACCCTTATAAATTGCATAAGAATCAGTGTAAATCGTGGAGACTCCTCCTGTTGCTGCTAATAAGAGAGCACGCAACTCCCCTTCTCGAGCACTACCTTCCCCCTCCTCTGTTATTGTTTTTCCAGTGGCAACATTCAATGCTGCTGCCTTATACTGCCACTTTGTCCCTACTCAATGGGCTGGTGCATCCGTAAACCAGATTCCTTGTGTGTCCTGGGTTAACTCGGGTGCTTCTTTAATTGGGGAGGGCTTATAAGGCAGGCTCAGCAGGACCGGATCCACATTCACAGGTTGTTGGAGTTTTGAAATTTTGACAGAACCCTCTTTCAATGGCAACAGCTGACTAGCTCCCTCCAGGTAGGCAAAACACTTCCGTACTGTTGCTTTCTGTGCCACCCCCTCGTGGGGGGTGACCCTTTGAGGATTGAGTTTAGCAGAGGAAAAGGGCCTTGCACAATAACATCCTGTGACGTACGCAGTCTCTTTACCTCCTTAACTGCTTGCGCGAGTGAGACGAGTCCCTTTTCCCACTCTGAATATCATTGTTCAGTTTCCTCGAATGCAGTGGAAGAAAACGACAAGGGTCTGGCTGGCCCTTTTGGCCTCCTTTGGGATATGGCGCAATAGGAAGCATGTTCTGCAAACCCCCATTCTGCCCTTAACGTGTCTTGTGGGTGCAGTGGGCCCAATTTCTGGTAGTGTTTTAAGTTCATCTTTTAGAACATTAAGGGCCTCTGTATGCTGTAAGGTCCAATCCCATCTCCTGTTTTTTCAGAATAGGTCATATAGGGGGTGGGCAATCACTGAAAATCCTGGGATATGCTTTCTCCAGTACCCTAATGTGCCCAATAGCTGTTGCAATTCTGCTTTGCTGTTTGGGGTCTGCTGCTTTTCTATAGTAGCTAGGGCATCATCAAGCAGTGCTATGGCTCCCACTATTCACCAAGCCTCTAGGAATTTAACTTCCTGCCCAGGACCTTGGCACTTGGAAGGTGGAATATCCAATCTATTCTGTGTCAATAGGTTCCAGATAGTCTCTGCTACTTGCCCAACCTGTTCCTTATTGTCTCCACCCACTAAGATGTCATTTATATGTTGATATATGCGAATGCCCAAGGGCACTTTCACAGTGTCAATGAGTGGAGCAAGGGTATTGTGGGCAATGGTAGGAGAGTGCTTGTACGTCTGAGGAAGCCGATTAAAGGTGTATTGTTTCCCTTCCCAGGTAAAAGCGGATTGTGCTTTGTCTTCCTCCCTTAGGGGAATCATGAAAA
Source organism: Caloenas nicobarica (assembly GCF_036013445.1). Classification (NCBI taxonomy): domain Eukaryota; kingdom Metazoa; phylum Chordata; class Aves; order Columbiformes; family Columbidae; genus Caloenas; species Caloenas nicobarica. The sequence goes on from NC_088284.1 coordinate 51,174,847, forward strand.
ACATATTTTTGACATCTAAGGTGGCCATCCATGGATGGGCTGCTGCTTGTATTGCAATCACCACTGAGGATATATTTGGGACGGCACTTGTTAGTGGTGCGGTGTTGCTATGCAGTTTTCGATAATCAATAGTTAAGCGCCACCACCCATCAGGCACAGTGGGACACAAAAGGTGCTAAAAGAGACATCAACTGCCCCATTGAAGTCTCCGATCTCAGGGGGACGTGCAATTGCCACACACATTGTAAAAACAGAAATCAAGAATCATGAATATTCACAATTGTCACAATCTGGAGGACTGTGATTAAGGTGATTGCTGAGGCTGGAATTAAAGCACAATTGAGGCCAAATGTTGGGAAGGTATCAAAAATGTATTATAACTTTTAACTTGGTTTAAGAGAAGGAGGGAGAGAAAGAGAGAGAGAGTGATGCCAGCAAGATAGTCACCACCATGGATGCATCAATGTCTTGCAGGACCTTTGTCTTCTTCTCCTGGAGACTGGTGGGGGAATTCCACTTGTGAAGCATCCTTCATGGGATTTTATAGTCTCCACCTCCATGACGAGCTCTAGCTATTGCCATGTCTACACTGTACATGTGATTGCATGATACGTGTGACTCCTGAGCACATGTGCTGAGCATCCAGTAGGGGTCTCAGTTGTCAGGAGGTCCCATCATTGAGGTGTACCCCACTTCTGCACAGATAGACTCTTGTCCTTGTTATAATTATTCTCATATCAGGAAATAAGGACTGCTGCAGTTTCCACTGAGTCAAATGTCTATCAGCTTAATACTTGAGAAATAAGGTCTATCTGTGCACCACAACAAGGCAAAATTTGATTCAATGATATGTGAAAGATGCATGATTGCTTAGATTTTAAATCTAGCCCAAATCAAACAATTTTAATTCATTAAAAATATCAAGAGTTTAGGAAATTTTCCCATCATTTAATATTTGGATTATTTATGAATATTACATAAAATGAAAGAATCTATCAATTAGTATGTAAAAGTCACTGATCAAGCTTTAAAATTTGATTTAATCTCTGCTAGGCTGGATGAAACCAGCCTCCCAGTAACTATAGGCACTCAACTCATAAGCCATCCAGGCAAGCTGCCGTGTTGCTACTAAAATGAGGTTGAAAAACGAAGATCCATGAGTTAAAAGAAAGACTTAGTACTTCAGAAAAAGTATGTGGTTGCTAGATGTGTTAAGCAAATTAATGTACTTTAAGAGAATTATATGGTATAAGTACAAACTTTTTTTTCAAATATTTAGACTAAAACCAATTAAAATAGGAAGATCTAATATTAAATAGAATCTAAAGATTTTTTTTATCTGTGTGTGCAAGTCCAATTCAGTATATTCTTCATATAACAGAACTCTGTAACGCTTGGTTTCTTTTACAGAAATGAAACATGAAACTTGCATGCTTTTGCAGTCTGAATGTAGATCTTTGGTATAGTGCATGCAACTAATCTCAGTATTAGCAAGAGACAGTGGAAAATAAGAGAGTTAAACACCCCCTGAGACAAAGTTCAAAAAATAGTATAACTAGATATAGGCTGTTTCCCTTGTGAAAATGATTTCTCTGATTTGCTGTTAGTTCACAAGGAAAGATGTTTCATCAGTATCTCTTAGAAAATACAGCGAGAAGTAATTGAAGAAAATGTATGCTTTATATAAATAACACTGGCAAAGAAAAAAAAGTTACAGAATTAAGGTGAAGACTGTAAAGTCAGTCATTCAGAAATTTTAGGATTTTAAGTTATGTTCTTCCTGTAAATTACAGTTTAGCCTTCTGTGTTTATACATTTTGGCTCAGTCTTGGTTAACGAACACAATATGTGCATCCCCATAGACGCTCTTGAGGACCTCCCTAGATTTCCCAGAAACTTCCACACCGCTCAGCATGAACATCTGACAAGCTTTTTCGTTTTCAACAAGTTCCTTTTGACATCCATTACACCTTCAATTCTATGCATCACCATGCCTGGAGTATGCTACAACAGAAAAGATTCTGCCAGCTACAATTTGGTACTTACATTAATCTTGTTGCAAGGACAGGACACACTGTAAGAAAGACTATAAAGTGCTGGCTGAGGAGTTAACATGCTCTAATAGTGTTTCCTGCAGAACTGGGCAAATGCTTCATCTCCATGATGATGCAGGTAGCAGTCAGATGCCAGGAGGACAGCTGGCTTCTGATCAGTCAGACAGGAAAGCTCCTGAAGAGCCCTTGACAGCTGAAAACATCATGTGAATCAGAGTGGTGCAATGCTGCAGGAAACGTTGCAGCTGCTGAATGGTGATCAATGCCAGGCTGTGGCTTCACACAGGCTGTAGGAGACATCTTGCTGCTTCTGCTGCGTGTCTATTCTGTATGGATTTTACATGGCTTCAGTCAGCAGAGGGCTGGCAGAGGGATTCTGGGAGTGCATCTTCATTGTAATCCCTCAAATCAACTATCTCTGGCATTAGAAGCCTGTGTATCTGCATCTTTCTCTTCTTTCCATGGCATGTAGTGTATTATGATAAGGGGGAACATGCTATGTGGTGGTGTGCCTTGCAAAAACTTCTGGAAAATGTAGTACTAAAGCCAGAAGTGCCTCCCTCAGCTGTCAGCAGTTAGTGCTGCCATAACAGAGACTTGGCTTTTCAGACATTTTTTGTGTGCAGCTTTCTAACTTGCTCTATCACTTCATTCTGAACAAAGCTCTGCAGTCAGAATGTGAAAATGTTTTTTTGCAGATGGACTTCAAAAATTGTGTTATCAGCACTGTCTGCCTGATGACTCCTGTTGGCTACAGTCCAACCCTCCCTTTCAACTGAAAAGTTCAAAATTGTCACCAAACCTACCACAGTGACACAATATTCTGAGAAAGCTGGGGATACCACAGCACTGCAGGATCATGCTATACCTGGAAGTGTTACTGTATGAACTGACAATTTGGTGGTGAAAGTCGAGTAGTTTGATCTTGTGTGATGTGCGCCACAGATAGAGCATATGCCATGGATATGGACTGTCCAGCTTGTAGGTACAAAGTCCTATATTTAACCTTCTAGGCTGGGTGTTCACAAAGTTTTCATGGTTGTCTGGTGCTGCCATACCCCTCTGCACAGCCACAAAAAGATAAAACAATATATACATAAAGATAAGCCTGTAGAGGCTGCAACAGAGCAATTAAGGTGCAGCCATTGAAATCACAGAGAAGACAGTGTCACTTACTACTCCTGAAGTAGTACTTCTGAGGAAAATCTTGTTTGACCTCCTCTGCAGAGCATGTGAAATACTAGTGGAGCATTTATAGAAAGTAATTGTGAGCATGTGAGATTTAATCAGTGATTTAATTTTAACTTAGTTAAAATAGGAAGGTGTCAAAGGATGAATCTCTTGGCAAATATTCAAGCCTCTGCTTGAATTGAGTGAACAGCACAACTTTTTCATAGACTGATTTGATCAGGTTTTGTAGATCTTGTGGCAGACCTCAAAACCAAAAAAAATAACACAAGAATTTGCTTTTTTTGATGAAAAATCAAAGGTTTTTTTAATGACAAAATTTCATGTAGTTGTTTTAATTAAAAATGCTGTTTTTCACAGAAGTATTGCAATCCACTCTAGTTTTTAATTATCAATACTAGTTGTATGACTTGCTCAGGAAACGATGAATCGTATGTTGGTGTATAACAATGATTATGAGACAAATAAATTCACTTGGTATTTTTCTGTATTCACAATGATTCATCATTTTGTATAGTTTTCACAATCCTACTATTTTCTGTGTGGCTTACTGGCTTTGAAGGAATAGGCCTTTTGGCACTTCAGCCCAACCTTATTCTGGCTGTTTGGCCTCTCATTTTAATGCAGGATCTACATTATTCAAAAAGAGCTGCAGGAATGGTGAATTGTTTTTTCCTTTGTTGATTTCCACAGTACCAGATGGCATGGCTGTGGCTGTCAAGACTGCTGGGTTGTAAGGAGTATCATGATTCCCTGTCCAACCAAGGGACCCAGCAAACCTGCCCCAAATCACAGAATCACAGAATCACAGAATGTTAGGGATTGGAAGGGACCTCAAAAGATCATCTAGTCCAATCCCCCTGCCAGAGCAGGAACACCTAGATGAGGTACCACAGGAAGGCATCCAGGCGGGTTTTGGATGTCTCCAGAGAAGGAGACTCCACAACGTCCCTAGGCAGCCTGTTCCAGTGTTCTGTTACCCTCACTGAGAAGAGGTTTCTTCTCAAATTTAAGTGGAACCTCTTGTGTTCCAGTTTGAACCCATTACCCCTTGTCTTACTGTCGGTTGTCACTGAGGAGAGCCTGGCTCCATCCTCGTGACACTCGCTCTTTATATATTTATTCTCCCTTGCAGGGAGAAAAGCTTCCTGTTGGGTTGTATGCTATATTCTCCTTAAGACCTGTTGGCACTGAGCAAATGCTACCAGTATAGGTGGGAGAAGGTGAGATATAGCAGAGAAGGCTGTGTGAAGGTAAGTGTAGTGCAAAGGGAAGTTACTATATGGGAATTTCAAGGATGAAACTTCTCAATAGGAAAGAGGAGACCTTCATGAAGAACTGAATTTACCTAAAAGGAGGATGAGGGATTTTTACAAGTGGTTTAGAGATTGTCTTAAATTCACTGTCATCTTTATCTTGCATTAATAATTTTTAGACCTTGTATTTTACCTGGAAATATGCATGTTATGCATGAACCTGCTTTCAGGGGAGAGGCTGAATGAGACACATTTCTCTGAGAGGACTGCTTGAGAAAACATTGAGATCTCAGTGGTACCTCCCCAGAGACCAAACCTGTGGTATGGTCTGTTTTGCAATCTTGGCTTTGCAGTAACAAATACATTATTAGAAATATATTGGTGATGCAAGGTGTAATATCATATAAAGCATTTTGTGAGGAGTTGTGTAGTAAGGCTCTTTCACTTCAGAAACTAAGTGGAAACATTGAAGGTGTATGTCAGAGAGCAGGACAGGCTGGCTGAGTCAAAATGGGGTCCTGAGATCATGGGCAGGGCATCAGGGGAGGTCCCATAGGAGACTGGGCAGGGCAGTGACTGGAGAGCATTAATGCTGTTTTAGAAAGATCAGTGAAAACAAAATCATGAAAAGACATAGAGAAACCGAAAGCTTCTGTGTGGGAGACCAATGACTGGTCTGGAAAGGAGACTCACATGGCCTCACTGAGGACTACAGAAATACTTTTAGTATCTTACTCAGAGCTATTTCTAATGGTTCGTTTACCTGTCTGCTTTTGGGGCAGGAGGCGGCGGGGGGAGGGGTGGGAAGCGGAAATAAAAAAGTTTATTTCCCTCAGTGCGAAATAAAGTATCTGAAGTCTTTTTAAAAAAATTTATATATATATACGTTAGCAAAATTTGCTAATTCTTGTGTAACTATCTCTAAATGTCTTCATGGGTTTATGTTGTTGATGAGTACCTGGAAGTACTGCTAGAACAGATTCTTCTTAAAGAATAATGGACTATTACAGCACAAGAAATTGAAAATAAACATGGAACAAAAGTTTAATATTTTATTTTAAAGAAATAGACACTTTTTCACTTAGTGATACCCTTTTCAATAAGAAAATGTAAGTGAACATGACTGAGCTTGTCCCTGGCTGTATTGGGAAGTGGGTGTGTTTTCACTGTTATGCTGAGTTGTGTTCTTAATATAATAAATAACCAGTTGGTTAATTCAGACAATAGTAGTTGACAACGGACTTTTCTAAATCTGTTTTTATTTCATTTGACTTAACCTGTGGATTTGGGAAGTAAAATACACCAAGTAGGAAATTTAATTTAAATTACTAACCACTATCCACAAACACACATTCCCAATGAAAAAAGATTGACAATAGAAAGTCTATGTAATTACATCGCTTCCTTTAACCACAGAATGCCATTTTTACATTATATTTATTTTCATTGAATACCTATCTTAGGGAGATGCTCTTTTTTTTACTTCCTGTTCTTCATTTTCAGTGACTCATCTATATTTCTTCTGTTAGGTGTGGTCAGTTGTGTTCACTTAATGAAGAATGTATAATGTGTCAGAACTCACAATTATTAGAGACAGTTCAAATTTTGAAGTAATCTGTTTCCAGAAACTGCTAGTTCTTGCCCATTTTGTCAACTTATATATGCAAATATTGGGTTTTTTTGAGTTATGTGATGTGGATATTCCTTCAGAACTGTTTTATTTTTTTGAAACATTCTAAATATGTTGGAAAAGAGTATGGGTAGGATGCAATGGTTGCCTTTATGTCACAGTGGGATTAACGGTAGTTGTTTTTAAATTACCTTGCCAAATAATTATATGACTAATTACGATTAAGTGAAGATTCAAATCCCTACTCAGGTACAGTTTCCATGGCAAACAGGTTCATAAAGAAACAACAGAAAATTCAGGTGTAGAAAATGCTATAGATACATCTTGGATCTGATGTCTCGTGTTATGAAGAAATTAATAAAAGGAGAAACTCGATGCTATTTAATGCAAAATATCTGCAAGTAGTTACATTAAGTTCTAATTACTGATTTAGATAAAGAGCCAAAAAAACAACAAAAAAACCCCTACACAGTCTTTAAGTCCAGCCATAGATTTAAATCTGTTACATTTTAATTAGTTCATGAATGTGTGGACAAAGGAATTGTTATACATGTGTGGCTTTATGGATTTCTCTCAGCTCTTTCCACTTACCTGGCTCTGTAGAATGAACCCCACTTTTTGTGGCTTATAAACAAGTATAAGATATTCCACCATTTTATTTTAAATGGCATCTATAAATTCCTAAGTAACAATTCTTTTTTGCTTTTATTTTTTTCCTGAGGGAGGTAAAGTCAAGAACTTGACTCATGACCCTGAACAGAATTAAACCATATGTGACGTTTTATTTATGAAATGTTATGCATCTTGAAGTCTATACAAGCATAAGATTGGATTGCAGTTTTCTATTTCCACATAATATGATGTTTATTGATTGTTGTGGGAACTAGATATATCTGTTCTTCTTGTTCTGTGTCTGTATGCTTTAAGAACTTTTCAAGGTGCCTCTTACATTTTGTGACTTTGCCTGAATCAGGTCCAAATCTATGCTTACAAAATGGATTTTTTGTCATCTGTTGTCACTCCATTCTCTGATATACTGGGTGCTAAATGTGTCTGAATACTTGCAAATTTTTCAAAATATTTTCACAAAACATTTTTTCTTATGAGTTTATTTGCAACATACCCTTGGTCTTTTCCATCCAACTTTACAGACAAAGCAATAGGCTGATCCGAGTAAATAAAGGTAAACCAAGGAAGACAAGAGAAAACTGAATTGATATGTCTTTCTTAAATTCAACATGTCTTCCTGATTAGTTAAAATATTGTAGGAGTTTTATATATAGCTATACGTTAAAGGCTAAACTTTATCTTTGCAAACTGCTCTGTCTCCTGACTGAAACTGCATGTGTATAACTCACTCTTTCTTACCATTTTGCCTACAAATTAGTTGGTTGCTTTAAGAGGCACATGTAAATTTATAATTTAACTGTGCTTTTCTGCTTTATATACAAATCTCTATATCCAGATGTCACAGAACAGAATCATGCAGAATGATCCAGGTTAGACAGGACCTCAGGAGATCTTCTAGTCTGTATAAAATGAAATTGATACATATAAAACAAATAAACAACATTCTAAGTTTTTTACTATAAGACCTTTGTCTAATTGGATAAGAATTACCCTGTAAAATTAATTTTATAAGATAGAGACAGAAAACAGGAGTTAATAAATCCATAGATTTAATAGTTATAATGGGTTACATATATCATTTAATCTGTATCAACTTTTCAAATAATTGCTAAATGATATCAACACTGCTTTGGTGCAACTAAATCTTGGATTAGGACTATTTGGATCAGAAAGGACCTTTAAAGACCATCTAGTTTCAAACTCCTGCCTTGAACAAGGACATATTTCACTAGATCTGGTTGCTCAAATGGATTAATGGATTTTTGCACATACAAGTTTTGTGTTAATTTGCTTCTTTCTGGAACACATTTCAATCTTTTTCATTCTTTTTAAGGTGCTGGTGGCTGGTCTCCACTTGTGTCCAGTAAATATCAATGGCTTCAAATTGATCTTGGTGAAAGAACTGAGATTACTGCTGTTGCTACTCAAGGTGGTTACGGGAGCTCCGACTGGGTAACAAGCTACCTTCTGATGTTTAGTGATAGTGGACGAAACTGGAAGCAGTATCGTCAAGAAGAAAGCATTTGGGTATGTTATTTCAATAATGAGAATTAAGTTTCTGCAGAATACTTAAAATACTTGTGCTATACATTGTTGAAAATATAAGCAAAACAGTGGAATATAAAGAACGACACTGTAAGTGTTTAGATAATCAAATATACAAAGTAATTTAGCTTTTCACAACATGGAAAGCTATAAAAAGCAAGAAAACATCAAAAACCTAGGCTCAGCATTATTCCATTAAGTCTCAGGAAGCTATTTTGAGGACTAAAAATGTAGTGTAAAATTTCTTTTGTTTTGCTATATACGGTTAAGTTGTTTTCCCAAGTGTTGATCTCTATGTACTAAACTTGGATTTTTAATGAGGAAAAAAATAATACTTAATTTTTTTCTGGAACATTTAATCTGATTGTAAAAATAAGCAACACAAAGAAATAAAAGTCATAACCAGAAAACAAAACAAAACACAAAAAAACCCCAAACAGTTTATTTAACAACGAATAAGTATTAAGCAGTATTTAATTTGATAATCTAATTCAGAGTCTGGTTTCTGGTGTTCCAACCCACTTATCTTCTGCTAGCTTTGTAGCTAATATTAATTAGCCTTGCTATGCTCATCACTTTCTATTCACATGGATTTTTATTGAGAGTGAAGGACATGCATTACTAGACAACAAGGTCCAAAATCCACAAGAAAAATTGAATGATACAGCTCTAGACCAGGGTTGCATCTTTCCTTGATCTCAATGATTAGCAGCTTTGACTAAAGGAGGAATATTGACACTTGTCTATGATTTTATCCTGTCAAGTTAGTTGTATCGTTCTGTCCGTACAAAGAGCTGATTAATTTTTAAATTTCACTAAGCTTTACGCTTCAGTTATTTCTTGATGCAGTTAAACATTATGTTAAAATGTATTTCATTTTATGCATTTTAATTTTGTTGACTTTTAATTCAAAATATTCCTGTCACTCTCATTGTCAAATGCCATCTATGGTATAATGAGATTATGCAGTGGCTTACTTGTTGCATAATTATCCTTATTTTTGAATTTGCTACATACTTCGTGTTTAAGATAGTGTTTTCATAACAAAGAGAAATAAATGTTTTTCTAATCCATATGGCTGTGGGGAGTGAGAAAAGAAAAACAATCCTCCAAATGTTAAATGAGCATAAGCTGCAATAATGTTGTCTTTGCCCATCTTCAGACAGACTGATAAAATAAATCTGAGTGGTATAGCTGCTTGATCTCTTCAATTAAGGCTCCTTTGAAATCCCATATTGGTATTTCAAACAATGATATAGTTATTTCTTGAATATTGCCACCATTAAAGTATCAAACAAAAGTTCCAAAATATTGTTAAATGCTGATGCAGATGTAGGGGTAAGGAGGCATTTAAATCTGTAGGAGGGGAAAAATAAAGCTTCAATTCCATTATCTTAAACTTAATAAAAAAATATTATTTTAATGATAGCACTGCAGATTGAAGCTATGGCTTGCAGGCACTGATGTAAACCATCAAATTCAAGGATAGTCTATTGATCTTTTTTATGTATCTTTATTTAGGAGTTCTGCTTCTAGGGGAATATATTTGCTCTTTTCTAGAGTAATGCATAGATGTAGTCTTGGAATGAAAGTCTTAAATCTCTATTTATTTTATTGATTTTCTCTGACCGTTATCTGTTTATGTTAAGCCTTCTTAAATGAAGTGTCCTAGTTCATTTCAGCCAAGAACATCCCACATTTTATGATCCACACAGTGTTATTTCTATCTTTTTAACTGAGTCATTATCATTTTACAAGATTGCTTACCAGAAATAACATTTTTCCTTTTTTTTTTTTTTTTTTACTAATATGATGCACTAGAGAGATAGAAGATGCCCAGTTTTGAGGGCCCTGTGTTGATAGAAGTGCTTCAGAATTCTTCACTGTATGTAAGGATTTGCCCTTTGTGACCACTCATCTAAACTTAAGTAGAAAAGATATTCTGTACAGTTTCACAGTTCCCTACTTTTTATTTTCCTTTTCAAGAGTTAATTTTGAATTGTCTTTGTCATCTTATGGCTTATCTTAACTTAAGGTTCTGAAGCTCCTGTCATCAGTGGAGCTGATCACAGTTTTTTCACTCACTGAAACTGAGATGCAAAGAGGACTATCTAGGTATATGCAAATGATGTAGTTATAAAAACTTTCTTTTTAGTCAGGTAGTCTTTTCTAAGGCTGGTTCTTCTGACCTTAGATGTCTTCGTTAGGTTGAAATGAATGATATAAAACCATCTTATCCGTTCCCTGTCTATAAAATGCTCCATTGTCTATAGGTGCTGTGTTTTGATGTAGATATTCCAAAGTCAGGTGATTTGAATCTCCTCTCTGTGGCTGCTAAATATGATATAAATAGTTCAGTTCTTTTCTTAGTATAACAAAAAAATCTATTTGTGCTCATTTTTATTTATTTCCTCAGTTACTTGACTATCACTATCTTTTCTAAAGTTGTCTATAAGTATTGTATGTGCTGTTCTTGACGCTTACCTTAAGATTTTTCAGGCAGAAATTCCTAGGATCAATATTAACATATTTACAAAAACGGGTACAGTTCTTGTCAAGACGTAAGTCTCAGGTCGACTATTTGTTATTAAAGACAAAATACATACTTTCAGACAGAAATATTTGTTTTTGAGGACTAGTTTAATCTTGGAAAGAGATTAATTCAGGTCAATTTTAGATTTACTTTAATGTTATTGTAAATGTGTTTGAACAAGGAATGTTGTGTGTATTTATGTGTGTGTTCTTCAATCTATTTCTAATTTTTCCGTTCCTTATGGTATAATCTCTGGTGCAGTAAAGCCAAATCTCCAAAGCCCAACGTTTGCATACTTCTTTTTCTTTTTACTGCTAAAATGAGCAATGGTTGTATATCCGTGTGTATGTTAAGCTACCAGATTTTCACTCTGGAACAGGCAACTCTTTTCACTTTTTTTCTTTCAAACTTCAGGCAGCATACAGTAAAGCATCATAATATATAAATATATATGGTAAACTTAAGGTTTGGTTCAAGAAGACCTAAGAAAATTTTTACATCTTTAAATATAACCTTTAATGGTGGTACTGAATTACTTCTTCCTAGCAATTTGCATTCTAGACATCATCACCTGTATTTTACCTATGACGACTCTCATATGTAACTGATAGTTTATTTTAACTATTTCGGGCTACATATATTAGACCTTTTAACTAATGCATTCTTTAGCTTTAACTAATTTCATAGTTTCGTATCACAAATGTTTTTATGATGTGTACTCTCTCCTTAACATTACTAATTAAATGTTTCTTTTAAAGGGAGAGCAATAAGGTAGCAGAGATTATATTCTCCATCATTTTTCAAAAAAAGTAGCAAAGAGGAGAAGGAGAGAAATTTACAGTTTGAATGGCAGGTTTCCCACGGCTGATAGTTTCAGTGAAAGCATGAATGACAAAGCTCGTGGGGAAATGCATCACAATGCCATTCATTAGAAGGAGTTTTGAAGAAAATAAATACAATTTGTCTTCAATTAAAAGTTGGCTATTTCTTCTTTGATACAGGGAGGGAAATACACAGAAACTCAGCCTTAGGTTTTGTTGCTTTCTTGTTTTGCTGTATTGTTGTTTGTTGATTTTTCTTGTGTGTGTGTGTTTGTTTTGTTTGTTTTTTGTTTGGTTGGGTTTGGGCTTTTTTTGTGGGAGTGTTTTTTGTATTGTTTTGTTTTTCCCCTGAGAGAATAACGATTCATTCATTCTATAACTATGATCCAATTTTCAGTTTTATTTGTTCTGAATATTTCTTCTAAAATTTCTATGCAAAGTAATGGAATTAAAACAAATATTTCTACAATGTTAGCTAAAATTTGGGGTAATTCTGTCCATTTTTACAACATCTCTTTAAAAGGCTAATCTTTGCAATGTAGAAGCATGTTTATGTCTATGCATGTTTGTATGTTTATTTAAATTCTGAGGTTTGTCTTCCATTTTATTTACCTTAGCTGAAGCTAAAGCTGAAAGTCTGTTTTATCATAATTTACTCAATCTTGTGAGTTTGCATAGAAGTAGTTCCATTTAACAGTTACTATTCTAATGATATGTAATAAAAATGTATGAATGTTGAGTGATTTGTTGTGCATGAATTGCTACATGTATTCCCAACTTCCTCTTTAAAGGATTTAGGATGTTAAGAGTTTATCGGAAACTTCCCATGCTGTAAAATGACTCATCATTATGGAAAGTTCCAGATTAAGGAATACCAATTAACAAGTATTCTGTGATAGTCACATTATATGTTTTAAGACTATGGAGCTGCTTCACAGTTTCCTTGAAGCTGGTGGTTCTTCCTCAGTCTAAGAGATTCATGTGTTTGCTAGAAGCTATTATGTTCCTCATTGGAGAAAAATCAGTCACTGCTCTTGATCATTATCTGTTTCATAGTAAAAATAAAAGGCTAAACCTACATATTACTTTGCAGGACTTCTGTTAATTCCTTCTTAGAACCAAACCAATTTCTACTCTTTCAGTATACCAAGACAAAGATGATTTAAATAGGTACTCCATCTCACTACAATTTCCTTAGGTACAGATTCTAAAAGTTGTGACTTCAGTACATAGACTGGCATGTCACTTTTTCTGTTGCTACTAGCAGGAAATGAAGAACCTCTTTATCTATGAATTAAAGCAGAGCAGATGGTGATGACTTCCACACAGTTGATTCTGGTGTGCCTATACTTGTCATAGCTTATTCATCATTCACTTGTCTTGCATTTTCAGCCAAAAAACTCCCAACAGAACACTTTTAACTACTTGACTCAACTATATAATGCAAGGACATATACCAGCTGCAATTGACCTCTGTTGGTCTGTAATATAGTCAAAGTGAAAAACATCGGAGTTTGTCAGATTGCATAATTATGAGTAAAAACTCAAAAGTGCACCAGTATGTTTAAAGTGGTTAAAAAATATATTTGAAGCTTTAAATTTTTGAATTCTTGCTTGTGAAGGATAATAACATAAATGACAAGCAAACTGTGTTTTACTTAATTATGTAAATTAAAGATCCCTTGCATCCTATGCAGAGCGTGTGTTTTAAATAAATAATAATTAAAAAACACAAACCAAACCAAACCAAAACCAAACAAAACCCAAAACAACCAACCACCACCAACAAAAATAAAACCCAGACAAACAAAAAACCAACCAAACAAAACCAAATGTGTATCCCAAAACCGTAAAATGTATCACTGGCATCAAACTGTCTTGTCTTGGAAATGTTCTATTTCCCGAAGGTTCATTATTAGAACAACAAAAGCTGTCGTGGCACCACTAGGATCCAAAACATAAGGTATACAAATATAATTCACAAAACTAAGAGCCACAGATTAGAAAGATGGGAATCGGGAAGAGAACAGTGAAAACTGGTGATTATCAAAATCTGTGCAGGCCAGAAGTAAATTTTCTGGTGTTGTTGAATTACATTAAAGGTTCTCAGGATCCAAAAGTGAGAGAGGAGACTTCAAATCAGCTATGTTATGCCAGTTTAGGATGATAATTGAAAGACCTTCACATTTGAAAGTTTGCATGTAAAATAAATATAAAGATAAATATAAAATTACTTCATTTTATAGAGTGTGAAGAACAATATTACATAAACTTCTGTAGTTTTTTGTGTTGACATATTTTCATCCTTGTTTCACCATTATCATAATTACAGTGAACCAGACAAAAATAGTTCCATATGTATATACATTTAAAAAATACTATTTTTTTTTTTCTGGAAGCCTTTAGACAGTATATATAATGGTGCATATCCACGTGGTATTAGCTGTCTATTGTAACAATGTTTTTCTGTTACTGAATATAGTAACGGCAAGGAAACAATTTTACATTCTGTGTAGCATAATTGGCCTATTTCACAACTTAATGTAATATAAGGGATCTTTGTTGTGTGTGTTTTGGGGGAGGGCCAGGACATGTTTCTGGGTAAGAGATGAGCACTGGACATGGGCATTATTATCTTCCATTTAATGCGTGCAAGATGGGTTCAAACAAGAATCTAAAATTCAATCTGAGATAATAGAGATAAGTTTCAATGAAAAAGACTTGGATACTGAAGCATTTCTTGAATTCAGACATCTGAGATGTGTGCTTAATCTGTTACATTTTTTGATGCAAGGAGGAGAATACAGACAGGTGTGTAATTTGTAATTAATAATTTATTCAATGAACGTTTGCATTTTCTGCTTTAGAATGTTCTGTTAAGAGTGTGGTTAACACAAATGAATTTACTATTTACAAATTATTTGTAGACAGTGCTTTTGAAGACGCTTCGTGATTTTTATTGTTTGCTACCGTTCACGGACATATGCTGGGCTGTTTTGAATATGTACACAGATCACAATGCTATGTTTAAATTCCTCAACTAACTGACCATAAGTGTTAAGATCAGCGCCTCCTGAATAAAAGTTCAAGATATTGACTTTGAAATTAATTTTCCAGAATAATTCTGTACTAAATTCATGATATTGTGGTGGATATATTTACATTACCCTGTGAACTAGAAAAATGTGGGTAGGGAAAACAAATGAGATATGAAAATGGTTAAAATAATTTAATTTAAAGAAGATTATGAGTGATCAGTTTTAACATCAGCACAGTTCTAGGGAAAATTAAATCTAGGCATCTCAGTACAGTTAATCTTCTGAATATTTCTAGTAACGTCTGATTTTTTGCCCATCCTCTTTGTTTCCACAGCAGTCACTTATCTTTTGTAATTATCAGAAATAGCACATTGAATAACATTTTCAAAGCTCTTTGGTTACCTGGTAAAATGTTATAAAATTACACAAAACCTGACATCTTTGTATTCCTTCCAACCAAAACACTGTTTTGGTCTGTATACATGCACACTCACAAATGCAAAGATGTATTCCACCATAGGGAACAGACTGTTAAAAATTCTAATCAAGAGAATTTATATAAAAATAAATCTTACATGTCTATAATTGAGGCAGACATGGGAAGATTGTTGTTAAGCAATATTACTCAAACAATGTTTTGCTCACTACATGGGGAAGAAGCTTACGACTGTGTAGTTAGAACTCAAAAAGTTAAACAGTTGAATGGAAAAAAGTGCTGGGGGATGTAGGAAGAGGCAGAAGAAGCTAAAGGAGGAGAATACTCTAACTTGGGGTAAAAGGAGCTTGAAGGGAAAAAAACAAAAATTAAGTATGAAGAAAATCAGAGGTACAAGAAATCTTGGAAGGAATAATAAATGCATTGGTCTATTATGTGAAGCTTTTGTGAAACTCGCTGCCTGCACAAGTTTCCATTTATGACAAAGACATTATTATGTTTATCTAAAATATTAACATTTCTGAACTTAACTTTTAAGTTTTTGGCTATCCACATGCAATTTTGTTTAAAATGAAATCTGACCACACTGCTATTTTTAGACACTGAAACAGCAATCTAATAAGATTAATTTAGCAGTCACAATGGTTAATGCTCTGTATAAAATAACTTATAGTAGGTGAAGAGATGAATGCATGCATCAAGATTAACCTGTCCCAGAGTATTTAATATAAGCTAAAAGGAAGATTGAAACCACCAAATAATGCAGTGTTCTAAGTAAAATCTAGATAAACTGTGTGAATAAACATTAAAGAAATGGCAGCTCATGTGTGGGGGAAAAAAAAAAGTTACATGCACACAGTTAAAGAAACTATATTTAGCTAAGGACAGCAAGATGCTTTCAAAATACGCAGGTTCAACAACAATTAGAATTAAATGTTCTACTAGAAGTAGACATTCACAGGTTAGTTTTAATGGTCATGTTAGTACTGCAGTCATTAAATTGCCCAGATGAGCATGAGTTTTGGGAACCAAATTTTAATGTGTTAGGATGATACTTTCTTGCTTTAAAGACTGCTGCCCCTGTACACTGTTAACTTAGCACCAGATTTGGACTCTGGGACTAACCTTCTTTCTTCTTTCTTTAGAGAAAGCAATAGAAAAGGAACTACAACTTGCTATATTTGTGTAATATACGAGAAACAGCAAGTAGCTAGTTCATTTCTTCTGCCTTTCTCTGGATGCTTAGTTAGTGAGTTTGTGCAATAAAAACCTGAGCATGACTTTGCACTTCTAGTATGCACAAATCCTGGAAGAGGCAGCTGGTTTTATAAATATCAATAGTAGTTTTTCATGAAGGTAATTATCGAGGCACAGAAATGACCTTACAACATTTGAGATTGTAAAGAAGGTATGTATTTACAGTGCTGGACACACAGGGGAATAATTCCACCAAAGATGTATGCAAATTTCCAGTAGCTGTGAGCTTGGTTAAATGTTGTAAAGTGATACATATTCATGAAAGTTCTAGGAACACCTATACATATTCATACATATTCATAACCTGTCCCGGAGAAGGCAGTTCTGATTACAATGAGTTCCGGGAAATCATTTCCATAGTCTCCACCTCCGGCCCCTCCTGGTTGCGCCTGCACAATGATCATGAACCAGAGTCTTCTTCGCTGTACACCTTTACCTTTGGCCTGGTGTGCTGAGTTGGCTGGGACTCAAACTGATGAGCTGGTTATAACTGGCATATCTCCTGTCCTGTGCCCAAGTTTCTGTTATCTAGTTCACCCAAGGATGCACCCAAGGCTTTTGTTTTTTAATCTTTGCAAGGTCTGTGAAGTCATCAGTGAGCTCCTGTTTCTCATACAAGAAGTTACACTAAGCTAAGCAAGGCTAGACAACTGTGATGTGGGTTAAGGGTTAGCTCTCTCAGTGTTAGCTCCTTAGTTCTTTAAGCGTTAGTTCTTTAAGTGTTAGTTAGTTAATTCCCTGTCTCATTATTTTATTTAGACCTTTGTTTATCTCTAATCTAAATATGGTGATGGTGGCATACTGTTTTTCCATGAAATTAAGTCACTGTGGTAGATGTTATTATATGTTGTTTCTGCTCATGGCTTATCTTAAAGCCATTAACATTACAACATCCACTTTGTGGAAAATACTGTAGGAAGTACT
Source organism: Caloenas nicobarica (assembly GCF_036013445.1). NCBI lineage: Eukaryota > Metazoa > Chordata > Aves > Columbiformes > Columbidae > Caloenas > Caloenas nicobarica. The sequence goes on from NC_088284.1 coordinate 51,192,159, forward strand.
ACAACTAGAAAAAAAAAAAGCTTTAGTTCTTTGCCTCTCTGATATAATATTGATCATATTCTCATACTTATTTGAGAATTTTGTACTTGAACACATATCACTTGATGGGTGTAAAAAATTGTGATATGGATAGGAAAATATTGTCCTTATTTTCCACGATAGACAGATTGTGAACATTGCAGATAACTTGGGGAAATCAAGCTGTCTTCAAAGAAAACAGTTCATCTTCATATACAGGATGTGTTTGGTCTGCTCAAGGACATCTGAACTATTAAATAGTAACAGACCCCACATTCAGCTTCTCTCTTGTTTACCCCAGCCACTCTCGTAGGTGTAGCAAAAATGCTTTCAGAAATGGATGTGCTTGGAAACATCTTTCTATTATACATATATTTGGTCTATGTGTAGTGTAATCCCCAAAATTTAAAGTTAACCAAAGAGAAAGCCCTAATTTTTGTAAAAAATTTGGTCATTGAACTTCAGAGAAAACCTCATGTTTATTTTCAGTATATATAGCCTTAATCCTGGTATTGTGATGATCATGCCATTGTGATGGTATGTCATCTTTACAGCATAGTCATATTTGTATTGTCTTCACATTTCCCTTTTAGATACTTAAAATTCCTTTGGAAAACTTTTTAAACATTGACATTATAGATTCTTAAAAGTAGAAATAGAAATTCTGGGATCTAAGTGTTGCTGACTTGCTTGAACCTGATAGCTCCAAAGTACACTTAGATGCCCAAATTGCTATTTCAGCTTGTAGGAATCTGATTTTTTTTTTCTGTAGTATTTCAGCAGTTTCAATCCAGTCTTCATCTGTTTCTGCTCTTTCTCTGTATCTGTATTTCTATAAAACAGGTACCATGATTAATAACCTTCTCTTACATGGTTGGATGATAGTTTTCAGTTTGAATAGGAATTGTTGTGCATCACTAATGTTTTAAAATTATGATTGGTTGTTTGGTTTGGTTTGGTTTGGTTTTGTCCTTTGCTGTAGTAAATATATGTTTGCTTTTTGATCTAGTTCATGTACCAAGCTATTGTAGGAGTAAAATCTGCCATTATGCTTCTGTAGCCATTCTGTTCCACAAACACAAGTCCCTATTATTTCTTGTACTGTGTGATCTGACATGAAATAGGCAATTGCCACCCTGCTGTATGGTCCTGCATGAGCTGTTCAGTTTGCAATAGCACACTGCACTCTGAACTCATGTCTAAGTATTCACTGGAAACCTGGTTAACCTCTGCCTTGTCATTTGTTTATGTAGTTAAGATCATAGATAATGGCTAGGCATCAAATTCTAAACACTGTTAGAATATGGATGATTAAGCAATTATAGCAGCACTACTTATATCTAGTACAGATTTCTATGAGATCAGTTCTATACTTTGAAAATTCCATGAACACCTTTTTCTTTCCCACCTCTTAAATCACTTGATTTTTTGAAGGTCACTAACCCAAACTAAAATATTACTGACAGGAAATTCCTTAATGTACCTCAAAGTGCCCTTTCCCCTATTTCTTTATATAGTTAGCCACATGAAAATTAACTGGAATTGTATGGGTTTTTTTTATTTCCAGAACTGCATTAAAATATCAGAAAAGTTCCATGAAACATTCTACCTTATGGAATTTAACTTATTTTAAGGATATGTATTTCTTTTATCCAATTATTTATTTCCTGTATCTATTAATTTGCCCCCATTTTTTTCAGGTGAAGATCACAGTTATTTTATTTAAATCCCATGGACACACTGAAACTCCAATTGACATCTTTGAATCTTTTCAGCTATGAAAAAAAAAAAAAAGAATTGAGAACATATATTTTTGTGTAGACTTCAGTAACTCTAAGAATTTCCCATGCAAAGTGGCTAAGTTTTAATTTTACTTGTTAGGTAAAGTTTTATTTTACTTGGTGGACAGGTCTGGCTTACTATGGCATTCACCTTTCTGAGTTTAGGCTGTAGAAGTCCTTATGGGACCCCATAGTATTTGAATAGTCATGTTTTTTAAATAGCTGTCTGTGCAGATTTTTGCTCCTATCCCACCATTTATTATTTATTAAAGTTACTGGCAGGAATATTTTAGGAAAAGTTGATAGCAGCTTAACTACATAATATCCTGCCTCTGAATTGGGTAGTTGTAGGCTTTTGTGATAAGTTCTTAGTTAAGGGATTGTATGGTTTTTGTGGAAAAGCAAAAACCAAGTTTTAATTTCTAGTCATAGCTGTAAGGTAGAGCGAGCATAGAATTTTTCTTCATGTTTGTAAATTACTATTTTACCTTTGTTAAAGAATGATATATTTCTAGAAACACATATCTTTAAGCCTCATATGACGGGTGAATCTTGTATGAAAAACCCATTTTATTATTGGGAATTTCTAATGGATTATTTTTAAAATAACCATTTTGATAAATTCATTGTCACCTTCCCTTTCCTCGGTTTTCTGCATCTCACTAAGGAAACAATGAAAAGGAAACAATTTCAGTGAAAATCGAAATATGAAATATTTGTTGAGTTGAGCTGAGTTCTACTGTAAGAAGTACGTAACTATTAAGGAAAATATGTATTTTTGATTAATGATTTATGTGCTAAGGTTGAATACGTCACTTATTTTCTAAGTGCTAATGTAATTAAATATTGTGTAAAAGTACCATGTTAAGCAATATGTAATTTAACTACTCACAACCACGAGATGGAAGCAGCACCACAAAAACAAATATGGAAATATGGACAGTAGCATAGAGGGAAAAGTTTAAATCTGTTTTAAGGAAGATACTTTACTAGAACACATCTGGGATAGAGGGAAGTGAATTAAGAAATAAAACTGAAAGAGAAAGGAAAAAGCATTACTGCTACTGGAGAGGATAGAGTCCACTTTTGAGGACGATACAGAATAATTAATTCTTTGTCCTATTGTTCACTGTCTGACTTGTTGGGGTTTTTTTGTTGTTTGGTTTTTGCTTGGTTTTGTTTGGTTGGTTGTTTTGGGGTTTTTTTGTTTGTTTGTTTGGGGTTTGTTTTGTTTTGTTTTTTGTTTTTTGTTTTTTTTAAGTCCTGGAAGCTCCCTCTGGTTAGAAAAGAAAACAATAATGCAGTAATGCTGTTTCAGTTGTCAGTATATGCTCTGTTCCCTCACTGTCTTCCAGTGTAGTTCACAACATATCGATTGTCTAATGTCTTTGATTTGGACATTGGTATCTTTCACTGATGTTGGCTATATATAATGGGGTTTTTTTTAAGTGAAAGGTGATATTTTAAACTAAAATATGATGAGAGAAAAAAAATCTCTTTTAATTCTTTTTAAAAAATTTTCGTGTAAACTAAAGTGAATTTACCTGGACTCACATTACTGAGGTAAAAGTTAAAGATCACGAGGCTGTTAGGAATCTTTGCTTGCTAGATTGCAGAAAGTTAGTATGTATGTTTGCAGTAGTGTACAAGAATTCTACAATTCAGATTTTTTTAAAGTCATATTTTCCATAGAATTTTAAATTACTAGCATAAGTATATGAAAAGTTTCTAATACTTTGGCTGATACAGTGGGAAGGGTGTTGAAAACTGTTTCAGAGAAATACTAATATCATCAGAAAACTGCTGATGTATACACATCATATAAAATCTTTTACTACTACTTATTATTATTAATTGATTTCCAAAATATACTCCTGCAACTGAATCATGTGGCAAATATAGTGTCTAGCAAAAGAAACATAAAATAATGTCTATGTAAAAAAAAAAGAGTAAAATTCGTGGAATTAAAGGGTTTTTAAGAAATAGCTGAAATATGCAAAATGTCATGAGAATAGATTAATGATGTTGAACACAATTGTCAAAGGTAAGAAACCTACTGAAATACTGTTGTTTGTTTTTCTTATCACCCCACTTCTGACCTCTTGAGAAAATCAAATTGATTTATTCATATTGTTCTATTTGAGGTGATAAACTTTAGCCATGTCAGATTGTCCATAGAAATGTAGATCTATATGCACTATGTTAAAAACTCAGTGTTCTTATTCTTTCTGACCTTTCCATTCAGTTATGAAAACATATAGATATCAATATTTTATTAGATGTATGCCATCAGAATTTCTATTTCCCAAAATACGTTACATTTTTAAGGTTACTAAGCTAAATAGAGAATAGAAAATGGAACAGTACAAGTTGGGCTTGTCCTTGGCAAGAGCATGGATCATGAAAAGAAAGCAACAAGGTCTTTTTTCTTACAGAAGAGAGGTAGAGTTGTTATTTATCTGTTCCATAACTTTGTTATATTCAGGGATTTCATGGCTTGGTTTTAAATGTATTTTTGCAAAGTCTATGAGGGACTGTGTGATATGAGCGGACAGTAATTTTTTTCAAAGAATTTTGGTCCCTTCTGATTAACAGTTCAAATAGTGGAAGAACAATAATGTCTTAAAACATAAGTAAAGAAAGACTACAGAAATCAAAAACAAAAAGCAGAAAATAGGAGGGTTTATCTGTGACACAGAGAAGGGGTGGTTTCTTTTGTTGTTTTTGGTTTTGGTTTTTTTTCCTTAATGTTGGCAACATAAGTGTGTGAAAAATAAAGATCCTGGCATGGTGAAAATGTACAATGTCTTTGAATGGTTATATTGAAACACACTTTTTGCTGTGACTTCATAGGAAAGATCTTAGGACTGGAAATGCAATAGAAGACAGTTGGGGAGTTGACATAAGATTTGAGTGGAGGACAAAGCATACTAGAGGGAAAAGGCTGCAAGGATAAAATGCACAATTTAGAGACACTTTGTGAAAAAGAGAATGTGGAAAAAAGCTATACACAGGAACCTGAAAGTAAAAAAGAGATAGTAGAGAAAAACCTGTGAGAAATCCAGGTTTACTGTACTGAAGATGACAGGTATCAGATGAGAAACTAGACAGAGAAAATCTGGTTTCTCCTCCCTGCTGTCCATCAAACCCCATTGTGTTCTGAGACACAGAGTAGGTGGTGGCCGTTGAATATCTCCCTCAGAACTCCTGTCAGCTCCCTCAGAACTCCTGGGTAGTTCCCATGTGGCCCCATAGACTTGTGCATGTCTCAGTGGTGTAGCAGGTCGCTAACAATTTCCTGTTGAATTACGGGGGCTTTGTTTTGCTCCCTGTCCCTCAGGGGGCTGGGTACCCCTAGAACAATTCATTTTACTATTAAAGACTGTATCTACTGTCATATTCTTTATGGTGAAAAGCATCATTATATGCTTTTTCCAAAATTAATTCTAAAAGGCGTACTAGTTTAGATCAATATTAACAGTTCCTTTTTGTCACTTCAAAAGATTTTGCCTTTTGAAACAAAAATTAACTATCTTGAAAACTTACTATTATGAAAAATGTTACAATAGAGAAGCAACTGGCAACAGTATTTTCTTATTGTTAAAAGCTGATCTTGGGCTAAGTTACCATATTTGGCTTTGGCTTTGCAAGATTCGCAACTTTCTGATGCCAGACAATATAATGTGAAAGAAATTTTATGTTCTAATTTGGTGACTGAAACTACAGTTCTTCAAAATAGACTACTGGAAAATAATAATTTCTGGCTAGCTAATAATTGTATGGAAATCTCTCCAGTCTTCATTAGTTTGGTCCTTGTTTTGATGGAATTATCCCACAGAAAATAATATCTTTTAATGTTGAGAAGGAACAAGGGACAGACATATGTGTTAGAAGAAGAGTTTTGGCATAAGAAAAACTGCTTTATTTTCTGTCCACTATCCAGCCAAATAAATTGTTTGCCACTCATTTAGTCTGTAAGCTGAGTTAGCATATTACCTTCAACAGTGTTGAACAGTGTTTTTTATGAACCCTTTGTATTGGTCTTAAATCCTCAGATATAAAAAGGAAATAATAAAAAACCCCCTACTACGTTATGGAGGACAAATGTGCAATCACATGAAGAATTCTGCATTGATCTTTTGTGACTGAAAGGCTCTGTCTTCTCTGTTTACATGGTTTTTCTCCTTTTCCTTGGATCTGTATGAGTCAGTCGTATTTGTGGATGATGATTAAAATGTGCAAAACCTCAAATAGTTTTGGAGAAATCCACGAGCAGTTCACATCGGCATTTTTATTCCAAGACCAACGATCACCACTTAAAACTGATAGTATATAGCTGTGATATAAGCATATTAAAAGGAAGACAGATTTTTAAGAAATCTTAAAAATTACTAGAAAAGCTGTCATATTATAGCTTGACTTTTGTTCAGCAATTTGGTTTCTGTTCAGTCATGGTAAGCCAAACTTTTCTATCTTATTATTAGGAACATTTCTTCAATACTACTTTTAAAAATATCTTGAATTGAAAAGCTTGCTCAAAACAGTGTCAAAGACAAAGAACAAACTTGCTGATCAGATTCTACACAGAAGTAAGATTAAAATTCTGGTAAATAAATGTATACTTTAAAAGTTTTATGTTTTACTTTTTATCGTTTTTTGAGAAATATCAGACTTGAACTGAAACATGAAATTCTGAAGTAGACAACAAAAAAGGCAAAATTATGCTTTTTTCATTTTGAAAATGTTTTACATTCAAGCCATTTGAGTAATCAGATTTATTAACACTTTATGAAAAGCAGAGCAGTGAGCTGTTGTAAATAACAGGACATAAATAGAACCCAAGTTTATTGTTTTCTTATCTTTGCTGAAGATGAGGTGTTCAATTTCGTTTTGTCTTATTTATCCAAGGTTAAGATATATAGCCATTTTAGTATGCATGAATCTTTAAATCCAGCAGGAAATCCAAATTCTACATACTGTATGATTCCTGGTCTTTAGCTGTAAGACTTTGCACAAAACTTGCCTTTTCATTGGTGTTATAGTACTATTTTTAAAAAATGGAAATAAACAACTTTAGTTAATTTCTTGTTCTTATTAAGACCTTAATCTAAATTTCAAAATAAATATAAAAAGAAAATAATTCTTCAGGCCCTGGAATGTAAGAATATCTCAGTTAAATCATACTACAAATGGCATGAAGAAAAGAGCTAAGTGATATAGGAGCATAAGACCCCATGAAATCTGTTGAAATTATGCTCTTATAATTTTTTTCTTTTTTTTTTTTAACTCTCAGCCATAGCGAGTAAGAAGCTTTCCACAAGGTAGAAATAAATTGGAACTATGACTCTCTGGAATTCCAGACACCTTAGACCTCATGGGCTCAAACCACTAATCCACAGTTTTTGTTTGTTTCTTAGGGGCATTTCAAGACCATCACCAGTTTTTGGTTCATGTGTATTACTTGCCATATGTGGATTTAAAGTTTTTCTTCCCTTAAATTCCATAACATTTTATTTCTTTGGTTTGAGACCATGAAGAACTTCCAGTATTCCATTAATAGTATTGTCTTGAACATATTGATAGATTTTTATTACATCCCCCTGATTCTTGTCTTTTCCCATCTATGTAAATGTTTTCATCTGTTCCTTATACATCTTTTAGTTCTTGAATATTTGTAGAATGAAGAGTAATGCAGATTGTAATTTTCCTTTCCATTTTTAATGCATTTAGAATGAAAAGAATACTAATTTTTCCCTGGTTCTGTTTATCTGTATTTATTGTGTTGCTGAATTGCACCTAAAGTTAATTTAATTCTTATTATGATGTGAAAAAATTAACAAGTGGACTAAGAGACTTATGCAAGTCTCTATATAAAGCTAAATCCTTCTTTGCTACAAGTGTCTTGCACAAAAAATCTATAGACGGTTGGCAGATCTCATGGTTTAAACCGTCAGAGGACACAGAACTCCCGAGACACAAGGAGGAAACATAACTATTTGTTCACTCTCTGTCTTGTTCAACAAGAGTAAAATAGGCAGAGCTGTTAGTAGCACCCTTCAGTGCCAATATTTTAGAGTTGCTCAGATGTGGCAAGTGGCGAACAAGTGGTTCAATGCAGAACACCATCAAGAGAGTGTAATGGGTAGGTCAGAGGTGTCATTTAAGTCAGGAAATAAAAATTTACTTTCAGTGGCAAGAAAAATGTCTTTGACAGTTGCATTTACGAATTGCCTGTCTGAAATCCAATCGTATACTTGTATTGTAAGGCATAATGGAAAATACTTGGCCAGAGCTGTTCATTGACCTAACGTGGCTGATCCAGCAAAATGTCAAAATTTGAATGGCTGTGACAAAGCATTGGTGCAAAAACCTGTCTATAGGCTAAAAGAATAGTAAAACCTGCTCCTCACCTCTATCCATTCCTCCTCTCTGGATCCATTAATCCAGATATGTGCCCTCAACACATGGTGTTAATTTTGGGCTTGTCCTATGCAGCAGGAGAAGTTAGACTCAATGATCCTTCTGGGTCCCTTCCAACTTTGGATATTCTCTGATTCTATGGTGTAAGAAATCTGTCTCCTGTCCATGTGCATCTTTTCCTACCCTACTAGACTAAGTCACATTCTACTCAGTATTTTTGGTTTTTAGTTTTAGCACTGTGGGTTGTGTACCACTTTCCTGACCTCATTAGCTCATTATACTGTAGACAGCTTATACAGTGGTCAAAGATTTTATGACTCTCACTTTGGCAAATGCAACCTTTACATGAAGATGCACTAATCAATGTTCAAAAAGGACTCCATGTGACACAGTGCTATATTTCTTGCTCATGTTCAGGCTTCAAAGAAACCGCTGAAATCCTTAGTCTTTGGAGACTGTTTGCTTCTCGTATTTTTGAGTGTAGTTGGTAATGGTAAACTTTTTTCAGAGTACATTTTTTCTTGAAAACATTATTATCAAGGCTAATATTTCTTTGCTCCAACAAATGCTAAAGAAGGCTTTATTTTTTTGTGGCTTTCCTATTCATGGGAGTACAAGTATGGCATTTTCCTCCATCATAACAAAAAGATAGTGAAAAACAATAAACAGGAGATTGATTGCAGATCCATATGTTCATTTTCAAATTCTTTGTCACATATAGGTAAGCGCATTCTATTTATCTATTCTGTTATCAAAATTGATTTGTTTCATTATATATGTATTTCTGTTCTATACTGCAGAACAAATCGTGGCTCTATCAAACAAAGCAATGATAAATAAAAAATACTTTCATTTGACCTTTCCTATGTTTTCACAACTCATTAGTCAGCAGGAGAAGTTCTGAACTAACTCAAATAACTGACTAAATAAATTTCTATCTCTAACTTGTGGGAGAAGAAAATAAGGAGGAAGGTACAGGTTAGATCAAAGTCTATTTGAGGGTTAATCTTGATACTATATTTGTTTAGTAGTTTGTAATTGCCATGGTGGTGAAAAATCTAGATGTGTATGAATCAATTTTAATGTTATTAATTTGTGTTATCCACACATCAAAAAACAGAGTAGCTTATAAACAAAACTGGAAAACATCAAGTATTGCAGCAGTAAGAATAAAGCACCCATCAATAGTATCATAATTTGAAAGAACATCAAGGCTTACATTTCATACCTGGGAGATGTCTGCCAACTACTAACATGGTTAAAGCTTATATATGTACGAGGTAAAATTTTTGAATGGAAAAAGAAATGCTTGGATAGGAGTCATGAGTAAAACTCCTCTTGGCACATTTAATACTATCCTACTTACTCATGTTACAGAAGAGTGCAAACTGGAACAGCTAAGAATATCATCAAAGAAATGGAGAGCTTAAAACTTGACAGAAGACAAAAATATTTTGATTTTTTGATTCTAGCAAGAAAAGCTGAGAAGAGCTTTTTTTCACTATCTATAAATGTATGAAAATGTACAAACTAAAAGGAGATAGCATCTACTTAAGATAGAATGGAAGGGCAGGAGAACAGAACAAAAAACCCCTGAAAGTTGGCTCAGAATAAGTTAATAAAAATGTATATGTATAATTTTTCATAAAAATCAGAAAAAAAAAGGAGAATGCATTCTGATCAGGCTCCAGGAATAGGTTTTCCGCTAAGATCTCCATGTATTTATTTCATTTCAGTTAGTTTTATATTGGTCTAAAAAAAAAGAGCAATGGCTTTTAAGATATATTTTTCTTCTCTAATTCTATTTCTCTTTTGTTTTGGTTTGGTTTCTTTTTTTTTGTTCCTAGTAAATAAGGTCTAGTATAAAGGCCATCCAATTCAGTATTGTCTTTCTTATTCTATCGGACGGCTTAGGGACTTAGGAACTGATACAGCTTCTTTTACTTATTTCTGTAGCACCAGAAAAATAATTATGGCCTATCATACATGCTTCACATTAGGAGTTTGGTTAGGTTTATTGGTATATGGGCCTATTTACACCCTACAGTTCCACAAGCCATTCAAGATCATTAGTAATTATGGGGAGAACTTTATATTTACATACATGAGGGTACAATAAGGTACAAGGTTGAAACTTCATCACAGTAATAAAACCTTCGGCTGTGCTTATTTTTATCTAGTCTGTACACTTATTTAATTAATTAATTAATTTATTTTATTTAGTATTTTATTTAGACATCTGCTAATCTGTTCTTTCTCAATGCAGGAAATCAGTTATTACATTTTCTTCTATCTAGTTGTTTTGGGTTTTTAATTACTGTATTTCCAGGTATTTATGAACTCTTCTTTTAATATTTTTGTTTCCTTATTTTTTATGATCTTATTCAGATCTATGGTTGTAATCTTTGCAAAGTTTCTGCCAGTTTCTCTGCTGTGTGTAATTTAATTTTTTGAGATAATTTTGCATGTACTGATCACCTGCATGCCTTCCTCTAAGAGTAGTTTCCCTTCTTTTGTATAGCAGTGTAAGCTGAGAGGAAGGCTTTTCTCTTCCAAAGAAATATTTAAACTCATTAGGGATTATTTCATGAGGGTTATTGTTCTGGAAATGATATGACATGGTTGGTTGTGACTTGCCTATCTGCCTTAGGAGGTCTTGATGTTAATAATATTGTTCACATGAAATCAATATATAAACTCAAGTTAGCAGAGTGTGCATAATTGCTTATGTGTTTGCAAGCTGGAACCATAAACTGAGTCAGCACTAGCACAGTTAAACATCTGTATCAAAAAGTGTTTCAGCCGCACCAGCTGAGTACCTAGGTAATTTTTGTTTGATCATGTGCTAATCCAAGACTGTTCTATAGCAAAAGAGTTTTTATTTATATATTTATCCTTGAAATCATTATGACAATAGAGAAAGTTTGAAGGAAACTAAGTAATAACGAAGGTCTTTGCAGATGATAGATCCTACCAAATTGTAATTAATTCCCCTGCCCACCCCTTTCTGGGTTAGAAAAAAAACATTGCACAGTATTATTTCATTTTGATGTCTATAAAATAAATCAGATTGCTTTGGGAGAAGAAGTACTTAAAAGTGTTATTCTGTGTAGTTTATATTACAGAAGTTTTAAGTTATTTATTCTACAGAGGAATTTAGGGGGGGGAAATCTCATCTACCTGTACAGGCTAAATGCAAGTAAATGTTGAACTCTTCATGAATATAACTTGGCAAGAAGAAAAAGCTAAAGACACCAAATATGGAACTTCTAATTACAGTTTTTATAATGCTACTGTATTTTATTTTTTCAAAGGTAGCGAAGTAAAGACTTTGCTTAGATCAGGAACCTAATGGCTTTCAGGAACAGTTTATAATGAAAGATTCCCTGAAACACCTCATAGGTCACTTGTTCATTTTAGCTTTATAGTCTTGCTAAATTTTCTGCTGGGTCAAAGTATTTAGCTGTGAATAAATACACGTTACACAGATTTTGAAAAGGCTAAATTGTTTTTAATCATGTGTAAATTCACTTTAAATTAATTGTGGTTGTCCTCCTTTAGTATGTTCCTGATGCAACAGGTAACATACTCAATACTGTAACAACTAAAACCCAAAAAATATTGCTAGAGAAAATAAACATTCATTACATTTAAAAGGTGACATGGAGATGAAAATCATAGCACTGTTACTGAAAGAAAAAAATTGTGGAAAGAATGTTTTCCTCTTAGTGACAGCAGATGTTGAATACCTTGATCAGATATGATAAATTACTTACACTCTATAAAACCAGCACACTCAAATATTCAGTTTATGTCTCAAAAAGAGGATTTTTACATTGTGTAAGCCAAGATTTTTGCTGTTGTAGAAGTAAATGTAACATGGTAGATACCATAATCAAACTATGTTTCCTTGATTTTCTTTACAAACTAGATATTAACAAACAAGAGTTAATAGTATATGAACATAGCTCAGAATATTTATTTTCATCAATTGCAACAGAAATATTTTCATCTTTTCTTTTAGAGGTAGTTCAGAATTTGTTCCTGATCTTTTTTCCTACTTGTGTTTTTTTTGGACATATTTATTTTAACTGACTAGGCAATGCCAGCCATTCCAGCCAGTAAGTCAGCTTAATTGGGGGCCCAACTTAAGTGCCTCTGTGTAAATGCACAGAGCATGGACAATAAACAAGAGGAGGTAAAGACTTGTGCATGCCTGCACAGCTATGATCTTACTGGCATAACAAGGTGGGATGGCTGCTATGACTGGAGTGGGGAGTGGTGGAATGGAAAGAATACAGGTTCATAGGAAGAACACTCAGGAGAGATGAGGAGAGGATGTAGCCCTATGTGTCAATGACCAGCTAGAATGCATAGAGCTCCACCTGGAGATGGATGAGGAGCTGATTGGGAACTTCTGGGTCAGCATTAATGGGAGGGCAAGGATAGCTGACATTATGATGGAGGTCTGCCACAGCTCATCTGACCAGGAAGACTGAGCAGATGAGGCCCTCTATAGACAGATAGGAGCAGCCTCACGTTCACAGGCCCTGGTCCTCATGGGGGGCTTCAATCACCCTGATACCTTTTGGAGGGATAATACAGCAGGGCATAAGCAATCTTGGAGGTTCCTGGAATTTGTCGATGATAACTTCTTTCTCCAAGTGATAAAGAAGCCAATGAGGAGAGGTGTTATGCTGGACCTTGTTCTCACCAAAAAGGAGGGACTGGTGGGGAATGTGAAGCTCAAGAGCAGCCTTAGCTGCAGTGACCATGAAATGGTGAAGTTCAAGGTCCTTAGGTCAGTGAGAAGGACACACAGCAAGCTCACTACCCTAGACTTCAGGAGAGCACACTTCAGCCTTTTCAGTGATCCGCTTGGTAGAGTACCATGGGATAAAGCCCTGGAGGGAAGAAGTGCCCAAGAAAGCTGCTTAATATTAAAGGATCAGCTCCTCTAAGTTCAGCAGCAATGCATTCCAACAAAGAGAAAGTGAGGCAGAAATTCCAGGAAGCATCCATGCAACATGGATGAGTGAGGAGCTCCTGGACAAACTCAAACACAAAAAAGGAGCCCACAGATTGAATGCACACTCAGCAAGTTTGCTGACAACACCAAGCTCTGTGGTGTGGTTGGCATGCTGAAGGGAAGGGGTGCAACCCAGAGGGCTGACAGACTTGAGAGGTGGGCCCATGTGAACCTCAACAAGGAAGTGCAAGGTGCTGCACATGGGTCGGGGCAATCCCAAGCACTAATACAGGCTGGACAGAGAATGGATTGAGAGCAGCCCTGAGGAGAAGGACTTGGAGGTGTTGGTTGATGAGAAGTTCAACATGAGCCAGCAATGTGCACTTGCAGCCCAGAGAGTCAACCCAGTCCTGGGCTGCATCAAAAGAAACAATGGCCAGCAGGTCTAGAGAGGTGATTCTGCCCCTCCACTCTCATGAGACCCCACCTAGAGTACTGCATTCAGCTTTGGGCCCCCCAACATAACAAGGACATAGACCCATTAAAGCAAGTCCAGAAGAGGGCCGCAAGGATTATCAGAGGGCTGGAGCACCTCTCCTATGAAGACAGGCTGAGAGCTGGGCTTGTTCAGCCTAGAGAAAAAAAGGCATCAGCAGGACCTTGTAGCTGCCTTCCAGTACTTAAACGGGGCTTACAAGACAGCTGGAAAGGGATTTTTACAGCAGCGTGTTGTGATAGGACAAGGGATAATAGCTTTAAACTGAAAGAGGGTAGATTTCGATTTGAAACGAGAAAGAAATTCACCATGAGAGTCGTGAGGCACAGAAACATTGTCCAGAGAAGATGTAGATGTCCCATGCCTGGAAGTGGTCAAGGCCAGGCTGGATGGGGCTTTGAGCAACCTGATCTAGTGGAAGGTGTTCCTGCCCATGGCAGGATGGTTGGAACTAGATAATCTTTAAGGTCCCTTCCAACCCAAACCATTCTATGATTCTAATCTTCTATGAAAACCTTCTGACAATCTGTATCTCAATGAGAAAATGTGCTGCTTGGAACCAAGACCACTTCACTTCTCTGTTGAGTCTCCTCAAATCATTAAGGTACTTGTAGGGATTGCGTACAGGCTCCAAGTTCAAAACAGAAGGTCATAAACAGTCACTTATTTATGAAACATGCTTGAGTGATGGGGTTCAATCACAGGATATGACTGGGAAGAAAGATACATGACTGTTATTGTCATTAATACAAGTTTTAGAACTTCCTTTTTTTTTTTTGTCCTTTTTCATGATGTGTTGTGTACTTTTTCCCATTGTAGGTGCTATTTATTCATTCAGGAGGATGAAAATTCGATTCTTATTATGTTTTTTTCCCCTCAACGTTCAGTCAGTAGTTGGAAGATGCCATTATCTGCCATTTACATGCAGACATGTTGGGTAGCTAGTAATTTTTAAGACACTTGGCTGGGTCAACTGGATGTTCAAGGCTGAAATCCTGTTATGTACTTATTGAAAATGTAAAAATGTAAACTATTAAATTAAGAAGGATACAGTGATATTCATGCTTCTAGAGCCAAAGCTCATTTCCTGAACTGTTCCTTAAGCCTGGCTTTTTCAAGGAATAAGTTCTCTCTGCCCCTCCCTCTCCCTTTTGATGCCTCCCTGCCTTTCTCCATCTGTCTCTCTCATTCTTCTTGTCATTCAGAAAAAGCTGACAATGCAGACTAAAGTATCAGCATTCTCAGGAAGATGATGATGATAATTCTTTACAGTCTTTAATTCATATATTTGTTAATTTTCTATCTTTTGACATTCTCAATAGAGTAATACTGAAATATGAGGCTACATGCATGGTTCCCTCCATGAATATTAATGTATTCAGATACTTATGATCTTCAAAATAAAGATAATTTTTAATCTGGGTACATTTTGCTAGAAGTTTCTTTTTCTATTTTGCTTTCCTCTATATAGGCAATAGTAATACTTTGGAGACAGTGAAAATACACCAGAAAAAAATAAACTGTGACACACCACCTACAAGCATCCTCATCCAACCTTGTGCTTGTCATCAACCACAGAATTATCCTATTTAATGTCTTTGTAGTTGGTTGTCCATTTACATTTAGGAAAATTGTTTGAATAAAGGCAGAGTTACAGTCCTAGCCTTAGAAAAAGGCCCAAGTGGTTTTGAACTGAACAGGTAATTACTTAGAGAAAGAACCCAGTGTAAACTAGAAACCAGAAACACTGTGTGATTGGGACCACATGTATCCCACAAGAAGGATAGTATGGAACATGTGTTAAGAAGGTATTTATTATGAAGGTATTTATTATTCATTGTGAAACGACTTTCTTTTTTCAATTTTCTTTCTGTTCCTTACCAGAAACAGGCAGAAAATGTGTGTATTGAATGTGCTATTCAGAGCCAGACTGTGAGGCCTCTCACATTTTTTTGGGTGTCGAGTGTTTGGCTTACTTCCATTGAGTTCAAATTAATTGAATCCAGTGCTACATGAACCTGTATCATGGTAGTTAACCCCATTTATTTAATTAGATGGAAAAGATTTCTTCTTTCATGCCACTGACTAATTAAAAACTGCTTCTGATAGCAATATGTGGAAGAACCTCATGTGTGAGAAAAGGAGTACAGATTTTAACATGATTTTGTGTCATTATAAAGAAACGAATATTTTTTACTGGAAATAAATATATTTAAAAATTAGACATTTTCAAACTCTCAACAAAATAAATAATAAATGATTTTTCTGAAACTAAGACATTATTAAGGGAGTGTAACTATCAATTAATAATAAACGACAAATCAGGAGTTGTTCTGAAACTGGTTGACATGATGTTATGCAAACCTAAACACTTTGGTAGAGGTTGAGTTGTTGAGGTTCTTCATAAGATATCTTTCTGTTACTACTGTTGTAAGTAATCCCATAATATTTGCAGTTTCTTCCTACCGTGTATTAGATATATACACAGACATTAGATTCTGTATCATGAACAATAGGAGATCATTAATATTGATAATTTAAAAAATAATTCATATATACTACAAAATTTTTGGTTTGTTACTTTAAATCAAGTCACTGAGGACACTGGAGCTAGATGTAAAAATATATATTTTGCCTGATTTGCATGACTACACAAACATTGATAAGTATTTCCTGCTTTACAAAAGAAATTGTAGTTTCACGTAGACCGGTGTCCCATTGTGCTGGAGAAGTTGCATTCCTCGACTTGAAAAGACTGCTTACTTCTAGGTCCTGTGATTGTTTGTATGCATTCATTAGAAGAGTTTGAAAAACTTTGTTTGACATGGTCAAAAATTTTTAGTGTTCTAACATCAGCAAGCTCTAGCAGTGGTTATCTTCAGAACATTATACTCTTCTCCAAGAATAAAATTTTTTGATGGACTATAATTGTTATGTCTTGTTGCTTCTGAAAATATTATATTCTTTAACAATCTTTATTTCTAATAATGTGTAACTCCTCTAAAGACACTTCTATATTTGATGATAAGCAGAATTATCATTGTTAGGCTTCAATCTCACGTTTTGGAACTTTTCTTTCTCTCTGGTCACTATAAGCAATTGATACCACCCTAGACAGAAATTGTATTAATGCAGTTAGGATATAGGATTATAGAACTGTCTTATCAACTTTGGTGAAAGTCCAGTCAGCATTTAATTAGTTATTACATTTGGTAGTTTAATAATAAAAAGATAATTTTATTCATAGATGAACATATACTGTATTGTTTTTTTCTGCCAAAAAATAGTTTCAATAGTGGTTAGAAAGAAAAAAAGAAGGCTAACTTAGACTTAGAATTTTAGCTACTTAAAATTTCATATTAAATATTTAAACTGAAAATTGCTTGATATGTGTCAATGCAGCAAAAAGAAAACAGAAAAATAGTGTAATATAATAAAATAGAGACTAAATGAATATAATTTTATGATGTTAGATTTCTGTAATGAATGGCCATTGTAATAAAGCTGTAGTAGATGTTCAGAACAGAACTAATATTTGTAAATTATAAGTTTATAATTGAATAAAAATTGCATTGAATCCTTCTAGGATAAATTGGTGATCCAGGGTATTATAGTTAAAGCAAAGACACGGGCAAGATTAAACTTATGCAAACTAGGCTCTAAAAATATTCACTGATGATGTGAGGAAAAATAAAAGGTCAGCAGTAGCACTGATTATGTGTTGTACATGTACCTATGGTTTTTTTAAGATTCCAGGCTTTGGCTGGCTCCAGTAGAACTAGCCTGGGTGACCCAGCAACGAAAACACTGTTCACTTGCTTGGATAACCTAAAAACAGTCAAACAAGAGGTGTTATACCTAGTCTAGGTGTTATTACTTAATTGCTCAAATTTGTTTTCAAAATATGTTTTTGACTTCACAGTACATAATAAAACAAGTTGCTAGAGTTTACAATTAGGTCAGATAAAACAGAGATGTTATCTTTGGTTTAGGTAATTCCTGAATACCAGTGGGATCTCTCTGTCAAGAATGTTGTATTTATTGTTGAGCAAAGCAAAGGTATTAGTCATGTCCAAGATAATTATTAACCTCTTCAGGTAAGATCATTTCAGCAATCAACTTCAAGACTGAAAAAAACCCCAAATGTTCTTTCACCCTCTCCCAGTATCCAACATGTCAGTTATGTCATATTTGTTTTCAGAGCTATTTTGAAATACAAATGTACCTTAATGCTCCATTCAACCTGGACATCGACATCAGTTTGACAGAGAAAATTATAATTGTCAAACTCAGAACCATACTCTTTTTCCACAGTCTTTCCTCCTGGTTTGGGTGGAAGTATGTTTGTTAGTTCCTTAGTGAGCATTCTCACACCCTGATTTGAGTTTCTAACGGAACTTCACATGAGAGATAGTAATAGATTTATGTATTAGGAAACATAAAAATTAATAGATACCTTATCGACTCATTTAGACTACCCCTTGTTTATTACATCATTTTATAACCTGTCTTTCCATTCCTTAGATTCACTGATCTTGTTAGATTCTATTAGATTTCATAGACTGATTAATTTAAGTAACTTATTATCAGAATCTACTTTTTTTCCTGACTACGCCATCTGAATTAAATCACCTGGAGTTTCTTTTATTCATGGAAATTTGCATCATCAAATTTGCACTAGGGGAAACGGCTAAAGGAATACAGCTTTCTGAAGCTGCTGCCTGTAAGCATAGTATTCTACCATTGAAACCAAGGAAGACACTTCCATCAGCATTTACAAGGTCAAGAAGTTGAGCCAAACCTTCCTTTGTACAGTCTTTCTCCCCTTCACTTGCCATTACACATATTTAAAACTCCAGACTGGCAATGGAGATGTGACATGAAATGATTGATGCTAAATTTTCTGAAACTGCCAAACGTACAATGGTCACATCCTGAGCAGACCTCCAAAACTTTCAGAAATTAGTCAAATGGAATTTTAATGAAAATAGATATTGTAAATGTACTCACAAAATGCTATTTATATGAAGAAAGAGTGTACTTTTTTGTCATTAACTAGTATACAATTAGAACAGTCACAGATGCTTTATGGCTTAGAACATAAATTGATTTCTCAGCTCAGAGACTAATACCTTAGTCTAGAATATCAGAGCGCCTTAAGTCACCCCTGAGACACTTGTAAGCTTATCTTTAGAACACACTCAATATATGTCTAGTCTTTTATGTTAATGATAATTCCTTTGTGCTGATCACAACTATAGAAGAAATAATGCTCGCAGGTATAGAGAAAATAGAGTAAGAGGGATGGAAGCTGGACTTAGTAAGATGTGTCACAGAGGCATCCCAGAACTCAATTTAGGCATGTAACAATCTCCAAACAGACTTTATTCTAACCAACACTGTTTAGCAGAGAGTCAGCTAGAAATGGGGTTTATCCAAAGTTATTCAGCACTCTGGCAACATTTAATAAGCTGCAAGTTCAGTATACCAGTTGGCGATATTACTACTGTACAACCACACAGGAAGGTGCATGCACTCACAAACAGAAGGCACCTCTTTCACTCAAGAGTACCCAGAAGTAAAAATCACTTTCCTGGGGTAGGGAGGGGCTCACTCAAGAATATATCCAAAAGAAAATAATAACTCACCAAGGAGAAGGTGAGGGCTCTCAAACCTGGGAATTCTCCTTAGATGGCATCCTTGATCTAAGAGGAGGGCTCTGTTCACAGTCCCGCTGCTCCAGAAGACCACTCAAAGGTAGACTTCAGCAAAGGCCCTGTTTAATTGCCTGATCAGATCTGGCTGTGGTCATTACAAGAATGGTCCAGAAGCTTCTCAGCTTCTCTGGGCTTGGGCACCTCCTTGGCCCAGTCGATTGACCAAGGGTCCTGTCCCTCCTGCTCCCAAGGCACTGGGGAGGTGAATCCAAAGAGTCACTGTGCCCTGGCGTGGAGAGACATGATAGTCTGAGCCAACCAAGGTGTGTCTGTGAGGACAGGCACAGTGGGGCACAAAAGGTGCTGAAGACCCATCAACCATCCTATTAAAAGTTTTGGACCTCATCAGGGTGTGTGGAGCTGTCACGCAGATGAAACAGTCTTCCTAGAAAAAGAGAACCAAACATTGCTTTTGTAGCTATAAGTTATTTCAGACTGCAGAGGTTGTTAATCAGTGCTGTGGGGTAGAATTTAGCTCGGGTTAATCTTTTTTACCTCCTAAAGGTAGTTTGAATAGCCTACAGTTATAAATCCTTTGTACAGGGTGGACTTATTTACAGGACCTATTTTTTAAAGGATTTATCAAGATATTATTAAGTCTTTTGGAATTTTTGGTTTTGTTGCTGTAAAACTTGCTTTGGGCTTTAATTTGATGTGAAGCATCTGTGATGAATTGTGATTTATGTTTAAAAAATGTAGGGCTTTTTTAGTTCTTGCACGAATGTTCTGTTGCCATTATTATATATCAGTATATATGGCATTACATCAACACATATTCTGTTACTATATCTCATATACAGTATTTATAAACATTGCAAGACTTGATGCAGTTACAAATTTTGATTTTGTGGATGTATTTTCATGGTGCGGGAACATTTATTATGCATCATTTTATTGCCTTTAATATCCTCTCACCTTGAAATTAGAACGTCGTACTCATTCCGTTGGTGTCAAAATCCTTTTAAGAAGATGAAAATGAGTGTAGTACATCAGTTAAGGTATAATGTAAATAATCAGAGTAGTGGAATTTCATCAGGATTTTGGAAGAGGAAAAAAAGGAAGAATATGTTTTGCTACGTATGTGTCTGGTAAAAATAAAACTTGAAACTTAAAAGACATTTTCACCCATCTTTTTTCTTCCTATGGCTTCCAAAGAGAATAGAGACAAAAGAAAACAAACCAACCAACCAACCAACCAAAAACAAAAACAAAATTCCCAAACAAAGAACAAAACAAACACACACAAAACAAACAAACAAAACAACAACAACAACAAATCCCTATTTGTTTTAGTGGGGATTCTCATTCTTTGCATGTTCCTTAGGTACTCTGGTCAAGCATATTTACTCAAGTCATTGAAAACTTCATGGATTTCTCCAGCATCTTATTTGGTAGATTTAATCTATTAGTCCTACACAAAGACATAAAATCTTGAATGGAAGAACATAATAGGTATGAGTGATTCCAGAAATTAAGTTTTGGAACAATTAAACAAAGGCTAAAATTTGATTAGCAACAGGATAATATTTGTGTATGCGTGTACTATGTCTTTTATATGTTAACCACATAAACAAGCACCAAGAAAACTATATTTTGCCTAATAAAGTGTATACCACGGTTTGAGCAGACAGAGGATTTGATTTACTCCCAGGCTAATAATTTGGTCTTTCACTTGCACTAAAGATCACCAAGCAAGAAAATGATCAATTTCTGTGAAGAGCTCAAACCCACTTTGCTATGAAACTATTTCTCCACAAATGTAGTCCTGCAACTAGAATGTATTTCAGGCTAGATATAGACATTAAATTGGTTGATGTCAAATACATTCAAACTCAGTAAGTTTAACAAACTTCAATATATTAAATATTTGGAAAAAAAAACAGTTTACAAAAAATAATTTTATTTATATTTTATATGTGATGTAAGGTCAAATCAACTAAAAACTAGTAATCTTACATAGAGAGGATTTTTTTTTCCCGAAGAAACATTCCACTAAAACCAAATTTAACCTTTTTCAGACTTACCAGTAGAAAGACATTTTGTAACTGTTAACAATAATAAAGAAAAATATCTGACGCTTAAAACAACTATAACATATTTCCAGCTAATAAATGTCTTTGAAATAAATGACTTTCATGCTTTGGAACATTTCCAGTATTTCAGCATTCAAAATCAGTTTCCTATGAAATATTTGCATTTAATAACAATTTATTTTTTAGCATCCTTGCAAGAAATGTATATTGCACCATCAGCAATTATTCTATTAGCAGATATTTGCACTTATAAACATTTCTGGAATCTTAAAATAAATTCAATTATTTTCATTGTGCTACTTACAAAAAGAAAATCCTGAGGTAACTAACAGTTTCAACATTTTGTCAATGATGATTTTGGTTCAGTAGGCATTTGTTTCCATTGTGTCTTTGCTATTCATACACCAAAAAAGAAAGGTGTTGTTGGAGAAGGACAGGTAGGATTGCAGCAGCCAGCACCTAGTTGTCTTTTGCTTGCCACTCCAATGGGATCAGCTGCTTGAGTGGATATCATGGATTTCTGGGAAGTCATTCATGCACACAAATTGGTGTCATGTTGAGAACAAACTAGTAACCTTCTGAATTATCTGCACCCATTTTCATTTCTGTGAACAATGTCACAAAGTAATGAACAGCAACAGTAAGGTTGGTCTGTTGAAATGAAACAAGGGGGTTTTTGTGGGTATGATCACAGTTTCAGCATTGTTTGTTTATTATAGTTTAGCATAATCATGGTCAGCCCTGATCAGCCCCAGTATGACCTCTGATTCTCAGATGAATGCGTACATCTTTTAGAGTCACTCCTGAATTCTCTTGTCTCTTTTAAACATATTCGATTAATGATGATTCACAAATTGTATGCATAAATTTATTTGATTTCATGAAAAGCAACTGTTTCTACTTCATGTAGCTATATTTTAGATCGGACAGTGAAATTAAAAGGCTTTGTCTTGTCTCATTAAGAAACTGAGAAAAACAGAACTCTGCCACTAGAAATAGTTACATTTCAGGTATATTCACGTACTTGAAGACATAATACTCCTCTTCTGAACACTTTCTACAAATCAGTGCACTGCTTCCTTAGCAGATTTAATACCTCGTAATGTAGAATTCTGCAGGGGGAGGGAAGAAATTACCATTACATTACTGTGATGCTCTTGGAAGGTGATGTAAATTATTTGACTTAATTTCTGATAATAAATTATCAGAAGCACCAAATTACTGCATAAATACACCATCCTACAGAGTGCTGTTTAAAAAGAAACTCTAGTAAAACCCTTTTTAGTAAAGCCATTTTAATTCTCAAAAGACACTAATGGAAAATAAAAGGTATTATATATGAGAGTGGCATAGGGAAAGTTTTGCTATAAACAACATTCCACTGCTCAAGAGCTTTATGAGCCACTTAAATTTCTTTTGATCAGGCTAGCATTTAAGCTGTATCTATGACTTCTTATAACACCACTGGATAACTGATAATGTGGGGTGTCATATAGTACTACTTCTGCTGTCTTATAGACCAAGATCAATTTTACCAAATCCTGAAACTCACTTAGGACAAAAGAAATTAAAAAGGAGAATGAAGAAATTCAGTATCCATGGAGTAATAAAAGTATTTTGTTTCAGGCACACCGATATGAGAGAAATTGAAATTAAACTTGAGCTGATCAAAATATAGCGAAAGTATCTTCCATGGGATCATAATATCAAAGTTGTTCTTGATGTTAGCTAAAAAGATCTTTTTCTTGGTGTAAATGATGTTTCTCTGATGATACACTTAATAATATGAATCTGGTATATACTGACATGAAGAATGAAGTATACAAATATTCGAAACCAAAATGAGCAATAAGTGAGTCCAAAACTGTAATGAAAGTGGTTCTTTGGATGCAACTTCTATAAACAATGGTGAAGTGTCAATAAGGAGGCTACAATAATCTTCCCAAAAAAGTAATGCTGAATAGAGAAGGGAGTGATTTTCAATTAGATAGTGAAGCAGAAGATACTTTTAACCTGAAAACACTGATTATGTTGAATGGAAGAATAGCAAAGTTCTCATCTGAGTGACTAGCAATGCTTAGATTAAAAAAAAAAAAAGAAAAAAAAAAAGAAAAGACAAGTCAAGGCATTTTATTTCAAGGTTGTCAACTTTAAATATGGCAGAGAATTATCCTAAGTGACATATATTTTGTGTAAATTTTTTAGGTTCTAGTTAACTGAATTTCACTAACCTAAATGAAAAAAAAAAGGAATTATATTTTTTGTTTTCAATATTAACTTATATAAGAAAGAGTTTCTTACGTGTATTTTTCATATTTACACAAAACAAAGAAAATGAATCTGCATTATTACCATTGTACATAAGTTCATAGAATCACAGAATGTTAGGGACTGGAAGGGACCTCAAAAGATCATCCAGCCCAATCCTCCTGCTGGAGCAAGAACATCTAGATGAGGCTACACAGGAAGGCGTCCAGGTGGGTTTTGAATGTCTCCAGAGAAGGAGACTCCACAACCTCCCTGGGCAGCCTGTTCCAGTGCTCCATCACCCTCACTGTGAAGATGTTTCTTCTCATATATAAGCGGAATCTCCTGTATTCCAGTTTGCATTCATTGCCCCTTGTCTTATCATTGGTCATCACTGAGAAGAGCCTGGCTCTATCCTCCTGACACTCACCCTTTGCATATTTATAAACATTAACGAGGTCACCCCTCAGTCTCCTCTTCTCCAAGCTAAAGAGACCCAGCTCCCTCAGCCTTTCCTCATAAGGGAGATGCTCCACTCCCTTCATCATCTACGTGGCTCCGCACTGGACGCTCTCCAGCAGTTCCCTGTCCTTCTTGAACTGAGGGACCCAGAACTGGACACAATATTCCAGATGTGGTCTCACCAGGGCAGAGTAGAGAGGAAAGAAAACCTCTCTTGACCTACTAACCACTCCCCTTCTAATATGCCCCAGGATGCCATTGGCCTTCTTGGCGAAAAGGGCACAGTGCTGGCTCATGGTCATCGTGCTGTCCACCAGGACCCCCAGGTCCCTTTCCCCTACACTGCTCTCTAATAGGTCATTCCCCAACCTATACTGAAACCTGGAGTTGTTCCTGCCCAGATGTAAGACTCTACATTTTCCCTTGTTACATTTAATTAAAATTTTCCCTGCCCAACTCTCCAGCCTGTCCAGGTCTCGCTGGATGGCAGCACAGCCCTCTGGCGTGTCAGCCACTCCTCCCAGCTTGGTGTCATCAGCAAACTTGCTGATAGCACACTCAATTCCCTTATCCAAGTCGTTGTTGAATATGTTGAATAATAGTGGCCCCAGAACTGACCCTTGAGACACTCCACTAGACAGAGGCCTCCAACCAGACTCCACCCCATTGACCATGGCTATCTGGCTTCTCTCCTTCAGCCAGTTTGCGGTCCACCTCACTACCTGATCATCCAGTCCACACTTCCTCAGTTTAGCCGTGAGGATGCTGTGGGAGACGGTGTCAAATGCTTTACTGAAGTCAAGGCAGACCACATCCACCGCTCTGCCATCATCAATCCACCTTGTTATGTCTTCATAAAAGGCTATGAGGTTGGTTAAGCACAACTTCCCCTTGGTGAAGCCATGTTGACTGCCCCTGATGACCCTCTTATCCTTGATATGTCTTAAGATGGCACCAAGGATAAGGTGTTCAATCAGCTTTCCAGGGATGGAGGTGAGGCTGACCAGTCTATAGTTACCCGGGTCTTCCTTCTTGCCCTTTTTGAAGACTGGAGTGACATTTGCTTTCCTTCAGTCCTCAGGCACCTCTCCCATCTCCCAAGACTTGGCAAAGATGATGGTTAGCAGTCCAGCAATGACTTCAGCCAGCTCCCTCAGCACCCGCAGGTGCATCCCATCTGGACCCATGGATTTAGGGATGTCCAGATTGCTTAAATGCTCCCTAACCCAATCCTCATCAACCAAGGCAAACTCCTCCATTGCCCTACCATCCTCTGGGGCCTCAGGGGTACGGGGCTGCTCAGGACAGCCTCTGGCAGAGTAGACAGAGACAAAGAAGGCATTCAGTAACTCTGCCTTCTCTGTATCTTCTGTTACCACGGCACCCACCCCATTCATTGGTGGGCCTACATTGCCTCCAGTGTTAGTTTTATCTGCCATGTGTTTGAAAAAGCACTTTCTGTTGTCCTTGATCCCTCTTGCCAGGTTTAACTCTAAGGAGGCCTTAGCTTTCCTAGTTGCCTCCCTACACCCTCTGACAACAGCCTTATATTCTTCCCAAGTGGCCAGCCCCTCCTTCCATGATCTGTAAAATCTCCTCTTCCACTTGAGTTTACCCAGCAGTTCCCTGTTTAAACACGCAGGTCTCCTGACTCCCTTCCTTGACTTCCTACGTGTCGGGATGCTCTGATCTTGAGCTTGGTAGAAGCAGTCCCTGAATGTTAATCAGCTATCTTGGGCCCCTTTACCTTCAAGCAGCCTTGCCCACGGGATTTCCCCCATCAATTGTTTGAAAATGCCAAAGTTGACCCTGCTGAAGTTCAGGGTTGCAATTCTGCTTGGTATTCTGCTCGCACCACAGGAGATTCTGAACTCGACCATCTCACGGTCGCTGCAGCCAAGACAGCCCTCCACCTTTACTGCTTCAACCAGACCCTCCTTGTTAGTGAGAATGAGATCCAGCAGCGCACCTCTCCTAGTCGGCTCCTCCACCATTTGCGTCAGAAAGTTATCGTCAATGCACTGGAGGAACCTCCTAGACTGAGGCTGGCTGGCTGAGTAGTCCTTCCAGCAAACATCAGGGTACTTAAAATCCCCCACGATAACAAGGGCCTGTAATTGCGAGGCTGCTCTCAGCTGCCTGTAGAGGACCTCGTCAACTTCCTTGTGGTGATCTGGCGAAAGCTGGATGAAAACAGAAATAGAAATGTATAGCAGAACTTCTACATCCTATTCTAGTTTTTTAAGTTCACTTTTTTTTGAAGGTTGTTAGCTTTAGCAGTCTTTTCACCAAGATATTGTAAGTACTGTAACAGCATATGCTTGTGATGTCCTTTGTATTCAGGAAAAGGAATAATTCATTTTTTTACTAACATTGTTGCAACAGAGCACAGACTAAGTAAAGAATCTAGTTTCATTCTAGCAGAACTTATAATTCCTAGCCTAGGAAAATCATCTCCATCAGAGGACATTATAGTGCAGTTTCCAAACTGAGATGAAAGGTGGTGAGGCTCAAAGCACAAGAAAAGCTACCAAACTGTTTTGTCATGTACAGAATGCCGTACCTTTTCACTACGAACTAGAACAAGATCAACAAAATCTTTGACATAGGTCATCAGGTAGTCTTTAGCTAGTGTTATTTGGTCATTTCTGAGTTGGAATTAATTTGAACTGGTCGCCTAGAGGTGAAAATCTGCTTTTTCCATTTCTTATTGTCTTGAGTATCTCAATTCATACACAGGTTTAACATCTCTATTCTGGGTCCAGTGCACCAAAGAGTGATGATTTCAATATATGGATTAATTTGGCTCCTGACAGATACAATTGCAATGAGGGCAATGACTTAAATGTTATGGAAATAATTGTAAATCTGTAAAAGGCACTTTTATAGAGTTATAGTTAATTTTTGTTGATTTACTTGAGTACTCATTCAAAGTATTCCTCAGAGATGTGCTAGAAGCTGAGAGAGTTCTACAATAAAAGTGATATACTGCGAAACAACAGCTATTCTTCAACTGCAGTCAAGGTGGAAACTGTCTGCACTGTACTTTATATCCTGTTTTCTCTTTGTGGCCTGCCTTTGATTTTGTTTGCACCTTATATTATAGGATCAGTTTGCTCCTAGAATTCTACTGGGAAAGCTCTGATAGCTCTTGTTTATTTTCTCAGATTATATGCTGCAGTATACTGTGTATCCCAGGCAAAATTACATATGCCTTCTTTTTCTTTTCCTAAAACACAGATTGTGTTTGCAGTGTGGGCTGTAAATAAGGTTTATTTAGACAGCTCATGTCTACGCTAAGGTTACATCTGCCAAACTTGAGTTATTTTGTCTAAAATTTTATATGCCAGACGACTGTCTCACTCTGAGGCTGGGAATGGAGAAAGATTTTCAAATAAATCTGTCTGTTCATTTCTGACGAAAAAAATAGATAGAATATGTAACTTTTCTATGTAAAAGTGTGATTTTTCACTTTTTGGAGGAATTATGGTACCTCCATTCTCTGGGGCAGAAATTCTAGGAGCAGATATGGCTTTCTGCTGTCCCTGGCTAGGGTTAATCTCACCCAATTAGAGATACTTGACTAGAGACTGTAAATTAGGCTCCTCATTTTTGCGCATTTTCTTCAGTGTTGGTGAAAAGAGCAGCCCATTCCTCCTAAAACATAGCTTATTTTCTACATCTACATATTAATGTCTATGTTCAAGCCTATCTAGTACTGAAAACATAATTAACTATTCTGGAATCCTGGACTCTTATGCAGTCACAGAATTATTTCCAAGAACTGTTGCCAGAATTAAGAAGTGTTGTCAGGACACTTCTTGGACACTGTCATGGTTTAGCCCTCGCTGGCAACTAGGAACATGTGGCCACTCATGAACTCCCCTGCCTCCCTGCTCCCCAAGTGCAGTAGGGAGGACAATCAGGAAGAGTAGAACTCATAGATTAGGTTAGAAGCAGTTTAACAGGACAGTAAAAGGGAATAGATAAGCAGTAACAATAACAACAATAAATTAATAACAAAGCAAAGGAAACACAATGCAATTGTTCATGACATGGAACTTGATTCCCAGCCTGCCTGAAAGCAGTGATTCCTTTCCCCATCCAGCTCCCCTGGTTATATACTGGGCATGACATCATCGGATATTGAATATCCCTTTAGCTAATTTGGGTCAGCTGTCCTGGCTGCGTCCTCTCTCAGCTTCCTGTGAAAATTAACTCTATCTCAGCCAAACCCAAGACTGACACAAAACTTCACAGGACAAAACATATCACACATCTGAACTGTTGTTTCAGGATCTGCAGGGTTGAGCATCAGAACAGACATTACATCCTTGTAAAGCCTCATCTCATATTTTTGAATAAAAACTTGATTTTTCCCTGAAAAATAGCAATATTTTTCTGGAGTTGCCATATACAAGGAGCTAAGGTGTTTTGTAAGCACTTCAGTTTAGTTCCTTTTGCTGTGACACCGTCATTCTGGGACAACGGATTCATCAGGGATAGTATATATCCAGTAGAAAAGGATTGTCCTTGATTCGACAGGCACTGAAATCGAGTTTCTAGTCTATATATAAGCTAATGACTGTAATGCAAAATGTCATCCACCATCTCCTCACTAGCCTAGTTTTTCCTTTCCAACAGAAATGTCTATGAAATACATGCAGTTGCAAATACACAATAGTAATTAAAAAGATGCAATTACTATCTACATACTTGGACTTATTTTAATACTGTGCCTTTGGTTTATTGGTAAGAGTCAGCACTGCAGTCTTTTGGAACCAATGTTAGTTGCGAATAGCAACAAAACCGTTCTGGAATATTGCAAATATATCTTAGATGAAGTACAGAGAAATAACTCTTTTAATTAAACGGTCAGCAGGAATAGCTTTCTTAAAAGTAAATTATTTATTTGTTTGTTTATTTTAATACAAGTACAATAATGCCAATGTTTTATCTAGGATTTTTGTATTTGACACTGTTGCAGATTAACTTCACGTACTAAGATGCTTTAACATGTCAAGAGTATTTGTTCATTATTAAGACTACAGTGGAGTTCATATATCTTATAATTACTCTTCATGATTCATTATTGACCAGTTCTTCCTCATTCTTCACTGTAGTTTGTACTGACAACTTAACTTATATCACAGCTCTTAAGAGACATGATTTATCTCTCTGATTTTGGTAACAACAACTTTTACTTCATAGGAGGAAATAAATTAGATTTCTATCATTTTTGTTAGGATTCTGGAGAATCTTCTTTTCTTCCCAGACCCTAACAATATCGTTGACAATATTTTGAAAAAAATGGTGTGATGTATACTCTTCCTATAGGGCATTTAATACAGTATATTAAAACAACTACATATAAGGCACTAGTTGTACACAGTGTGCAGACCGAAAGCTTTGTATGTTCAGTTGTTCTCATATGTACAGTTTAGTTTGCTTTAATCCACTTTACGGAATGTAGTTCTTATAAAAATTTGAATGTGAGAGTTATCAGAAGTTCTACAGTGGGTGCACTAGTATTTTCACTGTTGTGATTTGTTGATCACTTTGAACCATAACATTGTAAACATGTGGACTCACAAAACTTTTGCAGTTTTGTCATAAGAAAACAAAAAACAAAAACAAAACAAAACACAAACCCCACACTTATTTAGACATTTAAAAGCCACTCTAATGTGAAAAAGTTGAAGTCACTTCCTCATCAGCATGAAATCTATTTTTTCACTAGATTCCTGAAATTCTTATTTTGCAAAAGATAAATTATGACTTCTTTTTAAATAAATGACGTTTCTATCAGAGTTGCCTTTTCTGATAATTTTTCCATAGATCTACTATCTTTGCCTGAATTTCATCACATAACATGTTAATTTCTACCTGAAATTCATTACAATAGCTTCAGTATTGCTTCTGCCCATATGTTCCAGTACTTCAGAAAAACTATTTTTTTAACATCAGTCTTTCAGTCTTTCAGCCTACAAGGTCACACAGGAAGAGGCAGTTGACTCCACATATCAAGACTGCCTCTGACAAGAAAGAAAGAAGGGCAATTGTAGTAGGCGATTCCCTTCTGAGAGGGACAGAGGGCCCAATATGCAGAGTTGACCCTCATCATAGGGAAGTACATAGTCTACCTGGAGCCCAAATCAGGGATATCACCAGGGCACTCTCCAACCTGGTGCACCCAATGGACTACTACCCACTGCTGATCTTCCAGACAGATGGGAAGGAAACTGCATCCCGTAGTCTGAGGGGAATGAAGATTTCAAGGCCTTGTGATGGTTGGTGAAAGAGTCTGGGGCTCAAGTGATTTTCTCTTCCTTCCTTCCATTTTTCTGGTGATGATGTGGGATGGAATAGATGAGTTCAGTCCATAAATGATTGGCTACAAGACTGGTGCTACAGGCAGGGCTTTGGATTCTTTGATAACAACTGGTTTTATAAGGCATCAGTCCAGACAGTGATACGTGGGAAAGCTTTATCTCATAGGGGCAAAAGGATGCTGGAATTAGCAGGGCTCATTTGGAGAGCTTTAAACTAGATTCGAAGGAGGATGGGGGCTTGCACCAATGGGGCAGCACTCTAGAATAGATGAAGACTGGGAGGCCTCCCATCCTCCTAGGGTGAAATCGATGTGGTCAGCTCACTCCTAAATATGCCTGTATACCAACGCACGAGCATGGGGAATAAGCAGGAGTTAGAAACCTGTGTTCAGTCAGGAGGTTATGATCAGGTGGCAATTACAGAGACATGATGGGACAGCTCACACAGCTGGAATGTGGTCATGGACGGCTGTGTCCTCCTCAGGAAAGGCAGCCCAGCCAGGCAAGGCGGTGGAGTTGCTCATTAGATGAGAGCGCAACTACAATATACTGAGCACTGTCCAGGGCCAGATGAGGAGTGAGTTGAGAGTCTGTGGGTGAGAATTAAGAGGCAGGTTGGCAGGGGTGATACTGTCGTGGGTGTCTATTACAGGCCACCAGATCAGGGTGAGGAAGTTGACGAGGCCTTCTACAGGCAGCTGAGGGCAGTCTCGCAGTTACAGGCCCTTGTTATCATGGGGGATTTTAAGTACCCTGATGTTTGCTGGAAGGACTACTCAGCCAGCCAGCCTCAGTCTAGGAGGTTCCTCCAGTGCATTGACGATAACTTTCTGATGCAAATGGTGGAGGAGCCGACTAGGAGAGGTGCGCTGCTGGATCTCATTCTCACTAACAAGGAGGGTCTGATTGAAGGAGTAAAGTTTGAGGGCTGCCTTGATTGCAGTGACCATGAGATGGTGGAGTTCAGGATCTCATGTGACAGGAGCAGAATACCAAGCAGAATCGCAACCCTGGACTTCAGCAGGGTGAACTTTGGTGTTTTCAAACAATTGCTAGGGGAAATCCCATGGACAGGGATACTTGAAGTTAAAGAGGCCCAAGATAGTTGTTTAGCATTCAGGGACTGCTTCTACCAAGCTCAAGATCAGAGCATCCCCACACGTAGGAAGTCAAGGAAGGGAGCCAGGAGACCTGCGTGGTTAAACAGGGAACTGCTGGGCAAGCTCAAGTGAAAGAGAAGAGTTTACATATAATGGAAGGAGGGGCTGGCCACTTGGGAAGAAGATCAGGCTGTTGTCAGAGGGTGTAGGGAGGCAACTAGGAAAGCTAAGGCCTCCTTAGAACTAAACCTGGTGAGAGGGGTAAAGGATAACAGAAAGAGCTTTTTCAAACACATGGCAGATAAAACTAACACCAGGGGCAATGTAGGCCCACCAATGAATGCGGTGGGTGCTCTGGTAACAGAAGATACAGAGAAGGCAGAGTTACTGAATGCCTTCTTTGTCTCTGTCTACTCTGCCAGAGGCTGTCCTGAGCAGCCCTGTACCCCTGAGGCCCCAGAGGAAGTCAGGACAATAGAGGAGTTTGCCTCAGTTGATAAGGACTAGGTTAGGGAGCAATTAAGCAATGTGGATATCCATAAATCCATGGGTCTTGATGGGTTGCACTTGTGGGTGCTGAGGGAGCTGGCTGAAGTCATTGCCAGGCCACTCTCCGTCATCTTTGGTAAGTCGTCGGAAATGGGGGAGGTGCCTGAGGACTGAAGGAAAGCAAATGTCACTCTAGTCTTCAAAAAGGGCAAGAAGGAGGACCCGGGTAACTATAGACTGGTCAGCCTCACCTCCATACCTGGAAAGCTGATGGAACAACTTATCCTTGGTGTTCTCTCAAGGCATATCAAGGATAAGGTCATTAGGGGCAGTCAACATGGCTTCACCAAGAGGAAGTCATGCTTAACCAATCTCATCATCTTTTATGAGGACATAACCAGGTGGATAGATGATGGCAAAGCAGTGGATGTGGTCTACCTTGACTTCAGTAAAGCATTTGACCCAGTCTCCCACAGCATCCTTGCAGCTAAACTGATGAATTATGGTCTGGACGATCGGGTAGTGAGGTGGAGTGTGAAGTGGCTGAAGGAAAGAAGCCAGAGAGTTGTGGTCAATGGGGCAGAGTCTAGTTGAAGGTTTATATCTAGTGGAGTGCCTCAAGGGTCAATACTGGGGCCAGTATTATTCAATATATTTATCAATAGCTTGGATGAGGGACTAGAGTGCACTGTCAGCAAGTTTGCTGATGACACCAAGCTGGGAGGAGTGGCTGACATGCCAGAAGGCTGTGCTGCCATCCAGCGAGACCTGGACAGGCTGGAGAGTTAGGCAGGGAAAAATTTAATGAAATATAACATGAGCAAGTTTAGAGTCTTACATCTGGACAGGAACAACTCCAGGTTCCAGTATAAGTTGGTGAACAACCTGTTGGAGAGCAATGTAGGGGAAAAGGACCTGGGCATCCTGGTGCACAGCAGGATGACCATGAGCCAGCACTGTGCCTTTGTGGCCAGGAAGGCCAATGGCATCCTGGGGTGTATTAGAAAGGGGGTGTTTAGTAGGTTGAGAGAGGTTCTCCTTCTCCTTTACTCTGTCCTGGTGAGACCACACCTGGATTATTGTGTCCAGTTCTGGGTCCCTCAGTTCAAGAAAGACAGGGAACGGCTGGAGAGAGTCCAGCGCAGAGCCACAGAGATGGTTAAGGGAGTGGAGCACCTCCCGTATAAGGAAAGGCTGAGGGAAATGAGTCTCTTTAGCTTGGAGGAGACTGAGGGGTGACCTAATTAATGTTTATAAATATGTAAATGGTGAGCGTCACGAGGATGGATCCAGGCTCTTCTTGGTGACAACCAATGTTAGGACAAGGGGCAATCAGTTCAATCTGGAACACAAGAGGTTCCACTTAAATATGAGAAGAAACTTCTTCACAGTGAGGGCAACAGAACACTGGAACAGGCTGCCCAGGGACGTTGTAGAGTCTCCTTCTCTGGAAACATTCAAAACCCGCCTGGATGCCTTCCTGTGGTACCTCATCTAGGTGTTCCTGCTCTGGCAGGGGGATTGGACTAGATGATCTTTTGAGATCCCTTCCAATCCATAACATTCCGTGATTCTGTGATATTTCCATGCTGAGGGTTGCTGATCACTGGAAAGATTTTGAGATATGATAGAACTGTAGCTGCCATTGTGTGAAAACCCTTAGATCCATAATGAAACAAAGAAATGATGGAAATGGAATTTTTAACACTCAGTGCTTAAAAGTATAATTTATAGGTCTAGCTTTAAGAAAAGAAATATTGTCATGTACATTTTAATGTTTTTTAAATAATAAATTTAAATATTAGAACTTGTTATTAAAGATTTTGATTACTAATAACTGTAATTTTTCTTTACTGCTTAAATTTAAAATATCTTAAAAAGTCTTCTTATGTTTTCCTACTTCTTCCATTCCTGTTTTATCATCATATTTGCAGTTTACGTGTCTTTCTCTTCTTATCTGTCTCCTTTCTAGGAACATCTTCCTTCAACCTCTCCCCCAAAAATGCCACAAATACTAGAAAATCCAGCAATACAACTGAGAGATTATTATTCATCAGATTTCCAGTACAATTTGGTTTTGTTTCATTTTGTCAAAATATTTTGACAAAACGCATCCTCAAAAATTTCACAAAGGAACCCAGTAGGTTTATATTTTAATTTTACTCGGACACTATTTTATCTGAAATTACCTCTAGAGACCTTCCTTATATTTGCATCTGCATCTGGTGAATAAACAGTATTTATTCGCCTGATTTCTCCCTAAACTAGAGAAATGAATATTTTGTTCAAAATTCTGTAATAAGAAAATTAACCACATGTCAAATTTATGAGGGTAAAATTCTAGAAATTTGCCTATATGATATTTTTGAGCATAGTGAGTTTTTGTGTTCCTTAATAGCCTACTTAAGTCTACTATAATTGAATCTAGCCAATAGAAGAAAATAAACCAAACCAAACCAACCAAACAAGACAACAAACCGAAACAGCAACAACCAAACTGAAAAGACAGTCTGCCATTTGAAAGTAGTGAATCTACTCTGTCTATTATTTGATGGGAAGCTGGATGTAATTTAACAGCCCCTTTCGACATCTAGAATTTGTCAAAAGGGATGGACGATAATCTTTTACTCAGAAACTGTATATTCAGAAATAAAGTATCATCAAACAACCTTAATTTTAATATCAATACCATTTCTTAATTTATTATCATGACTAAAGGGATTTTCAGGGATTTAAAAAAAAATCAAATCATATTTTAAAAATCTGTTTTGTAGAAAAATACATTGCTAGAGTTACCTGTAATTCTTAAAGGGGTTGTTGACAAAAACAAGTTAAAAGCATTCTTGAAAGAATTTTGTTGCAGTTACTTTTTACTGTCTTGAGAAATGAGTTTCAGTGGTTAAAACAGAATAGATAGATTGGTGAGAAAGCAGTGATTTCCTTATTTATTTTTAAGAAAGTCTTTTGAAAAGTTCTGACATGGAATTACAAGATAATAAAGCTCTCAAATGAGGGGGTGACGACCGCCAAAAGCAATCATTGAAAGTGCTATAAGTAACGTAGCATTATAGATATTTACACATCCATATACATTATATTATATCTAACACAATATTTCATATAATGCACAACTATAATTGTATATTATAATTATATTATATTACACATATATAATATAAGGCACTACTCTTATATAGACTTATATTAGGTGAACAATACAAAAAATAATGTAAATAAAATCTTGAAAAGCATTATCAGGATCTTGATGTAAAGTTTCCAGTCATTTTTTTTTTCAGCTTGATTAAGTTCCCAGTTCATTTACATAATTTAAAAATGTCATCTGACATTGTTAGTATGATATGCTGATTTGAGAGCTCTCAGTTCTGAAGGTTAAACCCAAACAATTAAGCAAAATAGACTATAGCGTCAGATGTTACCTATTTTATTCTGTGTGTCTTCAGCTCAGCCACTACAAATTCACAAAAATTGCAGAAAGAGGGTAATGATTCTTGCTTCGGTATTGATGCTTAAAAAACTTAACTCATAATAAGGAAAAGGATACAAATTATCCTCAGTCATTTTTCTTCCCTCAAGAAGGTGATAATTTTCACCTCCTGCTTGTTGATTTAGTATTAAGCAGTGTACCAGTTCACCAGTCAGATGAACCAATTCAAAAAAAGGATGTGGTTAAAGAGTTTAGTCTGTTTTCAGATTGTGTGCATTGTGATTTGATGAATGACAAAATTCTTCTGTGATTTGATCAAGTCTTAGGCAGTTCAGCTAGTGCCAGACTGTAGGTGAAGGTCTGTATGTTTACATGTAACATTTATTAGCTTTTGTATATGTCCAAGTAGTGAAAACAAACAGTTTTTCTTTTATTAAGAATTTCTACTGATATCTTTTTCATGCTGTTTTGTGGATACCTGAAGTAATGCCAAATCTGTCTCCATTTTCCAAAGACACAAAGCACTTTGATGCAATGAGGCTGGTAGTGGTTTACAAGATACTTAGTGTGTTGCAAATTAAGTGAGCTAGTTCTGGCATTTGTATTTTGTGAGCATACAATGGCACAATGTGGTTTCAAAACTGGAGCACCTGGATTGTGGAGGTTGAGGTGGTAAAACAAAGATAAATATCAGGCAGAAATTGGTGAGTAAGTAATATATTTTATGTATTTTTAATTATTGTTATTTTAAATCTTAAAATTAGAAAGATAACACAATTTATTAATGTTACATATTATTAATATGTCAGTACATATTAATTAAATATATTTAAATTCCCTCAATTTTTTTCCTTGTTTCTAAATTACATTTTGGAATTGAAGGTCATAAATTCCAAATAAAATTGGATTAAGAACTCATTTTTATTTCCAGGAAGCTGACAAACAAAATGGGGTCCTCGAAGTACCACCCAAAGCTGATTAGCTTGTAACAGACAAATAGCATAACTTCTATTTTTGAAAAACAAACAAACAAAACCAAAAAAACCCCACTGCATATGATTTTTGAAATTATATGATATCTATACTTCATCTGTTTTCAAACAGATTTTCTGTACTATGAAGTGAAATTACTCTGTTAACCTCTGATCTACTTCATGTGGTGTCTGAGGCATTATCACCAAAGGTAGTGCCTCATATAACTGACTTCATCAAGAAATTATATACTTCACATATGGGAAGAATCAAACCCTTAATAAGCTGACATAAACTGGAAGATTGTCTAATTATGCACTCTGCTTTTCTCATTTCTTTCTAACCTGCTGTACAAGTCAGAAAAGGGAAGGAAAGAGATCTTTCCTGGAAATCTCTGACAGCTAATACAAAAAACGTTAAAAAGGCACAGAAAAATGGTTATATTTGAAAAGTAATTCTGAATCTCTGCAGTAGTTGCTTAGTTAAAAATTATAAGCGTACCTCAAGATATTCCCTCGAGATACTCAAACCATCCAAGTAGGAACAGCTTAACCATTTAAATATCTTTAAAAGTCATGAACACAGACTTAAAATTCTAACTAAATATAAAGCCAAACAGATGACCTTGTTTTAAGCAAGAATTTGGACTGAGTGACCTTTCCAAGCTGAATTAGCCTATCATCCAATGAAATGAAGGTTTTGAATGATTCCTGAAGTTTACTTTACCAATTCTTCTTCTCTTCTTTCTCTTTTCCATCTCTCTACCTCCTACTATTTGACAAAAGGGAAAAAGGAAAATATTGACATGATGTGGAAATAAATAAAGACATGCTTTTATTTAATTTCAATGGAAGCAGGATGATTGTAACATTGCACAAACTGTGGAGCTGTCATACATTCCTATTCCTCATCTACATTCTTAATGTTGAACTGTCACAGGTTCATCTTCAAATGTCATATAAATTAACAAAGATGGTATTCTTCTTTAGTTTACACCCATATTTGAAAAGATTCCAACAATGAAAATGATGAAATTGTACAGGTATTCTTATATGTTCACTATTTTCTGTCTCTCACAGACATAAAAACTTCATCTCAAAATACTCACCTTGAAAAATATATCTGTAATTTTGAAAGCTTGTTCCTGAAAAAAAATATTTTAAACTTTTTTTTTTTAGTTAGATTAAACAAATAACAGTATGACTTTTTCTGCAAGAGAAAGATAACATCCTTGTCCAAAGCAAACAAACAAAACTAAAACTTGACTGAAAGGATGTCTTTATCACAGGTAGAAAACTGTATTGCAGTATCAAACACATAACTAAAACCACATGAAATAGTTAACAAATTGTTCTGTTCAGTTTCTAGACCTTCTAAATTTGTCCATGGTGTCTTGTACATGATCTTATAATTTTAATTTTTTTCTGATATTGTAAAAAAAAAAAAGTATTCATTTCTTCTTACTTTTTTTTTTTTTTTACCATAAACATTAAATAAAGCAGAAAAAAAACCCAAACCAACAACCACTTCTAGATTGAGTTATAGCTTAGATTTTGGTCTGGGGCATTTATAAGCTTCATTACTAACATAAGGTACATGGAAAACAAAACAAAACCAAACACACACACAAACCAACCAAACAAACAAATATAAAAACTACTACCCCTCCCCGAAAACCCTTTCATTCTTCCATGTTAAATAACTATATGTATGCTACTACACAGCACGACCTTGAGGCTAGAAACAGTTTCTAAATATCAGCTCAGTCCTCAACAAAGGAACAAAGATGCAAATGGATTGTTATAGCTATTAAGAAATTAGAGAATGAGACAGTAAACCTCATTACCCCACTGTATAAATATGTGTTTTGTTCATGTCTTCAGTGTAGGTCTGATCACCCATTTCAAAATTGGTATAATAGAACTGGAGAAGATTCAGAGAATGATGATTTAAAAGATTAAAAAGGGGACAGATGGTATGAAAGAAATAACTGAATAGCCTGGGATTCTTTGGCCTGGAAAAGAGAATATCAAGTGTGGACGCAACAGAAATCTGTAAGCAAAGTGGCATGAAGACAAAGGAGGTCTCTCTCCCTCTACCTTTACAGCAGAGTGGGAGTCATGTACCCTGTTCATGACTCAACAGAACTCAACCCTTTGGTTGTGCTAGTTCTGAGTAGGCTGCTTAAAGCTCTTCTTGGAAGGCTAAATGAGGGATGCATGTTATACTGTAGCATGCCTGTCTGTTCCTTGCACATAATGCATTCAGAAAAGAACTGTCTGATTATTATACAAATATAGAGATGAAGAAAATTGTCAGTATTGTCACTAAAATAAATGTATTTTATATAAAAGGTCATATAT
This sequence comes from Caloenas nicobarica, assembly GCF_036013445.1. Taxonomy (NCBI): domain Eukaryota; kingdom Metazoa; phylum Chordata; class Aves; order Columbiformes; family Columbidae; genus Caloenas; species Caloenas nicobarica. The sequence goes on from NC_088284.1 coordinate 51,231,003, forward strand.
TTATTCCATCAAATTAAAAAAAAAGCCTTGCTGGTTCCAATAATTAGGGATGATCACTACAACCAAATAAATATTCAATGTTTGATGGTATTCCCAAATACAGAAAAATTAAATTGTTCTTTCTTTCAATTAACTGCACCAAGGGCTTGTATCATAGGGCAAATACATTCTTGATACTGCATTCTGGATGTTTGAATAATGGATAATCACATTGTGTTATTTTCTGTAGCTCTTATCTGTTTAGACAATATTTATCATAATGGTATTATAATTTGTTTGAAGACAGATTTAGTTGTTCATATGGATTATGCATTACAGTTTGGTTAAAAAGTGTCGTGTAGGGTTGAAATTGCATTTGCATTCTGCTAGGTCATACTCAAAAGGCAAATATTATTCCAGCTGAGAAATCTTGCATAGAAAATGTCTTACATAGAAAAGAAATTATTTTGAAACAGTAAAGAACCTGTAGTAACTTGTGCTTAGTAAGGCCAGAAGATCATTATCTTCAGAAATAAAGAGCAGATGTACTTTTGTTAGGCCCAGATATCAAGCACAGTTATTATCTTCCTTAGAATAAAGAGCTAAGATGTAAAACAAAAAAAAAAAAATCTACTGTCAGAATTATTTTCCTATAATCTTTTGAACAACCATGACCCCTTCAATTCTATTTGTGACGGTGAGCCTTAGGAACATGAGCTACATTGCCTCTGGTGATGCAGACAGAAGAAGCTGAAAGCTTAAAGATACTTTCATGAATGCCAGCAGGAAAAATCAGAGCTAATAGTGGTAGCAAGACTGGAAAAGATGTATGGTCTCTGGTGACTGAAAATTACAAAGCAATAATGAAAATGTGTATATATAAAAATATAACATGAATATATTAAAAACTATGTGTAAATATATTGTTCATAATATTAAAAATTGCAATGCGATAATAATAATAAATACTTGTTTATAGTTGAAGGTGAGAGAATCTCAATAGCACAACTGTACTTTGGGTTAATTCATAACTTTATTAATTATGAGAAGTTGAGTCCACAAATTTTTTTTCTGTTTTTTGTTAAGGATAGTTCAATCAAATCAGTTAACCTCAAATTAAAATACAAACAACTTTGGTGTAGAGAAATAGATGTCCTTTGGACACTGTAAAAAAGAAAATTAGTCATACACCTTTTTACTGAAGATTGAGCTAACTCAGATGTTTTAATATGTTTAAAATTTCCAGGAATAATATGAAACGTGAACATTTGCCTGTGTGACTTCATCTTACTTTCCATTATTTCACATCCATATTTTCAAAAACCTCTCCAAAAGCAGCCTATTTGAAACACAATCTTAAAAATGCCTTAAAATAAAAAAAAGACAAAAGACAAATGCAAAAACATGCAATTAAGATGCTTTTATTTTGTTCATGTTATATACTTTTTTTCCCTTTCAAAAGTAATGGAAAAGCACACAGTTAAGAAACAGACTGTAAAAATAAGAAATATAAATAAATGCATTTAAAAAAATAGAATAAAAGAGATCAAAAGGAGAAAAAGAAAACAAAAAACCAAACCTACAAAAGCACAAACTATCTTTCTGAAAGTATGAAGATGAGGACTACTTAAGACTGACAAATTCTAGTTTGCTGGAGTGAAAAAATAACAAACAGTTATATTCTTAATTGCACTAGGTATCCACAGCTGATTTCCTCATAAACTGATTTTATTTAAGGAGGCTTGAATAGTTGATTAATCTTGCATGTTTTTTCTTAGTCTGGTTAAAGCACACTGCAGTTGTTCTAACTTGCATTATTCGTTTGTTATGGCACATTTTCCACATTTTCTTTCTTTCATTTAACATGTTCATTTCTTTTTCCCTAATGTCTCTAATGAAAATTTATACTTCAATATTTTAACTGAAAATTTTGTCCTCAAAGGAATGATTTCAAAGTGTTGGTTTAGCCTTTTCTTCATGTGAGTCAGATATTTGTTTTGTTAAAAAAAAAAAGCAGTCAGTTTGGATAAAATCTTTGGAATTATGAAGCAATGCTATAGTTGAGCAAACGCTATAGTTGAGCAAACATGGTCACTTAGGATTTTAACTATTCTGGATTTAACAAGTAGGGTGTTATTGGTGTTTTCCGTTTTTACACTCCAGAATCAATGCACCTTCAAAGAAAGTTTCTGTTTGTCCCACTTTGACTCGCTGACAGTGCCTATCATTATTTTTCAGACTTCATTTTCATCATCTATGGACAGTTATTTTTAACATGCCAAGGATGCCTCTAATACAGTTGCATTTCAGGACTTTCTGAGGGAATACGCCAATTCTAACAGTTTTTTGGTGATATGGATTGCAATTCCATTCATAACAACCTGTATTTTTGACCAAACTCCCCTATATTTTCCATAGTAAGATCAGGGGTTCATATTTGAAGTACAGTTTACTTGTGTAGGAAACATTTTTGTCTGGATATGTTTGTAGCTTGTAGGTCATATACTCCTGTCTGCTTGCCTGGCTGAAGATGAACAACATGGGAACAAAGCTCATGTAATAGTGTAGAGCAAATCTTTGTCAGCACAAGAGTGGACACACTGTAAGGCCTGCAAAGAGAAGCACACCTAAAAACCACGCTGAAGTGGTCTACTGAAGTGCAACTGGTTATTATGACTGCAGTGTTCTCCAATGATAAGACACTGACTGCCATCCAAGTTGAAGATATATTCATGTGACTTGAGGCAACTAGTGAGGATCTCTCCATGAGCAGCTTAAAGCCTTGTTTTCCTGCTTGCACAGTTCTGGTGAGTTTTCCAATAATTTAGGTTTGCTGAGCTGGAGCTGGATTTCAGTTTCACAGGCCATAGCTGGAGAAAACTGTAGAAATATCAAGAATCAAATTAATCTTTAGATTTATAATACTGCTTGTAGGTTCGGCTGAGTGATTAGAAAAGCTATGACTTCTGTCAGACAACTCAGAACAAGCTGGATGAGATAATTTATGTTTTTGTGAAGATGATAAAAACTATGCTGTAAAACCATAGTCCTAAACAGAGTAGAATTTGAAGAGAGGTGCAATTTCTGAATGATGATCCTCAATCCAGTAAGGTCTAGAAAGTGACTTACTAAGAATACAAGCTCTCAGGAGACTTTATAGGAGGTTCTGGTGAGAGAAAGAGCCTGAGGGGGGAAAAAAAAAAAAAAGGCAGAAAAATTAGGTAGCAGGCAAGCCTTCTGTGGTTACAACCTCAGGTGAGAGCACATTTTTTGGGGGGTATAGAAAGGTCTGTCTCTAGAAGAAACACTGCTAAAACAGCAGAAACCTTGCTAAAAGCTTTCTTTATTTTTATATCTCTAAGGTAACACGTAGTAGACCTGTAATGCAACAGCAGCTAAATTCTGCTGTGCTAGGGAACTAGCTATTAATACAAACTTCATGGAAGATTATTACAATGTCTAGTAAGATTCTATGGATTTTTTTTTTTTTGTAGTTAGTGCTTAAAGATGTTCTCAACATTCTGCAGAGTAGCTCTAAGTAGGGATTTCATGGAGTTTCTCCAAAGTTAGAGACAAGCATTCAGCAATTTAAACTAAATGGTAAAAAGAGGTTATACTGGAGTCAGTTACAAGATCCTTTGCAGGCAATAGATATTTTCTCTTTTTACAAATGACTAACAACTATATACTTCCATTTGTTAAAACTATTTTGATAATAAACTATACTATTGCCATTTTTAATGATACTCTTAAGCATCTGTTGTGTTACACACATGTACATGCACAGATGTGTGCAGATGGGGACAGACTTCTGCTGCAGAATTTTCTGTCTTGATCTTTAACAGAAAAAAGCTGTTAGAGCCACCTCAGATCTTAACAGCAACTGTTGGACCGAAATAATTAATTTATTTCTCTAATATGCTGGTGAGGAGTAGTTGTTTTGGGGCACTATCTGTTAAGGGTTACAGAAGGGAAAGCAAAGCATACAAGTGGAGATCATGTTGTATTCCTTCTATTGGATTTTTTTTTTCTTTCCTTTTAATTACACATGCAAATTTGTGAATTCAGTCTAAAATAAAAGCTATTTTTTATTGTTTAGCACTGTCAAAATATCCAGTCATGCCAACAACAAATGATACAGCTCATAATCACAGATGGTCCGTGTTCAGAAAGCAACTTCTGTAACCTTTATCTGTAAATAACAAACTGCAGAATAATGAAATTGGTACGTTTGTGCTTCACGCTAATTTATCAGCTTCAGTCATCCCCACTCTTAATTATGGTCCTAGAATTTTTGTATTGCTTGTTGTAGAACTGTTTTCTTCTCAGTTTCCATTCTGTGTCTTCTACCTCTTTTGCAAGATGAGTAAGACTCCCGGTTTACAGTCCTGTCTATGCTAAAAGTTGACCAGTATGTAGACTTGCAACTTCTAGAATGGACTTCCTTCTATGAGATGTGCCAATTTAAATCTCTTTAACAACTAATGAGAAAAAAACATGCAGACTGGCAGGCAGCATATCTAAAAGGGGCTTACGTGATCATAACAGTGGTCTGAAGAAATCTTGTGTATTCCTTGTGATTATTGCTCTGACAAGATTCCCTGTAGGATAGGATTTCACACAGACATAATGAGATTTAAAACTTCACACAGACTTAATAACAAACCAAGTAAGCACAGGTACTGAAAGTAGAAGCTGAAAAATTCAAAGTTCTTTAATTTTGATTTTTCGGTTACATGTTTCAGTTAATAATATTTTAGAATAAATAAAGAAATACTCACTTACATGTGTCTTAAGAGAACCCACATTTTAAATTATCCTATGTAACTTAAAATAACAAAAGTATTTTGAAAATGGTAACTTATTTTAAGAGTTATGTGAATAGATGTCTTAATAATTACTAAATTCATTCTTGTGATGAAGTCTTATCTATCCATTATTGCATTGTGTGCTACTTGCTTGTTTTTTTTATTTAATGTGTATATATTCCAAATGTTTATGGGTAACACACTTTAAAGATATTTACTAAACTATGTGATATTGTTTATAAATATATTTTTTCAGTTGCTTCTTACCTTATGGTGTGAAAAAAATAAATTTACAAAGTACGGCATTTATTAATATTTTAAATACAATACAAATGACATTTTCACTTTAAAAAGTATTAGAAATGTGTTAGTCACTGTTTATTATATGAAGATAATTAGAAATCTAGTTTGATAGCTGAAGAATGATTTCTATATTTTGACAGATCTAAAAATATACAATTGATACTCTATTAAATCATCGTGTCCTTTTCTTGTACTTATTTTGACATCACTTCTGATGCCAAGATGTTAATTTGCTGAGCAGAAGCAGTGTCCTTTTATAATTAGCTTGATCCTTGATTTAGTCAATGATGACAATGGTTTTTGGGAGCAAAAAATTCCTTGTTTCAAAGAGAAGGTGCCTGCCATTATTTTGTTGCTTAAGGTAGCTGAATCTGTTGGTTAGACTAATACTCGATCCCGTGTCAGGCACAAAATTTCCATGTGACAAATACCTAGGAACTTGATGTTATGCTATTCACTAGTTAAAAAGTCCTACTCTGGCTTTTAGGACACATTCCCTGGGTACAAAAGATCACTCTAGTAAATGTTCCGAAGTGATCTACAATGTTTACACTGCAGGCTTTGCAGATATCCTCATTATGGGATCTCTGCATTACATTTCTGAGGCATCAGATGACTACTAGAGCAGTGGTATGCCTGTAAGTACGCTAGTTATTAAATATAGTTAAGTCTCTCCTGCTGTGGATTTTCTTTCTTAAAAAGAACAGAAGACACAAATTATTTTTATTTTCTGTTTCTTATAAACAAATAATTGTGTTTGTGCATTGTTCTGTGTTTTATCCTATGTGCACCATGTAGGATAAACATATTAAGATACTAGTGGTAAGTCTGGAAAGAAATATAATTGGAACCGATGGTATGAAACTTTCAAGTATTCACTGAAGCCTGGATTGAGAATGTCCCTTTGTCCTGCTTTGACCCCACACAGCAACTAAGCACTACACAGCTACTTGCTTACTCCCTCACAGTGGGATGCAGGGAAGAATCAGATGAGTAGAAGTGAGTAAATTTGTGGGTTGAGATAAAGACAGTTTAATAGGTAAAGCAAAATCTACACACATAAGCAGAGCAAACCAAGGAATTAATTCACTACTCCCCATTGGCAGGCAGTTGTTTAGAGCCATTTCCAAGAAAATAGAGCTCCATCACACATAAAGGTTACTTGGGAAGACAAATGTCATCACTCCAAATATATCCCCTTATCCTTCGTCTTCTCCCTTATTTATTGATGAGCATGACGTTGTATGGTGTGGGATAACCCTTTGGTCAGTTGGGGTCAGCTGTCCCAGCTGTGTCTCCTCTAAACTTCTTTACACCCACAGCTTACTTGCTGGTGGGGCAGTAGGAGGAGCAAAAAAGACCTTGACATTGTGTAAGCACTGCTCGGCGGTAACCAAAACACCTCTGTATTGTCATACCATTTTTAAAACAAATCCAAAACATATTCCCATACAAGCTTCTATGAAGAAAATAAATTCTGTCCCAGACAAAACTATCATACTCTTCCAGATGCTTTCAGATCTTTTCCCAAACTTAGAAAATTCTTTCTTCTTCCTTCTCACCCACCTCCCTGAATAAATGAGTCTGTTCTGCTAAAATAGGCTACAGTAAAATTGTTCCTGAGAGGTCAAGTGACCTTTCACTAAAGTTTATACCATTTCATCCCACTGGTGCAGACTGCTTTTTTTCTAAAATCTTTCCTTGCTTTGTTTAATTCAAATTTCTAGATCTCTTTTCTACTGCTCTGCATTTCCATCTGGGCTCCAGATAGAATCACTACAAAACTGTGTCATGCTCTTAACACCTTCAGTGCCGATATATTTCTTATTAATGCTAACAGCTCACCACTTTGGGCTACTTTTACTGCTTGTCTCAGATTTTGAACACAGAACTTTATTTTTATTTTGTATCCTCATGAATAAGTTCTGCACTTGTGAATGGTACATGACTTTGTTCCATGATGTCTCTGTCTCTTACACTCCAGGTGTTTTTGGGTGTCATGTTCACTAGGTTGATTTTATTAGATCAAACAAAAAGACGAAGCATGGCAGGAAGTAAATCAGAGAAACATAGAATATGAAATGTATTATTGCACACAGTACCCTTTCCTTATTCATAATCAGAACAAATTTTTCATAGTCTCCTGATACCTAACTTAAATTGGCTTTTTGGTTTTTGTATATTGGTTTGTTTATTTATTTAATTGTCCAAAAAGAAAATAATAGTGTTTTCAACCTGACAGTTTTGCAACTTCTCATTGAAACTGTAAAGATAATGAAGATAGCCAAAAATGCATGTTTTATTTTTTTTATCTGAAAGCATGAAAACTAGAAGTCCATCTAATTTGACTTATGAATGCCTATGGACCACTGAATTCTCACATAACATTTGACTCCAGGACTCAAGTTTTTAATCTGAACACCAAATGCCTCATATATCAATCTAGCCATGTTTATCATCCCAAAGTGGTGTAGTCTTGCTGCCTACAGTATAGAAGAGTACTTGATGAAAATAAAAGCCTTGCATAGACATAGTAAACCTGTTGTAAATACAAAATCTGTTGAAAAAAATTTCATATTGAAATTCATAGTTTTTGGGGAAGATGATAGTTTTCATCTCCTTAATCCTTTGTATTTGGTTACATTAGGCAAGTGATAAGTTTTAACATTTATTTTTATCTGTATGATCATTTCAATACCTGTATCAGTTAGGTATAGCTCTGATTTGGCTTTGCCTTATGTTTCTATAAAAGCCTATTGAGTAGTCTTAATCTATTTCAATGCAGGTTTGTAACTGCAGCATAAAAGAGGTCAGCTAGAAGTTTGATTAACTAGGTGAGGGATAGTTAGAAAGTGTCATCGGGAAACTTGAATTTGGAGTATTATCCTGTTGTCCCAACTATTTTTAGTGTGGGTACCATGAATGCTGACATTTCTGGAAAACTGAATCTCTGATTTTGTACTCCAGATCTTCTTAACAGGAAATATTTTACACATTAGATTTAGTTTATCCTAGTCACTGATAACTACTTTTGAATGCAAACTTAATATTCATTTGCTGAACATTTATGCTAAAATTTAATGCAGAATTAGTATACAGAAAAATCTTTAGGCCTTGTCTACAAGGCCTAAAGTCTATCTGAAAAGTTTAATCTCTACAGTGGGTTTCTCTGGGGTTTCATTTAATAGTGTCTTCAACAGAGTAATGCAAACAACATGGAAGCTGCTTTCTTATGAAAGGTTTTCTTAATAAGCAGAATGGTAAGTAGTATTTAAAAACAAAAGTTATAATGTGCCACAGAAACTTTTAGTGAGAGGAGTGAAATATTTGACTAATTTGGAAGTTGTAGCAAGATAAGAAACTGATTATCATTATGTTAACTTGGTGCGTTATACACTACTGTGAGTCCATAATGGTGATTTACAGAAGAATTCGTATACAGGCATTTCTCTGAAGTTAGTAACGGTGAGACTTTTTATATGAAAAGCCACAAAAATACATTTAGTAGGAAGCTTTTTTACTGAACTCTTTTATTGTCTATGACCCTCAGGACATAAAAGCTACAAAGCATTTGCTTTGACATTTCTAAGTTAATGAGGTTTCCTTCCTTTCTTTCTGGTCATTTAATTTCATTTCAGAGCAAAGTGTGAAATTGTATGCAAAGGAATGTGATATTCCTATATGAAGAGAGGTGGTTTTTTTTATATTGCTTTGAGCAAACATCATTTCCATGTACTGTTTTGACATTTCAATATACACTACTGTTGCATCATAGCTATTCTAGCTGTAAATTACCTGAATTATCTTTCTGTATTATTTCTTTCTGGTAGTGTCTGCACTATGCTATGTTATGTGCTGTGGGAGTATAATCACAAATTCCTGCCTCAATTTCATATAATGAGAAATACAAAATCCCCCAAATTTTACAACTTGTAACAAGTAAATATGTGGAATAAACAGGTTAAATAGTTTACTGCTCCTTGTGAACACTTCATAATATTTATGGAGCTTATTACTTCTCAGTGTGTAAATATATTTGATTTGATACTCAACATTAAATACCATTAATAAAAGCATTTATTTACCCAGGACAGTAACGATTAAACTTCAAACTAATGTGAAAGTACAAAGGACAGTTACACTGTAGCCCAGATTCAAAATTCATTGTGTTCATTTCTTACAGATGGTTTAAAATGGATTTATTAAAAAAAAAAATCATCATAACACTTTCATTAAAAACTAGTTGTTACCCTTGGAGATCATCACAGTTACATTTAGAATATAAGAATCCAAATTCATGGACTACAGATCCATATTTTTAAAAGCATTATGTATATTCATTTCAGACAAAGAATTAGCTAATCTTTGAAATCTGTTGAGGATAATGACTGTTTAGAATTCCAGTAATACTATTGTGAAACACATTCAGTTTTTCAGTTTTCAGGGAATACTTGTGAGGTACATTTGCGTAAGTATTGATAAATAAAGCATAGTAGCTTCATAATTATGTATTGGGAATTATTAAAGAATAGTCATTATGATATTTTTAAAAGGGAGGATTAGCAAACATCAATGTTGTGTCCAATTGTGTTAATACAAGGGCTCCCTCCTATGGCAACAAGTTACTTCACATACAATTTATTGCTGCCTATGGATGAATGAAACAGGAAATAAGGTAAATGAAAGAAATCAAAGAAGTAGTTATCTCTGGTGATTTACATTAAGATATTTTCAATGCATACATTAGTCCCTAGACTGTGACACGTAGACAACAAAGTACCTTTTTAGTTCAGATTTGCTGAACACACACACAAAAAAAAAGACACTTTTTATTAACCACATTTCCAAAGGAGCGTGGCTAACTGGTGGTATACATCTACTGGCTAGTAACAGCTATTCAGGAGCCTAGATGGGTACCATACCCACACGCCTCTGCAATGCCATTGAATAAATAGGCTATTCAACTTCTACTGCTGAAAAAACAAAAGAAACAAACCAAAAAAACAAACAACAAACAAACCCCAAACAACAACAACAAAAGAACAAACCAAAAAGCAATCACAAAGTTTTGTCGCTTGCTTACTTTTTAGATACTAACATTTCCCTCTTCTATAGTAATATGAAAGCAAACTGTTGCACACTTTGTTTCTTGAAAATAATAATAATTTAAAAAACCCACAACAACAACAATCACACCAAAAAACCCAAAGCAAACAACAAAACAGAAAGGCTCTCTAGTCCTGGGTCCATTCACAAATGTCAGTTGTCACTTTTAAAAAATTACCTGGTAAATGCAGCCTCGTCTTCCCTTAATTTCCTACTTCTGTAGCTGTTCTCTTCTGTAAAGGTGTGTTGATATTCCACTTACACAGTGAAAGGCAAAAAAGAGAAAGAAACATGATAATATATTCCAGTGAACAAAGCACTCAGCCAATGTGAAGACATACCGGAAAGATACAGACTGAAATCATATTGGTAGAGTTTTCCTCAATATCCTGTTTCTGACTGACTCTGATGGACGGCTTTAAAAACAGTTTGTGGTTATAACAAATGATCACCAGGCACGGTCTCCAAGCCAGCTGTGATTCATGGTTTACTGCTTCCCAGGAAGAAAAATTGGTAAAGATGACAGAAGTGCTGCAAAACTGCACTGCCTTCACCAGTGGCACCCAGCAGAAAATCCAGATCTTTTAGCTTTAAGATCAAGATTGAAATAAAAAGTCTGAAGAGGAAAGATAGGCCCAGCATTTTTACAGAAGCAAAGCAAAAGTTTGGGCACAGGGAAGAGAATGGAGAATAGAAGACTGAAAAGGGAATACTTCACATGTGCAAGCATTAACTTAATATTCAGAGACTATTCAAAGGAATGTATATCTCTGAGGGATCATTTGTGTGTCAAGTTTTTGGTACACTCTGTTGCATTGCATTGGAGATGTTAACAGTGTTAGTTCCCACAACATGGAGGAGGTGGACCTGGAGGCTTGAGCCTCACAGAGGTTCCACTGCAATTTTAGTCTGGTGTTAGATTACGAACTCCGCTTTTTTGCCTCCCACCACCTGGCTCAAAAATAGTCCACACAAAAACTCCATTTTACAATATGAAACCAAATATCACAGAATCACAGCTTATCTGGTCTGATACCTCTGATTAAGCTGAGTCACCTAGAGCTGGTTGTGCAGGAACATGTCCAGATGGCTTTTGAAGATCTTCAACACTGGTGACTCCACAACCTCTTAGGTTTCTTTACAGTAAAAAGTTTTCCTTATGTTCAAACAGAAATTCCTGTCTGAGTTTGTGCCCACTGTCTCTTGTCCTATCACGGGACACCACTGGAAAAAGCCTGGCTCCATCTTTTTGTCCTCCTTTCAAGTATTTATATACATTGATAATAGCGCCCCTGAGCCTCCTGTACGCTGAACAGCTTTCTCAGCCTTTGATTCTATGGGTGTAGATCCAGCCCCTTCATCACCTTTTTGGCCTTTTCCTGGACTATCTCCAGTATGTCATCCATTTATCTCTTGTACTGGGAAGCCCACAACTGAACACAGTACTCCAGGTGTGGCCTCACCACTGCTGAATAAATGGGAAGGATCCCCTAGCACCACCTGTCGGCAATACTTTCTCTAATTCAGCGGAGGATACCAATAAACTTCTTTGCAATAATGATGCTTTGCTGGCTCACATTTAAGTTGGTGACTTTGTGCTTCCCTGTGCTGAACGTCATGAGATTCCTATTGGTCCCTTTCTCCATACTGTTGAGGATGGCAGCACAACACTATGGTGTATCAGATGCGTCTCCAAGTTTTGATGATGCCAGGAAACATGGAGAGGGAGTACTCTGTCCCATCATCCAGATTATTAATGAAGATATTAAACAGGATTTTGTCCATATTGACTCCTGGTGTCCACCACTTGTTCATGGGCTCTACACAAATTTTTTGCCACTGGTCATTACCCTCTGGGTCCAACTGTTCAGCCTGTTTTCAAATACGGCAGAATTAAAGCCACCAGTGGAGTCTATGCTCTTACCACAGTAGTGTACAATAGGTAAGTGGGTTTTTTTTATCTGGTCAGAGTAACTAGTGACTTTTATAGCCACAAGTATTAGAAAACTCTATCTAGCAACCTCATGGTTCTTTTGTATATTCTATTTAGACATTCAGCTCTGTTTAGAGATTTGGTGCATCACTGTTGGTAGAAGTGATGGAGTGAAAAAAGTCTGTCGAAAAGTCACAGTTAAGGAATTTTATATAAGAAGGATGTCACTAACAACAATATGCAGCCTGTCCATTTAATTTCTGGGTCATTTTACTACAGTGGAATAACATGTTCAAAATTATGTGCATATTATAATATTAATATGTTCCTTATAATTTGCATTATTAAACCTGGTTTACAGAGCAAAGAAATGAGATTGCTGAGAGAAAACCTAGCACAAAGAGTCTACAGAGATATTTTTGACTAAAAAGTGGTTTCTGAATTTCACCTTCTACTTATATTGAATCTTGTGATAAACTTCAATAAAAATTACAGGGCCAACAGTCATCCTGCTTCCATGTTGCCACTGCCAAAGAAGAAATAGCAGTGATTTAAGTCTAGGAGGTAAGAGATACAGCTTTATACAGATGTTTGACCTGCTATTTTACAGTGTGCTCAACGTTTCACTTGTTTTTACCTAAATTGTCCTATCTCAGAATTGGGAATACTGACAACTACTTTTTTTCAAGTGTTTTGATATTTATCGAAGCCTCATTAATTTTGGTAGTTGCTGTTTCTTTACTTCTTTCTGTTTTCTAAAGTGTTTGTTTCAAACACTTTTCATTCGGACTGCTTCAAGATAATGTGTCTCCTTTATAGTTAATATTGTAAGCGAAACATAGTTTCACTACTTACATAAGTGCCCAATTGATATTTTTAGGAGGATATTATCAGCAGAAGTACAGAAGTACAGAAGTACAGAAGTAGAATGAAAAATCATATGGCATAAAATGCAATCTAGTTATTTGTTGAAGGTATATCATGGCTTGCTGATTGCGTTATTTTGTTTGAAGTTTAAAAACTTGGCTCATTTTGGTTTTTGTGTTTAGCTGTGGTTTAGCACTTTTAGGTGGAAGATAGATCTAGTTTGCAAATCTTTGGGAAGAAGTTCATTTCCAACAATGCTCAAAAAAGGGAACTGCAAAAGGAACAAGTTAGTTTTATAAATTTGTAGAGAATATGAGTATACTTGCTATATGTTGTAGAGGAATCCCACTAATCATACCAATTTTCTTGCTTACCATTTTAATTGTATGATGTATTTCTTGCATCTCTTACTATCTGTTGATTTTTATGCTGTGATTTTTGGGAATTTTTGGATGTTTAAAAGCTGGAAAACATCCTTAACACTTCTACGGTGTTACAATTTGTCATTATTAAAAAAACAAAACAAAACAAAACAAAATTACCTCAAATATGTTAAGCTTGAATAGGCAAATGACAGGACCATGTAACAGGACATGGCTATGAGGTAGGTAATATAAACATTAATATAAGGAGGTATAGTTTTAAATCAAAGAAGAAATAACAGTAGTTAGCAAAAAGGATTTGGTCACAGTCATACTGGTCCATGAACTACTTTAATGCAGTAAAGAATTCCCCCTAATGTGCTGCCATAAACAGTAAGAGATATTACAGGTGGGAATTGATATCTTGTTCTGGAATGTTTCAGAGGAATGTTCTGGATACTGGATAATTTGAAATAGATAGCTATGTATGATACCTAGAGTTTTATTTCTTCAAAAGATAACTTTTATCTTCCTGAGAATGCATGAGAATAATTTATTTTGAGGTATTCTGTAATGAACAGGATACAGTTTAGCAATTTCTCATGAAGGCAAGCTGTATAAGATAACTATGTACAATGTAATATTTAATTAAATAAATTCCTTTTCTACATTTCTTGTTCATAATGTTTAAAATTATTAGTAATTCAGTTTGAAAACAAATAGTGTTTTGAAACATTCTGAGGAACACTCAATAGTCCATTTTTTAACCATCCATAATTTTAATAGCACTCAGAGATGTCTATATAATTAAATGAGAGGTTTGTATTTCTCTTGGTAAGTGAAATGATTTTCTACAAGAAAAAACAGTAGTATTTTCAGTATGAAAAGGCATAAGGTTCCAATTCTGAACTCTTGATCTAAAAGTAGAATAAATTACACTTTAATGCCAAATTCTACAGCACAATGAACTAAGAAATATTTTAAACTTAGTGTTGAATGGTATTCCTTAAAACATTCTTAATGGACTGCAAAAACAATAAGTGAAAAATATAATTATAGATGAAGTAGTCTTTGAAATCTCTTCTTTCAGAGGATTTTTAAAAATTATTGTTTGTTTTTTTTTCAAATAGCATTGTGTTCAAATGAAATTGTACTTTGTTAATCATATCACTCAACTTTATAATATTAAATTGTGAAATCAGAATTCTGCAAACAAAAAAGAAAAAGAAAAAAAAAAACCACATCTAACAAGCAAACAAAAAAGCAAACAAGCTCAAATTCCAGTGTAATTAAGGAAGATGATAGACTGAGGGAACCTCTGAATGAAAGGGCAAACATAACATATTGTGCATAACATCAATATATCTGACACTAATTAGTCATGGTTGCAACATGGCAGTGATTTTAAGATGCCTCCACTGTTTTGCTTGGAAATAATATTATTGCCCTAGCTGGTCTGATATCAATATTTTTCTTTTGTCCATATCATTGCTCAGACAATGTGCACAACCTGCAGGTGATGTAAATGCATCAGAACTTTTCAGATTAACTATGCTCCTATAGAAATAGCAGAACGTGTTACAAGCAATGGACATTGACTGGAACAAGAATTTATTACTGTTTTCTAGCCAGGTTTTTTTTCTATCTGATCTATATTAATCGTGTTATCGTTAATATATGTCATCCTTATTTACAAAAGAGGTTATGATCAGTAAATTTACGAATACGTACAACTGCCATTTTTGTCAAGTTAAGATTATTCTAGTACAATTCAAATATATCTTCAAACAATTCATAGACGAGTCTTGGTGAAAAATACAGTGAGTAACTTATGGTACAGGGCTCCTCACTAAGATACTACTGCTAATATTTTCTAGCCAACAGATATGTCAGTTTTTGCATAAATCATGAATTATAACCACTAAAGCCCTAACAAACTTCGATCATTTTATTTATGCAAACATTTTCTCCAGACCATAATTCCAATCTGGAGATCAAGTAAAGGAGGCTGTCATCTGTTTCCTGGTCAGAGTAAAGGACTGCCGTGTTAATTTTTTCACTTTAACCAAACAGTTCACATCTTTTGACTTACAGGACCGACTTCAAAAGGCTAACAGTAACTTCTCACAGTGGTAATGGGATAAGAAGGAAAAGTCTGAATATTTGGATTATTGTGCAGTGAATATCTAATTGACATTATGTTAATTATACTATGAATAGACACTTTTTTGTTACCTAAACATAAATAATTAAACTACTGTATGAACTTTGTCGTGGTTTGATTGCAGGGTGACAATAAATCCGTGGCAGATGTATCGTTAACCCCCTCTCACCCCCCTTTCCCCGGTTCGTCCCTCCCTCTCCCCCTTTTCCCCTAAGGACAGGCGACTGGGGGGGAAAGAAGGACCAAGAGAAGAGAGTTGGAAAAATTAAAAATATTTTACTAATGCTACCAATAAAAATAGAGAAAATAATATAAAATATACAAAACCAATCTTGAAAGTCCCGGCAACTGCTCCAGCAGATGTAGGGCTGGCACCTGAAGTCCTGGACTGGACTCTGCAGACAACTGGAGCTGGATTCAGTCTGTCACTAGGCCTCAGTTCGCAGGGACAACTCCAAGGTCCTCTCCCAATGTTGGCCATAAGGAAAAGGGACGAGATCCTCATGATCTCCCACTTTATATGAAGTATCACATGAATGGGATGGAATATTCAGTCAGTCAGTTTTCAGTTCACCTCCTGCTTGCACATCTTGTGAGGTGCATCATTATGAATGACCTTGCATTCCATTGCTGTCTACCAAAACATGTATCTAACTTTCAGGAAAACTGCAGTTAGTAAGAAGACTTTAGCTGACAGGGAAATTCACTTAAAGAGAAATTTGTTTTTAACAAAACTGGGACAACTTGAGTATAGCTTTGAAGTTATGGGAGACAATAATTTATTTTGAACTCCCTTAGTTCTCAGAAGAGCTCACATTGGGTTAATCCAGAAGCAGTATTCATTTGAATGATGCTACAAGGTGAATAAATTGCTGGTAGCCTGCTGGGACATCTATTCCATTCCTGATGACCACTGGCACTAATACCAACTGCAGTTTTGGTGTGTGTCATAAGCAGAAAGACTTGACTTGAGAGTTTGACTTGACAGTCTCTCCAAAGCATGACCACCATTATGCAACAAATACAAGTATTTTGTAAGAACAGCTCTTAGTTACTTCACACTGATTTTGTTAACTGCTTTTGCTTGTTTTGGTGGTAGAATTCATAAAGCACACCATAAAGCTCAGACCCTTCTTGAGGTACACTAGTACCTCACTGCTAAACTTCCTCTTCTGACAAAATTATCCAGGTTGAGGTCTTGTTTCATTTCTTGTCACTAAACATGGAATGAGAATTTGCATCTAAGTATACTTATTTAACATGGTAATATTTGTATTTAACATGAAGAAATATTTGTAATAAATATAATGCTATTCATTAAAATAGGTACACAATACATATAAAAACATCGTGCATATTATTTAGTCCTATAGTTTGTTTTACAGTAGATATATAGTATAATGTACAGTAAAATTTGTATTCGTAAGTAAGTGTCATCTGTTCTAGGTGATCTAAAGTATGGCTCAGTATACACAGTACGTGTCTCCTATACAGATTTACTTATGGGGGACTTTTTAACTTGCTGAGGTTGTTTTGGACATGACGTTGGTGTTACCCCTGGTTTAAAATCACATTTGCTTTCTGGATAGAGGATGGAGAGGGAAACTAAGAACTACCTTTTTACCTTATGTTGGTGTAAGCTTACCTTCAGAATCATTCTGAGCTTGGTGATGGCCTTATATACACAGGATTTAACTCTACTAATACAGTCCAGAGTACATGCGTGACTTCTTCTGCCACAATGAACTGAATAATTCTGTCTTTAAAGTAGTGTTAAAATAGCATGATGTAAAGAAACTACAGGGTTAGAAATTGAGTAGGAGGTTTAAAACAAGTTTTAGAGTAAACCCTCATTTCTGGCTTTAGTACAGCCCAGGGTACTTTTCCTTTGTGGAGTAAAATAGGCTGTGAAGAGCTATCTACTTAGACATCTGTACTCCTGCGTGTTCTTGCTACCATTTGAAGCTAAACTGCAATTACAGTATTCCCATGTTTCAAAAACTGCATTCTTTGAGGAAGATGATATATCTTCATGTTATTAAAAAGCAGTATAATATAGTATCTGTAAAAGCATCAACTAAGATTCAGTAGGCAGTTATATGGGATCGGTTAGCTTTATAACCTTACTAATATTTATGCAAACAATGCTCATTATGTATAACATCCATATTAACTGTGGGTCAACACAGAGTCTTTGACATCTGAGACACAGTCTCAGATGCCTGTGTAGGCTGTGAGGACTCTGCATAATCTAGAATAATGGCATTTTCCCTTCTAGTGATTTGGCACAAGAAGGAAGTGATCTGAACAGCGTGAAGAAGGCAGGGTTGGGAGGAAGGAAGCTCATTATATGGTTATAATTACTTTGTGTTTAAACAATTGCTGGATTGGACCATGAGACAGTAATTGAATTCTACTGTAAAGACAGGAATGTATCTGTCATATTAAATATGTTTCTCCTCTAAAAAGCCTACAAACTACTTTTGTAGGCTTCGACTATGCCTTTAGTATTTGTAGTCTGGAGGAAAAGCTGTCTGATTGCCTCTTCTCTCTCTTTCTTGTGAAACGGGTTAATACTGAAAAATCCCAAACTATGTATTTTAACCTTTACAGTTTTTAATATCAAACAGTAAAGACCCATTTGATAATCAACTCAGTTGATACACTTTAAAATGTGTTCTTGTCAGATAAAAGCTTTGTAAAATGACAGCTAAATATTGATTTCTAAACTGACCATTCTGAATGCTTTAAGGAGTAGCTTGAATTACTTTTAGGTTGTTACTGAAGTCAAAAACCTAATTATAAATTAAGAACACATAGCTTAAATATACCCTGCAGAAAAAATCAAGCAATATATATTCTGTACTCAAAACTTAACAACTAATTTACATGAGGTGGCTGCCCTCTGATAGTGATTTTAGAAAAAAATTAAATCTTAGTCCAACGCTTCATTTGTTCACAGTACTTAAACTTCTGAGGCCTGGGTTCTGCTTCAGTCAACAAAATAATTGGCACTTTCATTGGCAACTGTATTTATTATAGACTGCAAATAAGGATTTGAAGGGACAAGAGGTCAGAATGATCTCACCCCCCAAACAGTAGCTGTTCTCCATTGTTTGTTTTAGAATGTTTCGACCTTCACCCTCTGCGACAGTGAAATAATAAAGCAAGAAGCTGAAAGTGGTGTGGACAATCAGAGCCACTAAGTCTCATTTTTTATTACTAGCTTAATAGGTTAGTTGCAATGATCCCATTCACTATGTGTTTTCCTTTTCCTCTTCCTCTCCTTTTTTTTTTCTTACTGAATGTTCAGGGATTAGGGCCTATTAAAATTTTACCAGTACAGGAGAGGGAAGGTGCAAAGATTCACATATAGGAGGGTAAATAATGAATGCAATGAAGTTCAGCTCTGGTTCAAAAACTTATGGAAGGAGAAACAGCATACCTAAAGAGGTTGGTTTCTACAGACTTCTAAAGTTGCAATATCTGTGGCTTATGGTTACTGTCCATATATTCAGAAATGTGCAAAATGTGTAATCTTTTTAATTCTACTCTTCTAAATGTTTCAAAGAGCCGTTTCTTTCTAATTTATCAGATATTTATATCTAAAATGGTTGAACAAATTATTTCTTCTTCACATATCACAAAGAGGCAATGAGAAAAAAACTCACATCAACAAAGTCAGAATATATTCTCTGTGCTTTACGATGCTAAGGTTCATAATTACAGCTCTTTAAATATTTTATGTTCTTCTTTACATTTCTTTATATTTCTTCATGTTTTCTTTGTGTAACAAAAAGGGAAAGTGGTCTTCAGTTAAGCACAGAAAACCAAAAAAATCTATGATAATACTTTATATTCTTACACTTGGGGGAAAAAAAAAAGTTGAAATTTAGATTTTTCTTTTTCTACAGAACATGGAATTAAAATTATTTTATAATAATCTGGTTTTTTGAGTTGGAAATCATAGTCTTTCAACATCATGATCTGTCAGTATAAGAACTTTTCAGATTCAGCACACTACACATTCAGAACACAGGTTTGCAATGAAATTTCTCTAAAATTTCAGGAAGAGGAAATCACAGAGGTCACTCTCATGAAAAACCAGAATGTTCTATACATTTTGTGAGAGGATTGTTTGGTTTTGAAATGTTTCATTCACTTAAATTTTAGAAGGTGTGAGGTTTTTCAATAAGTGTGGTGTCAATACTAAGTGCATAGATGAGTTAGCACTTGATCCAGAATAATCAAGATTGACTGAAAAATTCTTCCTGTGGAATTCATTGACAATTGCATTGTCTTCCTGCACTTGACTGTTTTCCAGATGAGAGTGTAAAATGAAAAGATCAGCAATACCTCCATATATTTCTGTATTCAGTATGGATGTGGCTTATCTATTTTTAATTTTCTTCTAGGCCTTTTCTGGAAACACAAATGCAGACAGTGTTGTATACTATAAGCTTCAGCATTCCATTAAAGCAAGATTTCTCCGTTTTGTGCCTTTGGACTGGAATCCGAATGGCAGAATTGGAATGCGCATTGAAGTGTATGGATGCACATATGGTAAGTGTTTTGCTGAATCAGCTAAATGAAACAACTATTCATCACTGTCTCTCGCTGTCTAAATTGCACTTGAAAGCAGATATTTCTAAGCTTATATTTAATCTTGACAAAAACTGATTCAATAAGTTTATGTGCAGACTTCACTATGTCTTCATCATCTAACAATATGTGATGCTTATTTTCCAGTTTCCTCTGTGTTAGAATGAATGATGTGGGCATAATCCAATAAATGATTTACTATGAACTTTTTTTTTTTTTTAATAGTCTTATATACTGCATCTTGACATAGTATACTTTCTACTTGAAGGATGAAATGTGGAAAATGTTTATCATTTTAAATATATACTGTCTTCAATCTGACCCAATAAGAGTACAAAGAGGCAGACTCACAAATACACAACTGAAGGATATTTCAAAGTTGTTATGTCTTTAAGGAGTACTTTTGAATATTTTTTGTCATTAATAAATCACTAATAACTGACATAAACATCTGGAAGATAAATACATAAGTGTTACGGTTGTATTGATCTGCTGGATAATGTAAATCTTCCTGTTGTCTTCCTGTAACAGTTCTTAATCCCTGGACATTTTTAAAAAATATTCCTCTTAGCAAGTTGTTCACTGCATTTTTTGTTCTCCAAATCTTTTTTTCCATGAGGGAAACAGAGTTTTTTTAAGCAACCTCTTTAATTGTTTATTTTAAGTACTTTTATCTGTTGTTTTTTGTAGGATTTTTTTTTTCAACTTCCGTGCTTAAGTAGTGCTTTACACAGCTGCTGTCTTCTGCATGGTGTCCGTATATCTCGCTTCTACTTCCATTTGTTAGTATCCAAGGTCATGACATAAGGATATTGGAAATTTCAACATGGCTGCAGGAGATAGGGTCACCTCAGAAATTAGGTAAACTGCCCCATCCCAGAAAACAGACTGCTCATGCCAGGAGAAAGGTGTGAGAAGCTAAAAACACAGAATTCCTCAGTGACATCTGCCTGGAGAATGGTTTCATGACTTATGATTCCTGGAACAATCTAATACTACTGCTGTAACAGAGAAATATTGCCAAGGTTCAACTTACTCTCCACTGTTTTAAGTACCAGGACTACTAAAAGTTAAAAATGGAGGCTGAACGATGACTTTATCATTCCCAGCTGAAAGCTCATCTGAGTCTCCCATTCGAAATCTTATCTCTGTGGTACTTGATGAGAATGCTTTCTTTCTTGCCTCTAAGCTTCACTGAAAGTGAATCAGCTTCAGCTTGTTTAAATCCTTACAAAGTGTCTTGTTCTCAAACATTTCCACACTGAAGAGCTCTCTTGAACAGGTTTAAAATCTAGATTTTAATTATCTATATTCACTACTGTCATTTTATCTATTACACCTTGCAAGATACCTTATGCCTCTCTTTTTTGGCATTCTTATTGCCATGCTGCCAATGAAAAAATCGACAAGTCTAAAGGACGAAAAGATTAAAAATAAAAAGTATATAGAATAAGCAGTTAAACAGTTAAAATATGTTCTGTGTAACAACTTTTGAGGAAGATTATGTATTTTTCTGTATTTTAGTTAATTGGTACAGGGTCAATCCTATAGGTAGATTATGGAAATAAATCATTCTAAGATTAGGCTGAATTTGAAAGGAATATTTACTTCGTCCATTATCCACTGTAATGCAGTACCTAAAGAATGTGATTGTATTAAAAATATAGAAAAATTTTAAGCTGGTTAAAATATTCTTAACATTAATGATGTTGTGGGTTCTTGAAATGCTTGGGCTTTTTTCTATTTGTGAATGCTTCCATTCCAAATGAATTGCAGACTGTTTATCATTTTTTTTCTTTTGAACATCTACAATTACCATGTGCTTTTAGGAGTTCAATTCAGTGGTTGCTGTTGAAGACAAACCACGTGATGATAGTTTTAGAGTTGTAAAATACATTTTATAATTTGAAAGATGATTTCTCTCTAGTCTTTTCCTCTGTTTATCAGACACATGCAGGACATGTAGTTATTGTTACAGTAATTATGCCTGGCTGTTTCTGAATTGCTAGGTACTTTTCCAGGTGGGACCAGAAAATTTAAAAAAGTAGAAATGCTAGTGATACCTATTTTAACTTTAATTCACACCTTCCAGATTTCCCATTTTTCATTCATCCCTTCAGAGAGAGCTCACTGGATCTTATATTGTAAGAGTAAACAACTCTCCATTTATAACCAAATATGTGGACTGTGTTCTGTATTCAAGTGCAAATGAAGTAATTTCTTCCTTCAGTCTTATCAGTTGTAAATTACAGAACTAAAACTAAAACTGCAAGAATATATAAATCTGATATCAGTATTCCATAAAGTGATACTGGAAAATTGCCTGTCTTCTACATCCAAAAGTCTTTACTATCTTAGTAAAGTAGTAATACTTACAGGACAACTGTTGTCACTACTTTCAAGTTGCTGCTCTGTTATTTTCCAGCCAAATACCTGCTCTGAATAACTTAGGCTCTTATCCTCAGAACTAATATTTCCCCTTTAATTACAGTTTCAATGAAGTTTGGTAATGTCGGTCATAGGTATTCATATGATAAACCAGGTTATTATGAGGTTTGTTTCCTTTTTTTTTTTTTTTTTTTTACACTGGCCTCCTTTTTTGCTATAAACTTTTTAGGCCAAGGACTATCATATTTTATGCATCTAGAAGAAATCCTTCCATTTTTGCCTCTTAGCACTTATGGAATAGAAAGACTAAATAAGGATAGTAAGTTAAGGAGTTATTTGAAACACTATAAGAGATCCTCTCTATTCTTCGTGTTTAGTTCTTCTCCTTCATCACTCTGCTACCTCTATTATATTCCTCGGTGTTCTTACATCTGTTCTACAGTCTTTTTTTTTTTTTTTTTTTTTTGTCTACAGACAAAATCTGCTTTGTCATGACTATGGAACAAACACTCTGTGATGCCAAAAAAGATCTCATTCAGCCTTTGCTTGGTAGTTCTTCCTATTTAGTGCATGGAAAAGAGACTGATTAATCTCTACAGACATTTCCTATGTCTTGTTCCTGAAATGTCAGATTGTGACAGCTAAGCTGTATAAAACAGAGCTCAGGTTAAGCTATCCCCTGGCAGTAAAAAAAAGGAAATTAGAAGTCTCTCTAGTTTATTCTTTTCTCCCTTCCTTACAACACCATCTTTCTCATTCCATCCTCTAAAAAACAGTAGGCTAAAACTAGAAAACAAAACAAAACAGCTTTTTCATACAGAAAGATAGTTTTAAATGTAAAAATGAAAAGTGTATGAAATTGTAGGAGAAAAATAACTGGGAACTAAATGCACATTGTTCATTAAAATGTCATGAGATGTAGATCCTAACAACAAGCACCATAGATACTGCGATTTGCAAACCATCTTCCAGAGTCCTCTAACACTGTTAAATGTGTTGAGGTTTTTTGAGCATTCCCTTCCTGGTTGGAATGCATAAAATTGATGGCACAGTTACGTCTGTCAAAGAATGCACTTCCCATTCTCTCCATAACAGGGATAATGCATTTTTAAGGGCTTGATGTGAATGTGATTTTTAAAAAAGCTCATTTTAAATATGTTGGATTATGAACAATTTTATTTTCCCCAAAAGACTTTGCTTAAAGCAATACCTAAGATGTAATTTACCTAATTTTTCTGAACCCTGTGAACCTTTTCATGTCTGCTTTCCCCAAAACTAGGAAGGGCCAGAGAGCAGTTTATAAATTTTAATAAAATTGGTCAGGGCTAAGGATATCTAAAAAAAAAAAAAAAAAGCCAAACAGTTTGCACTGTTTTAAGTTTTTTTTTTTCCTTATAGAACATACGATTAACTAATTTAAAGATCAACAAAAATAAAATTGTTTTTCAAAGAAAGATAGTGCAACTAAAACTTCTATTCAAGATCGCTAGAACTCTTGATCTATGATGTGTGAAGAGGCTTCCAGAATTTCTAGTTTCTCAGAGGCATTTCATCACTTCCAAAGGTATTCTCGCAGTATACCTATGATTTAGATTGAATTAATTTGAGAAAGATACATTGTGAATTGTGAAGAACAGGAAAAAAGAAAAGAAGAAGAAAAAAAAGTGTTCAGAAAGCAAATCAACTTTTTTTATTTTTTTTTATTTTTATTTTTTTTATTTTCCTTGTTTATAATAGTAAAGAAAACCCGTAGAGACTGATGTTCAAGCCTAGGGACTATTAGAAGCTGAGAGTAGTTGGTAAATATGAAAAAGGAAAATGTTGTGGCACCCTGGGTATTTGGGATCATTCTTTCTATCCTGATAATGTTGTAGGGCACCCAAGCTTTACCTCTCATAACTCTTTCAATTTATTTCTAGTGGTAATGCACAGATGGTGAAGACAAAATGTGTGTGAAATGTTATAAGAATTTTGATTAATATCTGCAGTCCTTTCTCAATCTTCATTCATGCATGGTGGTAGGGAAAAGGCTTGATTTTGTTTATTTTTCAAATTTGGACAGAGTAGATTTTACTTCTTAGGAGCTAGTGCTGCAGAATAGTGAAAGAAATTTTGGAGAGCTGTGATAAACATTGTTTATGCTCTTGTCTCCATAACTAATAAGAAGAGTATGTTCCCAATCAAAAAACCCTGCTGGTATCAGTATCTAAGAAGAATATATCTAGCTTGCTGGTTTGATAGATACATAACAGTGTATGAGTTCTATTATTTAAGTTTTTAATGAAGCTGTTAAACTTCATATTCATTATTTAGATTTAATATTGATTAATTCTTTTACTGTCCACATTAATTCAGTAACATAATGAAGTAAAATAGTCAAGCTAGGATTCCTTTTTAGGTAGAATGTCATATTTGTTCATTGTACATTTGGTAAATGAATTCTTCATAAGTAAGAAGTACATTACAAACATGTGAAAAAGATAAAAAACTATATTTAAAAATAAAGCTGCACTCACTTGACAAGAGCTTCTGAAAATGGAATATAAATGAGTAACTTCAAGTACTATGGTTAATTTGAACTGAGTTCATTTCCATGCTGACAATATGGAGAAATATTTTTAGTGAAATTAAATAAAATTAGTAAATAGATAATAATTTTCTGTTGACCTGCAAGAGGTCAACCAGTCAGTTGAAAAATAACTCCATATTTTAATCAGTGTCCTTTACATCTTCGTGTATTTCACAAATGTATCTTTCAAGGGTAATTACCTTTTCCTTTGTTATGAACTGTGAATAGTCTATGAGCTTTTTATAGTGTTAACGGTTCCTTTGTGTGTGTCTTGTTCAATCTGTATTGATTTTGATAGATATTCTTTTATATTATGGGGATAAAATCAGTTGGCTCCTCTCCCTCTCCCTTTCCCTCTCCCTTTCCCTCTCCATTTCCCTCTCCTTCTCCCCCTCCCTCTCCTCCTTTCTTTTTCCCAATTAAAATGAAAACATGTGACCTTTATATAAATTAGGTAAAACACTGTCATTAAAAGAAAATAGATTTTACTGGAGTACTGTCATGGAGCTGTAAACTGTACCCAACTTTTAGCAGTCATGAGAAGTATGAATGTAAGTCAGAAAGCATACAGCCATGTCATAATACAAATTCCTTGGTATTACTCTTACTTCATCTGTAAAACTTAGGAGTTTATTATTTTGTCTGTTATAGTACAGAATAAAGCAGGTCAAGTGAGATGATTCTTCTACTCTACTCTCATGAAACATTAGCTGAAGTACTGCGTCTCGTTCTGGGGTCCTCATCACAGGAAAGACATGGACCTGTTAGAGAAGGTCCAGAGGAGAGCCACAAAAGTGACCAGAGGGCTGAAATACCTGTCCTATGAAGAAAGGCTGAGAGAGCTGCAATTGTTCAGCCTGGAGAAGACAAGGCTCTGGGGGGATCTTATTGTAGCCTTTCAATAATTAAAGGGGGCTTATAATAAAGATGGAGAGAGAATTTTTTTCCAGACACTGTAGTGACAGGACAGTAATGGTTTTAAACTGAAAGAAATTATATTTAGATTGGACACAAGGAATTTTTTTTTAATGATGACGATGGTGACATAGAATCACAGAATCATAGTGTCATTTCAGTTGGAAGAAACCCTCAGAATCATCAGGTCTCCCTGAGAAGTTGTGGATGACCTCTCATTGGAAATGTTCAAGGTCAAGTTGTATGGACTCTTTGAGCAATCTGATCCAGTGAAAGATATCCCTGACCATGGCAGGGATATTGTAATTAAATGATCTTTAAAAAGTCCATTCCAACCTCAACTATTGTATGATTCTGTGTTATGAAGATGTCTCTTGAGGTGAGTCCCATCTGATCATGTAGGTTAAAAGTATCTTTTCCAACAGGCTGGCAAACCTGGTGAGGAGAGCTCAAAACTAGGAATGATGTGCAAGGTAGATGGTGGCCCAAAATGGTTTGAGAAAGACTTCAGGGCAGCATGGACAAGAGAGACCATGGAAACAACAAACCAGGACTGAAGTTCAAGCACTTGACCATATCAAGTGCCATCACACAAATAAGGAAGTGCCACTGTGAGGACAACATGACAGGGACAGTCCTTTTCTTTTTTTTCTGAGAAATCACAACAAGTGGATGCCTTTCTGAAGTGCCTGTGTGCTAACACATATGATGTGTGAAACACACAGAAGAAATTGATGTCTTCATGCATTTGAAATACTTGATCTCACCATGACCACAGACACGTGGTGGAATAGCTCACATGACTGCAGCAGTGCAATGGATGGTTAGAGACTGTTTAGAAAGGACCATCCAGGACAATGAGGAATGATAGTCAACATTAACATGAGCAAGCAGGAGGGATGCATGAAGCTCTGCCTAGGGACAGATGATGGGACAGCTCAGAGTCTGTAGATCAGGATAAGAGGACAGACCAAAGGTGTTGTGGTGGATGTCTGCTAAAGGCTGCCTGATATGGGAGAAATGGATAAGGACTTCTTCAGACAAATGAAAGAAGGCTTAGTTTCACAGGATTTGGTCCTTATTGTGGGCTTTAATCTTCCTAGTGTCTGCCGGTGGGACAACATAGCTGGGCATAAACAATCCAGGAGTTTTTTGGAACTCTTTGATGATAAATTCCCAACACAGGTGATGAAGAATCTGAAAAGAAGACATAATATTGGCCCCCATACTTACAAACAAGGAAGAACTGATGGTAAACATGAAAGTTGGTGCAGCCTTGACTGCAACAACCATGAGACTGTGATGTTCAGGATCCTGAGAGAAGGGAACAAGACAAATAGCAGAAACATAGCCCTGGCCATCAGAAAAGGAGGCTTTTTCATGCTCAGGGAACTGACTGTAAGAGTGAAATGGAAGTTGGGATCCACTAGAATGGGTTGACTTTCAAGAATTATTTCATCCAAGCTCAAGAAAGGTCAACAAACAGGAAATCAAGCAAAAGTAGCAGATGGTCTGCACAGACAAACAAGGAGCTCCTACCTGAGCTTAGGAATAAAAATAAAGCATACAAGAAATGGAAGCAAAGTCAGATGACCCAGGAAGAATACAGAAACGTTATCGGAGCATGCAGGGATATGGTTAGGGAAACCCAACCACCTGGATTTGAAACTGCTAAACATCATGAATGATGAAAAGAAAGGCTTCCGCAAGTATATCAGGAGCAAAAGGGAGACTAGGAAAAACACAGGCTCACTGCTCAGCGGCACAGGGAACCTAAGGGCAAAAGACATGGCTATGTCCAAGATACTCAATGCCCTCTTCTCCCTGATCTTTGCTGATAGGATTTGCATTCAGGAATCTCAGACCCACAAGAAAGACTAGAACAAGGGACACCTTAAGTGGAGAAAGGTCAGGCTATATAACATTTGAACAAGTTGGACACGTATAATTCCATGGGCCTATTGGGATGAGAATGCTAAGGGGATTAGCCATGGTAATTTTGAGGACACATTTGAAAGGTAGTAGCAACTGGAAGGCATTCCTAAAGACTGGACAAAAAAAAATCACTCTTACAATCAACAAATGCAAGAAGGAACTGCAAACTAATCAGCCTCATTTCAACCCCTGGGAAGATGAAGGGGAAAATAATCCTAGAAACCATTTCCAAACACAGGAAGGATGAGAAGATTATTTGCAATAGTCAACCTGGTTTTATGAAGGGGAAATCATGCCTGACCAAACTAATACTTTCTACAGTAATATAAATGGCTTGGTGAGTGAAAGGGAGTGTTTGGTGTTATTTATCTTGAATTTAGCAAGAATTTCTATGCTTTCTCCCATAACATCCTTGCAGAAAACCTGTAAGCACAGACTATTTAAGTGTATAATGAAGTGGACTGAAAAAAGACTGAACTACCTGACTGAGGGAGTCGTGGCCAGTGGCACGAAGTCAAGCTGAGTCTGTTCTCTTGTGGTGTAACCCATGGGTTGATACTGCTTTCAATGCTGTTTAACATCTTCATTAATGACCTGGATGATAAGGCAGAGTGTATGTTAAGCAAGTCTACAGCCAATAAAAATTTAGAGGACTGACTGACTCACCAGACAGTTTTGATGTCATTTAGAGGGACCCAGACATGCTGGAGAAATGAGCTGACAGGAATGTCATGCTGTTCAACAAAAGGAAGTATAAATCTTGCACATGTGGCAGAATAATCCCACCAAGGATTTACCAGTACAAACCGGAGAGGGGGTGGGATGACTGTGACTTTGAAGAAAAAGACATGAGGGTTCTTGTAGACATCAGATTGACCATAAACTGACAACATGCAGTTGCAACACAGAAGGACAACAGCATACTGGGCTATTTTTGGGAAGAGTATTGCCAGCAGGCTGAGGAAGGTTATATCCTTTCTTTCTACTGATCCATGATAATGAGATACATCTGAATTTCTCAGTCCAGTTCTGGGATCCCTACTACAAGAAAGACATGGACATACAGGAGTGAATACAACAAAAGGCCACAAAATTAAGGGACTAGAGTGTCTGCCATATCAGGAAAGGCTGAGGGTTGGGACTGGGGCTCACAGGGAATTTTACTGATGTGTATTAATACTTGATGGAAGGGTGTAAAGAAGACAGAGCCAGAATCTTTTCAGTGGTGTCCAGTGACAGAACAAGAGGCAATGGGCATGAACTGAAATACATTTTTTTCCTGTGAGGATGGCTGAAAACTGGCATGAGTTGCTCAGAGACGTGTAGCCTTAACCCTGGAAATACTCAAAACATGATTGGACATAGCCCTGAGAAACCTGCTGGACCTGACTCTAGCTTGACTGAGGAAGTTGGACAGGATGATCTGCAGATGTGCATGGCAGCCTCAACAATTCCGAGATTCTGTGATGCCCATACTAGAAAACCGATGATCAAAGTCCTGTATTCCAGTACTAAAACTGTAATGCAGCTTAATTAAACTAGTAATATATTTATGATGCCAGGGCAAAAAAAAAAAGAGAGAGAAAAGAGAACAACGCCCTACTCACAGTTGGCAGGTTTTATTTCCTAGAATAATATCCATGGTATTGTTTTGAACTACTGTACATATATTCAGATTGATTTTAGTAGTGGCTTAAATCTAATGTCTGCATGAAGGCCCTGAAAAACAGGTAAATGTAATGGATATGATTTTTCTCTTCTTTATATTGTTAACTATAATTAATTGCAGATGAATTAATAGAGATTCTTACCCTAAGAATATAGCAAGAACAGACATGGTTGAAGTACTTAATGGCTCAAAGGCAAGAAAGACCTTTCAGCATGTGAGATTAGTACTAGATTGGAATAGAAGCCAGATCTCTTCTACTCACCTTGCTTTATTTTCTAGTGATAACATCATAATTAAAACAGGACAGTCTTAATATTTGGGGAAGAATATGAATAGCAGAAATAAGCTATATTTTACTTGGCACAGGTGAATCTATAGACGTTAGTGGTGGGACTTCATATCATATTGAAGTAACATGCAACTGTTTCTTGTAGACATAGCACTATACATTATCTTTCATTTCTTTACTTCTAGGGTCCGAGGTGGTTGGCTTTGATGGGAAAAGTTATCTAATTTACACATTTAATCAAAAACACATGAGTGCACAGAAAGATGTGATTTCTCTGAAGTTTAAGACAATGCAAAGTGATGGAATTCTCCTCCACAGAGAAGGACAAAATGGAGACCACATCACCCTGGAATTAATTAAAGGGAAGCTGTGTCTTCTCATTAATTTAGGTAACAGCTATAGTCTCATAAAGTCTAACATAGTTACGAGGTATTATTAGAGACTAAAACTTTTTTTTTTTAATCTGTTAAGTGGATTTTATTGTATGCAGTATGATAAACTAGCAGTTTTTATTTGGATAATTATATTTTCCCATGGAATTAATAGTTTTTATTTTTCTTCTTTCAAGGTGATACTAAAACTCATCCTTCTAATGCCCAAATTAATATTACACTGGGCAGCCTTTTGGATGATCAACACTGGCATTCTGTTCTCATTGAGCACTTTAACAATCAAGTAAACTTTACAGTGGATAAACACACTCATCATTTTCATGCAAAAGGAGAATTCAATTATTTGGACCTTGATTATAAGGTGTGAAAATTACCTTTCCTTTATTACATTTATTAATTTTGTTATGTAAATGCAGTGAAACAAGCAAAGGACACAGAACTTAAGGAAGTTTGAAGTGCTAAAGACTTTAGGGATTTTCTGTCTCCAAAACGAATGAATCAAAGAGGAAGAGATGTTCTGAGATTACTAATGCTCCTCTAGACTCACAACTCAAAATTTTCAAAATACCATTTTTTTCATCTCAGAATTCATTATTTTAATGTCTTTGTTTCAGTAGTGCTGCAAATGTGATAAACAGTATGTAAACATAAGGAATGAGCCCCAACTCAAAGCTATTATTTTATGGCTTGATGAAAATTATGATAAATCAGCATAAAACCTTTTTTGAAATGTTTAGATTAGGACTTAAATTCCTGTTAAATCTGGTAAATGTACTGTGAAAAAATCTTTCTCACATGAATTGTAGATTGATAAAAAGGAAGAGATGTAATTTGTTCTGACAGTTTCCCACTTATGGTTAAAAATACCACTATTTCACCATTGTAATGTGATGACTGGCTGCTTTACATTTAGCCCCGTCCTGTTTGTTGGATGAGACAATAAGTGATAGAGCAGAGTATCTTGAACCCATTATTTTACCCATTTGAGATTTTAAGCATTTTAGAGTAAGATTTCATGCTGTTCCATGTCTGCATTATCCCATTTCAAAAATAAGGTTCGCAAGATTAAACTCCTGATTCAACTTAAAATTTCTGAATCTAAGCTACAATGCCAAGGCTTGGAGGATCATAATAATTAAAAACAAAAAAAAAAAAAGAGAGAGAAAAAAGGAGCAACAAATGTTAGTTTCAACTGATCAGCAAATAAACTTATTTTACTAAATCAACCAGTATTGCAAATTGATTTTTTCTCACACATACTGTAGTTTGAAGTATGTGTTACAAATACAATGTAGAAAGGAAAGCAAAAGCTGGAAAAAAAGGCTAAAACTTCCAAAAAACATGTGAACCACTGTATTTAGAATTGCAATTCTGACTATAAAAAGTTATCAATTTAATAAGGTAATGAAACATGATTATTTTCATAAAATTATTTTAAATATTCTGACATTTCAGTTTAAGAGATAAATAGTATAAACTGACCTTTTCTACAATGTCAGACAGAATACCTTTGGAATGAGTGAGTTTAAAAGTTCACTTAAACTGTCATCTTGTTTCTCATGGTGCCCAAGGATGGAAGCATAGACCAGAGTATAACTCAGGTCACCCTGTAGCAATGCTTTCCTAAAGTAATCTACTGTTTTCTAACAGTTTCTGCCTCAGGGACTTATTGAGACAGTGATATTCTTAAATTTAATAGCTCTCAATGGATTTTTATTAAATATTCCAATGTCTTTCCGAACCCAGGTAAGCCTACAGCATCACATCAAAGAACTGCACAGGCTAAGCATTTTGAGAGAGAAAAAGGATCTCCTTTCATTTATTTGAATCTACCTTAAAATAATTTAGTTAGATGCACTTTTGTTCTCTGTTATGGTGGTTATGATTTGCATACAGTGGAGAAGTCAGGCTCAAATTTCCTAAAGAAGTTGTTAGTGAATTCTCCTCTCCCTTTCTGCACTGTCCAGTGTGGTATGCATGCACTGGTCCTTCTCCTCCTTCTCCTTGCTTTTGCAGCTGTAATGGACTGTGAAAACTAAAAAGACTCTGTACTAAGCAACTGCTAATAGGCACCCTCAGAAGAAGAATAAAGCTAACATTTCAGAATATTTTAGTGCACACATACGACTTGATATAGCCTCATTTTTGTCAGTCTGTTCTTTCAATACATAGATGTGATTCAAGGAAATAGCCAAGAAATAGCAGATTCATTATGTCTTTGACATCTGCTCTTAAGTTATTGGCAACTTCTTTCCTTAGAAAATTATTTAATAGTACCATTGATTTCTCTTCTCTTTCTAAGCTCAGCTTTGGAGGGATCCCAGTGCCTGGAAAATCAGGGACATTGTCACGCAAGAACTTTCATGGGTGTTTTGAAAATATTTATTATAATGGAGTGAACATTATTGACCTGGCCAGGAGGCATAAATCTCAGATCTACTTTGTGGTAAGAGATTCATAGTTAAGAGAGAAAAAAATAAGTAAAATACAGAAAAGAAAAAGACCACAGCTGCTTTCAAATGCAATCCATTAACACACAGTTCCAGTAAAATCTACATTGTTTAATGAAAGAAAAAACAAGGAACCACCTAATTGGGATATTTTATATTTGCTGCTGTACAGAATTATCCAGTAGAGAATACAGAATGCATTTTATTCCTCAGTTCTTTATGTGGTATTTGGATGTGTTGGATTTCTCACTGTTCTGTGGTATCTCACTGTTCTGTGGTATCTCACTGTTCTGCACATACAAAAACCAGTGAGTAAAACAAGATGTATCTGAATTCATTGAAGCTCTGGCTTTGACTTCTGTACCTGACTAGTAAGAAAACCAGCAGTAAATTTTAAAAGCCTTCTATTGCCGATGACAGTGATCCACTCTGTTTTCTCCAGAGCATTATAATTTTGATAGATAAGTTCTGTTTGTCGATCTATACTGCCCCTTGTCTGAAGAGCTGTACTTCACACTGGTGGGTTTAATGCATTTATTGTGATGTGGCCAACAGTTGTATTAGCCAAATCCCTACCATTTACAGAAATGGTTCCAATAATGAACCAACTTTCTGTGTTACAGAGGTTGTCTATAAAGTTTACTAAGCCTTTTTGTTGTTGTTGTTGTTGTTGTTTTTGTTTTGGTTTTGGTTTTTTTTCTCTTCGGTAGTACAAGACCTCTCTCTATTTGCAATATTTATTTATTTAGCAGCATGAAATGCAGAGTAATAATGCAAACAATCAGTTCAAAATAATTAACAAAATAAGACAAGCTTTCAAGATCCAAATCTTTTTATTTGGATTTCAGTTCAGACTATGAACAAGCAAATTTGGTCCTCTGACCCAGAAAAAATGGATGACAGACATCTTTTCTCTAGTGAAGCTCAACTGAAGTATTCCAGAATGAACTAAACTGATACTTCTATATAATATCCTGTCCATAATGATGATGGATATTGATGAGAGGGCAGTTATAGGAGGCTATGTGTGGACTAGTGAAAGAGGAATGCTGAAATTATTGTCATGGGAAACTTCATCATCTTAATCTCAAGTAATTTAAACTGTTGTGCTACTTTCAAAACTATTCAGGAGATGTTTTACTATGTAAACATACCAGAAAGTATCTATGTTAGTATAAAATCCTTGTGAAATAGCCACTTTCCTGGTCTGATACAGTATCAGTCAGCTGTCCAGATAATGTGGAGGAGGAAGCTGCAGATGGTAAGCTTTTAGCATCTAACAAGATTTATTAACCTGATGGCTTCCTTTTCACTATGGGTTAGTTCAGTTGACTATTCATTTCTCTACAGCTGAGGTCATAACACAGAGCTTTTATCTATTTATATGTTTTCCTTGAAGAAAATAGAAACAGATAAACTTTAACATCTTGCCTTGCCAGGGGCTAGTGAGTATTTTTCTTTTTTTTTTTTTATTTAGCTTTTTACTATAAGGTCAAAGCTTTATGTATGTTCAAAAGTCTAAAAGCTGTTTGTGTTTAACATGAGTTAAATGCATTTTAAATTCTAAAGACATTGATCTTTTAGTAATCATCTGTACAGAACAAATTATTCATAGTTCAAATTGTGTCAGCCAGTCATTAGTTCAAAGTGCATATTGTATCACTATCAGTAGTCATAAAGTATTAACTAACTCTGACGCAGATGCAAAAGATGTGTTATTCCTATTCCGTTCTCATCTATATCACCCAGTACAATGACAGATGCAGGGTAAACTCACGGTTTGTCAATGAATTAATCCACAAGTTTATCTAAGTACCTAAGAACCAGTGATTTCAGAAGCAGTTAAGCATAAAATAAAGGCTAGGTGCCTAAATATAACTCATGATCTGGTGTATATGGACCTTCTTGAAAACCTAATTCCTTCCTATTTATGAAGAACATGTTTCACATTTGTAAGTAGCAAGAGTTTGTGTGTGGAATTTTCTCTGATGATTTGTAAAAACAAATACTGGGGTCAGTGCACATCTCCAGATGCATTGATTTGGAAAGACTGCTTCTTGGCCTGGCAAAACGCTGTTTTCTCAAATTTAGCACTGCCTTAAACAATCAGTATCCAAGCTCAACATTTTTCTCTGCATACAACCATTTAGAACTATGTAAGTATTTGTACCAAACCTTGCATTCAGTGGCATTTTATCTGACATTCAGAAATTTGTCAACTCCCTAATGGTTCCTGAGGCTGAGCCAGAACAGAAATAAAGCAGGTCTGTCTAACTCCTGGAGGACCGTTAAATCACACATATAAGTCAGAATCTTACCTCATTTGCTGGAAAGTCCTTGCCACTCTTTTCTCAGGCAGATATGTTTGTTCTGTTCAAACAATTCGGCAATCATTTCTCAAACTGGTGACATTCTTATGTATTCATACTTGATTTTTAGACTAACATATTAAAATATTACAAATATTAGGTTCTATGCACAATGCTTTGAAACTCTGTAGTTTCCACACAAAATTTCTCATCGCTGTTTTTCTCCAAAACTTCCTAATGTTGTATTTGTTTCATTTCTTTCTAGGGAAACCTGTCCTTCTCATGTTTAGAGCCACAGGTGATTCCTGTTACATTTCTGAACTCCAGTAGTTACCTGATACTGCCAGGCACATCAGGGCAAGATGACTTATTCATCAGTTTCCAGTTTCGCACCTGGAACAAGGAGGGACTTCTATTATATAGCAAACTACACGAGGCTTCAGGTGGATTCTTCTTATATCTGAGTGACGGAAAAGTTAAAATCAGTCTTCATAAAGCAGGAAAAGCACTGAGTGACATCATTGCAGGTAACAGAAATCAAGAAAAAAAATCCAGGATTACTGTGTATAAAAAAATAGGTAAATGTAAAGTCATTTAAATTAGTGATTACATTCTTGGTTTAGTTCTATGACTAGTATGTGGGTAACTATGCTTGCTTTGTGCGAATTTTAATCCCAAAAGTTTCTAAATACCTTCTTTTCTCACAAACACGTTTCTATGCTTTTTTCTTTTTTTTTTATTTTCCACCATAATTTAGTAAAAATGACTTGCAATAATACAGGCTACAAAGTTGACTCCTTAGCTTTATATACACATAGTATCTCATGTGTAAAATCTGGGAAGTTTTAGATATCTAAACAACTTTTTCAGTTGTGAAATGTAAACAAGATAATTTCTTGTTCTGTCGAGCTAAACCATTAAGATGTTTTACACTATTTGTCAGAGCGTCGCGAAGCATCAAGTAACTCATTTTCCCATAAAGTTATCACAGAATCACAGAATTGCAGAATGTTAGGGGTTGGAAGGGATCTCAAAAGATCGTCTAGTCCAATCCCCCTGCCGGAGCAGGAACACCTAGATGAGGTTACACAGGAAGGCGTCCAGGCAGGTTTTAAACGTTTCCAGAGAAGAAGACTCCAAAACCTCCCTGGGCAGCCTGTTCCAGTGCTCTGTTACTCTCACTGATAAGAAGTTTCTTCTCAAATTTAAGTGGAACCTCCTGTGTTCTGGTTTGTACCCATTGCCCCTTGTACTATCATTGGTTGTCACGGAGAGGAGCCTGGCTCCATCCTCGTGACACTCACCATTTACATATTTATAAACATTAATAAGGTCACCCCTCAGTCTCTTGTTCTCCAAGCTAAAGAGACCCAGCTCCCTCAGCCTTTCCTCATAAGGGAGATGCTCCACTCCCTTCAGCATCTTTGTGGCTCTGCGCTTGACTCTCTCCAGCAGTTCCCTGTCTTTCTTGAACTGAGGGGCCCAGAACTGAACACAATATTCCAGATGTGGTCTCACCAGGGCAGAGTAGAGGGGAAGGAAAACCTCTCTCGACCTGCTAACCACTCTCCTTCTAATACACCCCAGGATGCCAGTGGCCTTCCTGGCCACAAGGGCGCAGTGCTGGCTCATGGTCATCCTGCTGTCCACCAAGACCCCGAGATCCCTTTCCCCTGCACTGCTCTCCAGCAGGTCGTTCCCCAACTTATACAGGAACGTGGGGTTGTTTCTGCCCAGATGCAAGACTCTACACTTGCCCTTGTTATATTTCATTAATTTTTTCGCCACCCAACTCTCCAGCCTGTCTAGCTCTCACTGGATGGCAACACATCCTTCTGGCGTATCCGTGACTCCTCCCAGCTTGGTGTCATCGGTAAATTTGCTGACAGTGCACTCTATAAATACTATTATAAATACTATGTTATTTTTAGAGGTCTCAATTACAGAGCTGTCAATTAAATTTGGACAGAGGACAGGTCGTGTTCCACAAAGCTGGGGCAATTCCGAGTTTACATTTTATATATATATATACACACATACATAATGAGGACAAAAAAATTGACACTGGATCATCTACTTTTGGTAGTGTGCACTGCCAGGAAGCCCTCAGGGTGAAGCTGAGATTTCCAGAAAGCATGCTCTCTAGTGTTTTTCGAAGTAATTTCCTTGTAAAAATATATATATGAGGACAAGAGGATGAGGCAAATATAGTAAGGTACAGTCATATTAGAGAGTATACAACTGGGATCCTGAGAAACAGCTCCCAGATTTCACTTCCACTCAGTCTGGGAGCAAAAGGACTCCTTCCTTCATAAAGAGGCCCTTCAGTTATCTGAGTGCCATTAGCGCTTGATGTGAACAGCAAGAGAACAGCTTGAGAACAGCAAGACTGCTGGGCCAGCCAGGAATCTCCTCCTTTCATGAAATATGAAAGCAGGACAGAGCTCACAACATCTCCATCTTTCACAACTTTTAAAAAAATTGTGAGAAGCAGTAACATCCTCATGTGATAATTTCAATACCTTCACCTAGCAGTGCTTCATTGGTAGTATACAATGCTGACACTCCATACATCACAGCCACCCCAAAGTTTCCCATGCTTTATATAAACAAATTGAATTTTTCTTCTTTCTTGTAGATAGATAAAATGGTTATTTCAGAATGAGTCCTCAGGCAGGAAAAACAGGACTACACATATTAGGTAGATAAATGGGATTCCAAAGAATATATGAAGATGAGGAAATAAGGCTAGGATTGGAGCAGTTTCTTTATGGACAAGGAAGATAACCAGAGACCACTAGCCAGAGGAATACATCAGAGAAGCAGTGGCTAATTTGGATGCATAAAACACAATGATATCCAAAGCATCAGTTCGTTCTAGATATATTTGCAACTGTACGTAATCATGTATTTCATACTCATACAGCAGGACTACTATTGGTGAAAAAGAAGCCAAGTTGGTTCCAGTAATGTAACGTGTAAACTGAATTAACAGGTGATTAACAAGTAAGAAAACTTCATTTTGCATTGGTACTTAGAAAAAATTTAAGGATTTGAATGTGTGAATAATTTAATCTTATATAGAGCATATTCGTTGGAGTGATAGGAATATTTCAGGGGAGTTTTCAAGCCAGAATATAGGGAGCTTAATGATGTTGTTTAATGCTAGTTTGTTTTGAGCAATTAAAAATACAGTAAGTAAGTTAAGCAGTTACTGCAATAAAAAATTAAGAATAAAATAATTATCATAGATATGAGGGGAGGTTTAAAATGAAGGGCTTGGGGCACAGGGTCTGAAATGACAATGCTCATGGAATCACACCTAACTAGTAAATAAGACAGGACAATCAGAGCAGGAACAAATATCCGTTAGCTGTCTCCCAAGAAGACAACCAGAAGACAAACCATCTCAAGGCTATGTATGGCTATGGTGGTTCCTTCTGCACCCCTCTGGGGAAATTTGTGTGCTCAATTACTTCTCTGAAGGGCCTGTACACAAATGTATGCTGCATGGAGAATAGTGTGTGGTCACAGGGCCATGATCCCATCACAGACACAGAGACTTGGTGGGACAGCTTGCATGCCTGGAATGCCGTCATGGATGGCTATGTACATTTTACGGAAGACAAGCCAGTAAGGTGAGGTGGAGGAGATGCACTTTATTTGAGAGAGCAACTGGAATGTATCAAGCTCTGCCTAAGGGGAAATGAAGAATGAGTCAAGTCCTTATGGGTAACAATTAAGGGAAAGGCTAACAAGGGGGACACCATCATGGGTGTTTACTACAGACTACCTGATCAGGAAGAGGAAGTTGATAAGGCCTTCTACAGATAACTGAAAGTAGCCTCAAGATCACAGGCCCTGGTTCATATGGAGAAGTTCAATTCCCCTGACATCTGCTGGGAAGACAACACAACTAGGCACACACAGTCCAGGAGGTTTACTGCAGAGCATTAATAATAACTTTTTGACCCAGGTGGTCAAGGAGCCAATGAGGAGAGATGTGATACTGGACCTTGTCCTAACAGACCAAGAAGGACTGATAGGCGATGTGAAGGTTGGGGGCCTCTTCTGCAGTGACCGTGAGATGATGGAGTTCAGGATTGTGCGTAGAGGAAGAAAAGCGACAAGTAGGATTACAGTCGTGGACTTCAGGAAGACTAGTTTTGGTCTCTTCAAGGTCCTACTTTGAGGAATCCTATGAGTTAGGACTCTAGAAGGTAGGAGGGTCCAAGAGAGCTGGCTAATATTCAAGCATCCCTTCCTCTGAGCTCAAAACCAGTGCATCCCTATGAGCAAGAAATCAAGTAAAGGGACTAGGAGGCCAGCATGGATGAGTAAGGAGCTTCTGTCAAAACTCAAATGCAAGAAAGATGTTTACGTAAAGTGGGTAAAGGGACAGGCCACTTGAGAGGAATATAAAATCACTGTTAGAATATGCAGGGATGAGATGACAAAGTCTGAGGTCCACTTGGAATTAAATCTGGCAAGGGACACCATGGACAACAAGAGCTTCTTTAAGTACATCAACAGAAAAGGAAGGTCAGGGAAAATGCAGTTCTGCTGCTGAATGAGGTGGGTGCCCTGGTGATGCAGGTTGCAGAGAAAATAGAGTTACTGTATGCCTTCTTTGATTCGGTGTTTACTGCTAAGACCAGCCCTCAGGAATCCCAGGCCCTGGAGGCAAGAAGGAAAGTCTGGAGAAAGAAAGACTTTCCCTTGGTTGAAGAAGATCAGGTTAGAGATCATTTAGACATACTCAACACCCACAAATTCATGGGCCCCAAAGGGATGCACCCATGAGTGCTGAGATAGCTGGCAGATGTTATTGCTAAGCTGTTCTCCATCATCTCTGAAAGGTTATGGAGAAAAGGAGAGGTGCCTGAGGACTAGAAGAAAACCAATGTCACTTCAGTCTTCAAATAGAGCAAGAAGGATGACCCAAGTAACTACAGGCCCATCAGTCTTGCCTCTATTCCTGTGAAGGTGATGGAACAGCTCATACTGTTCATCTCCAAAACAGTTGAGGAAAGGTTATCAAGAGTAGTCAGTATGGATTCACCAAGGGGAAACCACATTTGACCAATCTAATAGCCTTCTGTGATGATATGATTGGCTAGGTAGATGAGGGGAAGGTAGTGGATGTTGGCTACCTTGACTTCAGCAAGGCTTTTGACACTCTTAGGTAAGCTCAGGAAGTGTGAGTTGCAGGATGGAACAGTGAGATGGATTGAGAACTAGCTGGATGGCAGAGCTCAGAGTGTTGTGATCAGCAGTGCGGAGTCTAGTTGGAGGCCTTTAGCTTGTGGTGTTTCCCAGTGGTCCAGTCTTGTTTAACATATTAATCAGTGACCTGAATGAAGATGCTGTACCTTCAGCAGGTTTGCTGATGATACAAAACTGGGAGGAAGTGTTGATACACCACAGAACTATGCTGACATTCAGTGAGGTCTGGACAGGCTGGAGAACAGGGCAGGAGAGGAACCTGATGAAATTCAACAGAGGTAAGTATAG
Organism: Caloenas nicobarica; assembly: GCF_036013445.1. Lineage (NCBI taxonomy): Eukaryota > Metazoa > Chordata > Aves > Columbiformes > Columbidae > Caloenas > Caloenas nicobarica. The sequence goes on from NC_088284.1 coordinate 51,271,557, forward strand.
GGTGCTTCACCTAAAGAGGAATAACCTCAGGCATCGGTACAGGTTAGGGGCAGACCTGCTGGAAAGCAGCATTGCAGAGAAGGACTTGGGAGTCTTGCTGGACAACAGGCTGACCATGAGCCAGCAATGTGCCCTTGTGGCCAAGAAGGCCAATGGTATCCTGGGGTGCATTAGGAAGAATGTGGCCAGCAGGTCTAGGGAGGTGGTTGTCTCTTTCTACTCTGCCCTGGTGAGGCTGCATCTGGAGTACTGAGTCCAGTTCTGGGCTCCCCACTTCAAGACAGACAAGGACTTACTGAAGAGAGTCCAGCAGAGGGCTACAAAGTTTATTAGGGGTCTGAATCCTCTTTTTTTTTTACAAGGAAAGAGAGCTGGTTCTCTTCAGCCTGGAGAAGAGGAGGCTGAGAGAGGATCTTTATACTTATTAATATCTCAAGGATGAGTGTCAAGAGGATGGGACCAGACTCTTCTCAGTGGTGCCTGATGATAGGATGAGAGGTAACGGGCACAGACTGAAGTATAGGAGGCTCCATCAAAACATGAGGAGAAACTTCTTTACTTTGAGCATAACAGGGCACTGGAACAGGCTACCCAGAGATGTTGTGGAGTCTCCTTCTCTGGAGACATCAAAAACTTACTTGGATGCATTCCTGTGATACCTACTGTAGGTGAAGCTGCTTTAGCAGGTGGGTTGGACTAGATGATCTCCAGAGGTCCCATCCAACCCCAACCAGTCTGTGATTCTGTCCAAACTGAAGCCCTCGAATACCTTTCTGACCTCAGAGAATTAAAAACTTACGTGAAATATGGGGACATTTTTGGAAAATATTATGATCAGTACAAACACACAAAAAGGAATCACTTATCCAAATGCTCACAAATCATCTGCTTGTTAGTATAAAACAGAAAAAGAGAGCAAAGCAGAGCCAAACAGAGCAAAGAAACAGGATTTGGAGATGAGGCCTCCTTAGTTTTAGTGCTGTGCCCCTGCTTCTTTTAGATTGATTGCTTACTTCAATTCCTGATACAAAATGAAAATCACTTTGAGGGGAACAGGGGAAAAAAAGATGAAAAACTAATAAATTAAACATTAATCTGAAGCTAATTATGTTTCTACAGGTTGATAATAATTAAAAGTAAAATTAAATAATTAATAATTAAATAATTAATAATTAAATAATTAATAATTAAAGTAAACCAGTTGATTTTTCAGGAAAGGACTGTAACCCAGTAATGACCACAGATAATGCTGAAACTTAAATAAATATTTTGATCATGTTTCTGTGGGTATTAATGGGATCAGCCCTGGTATTTCGTATAATCTAAAATAACTGATGGACAAAGAGTAACTTTTTAATGACAAAAGGTATCCCTAGGCTCACCATTTAAAAATGTCAGTTCCTTAGTAACAATGTCAGTGGCATGTAGTTAACAGTGATGAATTTGGCTTTTTAGGAGCTATTTCAATTGCAGTTCAATTAAATACTGTATGTTAAAGTAACTATTGTCATGTAGCGTCATTTTATCAGAGCAGCTAAAGGTGGTGGCATGTTTAACATTAACCGTAGACTTGCACAGAGACCAATGTATTCATTTTCAAAGTTGTAACACAATATGTAACATTAGCTGAAACACCCTAAAAGAAATCTTGACACTCTCTGCTGAAACAAAATGCAATGTTATCATACCATGTTAAGCTTACTCTTCATAAAGTCTAACAGGAGGAATTATGCTCGTCTTTGTGAAGACAGAAACTACTGCAAAAATATCCTCTTCTGAGACAGAGTTTATCATAACAAAACCATATGGGGAAATTATTCTTGAGTTTATGAAATGTTTATTATCACACTCACTGAAGCAATTCAAGTCTGCGTTTGGAGATGGAGAAATGAAATTATGGATGGCTAGACAGGTTTATTTGCCTACCAGCGAGGACTTATGACCTGACTTACACACACATACACACACACGTGACATTTGATAATTAATTTAGAGCATATTTCATTGTATGCAGTTCTTAAATTCATTATAATAAGTTTTTTAAAGATTTCTTCAACCATAAAAAATGCAGAGAATGGCATGTTAATTCATGACTGATTAAGTTATAATTATACCCTTTTTTACACAATGGTTGCTGAATGTCTTTCCTCTGTAGCCTCCTTTGCAAGCTGGTCATCAAATATTCACAAAGAAATAACATAAATTGAAAAAAAAAGAAATTAACACAAAGTTAATTTGTTTAGAATGATGAGAACCAAATTGAATTACAATATGTATAAATGTTTGAGGTCTTATTACTCAGTCTCTTCATATAACCTTGTATTTCAATGCAGCTTTTAATTTTCATGCAGTTTTTAATTTCTATGAAGTTTTTAATCAAGTGATGTTAACAATCATTGCATTTGATCATTATACTTCAGACTAATCTATAAATTACTTTCTCGAAACGATTGTTTGTTTCTTAACGACCTCCCAATGACCTATATGTGTTGCCTTTTTATATATGTGTGCCTAAGGTTGGATGTCATTCTTCTGCAAGACCTCCCACAGACCTTTTTTTTAGTACTTAGATACTAAAATGATGGAAGCGCTACTAATGAGAATAAATGGATATCTTGTTCAATAGCTACCTTATTATGCACTAAAGTCTAATTGGTAGGTTTTCCTCACTTGTTTCTGGTAAAGCATTTTTAACCCTCCTGGTAGTGCATCAGACAATATAATTTTCAGATGGAATGGAAATATTAGCAGTTCATTGGTCTCCACAGTTTATGCGTTGCAGCACTCCATGGCTTCACACAAGAAAATCATCACCTATTCAAGGTTGTCAACACAACAGCTACACTGAGGTATTTTCTCAGGAGTGTTCTAGATGAACATCATTTAGTATGTCTAATATGCCAGCCTGTATGAAAAAGAGGTAAAATATCCATCCCAAAATAATTTAGCAGGTCAGTATGAACTACAATAAAGAAACCAAAAAGTGCAACATTCATACAACTGATTTTCCAGCAAGCAAAAAATTTTTCTACTTCAGTCAATCACTTAATCTTGGTTTTTATGTTAGGGCATTCTGTTACCTACCTTGACAGATGAATATTGCAATATTTGGAATATGGTTTTCTCACCAGAACAAGAAGTTACTGAAGCAGGATACAAAACTAAGAATTAAAAGCAATTATCCTTGCAACAATTGAAATGAAATTACAGAGTTTATCGTTAGATTTAATATCTTCAGTAACGACATAGATGATGGGATTGAGTACATCCTCAGTAAGTTTGGTGATGACACCAAGCTGAATGGCACAGTTGATTCACTAGAGAAAATGGATGTCATCCAGAGGGAACTTGGCAGGCTTGAGGAATGGGCCCATGAGAACCTCACAAAGTTCAACAAAGCCAAGTGCAAGGTCCTTCACCTGGGATGAGGCAATCACCAATATCAATACAGACTGCAGGTTGAACGGAGTGAGAGTAGCCCTGCCAAGAAGGACTTGGGGATACTGAGGGATGAAAAAATGGATATAAGCTGGCAATGTGTGCTTGCAGTCCATAAAGCAAATCGTATTCTGGGTTCCATAAAAAAGAGCTTGGCCAGTAGGTCAAGAGAAGTGATTCTTTTCTTCTACTCCGCTCTGCTGAGACCCCTTCTGGAGTTCTGCATCCAGCGCTGGGGTTCCCAACACAAGAAAAACATGGACTTCTTAGAGTGGGTCCAGAGCAGGGCCATGAAAATGATCAGAGGGCTGGAGCTCCTCTTCTATGAAGAAAGGCTGAGAGAGTTGGGGTTGTTCGGCCTGGAGAAGAGAAGGCTTTAGAGAGAACTTATTGTAACCTTTCAATATGCAAAAGGAGGCTTATAATAAAGATGGTGTGAGATTTTTTCCCCAGGGTCTTTAGTGAAAGAACAAGGGGTATGTATTTTAAAGTGAGGTTGGACTTAGATGTCCCACCCCTGGAAATGTTCAAGTTGTATGCGGTTTTGAGCAACCTGATCTAGTAAAACAAGTCTCTGCACATGACTGGGATATTGGACTAGATGATCTTTAAAGGTGCCTTCCAGCCCAAACAATTCTATGAGTCCTACAGGAAAATATAGCATATTGCAGAGATGTGATTGAGGAAAACATCATTCACCTGAAGATCTAAAGATCTAAAGATCTAAAGATCTAAAGATCTAAAAATAAAGAAACTCTGCTTAATCTTAGAGATGAGGTGAAAGAAGCTGGAGATTTTCTAGCTGGGGATGGAGGCTAGAAAGAGGGAAATAAGTAAGTAGGGAAATAATTCATTTTTAAAAAATCTTAAAAACACAGTGTGAGAAGTGGAGTTTTGACTATATAGATTTCATAATTTGGTTTCTTATTGAAGGATAATTCTGCAATAATTTATAGAAGAAAACTAATTGTGTTACTGGGAACTGGGAAAAAAAAACTTCCTCAGACTTAATTTTCTGTGATACAAAAATTGCATTATTCATATTCTTTGTTTAACATACCTACTACCTCTTTGATGAAGGAGTATATATAGTTCACTGAGGTTCACAGTTGTATAAAAGACCTCAGAATGCTTCCTTTGATTGTAATCCTTTGTTGTTTTTTATTTGAAATGAGTAAAACTTTTGATGTATTTGTTGAGTTCTTGATGTAAAATAGTATTTTAAAAGTAGGAGAGATAAATAATAGTACCCATTAAGTGTAGAAAGTTCATTTTATGCTGTGACTCATCTATGCCCATCATATTGCAAGGCAGCAATAATATTTTTCTAATGCTTTTTCAATTCTGTTTTTTTAATGCGTATTACACATCATATTATCTAGCTGAAATACCAAGCTGAAAGCCAAGATTTTGAGGCTTTAAAGTATTGTCTTGATCCTCAGCTCAAAAGTTTGCCAGCCCTAAGATAAAGTACATCAGTTTGAATGCTGCTGTAAGTTATATTAATTGTCATCAGTACTGAGGGACATCTTCAGCAGTTGGACATCTTGAAAATACAGGGAAACTCTAGTCACTCCCTCTGTACTGCCTGTAGGGCTATGTAAATCCTTGTTACCAAAAGATTACCGCTCTACAGATGACCTTTTCATAGTCATGTGTAATAGCAGTAGCACTGTTTTATATTGTATGGAATAAGGTTTCCGATTTTTATTTTAGTAAGAAGTCCATCTCTCTAAATGTCATTAATATGGATTTTTACAACAGTATAAAATATTGTGATAGCTTTAATGCTGATTATTTACTACGCCTGCAACTGTACTACTCCTGTTAGCAAACTCAAATGCCAGTTCTCATACAAGATCACAAACAAAATAAATAATGGCCAGAATGGTATCAGAAAACCTGTGACTACAGCCCTATGCTCTCTGCCACTATATTAGAAAAGGGAATTGCTCCTGAAAGTGCAACACAAAGATAAGAAAATCTGTTAGCCACACCTTTACACAATTCTACTGAGGCTGGGGATAAATCAAAAGGTTGAAGGTTTCTTTGTTACGCAGTCTGTAATATAGTGGTTGATTTAAGGCAACAAATAACAGAAAAGGTGTATGAGACTGGTATTATACTAAATATATTAGAGATATTTTCTAGACGATAACTTATCTGAATTTATAATGTGATTTTAAGACTTGACTCTCGACAATATGAGGATCTTGTGTTCAGACTGTGGTAGTTAAAAATATATGGATCCTAGTTATGCTGTAATTTAGCTATTTGAACCTTTTTATCTTTCTATTTTTATTTCTTTTCCTTTAGTTTGAACTAATCAATCAATTGGCAAAGTATTTCTCTAGAATATACAACACATTCTAGAGAGGAATATATTAATGCCTGAAATTTCAAGAGGGAAATCACAGATCACAAATCATACACACTCTGCAGTTCTGAAAAGATTTTACATAATTCAAAGGTTGTATTCTGTGTTCTTCACCAAAAGAAGTACCTCTGTTCTGAAGAACACTCAAGAACATGATTGACTGCAAGCACTTCTTAAAGATAATAATATACCTACATACTGCCCTGTATAAAATGTATTTAATAATACTTATATAGATGCTTTCCAATATCAGGGATTTAGGTTTATTGCTTTGTGGCACCTTACAAATTGGTGTTAGAGGCTAAACTCTCAGAAGATTTTCCCATACATTTCCAGTAAAAAAAACAACTGAAATAAAAATAATCTTATGACACAGACATGAAGGTTGCTGAAGCTTTTATCACCTACAGGATTTTGCTATTTTACTGGATTGAAATATGATGACTACCTTTGATTTTAAAAGATGAAGAAATCCTTTGTAATATGCAGTAAAAATGTGTATTACATGTAAAATACTGTATCAGCCATTACAACATCTTAACGATAACCTCCTCAGATTAGGAGTATACTTTTCACAGTCACTACATTAAATGGATATATTACTGATAATCTGGAGTATTACAACAGTAAGGCTTATTCACTGAAGTATACATCACCCCAAGATGTGAAGCAAAGGAAAGGACAAAGGTTCTGTTTTCACAAAAGACATTTGTGTTCTCTTTTCTTTTTTTCTTTTTATTATCACTTGGAGTTTTCATGTGGGCTATGATTGGTTTACCAGTCTCTCCTCTTTTTTAGTCTATAACATTCAGGTAGTATCACAAATAATGGACCACTATACTTCATTTTGCTTTTTATTTTCCTGCCAGGTGCTGGATTAAATAATGGCCAGTGGCATTCTGTGTCCTTCTCTGCCAAAAGGAATCGTATCAGTGTAATAGTGGACAATGATGTGACCTCATCTGCTCATGCTTCCATACCTCTGCAAATTTATTCAGGAGATGCTTTCTACTTCGGAGGTGAAATATGTTGCTTAATTATGCTGGCAATATTCCATAATTAAACATCAAGTTTTCCTGACACATCTAATCAAACGACAAGAATGATTTGGCTTGCCTTAAGTCTTCTTTACCTAGCTTGGATATCTTTCAAAGGATCTGTTTTTCAGGCGCTGCTATGATGTTTTTGAGTTTGTGTTTCCTTAAAATTTTACAGTGTTGGATAGAATAAATTATCACTCTAAATCCTTGGTGTCTTTCCAGAACATCATTTTCTGGTATCATGCTCACAAGCAGACCATAAATATAGGAACTGCTACATAAGCATCCATGTGACTGTTCACAACTGACATCTAGCCTTCTCTACTAAAATACCACTTGACTTGATTGATGATACAGATGATACAGAATATTGGCCTTGAATAGCCAGATTTTTTTATTTCCTTCTTGCCCCTTTCCCCCAGTTTCCACCCTCCCCCGCCGCCACTCCCCGCCATCCATGTTGCTCAGGTTTGTACATCTCTGATTAGGTGATTTGCACCATTGCATGGTTGATGGCACAGGTGAACAGATCAGGAAGGATGTGAGTAGTTATTAAAAGCCGCATATTCAATTAAGTTTTACAAGGACATTTCTATTTTTCTTTTGGGGAGTGGAGGGGGCAAATTAATGCCAGGAACATTTAAAGTACTGACTGCATATCCATCCCTCAACTTCTCTGGTTTCTGTTTTATAGCTCAAATTGGCAGCTTGTGCATGTTGTACAAACTTGGGGAAAACTATTAGCAAGTTTCTGAATTTAGAAAATTGTTTATTAAAATTTAAAGTCATGTACCACTATAAAAATGCAGACAATGCATTTTTACTTTCTAAGTTTGTATGAATATTTACCCTGTTTCTGTATTCTGGTTGTTAAGGCATGAATATCAGCCTTCCAGGAGAGGTGTCCTGGGGACATGGTGGTTAGTTTACTTGTTTTAATGAATACAAAGCATGCAAGAAATGTGTATGCTTAGCTGGGAAAATGTGTAATAAACATGAAAGCACATTAGCATTATGGCAGCACAATTTCTAGTCATGCTGTCATCAAGGATATGCTACCTCAGTTTGTGAAATAATAACTCATTGGAACTATAAGGGCAAAAAATGATTATTTAATATTGCAGTAAGTACATAGGGTAAATTTCATTATTAAAGGAGTTCTAGATAATAAACATTTTCCTTTAGAAAGGTAATAACAGTTTTGAACAGTTTGGTTCTTCACCAGAGTAAAACACACTGGGAATTTATTTACTTAGTTCAGTTCAGTTTTAGTTTATTTTCTATCATACACTTCTTAAAAACATACCTATACTATTTATGTTGTTATTCACTCATTTGAATAGATTTACTAGTGTCCACTGTCATATTGCTTTCCTGTATAGTAAACCTCCGCACTGTCTTTTCAGGACTTCAGAAAACACCCAATAGCTCTGTGGATTAGAGAAGTGTCTTAAAAGTCACTGCTTCCTAACATCATGAAACAAGAAGGTCTTTGAATGTTGTGAACCACAATGCAGTATTGTTTAACTAAGATCAAAGAATGGCCCTTCTGCATCATTCCGGAAGCAATATCAGCCTTTGGAAGAAAGCCAAATTAAAAAAACATTTAAGTGTATTTTTTATGCAGTGTTCAGCTGCCAATGGGAAAAATAGCTCAATGGATGTGATTTAAATCAAATCAGGATCAAAACAATTTATTTATTTATAAACAATGTTTAATTGTCAATCAGTGAACAAAGCATTTTAGGATCAATAACACAACAGATAAACCACAATATAAATACTTACAGAATGTAATTCACAGGTAGGACATTCAGACATTATCTAGCTCAACCCTCTGTTCTAAACTAGTCTGATCAGATCAGGAGGTACAGGGCTGTGACCACTCAAACTTTGAACAGCTCCAAGGATAGAAATCTCATAACTCCTTTTTGTCAAACTATTTTCATATTGACCACCCTCATGGTAAAAACACTTGTTTGACCAGAATTTACTGGTTTTCACTTCTGTCCTTTGCTTCTTCTCTGTGCAATTCTGGAAAAATATCTGGCTCCATTTTCTCTGTTTCATCTCATCAGATGGCCTTATCTTCTCAAGACTGACTGGTCCAGCTCTCTCAGTCTCTCTTCATGTTCCCTGTGCATGCAGCTCCCTGACCAGCTTGGAGGCCTCCTCTGGACTCACTCCGGGATGCAGATATCTTTCCTCTACTGGGGAATCCAGAAATACAGCACTCCAAATATGGTCTCACAAGTGCCACATAGAGGGAAGGACAGCTTCCCCACATCTGGTAAATGCACTCTTGACAATATAGCCCAGAATGCTTCTGTGGTACAAGGGCACATTCCTGGCTCATGGTACACCTATTGGCCACCAGGACCTCAGGCCTTTCTCTATGGATCTAGGCAGTTATCCACTCATAGTTGCACGGACTTGTTCCATCTCAAATTAAAGACCTTAAATTTGTTCTTACTGAACTTCATTGCATACCTTTCAGCCTGTTTCTCCAGCCTGCCCAGGTCCTTCTGAGTTGCAGCCCTACTCTCCAACATTTGACCCCTGCCTCCAATTTGATATCAGTCATAGCTTTGCTGAAGTGCACTCTGTCCCATCATCCAGTTCACTAATGAAGACATTAAATGACATAGTTCTCAGTACTGCTCTCTGAAGGACCCTCTGTTCACTGACCATCACCTGGACTTTGCATCATTAATTGTTTGCTTATCCCAGCCATATCTTGTCAATCTAGTGATAGGTACAATACAGAAAACTGTCAGAGGCTTTGCTAAAGTCAAGGTATCCAATGCCCGCTGTTCTCCCTTTGTCCTCAGTGACCATCACCTCAGCAAGGAAAACAAAGAGCTTGGTCAGGCATGATTTAGCCTTGAAGCTGAAGTTACCCAGTTATCTTCTTGTCCTTCACATGTTTAGAAATGTCTTCTAGGAGGATTTGCTCCATGAACTTGCCACTGTGGTAAGGCTGATTTGCCTCAAGTTTCATGTGTCCTCCTTCTTGCCTTTTCTGAAGATGGGTTTAACATACACGTTTTCCATTCATCAAGAAGCTCACCAAATTACCGAGACTTTTTGAGGATTAAAATGGTAATGTCTTCACAATGACCATGGCAATTGTTGACTTTGGCCAGCTCCTGCAGCACTCTCGGGTGCCCCTTGGACTCTTTCTTCTTTTTTTTTTTTTTGTGAGTCCTGCTTCCCTTCTTTGTACTCTGCTAGGGCATGGGAAACCTAAGGATTAGTTTTACCAGTGAAGACAGAAGGAAAAAGGCCTTGTACAAATCAGTTCTTCCCAAGACCCTTGTCATTAGGTTCCCTGCTGTGTGGAGTAGTGCACCCATAATGTCCTTGCCCTTCCTTTTGCTGCTGTTGGTACCTATAGAAACCTTTTTGTTAAGCTTCTTCTTCCTTGATAGTTTTAACTCTACTTGAGGTCCTGGATTTCCCAACTGCTTTCCTAGACATGCGGGTAATGTCTTTGCATGTCCCTACTTCCACCTTTTGTGTACTTTCTTTTTGTGTTTGCACGTACTCAAGAGCTCAGTGTTTATGTTTACAGGCCTTCTGCCACACTTGCTTAACCGTTTTGATATCAATATGGACTTTTCTTTTGCTCCAAAGAGTTTTTTTGTTGAAAAATATCCGGCCCTTTTGCTCTCCAAAGTAATTTCAAATGGGACTCTCAAAACAGATCCTGAACAGACCAGCATTGGATCTTCTGAAGTCTGGGATTGTAATTCTGCTTTTTTTTCCTTGCTCTCTTCTTTGTGGATCATTAACTCCACTGCCTCATGTTTGCTATTACTAAGACTTTCTTGACTTTCACATTTTCAACCATTTCTTCCTTCTGTACAAGTAGCAGGTGCAACAGAGCATTTCTCCCAGTTGCGTCATTGATTACATGCATCAAGAAACTGTCTTCAGTACTTTCTGGAATCTTATGGACTGCTTGATAAATTTAAACCACTGTACTTAGTAACTAATCTTTGTGTTGTTTGACTTTAGTTGTGACTTAAAACTTGTCCAAATCATGTCTGCCTTCAGTTGTAACCTAATATTTAGTGACTAAGGTCAGTCAGTCAGTCTGTTTGCATCTTGATTCCAACCATTGCTTTGGAACTGCTGCTTGGGTTTCTGTTATGCAAATTTTGAATGATGCTTTTGCATATGCTTTAAAAACAGTAAGGCTGCACAGAAGTATTTCTTTACAGTTGCACCACCATGCCTAATCAGAAGAGCTCCTGACTCAAATCTTCCACCCACAAAGTTTACAATACCTGGAGATTATCAAAGTTCAGTCGACTTTTGGAATATATAATTTTTTCAATAATTTGTTTTTCAGCTCCAGGTTTTATGCTTCTTTCAGGCTGCCCTAGCAATGGAAACATTTCTGAGTGTAACACCTCATTTGCTGGTTTTCAAGGATGCATGCGACTCATTTCCGTTGGTAACAAAGCAGTGGATATGATCTCAGTTCAGAAAAATGTTTTTGGCAATTTCAGTGACCTTCAGATAGATTTATGTGGCATTATAGACAGGTAAGAAAACAATATTTACTAATTTATTTATTTATTTGAATGTTTTTATTTCTAATACTGACTTGATGACAAACAACAGGGTGCTTAAAAAGTGGCGTGTTGTTTCTTTTGTAAGAATTCTAAAATCTAGAATAAATGCAGCATACATAGCACAGCAATTAGATTTGTATGCACTGCAAATAAAACTATAGTAACTGTGATTAAAGTTATTGATGTTTCCAACAAATTTTAAATATCTTGATTTCTTTTCAAGTAAAGCTATATACATGAACCCCCTCCTGTGACATTTAGTCCCATTCACTCTTTGGAATGCTATGTTCTTTACAAGTTATTGCTGCTTCCTATAGTCTACCTGTCCAGAAGCACAATTGACAATATTAATTACAGTGACTGAGGAGTCTTTTTTAGGCTCTGGTCAGAACTAATCTCATAAACTTCAGTAGATAGTATTAGCATCTATCTAAAAGAGAGAGACTAGTTTCAGTGGCTGGGCAGAAAGACCTTTCCTGAAATAGACCAAAATGCTTGACAGAAAGATATTGCTGGAGTTCAGTGTGGAGAATGCCGAGGATGAGCCAAAAGTAGTGTTGCAGAATGGGAAAGGCTTCTGAGAAGACAAGGACCAGACACACAAACAGGCAATGGAAGGACAAGTTTTCTTCTGTAGATTCAGGAGAACATAATCACAGGCATCTGTGCAAAATCTGCTTTATTCCAGAAATGGTTACCTTGTACCAAGCTGAAAGGATGTCATGAAATGACACAACAAGCAGCTGGAAGATGGGCTTGTAAACACTTCTCTCCCACCCCTAAATTTCTAATCCTCAAAAGTTGCCTTTTTATCTGAAAAAAAATGTCCTTTTGTAGTGCAGGCAAAGATCTGCTTCAAGACCATAACCAATTTCAGGTTCAGTCACACAGACATATTTCTGTGACCTGCTTTCTATTCATAGATATGACACAGTGTACATCTATTCAGGTTATTATTTTTAAGAAAGTCACAATGACTTGTAGATCAGAGACAAAAATAATAGCAGTCCTTACTGGAGAGAAACCTCCAAAAGGAGGCTAGAAATCTGCCTAAAATGTTATCCTTTCTACATCTATCATATTTTAAGAACAAACACAGTTGAATATGCTATTACTTCATGCTAATTTAGCCCTTACTAAGTTAATCCTGACTTTGCAGTAGGCAGTAAGTGTGATAGACATATGACTAAACAGAATCTGGTCTCAGCCAAAACTCTGCCATAGAACTTGTTAGGGATTTGTATTTGGGATGCAGCACACATTTATGTTTCTTTTTAGCTGTCTCCCACCCTACTCCAATAGACTCATTTTCTCACTTTTCAAACCTCTTTCACCATCTCCTTCCTTAGAGACCTCATGACACTTCCTCCCAGCTTCTTAAGCACTTCTGGTTTTTTTCAGTTCTGGAGTTGAATTTACTCCATTTCCACCACACTGCTTGGGGTTTTTTGCTTGCAGTATAGAGGCAGAATCAGGAAGAGAATCAGGTCCAAAGAATGTAATGTGGGAATCTTCATATTCTTTAGTCCAACACATTAAAGGAGATCTAATTAACATTATGAGTAGAAAACATCACGAAATTGGTTCATAATATAATTGATGCCAATTATTGCCTGTGATCTACCGGGAATTTTTCAATGTACAGTCTAACTGAGAACCTCTTAAAACACCCATCTCGGAGCTGTCGTTTGGGAGCCATCTCTTCCTCTATGAATGCAGAGACATTTTAGCAAAATTTTTAAAGGAAGATGGTACGATTTTACATGTAGCTATTCCAATTCTTTTCAGCTTTTGAATGGCCTTTATAAGTAAATGTGTACAAGTGGGTTTTAAAAAGAAGATTGTGCGTATAAATATTTATAAAATAAGTCTGAATCTCATTATATTGGAACCCAGCATTGTTTACAGTATTCGAAATCTCATAAAAATTTTCACTTACTAAGTGCAAGTTCACTTTATTCAGAACTGCACCCTACCCTTTTGATAGCCTTTTGTTGTTGTTGTTGCTTTTAAGCGCTGCACCAAAGATGTTAGATTTTTAGATAGTCCTTTCTCATATTTTTATCTTGCTGATTTTTTGTACCATATGAAGATAGTTAGCATCCGTATTTTACATTAATACCGCTGCCATCCGTGTGTTTGGTTGGTTTGTTTGTTTTCAGTATGGACTTGTGTAAGCCACTCAAACTTCCCAGCCAGTCTTCCTCAAAGTGCTTTTATTATTTTCTGGCACCGATTTAACCCTTTTTTTTTTTTTTTGGTTCTGTTGCTCTCATAGTTCATCAAAATTATGTGTAGTTTCACATAATCAGTGATACCAAATTTAAAAAATGTCTTTATGGAAGGTTTTTGTTTGTTTGGGTTTGTTTTCTCTCAAATTTGCTAATGTTAATTTGTGTCTTCTTGTTTCTTGACAATTGCACCTTTGCACCTTCCTTGCACTAGCTCTGCCAGGTTTAGTTTTCAGTTCTCAGCATGCTTACCATATCCCTTCCTAACTTTCAAAATAGAAATTTAATCCACTCATTTTCATAAATTGCATTATACACAGTATCTTTTATTTCAAAACAGACTTATTAAAAAGCCTTCCTGGTCTTGTGCTAGCTTGCTCCAGGGACTGTTTCTTTCTAGTTCCCTCACACAGTCTCATTCTATTTGATATCTGCAGGTCATCATCTGGAATAAACTTCATGTTTTTCTTTATCAAATTAATTCTACACCTCATCATAAATCCCAGATGATAAGATACACACTTTTTGCCAACATTAGAATCATTTACATGTATTAAACAACTCCTAATATGTAGTTTGTATCATCTTGTGCACCACACCATTTGAGAGAAAATATTTTCTTCCTACCAAAATTTCTACCTGTCTTTGCTTGCCCTAAGCTAAAGTAATCAGCATTTTCGACACTGATGGTGGGGATCCTTCCTACAGATGAGGGCAAACAAATGACTACTTTGTCGTATAGTTTTTATGGGAATCTTTGCAACTCCAGTTACAAACAATGAAGCATGACTGAAATTCTGGAATTATTGATGGCTTTTGTAGTAAAAACAGTGGACCACTAAAAGTACTAGTTTTGCACATTTAAAGTGCATGAACGCAAATTAAAATTGTTGTTTGCATAGTGATCTGAGTTTATATGCAACAGTAAAAAACAAAATAATTTTATTGAGTCCCTTGTTTATCTCATATATATATATACACACACACACATTTAACATATATAGAGTATGCTTTATCAGATTTGCAATCCTGTTTGACAGGTGGTGGTTAATCACTCTTTCATTCATTGAGACATAATTTATTAACCTGTTCTATTTAAACAAAAAAAAAAATCCCTAACATTTTCTTATTTACTATTTTCTCAGTTCCATAAAATTTCAAATTCCTCCTCCTCTGCTTAAATTATTATAACTCTTTTCAGTCATTGTTCTTCCCATGCTGCTATAATATCTTTATATTATTTCATTGGTCATATACCTTTTGGGCATGCAAATAATTCTCATCATATGTTTCTCCTTAATATCTTTTCTCTCAGCTCCTTTACCAGTATATAACTATTAGTATTAATAACTACTAATTATACATAAACCATTCAAAAAGTAACTTTAAAGGACACAATGTCATTCTAAATGCCTTGCAAAGTTAGCACATTTATAGTCTCTGAGAAGACAGTACCAGATGAATCTGCCAAAATTACATCAAACCCTACACAGAAACATACAATTGCTTACCAGGAGTTATTGCCTTTGGTGTCCTGGCAGCAGTGTGTTTTACAAAAACCAGAATAAATATTTTTATATGTTAAAAAAAAGACAAGACACTAACACTTACATAATTTTCAAATATTTTTCTCCCCCTTCTCCTTCCCCACTTTTTTTTTTAAATTCAAGACTGAAGAAAGAAAAATAGTTAAAATTGCAGCAGTTAGTTATTCTTTTCAAAATGTCTTCTATCCATTGTTTGGAACCATTATACGTAGATAGTGCACAAAACATGTATTTAGCAGATGATTGGCACAAGAAGTTCTTATTTTTCCTTCTTTAGCAAAAGTATATTCATGTTCTGGATCAGTGTTCCCTTTTGAATATTAGCTTATGATTATTATTAGCTTGCTGCCTTGATTTTAAATCATATATCATTTTCAGATATCACACACTTTAAAGTATATTATCAAGTAATTTATGATAAATGCTTAATCAGCTGCTTTTTTTTTCCTGGTTTAAGCAGATAATGGTGATGAATCCAAAAATTGCCTTTTACAGGTGAAGTATTGGAAATATTTTTAATAATATTAGAAATATTTTTCATTGTAAGATTAGTTTCACCAGAGAAAGCAATGTTCCTAATTTGCTTTGAGTAGGGTTGTAGCATATAATGTAATTATAGCTTCATTTTGATGTAGTTAGTGGCTACTTTCTGTTATACATTCTGAGTGGCTACGTTCTGTTATACATTCTGAAACAGGGGGAAGATGTAAGGTTCAATGTTGAAATATTTAAATTACACTTTGAATTGTTTTAACTTCTATGAAATTTGGTTCAAGCATCATCTATTTAATCTAAGCTTTTCATCTTATGAATACTGTTTGGAAGATTATTAATATGGACAGGGAGTCAATACAAACAAAGACCAGGTAAATCACTTGCAATTTAGGGATAATGATGTCTTTGACAGAATGGAATAAGACAAGAAAAACTTTGACTAAAATACATGCAAGCAGAGCAGCTGTCAGAGGATACACTGAAAGTCCCAAATGGCAGCTATGTTAGAGGAGACATATATTTATAACAACTGATGATACTCCTAGAAAACAAAATCAAACATTTATCCTAAGAGTTATTACTATGCACATTTATGGAATTCCTTCAAAGTATTTTCTATCAAAATAATCATAAACCTGGTGCCTAAAATTCATTTTTATGTTCCAAACCAAAGCTCAGTGACACATACATCACCTACAGACTTGTCTTAGAAATACATTCTGTGAGATAATAGAAACAAGATCAGCTGTTTCGCTGGAAAAATGTCACTTATTTCTTTGAAAATAGGTGAGCTATATCACTTTACTTACTTTACCTGCCTCTTTTTTTTTTTTTTTCTTCCCTTCTCTGAAAACCTCTGCTTATCTTTGTTTGTAAACATGAAAGGAAGATAAAATGCTCTGAGAGTCAGGAGGAGTGAATGTACAAAACTCCTGAATTATTCATAGGGCAGATGTATGAACTGCTGGACTTTCTACAATCTTAATTTAAGCACTCCTAAGATTTCTTCAATGAATTAAAAGGTATTTCAAGACCCCATGAATATTAGCGGGCCTGTTTTCTTTTTCCTGTGGCTAATATGAAAAATAAAGCCTTCTCGTACTTTCTAAGCTCTATCACAGATACATGCATATACATGTGCACTCACTGCAATTAGAATGTTAACTAATTTCTAAGGTGAAGAGCTGGTAAATAATTGGTTAAAATGTGACACTCTGTTTCAATATATTTTCAGGTGTGGGGTTTTTGTTTGTTTGTTTGTTTGTTTATTATCATCTTCTTTTCACCTCATGCAATATTTTATACTTAGGTGAACTGCTTCGGTCTTAACCGTTAAACAGTTACAGGCAAATTCAAGTTTCTACTCATAAGACCAGAATGAAAACTGGCTTTTCTGATAGTTACCTCTTTTACGGAACCGACAAACTGGCATACTGAATATTTTACTCTTTCTAGAATAGGAAGTAACCATGATTTTAGAATAAGAAATAGTTCTCGGGTACTATGGACAGTTTTATTTGTTATGTGGTAGTGGGTTTTGTGTTTGTTTGGTTGGTTTTGTTTTCTTTTTTGTTTGCTTTTTGTTGTTGTTGTTTGTTTGGTTTGGTTTGGTTTTATTTTTCTATTTTTTTAGAAAAACAGAAAGAAATCTGTTGTGATGCTGCTTTGCTTTATTGTGACACGTTGTTGAAGAAATCCTATCAGTTGCAAAACTTGCCAGTGAACTATCAGCATGTAAATCTTTCATTTATCAATCTGTATTGAATTGCAGAGAGTTGAATGGTAAGAATTATACATCTTACACTTTATTTCTATTCTTACAGGCTTATTGCATAATTAATATATTGATTATAGTCAATAGGAATATTGGGGAAGATGAAGGGAAATTCTCTTAATTTTCCAGTAACTGACATTTCCCCAATGGGCTTGAAGGCTTCCTTCATGTTATTATACTTCTTTTCCATGATTTTACATCCTTTGATAAGTACAAGTGACATATAAATGAACAGAAAAGAGAGTGAACATGCTCTTTCTTTTTCTTTTTAGGTGTTTGCCTAATTATTGTGAACATGGTGGTGAATGCTCACAGTCATGGAACAGCTTCTACTGCAACTGTGCCAATACAGGTTACAAGGGAGCTACTTGCCACTATCGTAAGTCTAAGCAGTTTTCTGACTATTCTTTTCTTTTTGATTGATTTTTTTTCACCACAAAAATATACATTTGTATTGGTAATTCACATTGGAAGATTTTTCAGTCATGTAAATATTCATGAGTTGGTTCAAGGAAAGGCCTTGAAAATTCAAAATATGTAGCAGTAAAAACTCCTTGAAAGTTCAAATGTTTATCTATTTCTGTTTCACGTTTTTCCTAATTTACACAAGATAGTCAGTAATATCCTCCTCCATCCATATAATTACACTTTCTTAATCAGCAAAAAATTTAGAAATGTGTTTAATTAATCTTAAGTCATTACAACAATTAATAACTTATTTTTTTCTAAGACAAGGGGACTGCATACATGTGAAAGGCAATGTGCACAGTGCTAAGCCCTAAACATGTGTTTATGTACTTTACTGAATCAGGGAGATTAGGAAAAATTAAAAGAAAACAAACAAACAAACAAAACAACAAACCCTAGTTGAATGTAATTTAACTAATTTCTAAGGAGATGCTCTACATTTGTATTACTTTAAGTATGTTCTGGAAGCAGAATAAATCATTATTCTGGTCTCATTACATGCATCTAATCACTAGAAGTTCTGATGAAACTTTACAAATAATTTTTTTAAATTCCAAAGACTATCCTAATGATCAGATAAAAATTCTGTCCTTGCAAATTTTCCTTAAAATATCTACACGATCCTAGTTGTCAACGTTAGGTTTTATGAAAAGAACATATGTATACACACATGGGATTTTTTCAGAAATCACTGATTTTAGAAGTCTGCCTATTAAATCTTGCCTTTATAGAGTCAACAGCAGTGATGACTCTTCTTGTAATGCCTTAATTGTAAAGAACACAGTGGTATAAATAACAATTTTAGGAAAATTCTTGTTACAAAGAAAGGATGGCAATAATACAGTGTATACTTATACCACAGTGTATAATATAGAATTGTAGATTCATAAAATCATTTTGGTTGGAAGAGACACTCAGGATCATCGAGTCCAGCTATAAACTAACCTAACTCTAGCACTAAACCATGCCCCTAAGAACCTTGTCTATACGCCTTTTAAACACCTCCAGGGATGGTGACTCCACCACTTCCCTGGGCAGCCTGTTCCAATGCCTGACAACCCTCTTTTTGAAGAACTTTTCCCTAATATCCAATCTGAATCTTCTCTGGTGCAACTTGAGGCCATTTCATCTTGTTCTATCACTTGCTACTTGGGACAAAAGACATACAGCATCCATGCTACAACCTCCTTTCAGGTAGTTGTAGACAGTGATAAGGTCTCCTCTTAGCCTCTTTTTCTGCAGGCTGAACAGCCCCAGTTCCCTCAGCCGCTCCTCATAAGTCTTGTTCTCTAGACCATTCACCAGTTTTGTTGCCTTTCTCTGAACTCTCTCCAGCACCTCAATGTCTTTTTTATAGTGAGGGACCCAAAACTGAACACAGTGTTCAAGGTGCACCCTCTTCAGTGTTCAGTACAGTTGGACGATCACTTCCCTAGTCCACACTATTCTTGATGTACACCAGGATGCTCCTGGCCTTTTTGGCTACCTAGGTACACTGCTGGCTCCTTCCCTTTTCCACCAGGCAGCTTTCCAGCCACTCTTCCTTGAGCCCATAGCAATACATGTGGTTGTTGTTATCCAAGTGCAGGACCTGACACTTGGCCTTGTTAAACCTCATATAATTGGCCTCAGCCCAAAAATCCAGCCAGTCAAGATCCCTCTCTAGACCCTTGCTACCCTCAAGCAAATCAACATTCCCACCCAATTTGTTGTCATCTGCAGACTTATTAAGGGTGCACCCGATCCCCCCATCTAATTGATTGATAAAGATATTAAATAGAACTGGCCCCAATACTGAACCCTGGGGAACATCACTCGTGACCAGCCGCCAACTGGTTTTGGCTCCGTTCACTGCAACTCTTTGGGCTTGTCCATCCAGATAGTTCTTTATCCATCGAAGAGTACACTCATCCAGGCCATGAGCTGCCAGCTTCTCCAGGAGAATGCCATGGGATACAGTGTCAAAGGCTTTACTGAAGTCTAAGTGCACAACATCCACAGTTTTTCCCTCATCTACTAAGCAGGTCACCTTGCCATAGAAGGAGAACAGGTTGGTCAAGCAGGACCTGCCTTTCATAAACCCATGCTGACTGGGCCTGATCGCTTGATTGTCCTGTATGTGCCGTGTAATGGCACTCAGGATAATCTGGTCCATGACTTTCCCCAGCACCGAGCTCAGATTGACAGGCCTATAATTACCTGGATCCTCCTTCTGGTCCTTCTTTTTGTGTTTGACAATTTCCAATCAATTGGGACCTCCCCAGTTAGCCAGGATTCCTGATAGATAATGGAAAGTGGCTTAGTGATCACCTCCACTAGCTCCCTCAACACACTTGGATGTATCCCATCTGGCTCCATAGACTTATGGGTGGGTAAGTGGTGTAGCAGGTCACTAACCATGTCACCTTGGATTATTTGGGCTTCATTCTCCTCCCTGTCCCTGTCTTCCAGCTCAGGGGGGTATGTACCTGAAGCACAACTGGTCTTACAATTGAAAATTGAAGCAAAGAAGGCATTTAGTACCTCTATCTTTCGTTCATCTTCAGTCACTGTGTTTCTACCTGCATCCACCAGAGTGTAGAGATTCTCCTTAGCCCTCGTTTTGTTGCTGATGTATTTATAGAAGCATTTTTTGTTCCCTCTTAGAGCAGTGGGCAGGCTCAGCTCTAGTTGAGCTTTGGGCCTTATAATTTTCTCCCTGCATAACCTCATGGCATCCTTATAGTCCTCTTGAGTAGCCTGCCCCTTCTTCCGAAGGTTATAAATTCTCCTTTTATTCCTGAGTTCCAGACGAAGCTCTCTATTCAACCAGGCCAGCACTCTTCCCTGCTGGCTCATCTTTCAGCACGTGGGGACAGCCCGCTCCTGTACCTCTAAGATTTCTTTCTTGAAGAGCAACTAGCCTTCCTGGACTCCTTTGCCCTTCAGGACTGCCTCCCAAGGACTCTGCCACCCAGTCTCCTAAACAGATCAAAGTCTGCCCTTTGGAAGCCCAAAGTAGCAGTTCTGGTGACCACCCTCCTTATTTCTCCAATAATAGAAAACTCAATCATTTTATGATCACTATGCCCAAGGTAAACTCCAACTGATACATTACCCACTAATCCTTTTCTATTTACAAACAATAGGTTCAGTGGGGCCTTCCCTAGTATGCTCACTGACCAGCTGTTTCAGGAAGTTGTCTTCCACACACTCCAGGAGCCTCCTAGACTGCTTCCTCTCTGCTGTGTTTTATTTACAGCAGATATCTGGTAGGTTGAAGTCCCCCACAAGAACTAAGGGTTAGCAATCAAGACACTTCTCCCAGCTGCCTGCAAAAAATTTCATCTGCCTCTTCATCCTGCTTGGGTGGTCTGTAACAGACTCCCACCAGGATGTCCACCTTGTTGC
Source organism: Caloenas nicobarica (assembly GCF_036013445.1). Taxonomy (NCBI): domain Eukaryota; kingdom Metazoa; phylum Chordata; class Aves; order Columbiformes; family Columbidae; genus Caloenas; species Caloenas nicobarica. The sequence continues at coordinate 51,292,900 of NC_088284.1, forward strand.
CCTTCCCCTTGACTGTCACCAATAGACTCTCAATCTTATCATCACCCTCATCATGCTCCAGACAATCAAAATACTCCCTAACATACATGAGAACCCCTCCTCCTCTCATTCCTTGCCTATTCCTTCTGAAGAGTCTATAGCCATCTAACGCGGCACTCCAGTTGTGACAGTTATCCCACTATGTTTCTGTGATGGCAACTACATTGTAGTTTTTCTGCCTCACAATGGCTTCCAGCTCCTCCTGTTTGTTGCCCATGCTGCGCACATTCCTATAGATGCACTTCAACTGGGCCATTGATTTTGCCACCTTTTGCCGGTGAGAAGCCCTAATTCCTTTGTGGCCTTCCTCAAGAGCTTCCATGGTTTCTAACACATCAATAACCCTTGTGTTTCTTCTACAGCATGGCTCTCCAACCCCTACCTCCACCAGGACGGCAGACCGAAGGGCCTCACTTAGCACCCCTTCCCTTAAATGCTGTCATGCTGCACTTTGGTTTGCCTCTGCCACACCTGGTTTCCTCCCCTTCCCCTTTCAAATCTAGTTTAAAGCCCTCTCAATGAGCCCTGACAACTCCTGCCACCCAGGATCCTTTTTCCCTTTTCAGACAAGTGCGTCGTATTTGTTACTAGCAGGCCAGATGCCATGCAAGCTGACTCATGATCAAAAAAAGTAAAATTCTGCTGATGATACCAGTACCACAGGCAGGTATTGATCTGGTGGGTCTTCCTGCATCTTTCTTTGTCATACTCTACAACAGTGGGGATGGAGGAGAACACTACTTGTGCTCTTGATCCCTTGATAAGTCATCTGGAGGCCTTGAAGCCGTTCTTCATTGCCTTAAGTTTTCCCTTTTCAGCTTCATCACCGCTTACCTGAAAAAATTATTAGGGGATAATACTCTAAGGGCCTAACCAAGTTTCCTTTTTATGTCTTTAACCCTGGCCCCAGGGAGGCAGCAGACCTCTCTATGACGAGCCCAAAGTTAAGATGAAGGTGATTTCATACATTATAATTTGAAAAATTATATGTTGAATCAGCTGATTATATCTATGAACACAGATGGAGACCATGGTTTCCTAATGATTAAGAGTCTGTGAGAGATGTTGTAATATGAAAAGTATTACTGAATTTGTATTCATTGTCAAAAATACATATAAAAGCCTTGCAGGATGGTTTTTTATGATTAATAAAATGCTGTAATTTTGGATAGAAAATGGAAGACCCTTAGGACTTGATTTTAGTGATTTTAACAATTATTTTAAATCAAGAACTATGTTTAATTTTTGACCATGTTATCATAATTCTGTGTAATTTCAAAAGAAAAAAAGTGACTCTTGAATTCTCAAAGAAACATTCTTTTTGTTATAAACCTAGAAATAAGTTACTGATCTCAAAATATTAGTATACAAACTACCATGTTCATGAAAGAATTAATAAATAATTGAATCTCTTTTGTCACGTTTAAATTTAATTAAGATTATTTTCTGTAAGGAACCACAAAATTCCATTTGAAAATTACACAGATGGTGCTTTCTGAATATATCATAGAGTAAGCAATCTGAATGAATTGTTTATTTTTTTAATAGGTGTTGCCATATAATGTCAGTAAACATCAGACAAAAAACCACAGAGATCACAATCTTCCAAAAACTATTTATTTTTTTTCTTAAACAGCACCTATTTTGGATTACTGTACTAGTATCATTTTTTTGTTTTTGTTTGTTTGTTTGTTTGTTGGTTTTGTTGTTGCTGTTGTTGTTGGTTGGTTTGTTTGTTTGTTTTTCCCTAAATTTAAATAAACTGAATTATTATAGTTCAAAATCTTCTACATTGTTAAAAATTATTGTGGAATTCTGTTTTCAATAGTATAGCGCTTTTTTTTTGCTTTTTTTTTCTTTTTTTCTGAGTCTAATGCCTCTTTCTTTTTGGCAGAGTGTTTTCAAGATTTGATAATAACTGATAGAGCACACAGTCTAATTTTGAAAAGAAAAACCAGAACAGCATGACTGCTCAATAGCAATATAATGGTTAAAGAAGTTAGGCCAATGTGGTCTAGCTGTGGCATTACCATCAGTGGTTCCTGTCTGCTTAAGTATAGAGGCAGATTGATAAGTCCCTTTCATCAGGTTTTTGATCATAAAGTAGTGATCACAGACTTGCTTTAGGCCTTGACTGATAGAAAGTATACATGATACGGGACCAAGGAACTGTCATTTTGTCTTTGCTTATTTAGTTCTTTTACTGTATTCTCTGACATATCATTTCCTCTTCTATTTAAAAAGGGAAGAAAATAAGAAGTGTGAAAGACAAAAAATGCCAGGAGACAATCAAAGTGGCTAGAAATACTGCCTACCTTCTATTGTATGTAATAATAACAACAACAACAATCTGATTTGGTTGAGGTAGTTAGTATTTTTTTTCTCAAAATCTGATTGCCAGGATCCAGGTAATACCCTTGGCATTCACATTTCTCGGCAGTTTTACAAGCATTTACTCACCCACATTTCACAGTATACTCCCTGAAGTTTGCAGCTGGAAATATGGAAGAAAATGCTTGAAAATGCCACCTGTCATCTGCCCGATAAGTAAAATGAAATGTGCTTTACAAATTCAAATGAAAGTATGGTTTTGATCGTGTGATTTCTTTTGTGTTCTTTAGCAGTGAACGCACAAAACTTCTTTTCCCTGTTGACAGGCTCCACAGACTTTTTTTAAAATTCTCTGAATAAAATATAAAATTATGCCATAACATTTGTGACAGAATGTGTTCTTTTACAGCCATCTATGAGCAATCGTGTGAGGCCTATAAGCACAGAGGGAACACTTCAGGTTTTTACAATATTGATTCAGATGGAAGTGGCCCCTTGGGACCATTTCTTGTATACTGTAATATGACAGGTGAGTTGATAAACTTCCTTAACTCGTAACTGGGTCTGTCTGTATGCTTATTATATTGAAACATGAGTTATCAAGAAAGAAGTCTCCGTAGCTCATAAATTTAATGTACACATGCACAACAAAATGAAGGTGACTCTTTAGCTCAGAATACTGGGCAAAGAATTAGGGAAGGAAATTAGAATAATAACAGGATTCAGGCTGTGAAGCTAACGCTGCATTCCTGTTGTACTTTGCATAAAAGGGACATGTGTTCCATATGGAGACAATGTCATAATAGTTCATTTTTGGGGAGTGGCTTTGTTTTCATTGAAGTTACAGCCTCTTGAGGATATTTAAGGAAATGAGAAAATAAGTTATGTTTTATGACAGAATTACTGATTTTTCCCCATAGCCTTCTGAAAAAATTATAGTTCACAACTGGCCTTTCATATGAGGAAAATAGAAATTAAGCTTCACTTTTCAAAATGCAAGTAGATCTTTTGGAGAATGGAAATGCAACCAGTAGGACTCTCACAGCCTCAATTTCAGGCTCCCTGGCTCCTCCTCTTAACCCGGTTCTCTGAATCTGACCATTTATATCACTTAGAATTTTTAAATATCGGACTTCAATGTTAGTCTGCTTTTCAACAAGCTCACAATGGGCACACTTTGGACTAGCACAGGCCTTTAAAAAGAAATATCCTTGTGTCCTATGAGACTAAAGGAGACCAAAGAATCATAGCAGAAATATGACAATTTTTTAAAGTGGGTATAACCCTCCAAGATGTAGTGTGTGATTTATCCTTGTGTGTCCATGGACAGCTGTTGCCATTTACCTCAGTCAGTCCTTATTTACTACATTAAACAAACCTCATAGATCAGTTCATCATCTCAAGATGCAGTCTGACAGGGTGAATCTTCTATATTTGTTTTGTTCCCGGTTTCATCGTGACTAGTATTCCCTTTTCCCACCAGAGGTAGAGAAGGCAGATGCCCACATTTCTTGCAGCACTGCCTTGTTTTCGACAGTCATGAGGCTTTATTTTCAGGCAGCTGGGAGGGACATGCCTTTCCCTGGTTTTATTCTTAGAGGTCAGTTTCAGAACAAAAAACCTGCAGTGCACATTGCCAGTTAAGATTACCAAACTTTGCAGTGACCTGCTTTTTTTTTTTTAGTTTGGGAGTGTGATAATGAATCTGATGGCTGTCTTGTTTGTCTTAATTTTTATGTTCACAATAACTTTAGATACGTTTGTGTCTGTGTGTAAGTGTATGTACAAAAAGTATTCTGTTTGCTATATTTCCAGCCATCTGCTTTTTGACACCTTGAACAGGTACTTAATAAAATACTATATTTTGACCAAGAAACTGGTAACCAATGATAAAAAAGTTGCACAAATAGACATATTTTTATATATATATATATTTTTTTTTTAATAAGAGTCTCACCTTCTTATTTCCTTTAGGTTTTCTGATTAATACTTGTCCTTAAGTGACAAGTAGTACTTTCCTCCCTATAAATATCTTATAATGTCAGCTGTGTGTGACCTGTAGGAAGCTAGGGAAATAAAATACAACTTTGTTAAATAGTTAGAAATACTACTATTAGAACATCAGAAATATTATCATAAATACTACAAATCAGAAAAAATATTTCTCGTATCTACTCAGATTATATTGACTATTAAGATACAAGAATACAAAGAACGTGAACCTAAAATTAACCTGACTGACCCAGACAGGCTTTAACTGGGAGCCTGCTCACCCTTGCCTTGAATTGGATTTTAGTTGTAGGGGTCACAGTATTACAGGCTTTGCAAGTGGAAATTGCAACAGAATAAGCTCAGTGTTTCCCTATTCATAGGTGAAGGGCCTTGGCAACAGTAGAAAACAGCAGAATATATGAGCCTTAACCACACACCAATATTTAGAGCAATTTATATTTTGAAGAACATGGAGGGAGTAATCTCTGTGCTCCTAAGCAGAGTGTTTGATGTTGCATTTCTGTGTATACAAACTATAAGACAGAGTGACAAATGCATTTCTGTGCTATGGTACCAGCCAGTGTCATGCTTCTTGTGTCTCAGTGGACAGGAAAATAATTTTTTGTAGTCTGAAAGTAAATACATAGTACATAGCCTGTGGCCTCTAGTAGCTTTTAAAGTAATACATTCATATAAGTATTGCAGAATGAGTTTTAGTTCTCGATATGTGTGGTTTTGCATTGTACTAAGTTTTTAGAATGAAAAATACTTCCCATAATTGCTGTAGGAAGTTAAAGTAAGACTATTTACGATAGGATATTTCTGAAGTATCAATATAACTGGAAAGATATTGAACTGCTTTGTTACTTAGTGTAAGCAACATGTCTCCAAGTTGGGACAAGTCTGTTTCACAGCAGACTACACATCGTAGCACATGCCTTTTATAAACATGTAATATATTGTTTAGTATTCATCCATTTGAATTATATTTATATGCAAGTCTCTTCTGCTCTTTTATTACAAGAGCATTACCTTGGAACACGTTTTTCTACAAATCTTTTTTGGAATACTGAATATATACTAGTGATTCATGGAAAAAAACCCCACATCTTGCAGACACAGTTCACATGCTTCTGCAATAAATATTTTGGCAATATTTTGCATGCCCCCACTTAACGCAAATCATAAGGCACACAATGCAATGAAGTATGTAGCTTCCTTACCCAGCAGTATCCAAGCTAAAAGTCAACTTAAGGCTAGTATGTGCTTTTTAGGGAAATGTAGCTCTCAGTTCTGAACTAGTATTTCATCATATTACAGGCTGAGTCATGTGGGCATGCCATGGTGACTGCCATAAATTAACATTATGTCAGGTGTCTAGAAGAAACTTTCTATTGAACATTGCAAGCTGTGGTTCTTAGTCCTTGACTAAGTACATGTTTTGAATAATACTTCTAATAATGACTACTATTTGATTTTAGATGGCTAGAATAACTCACCTTAATGTAATCTGAGTTTATAGTAAGTACAGTATTTGAAAGCTACTTTCGCGTCTTTATATCATAGAAGAAGGCTGTAGGCCAATATCTCATACATAATAAATTAATTCAAATTATACTGATATATGTAATGTAATGTTATTTTATAAACAACTTAAGCCTGGGAAAAGTAAGAATAGTAAGCATTATTTCTTTCTATTATTTCATTGCAATTTACCAGGTGAACCATATCTTATTTCAAAGATAATTATTTGGGTGTCATCACTTAAACTTTTCTTATTCAATAATCATAACAAGCTGAATAGCTGTTACAGCTATGGTATGATAATGTATTTCTAAATAGAAACAATGTTTAATTGTTTTCATTTTTGCTCAGTTATTTATGTTTCTCTTTCATATGCCCAAAAGAACTTTTTGGGATCAAAGAAGTCACTTAGGTTGATTTCATCATACGTTCTTGTTCCATTAACGACTTATGCAACTACTTCTCATTCTTTATTATTTTTCACATCTTTTGAAAGATACAACATGGACGATTATACAGCATAACAACACTAACCTAACCAGAGTCAAAACTGCTAATCGAGAGAACCCTCACGCTGTGTTTTTCAAGTACTCTGCCAGCCTAGACCAGCTTCAGGATACAATTAACCATGCAGAGCACTGTGAGCAGGAGCTTGCTTACCACTGCAAAAAGTCAAGGCTTTTAGATAAGGCAGGTAAGTAAAGCAGAAAAATCTTATTATGTTGCACAGTGCATTTTTTTTTATTGGCTGCTAAAGGTATTTATTTCTATCAAGGTTATGGCATTTTGCTACTATGGGGTTTGAACTACTTCCAATTTCTAGTACTCAGAGTCCTCTAAGTTGCCAAGAGATATCTGAACCAGAATATCACAAATGTTATTTTGTAATGGTCTTCATTCACAGAATTAAGTGCTCTCAAGATTGATTTTTCTCATAAGTCTTTTAAACTAACAGAGATTATTATTAACAGAACTCCTGTTGGTCTACCTTCCAGGGAATTTTACATTTTAATGAAGGAATGACTGAGGAAATATCTCCTTAAAAGAACACAAACTATTGCATAGATATCAGAAGTTTATCACTGAATGTTTTTGAACACTCTAAGGTGCATATTCTGAGTGTTTGACAAAAAGCATTGATAGCATTAAATTTCCACTGTTCAATATAAGCATTCATAGAACAAACAAACAAACAAAACCTTAAAATGTGGTTTACTGACAAAAGCATAATTCTTTCAAGAGAAAAAATAATGGAGATCCTCTGACATACTTAAAGAAAAATGAAGTTATGTAGTCTACCTAAACCTTAACTTTCACTGACACAGAGGTGCTGTTAGGAGAATTCATCATGAATATCCTTCCTAAGTACTCCTGTGGAAATAAAAATCTCATTTTTTACTGTCTTTTGAAAAACTAATTTGAATTGTTTGACTTGTCTACCAGAAACTCTTGAAACTGCTCAAACTGATTTCTTGACATTCTTTTCTACAAAGTAGAGAGCAGGCCTCTGAGTGCAATAGAATTTGATTCTATCTCTAAACTCTTTCCTTGCATATTCTTTCTCGTTAATTATGTCAGGGACATCGCTAGACTTCTTAGACTAGAATTCACTCTTAACAAAATATCTACTCAAAACCATCTGTGCAGCATAAAAGATGAACCTACTGCTTAAGATGTCCCACTGAAGCTCCCTTTTACCTATGGACTCCAAATTAAAGTTACAGTTAGGTGTTCAAAAGCTTGGTTTAGACCAATCAGAGGGTTTCAAGATTGTGCTTTCTAGCTATTTCATATCTTTAGGCTGTTAACAGTCACACAGACTAAGTGAAAAAAAACCCAAACAAACAAACAAAAAAACACAACACCAATTAATCCCACCTTCTCAAGTCACCAGTTTCAGCAAAGTGATCAAGCTAGAAACCATGAAAAAAATTATGTCAGAGAAGAAGAGTGGGAAAGACTTAGGCAAGCAGGACTTGTTTTTTTTTTTTGTGATATAATGAGATTGCACAGAAATGCAGGTTTTTCTAGAAAGCTGAAAGAGTGTAAACAGTCAATTGTGCTAAGCTATCTAAAATTTAGGTTTCTGAATGTTAGTAATAAATAGGCATGGGAAAGTTATTTGTGAGTTCTACGGATTTTGTAAAGTCATTCTTTGTTTAAACACTACCATGGACTGTACAAAGTACAAATTGTCGTTCCTCTGAGGAGTGGGTTTTAGGCTGTTCTTAAAGAGAGAGCTTTGAGGTAAGAGAAAGCTAGGATCTCATGATGCTCAGTCCTGGATTCTGCAGTGAGGCTGCTTAAAAACGGGAACAGTTGTGTTTAAGGTTTATGTTTCCATCTCTGTTTGAAAGCAGGTACAGCTACATTTTCATAACTGTTTAGAGGTCAAATAGTATAAACTTTGTCTTATCTTCTATGGCATTCTTAATTAAATCACTTCCTTAAGATAAAAATCAGACTTTTACATTCCAGGATTTAGTTGTGCCCATTTTTAATTCAAAGGCAGTAACCATGTTGGGTGACCTAATAAGAACAGATTCTTTTTGACCCATTCAGTCATAGCAAGATTAAAACCAGATAAAGTTCCTGGCAGAAGAAAAAGATACTCTTTTATGCTCTGCACTTTTGAAGGGATAGGTCTCACCAACAAGAAAAAGGAAAAAAAAAGTGTGTTTTTTTCAAAGTATATGTGCTGGTACTTTTTTTCAGGGAACTTAGTGATTAGTGCACTTCAAGTATCCACTGTAATAAGTATAGTTTTCAGCATCTGAACTGTATCAGCAGCAAACAGTATGAGTTTTCACAATCTTAGAATGGCGGAAACACAGAATGGATGGGGTTGGAAGGGATCTCTGGAGATCATCCAGTCCAACCCCTCTGCTAAAACAGGTTCACTGAGAGCAGATAGCACACAATTCATCCAGGCAGGTTTTGAATGTCTCCAGAAAAAGAGACTCCATAACCTCTTCGGGCCCTGTACCAGTGCTCAGCCACCCTCACAGTTAAAAAATGTTTCCTCATGTTCAGGAAGAATGTTCCATGTTTCTGTTTGTACTCATTGGCTCTTGTCCTGTCACTGGACACCACTGGAATGAAACTGTCTCAGTCATCTTTACAATCTCCCTTCAGGTTCTTATATACATTGATAAGATCCCCGTGATCCTTCTGTTTTACATGCTCAACAGTTCTTGCTCTCCCAGCCTTTCCTCATAGGAGAGATGCTTCAGCCGCTTAATCATCTCTGTGGCACTTCCTTGGAATTTCTCTAGTATTTCCATCTTTCTTCGGTAATGGGCAGCCCTGAACTGGACACAATTTTCCAGATTCAGCCTCACCTGTGCTGAATGGAGGGGAAGGATGACCTCCCTCAATCTGCTGGTAAGGCTCAACCTCCTAATGCAGTCCAGGATAACAGTAGCCTTCTCTGCAGTAAGTCCACGTTGCTGATTCGTGTTCAACGTTGTATCAGTCAGGACCCCCAGGGCCTCTTCTACCAAACTGCTTTCCATCTAGGTGGCCCCCAGCATATGCCTGTGGCCATTCCTCCCCACATACAGGTCTTTGCCATTCCTCTTGTTGAACTTCATGAGGTTCCTGTCAGCCATTATCTTCAGCCTGTCAAAGACACTCTGGGCAGCAGCATGTGACTCTTGAGTATCAGCCACTCCTTCCAAAGTCATGGGGCATATAGGCATCCTACAGGTTTGATGAGTGGTAGAAGATCAGGGTTATATTTACACAGTGATCACTGTAGTGGTTGTAACTGGAAAAGGCATGACTGAATCGCTTTTAAATTGTGTAGACCAGATAAACAGCTCAGCACAGCACTGTAATGCAGAGCTATTTACAGAATTAACCACATCAGTATTGCTTTCTCAAGGACATCTGTGCAGTCTCAGAAGCAGTCAATCCATTTACTTTTAAGCAAAACTTGCATTTCATAGATAAGCCCTAGTTAAAAATGGGATTTATCTAAACTGACAACAGGCAGTGTATCGTGAATATATGCTAAAATGTTTTTAGTCTGGTAAATACTTTCAGTCTTTGAACAGAGCAAAATGTGAGCCCTGGGCTTTTGTCTCCGAGTCTGTGAGAATAAGTTTTTCAAATATCCTCTGATTTATCATGTTTTTCTTTCCACAAGTATGAATTTAGAACTTGCTCATATCATGGAAAGGGAGAATTCTAGTATCTTTTGAAAAATTTAAGGTCATTCCACCCTATGCAATACTTCTTTCTGTTATCTTCTGGATATTAGAGACATGGCGGGGGGCGGGGGGGGGACGTACAGGCAGGGGGAGAAGGAGGAATTAGGGATTCTCTTTTGTTTTCATATCTTTTTTCTTCATGATATACCTTTCCATTGAAAAGGATGGATAGATGACAGAACATTTTACTTTTTCTCTCTGAAGAGTAGTAATTTCAGATGTAAAACTGTTACAAAAAAATCTGGTTCTATGTTTTTGAGAGCTTTGGAAATATATTTCTCATGTATTTTTATGTGAAACATAACATTTCCAGCTTGCTCCAGTAGGTATGCATCCTAAATTTTAGTGTCCCACTGTGACATAGCACCATGAACTTTAGAGATTTCATTACAAATTTTTGTAAGGATGTTGCAATTATAAGTGTCAATTGTATTTAAATTTTACAGGATGATCGGCCTATTTAGAAGAATTCAGAGAGCTAAATAAGAACTCTGTTTGGAATACAAAAATTTGAGGGAAGTTTAGGAAGATAAAATGATCTAATTTGAAATTTTGGACAGGCCAACTTAGTTGTTATTTCATCTAATCAGCATTTGAAGATAGTCTTCACCAGCTTTTTCTGTTTAAGATCACATTTAAGTATTCACTTGATGATATTTATGCATGTTTCTTTGAATGACTTTACAGTCAAAATTACAAAACAAACAAAAAGCAATCAATCACAAACAGCTCATAACTGAAGCATACCTGATATTGAAACAAAATTCAAATAACATTTTACTGAAACAAGTTTGTTCTGTTTAATTTATTAAGACCACAATGAAATATCAGAATGTGAAGTGCAAATAGGTACTTTAACAAATTGTCTGCACAATTTAATCCCTCCCGTATCTGCTGTCTGTAATCTTCACTAGCTCTGCCTGAGAAGTATTAAATTTGATGATGGCAACTTGAAATAGTTTTTGGAACATGCACTCACATAGTAATTCTTATGTGACAGTATTTTAAGAATACTTTATATTTAATTGGCCTGGATAGCATTTCCAAACGATGCCATTAAAGAAGTCACCTGTTAATAGATTTATGTGGTCATTATGAAGAAACCCCTAGCCATTTTATTTAATAGCTTTATTTCACTTAGGCAATGTTTTCTGCCAAAGCAGGGATAACTATCTGGGCTAATCAGTATGAACTTGCAGCATTTCAGTAAATACTCTCTCCTCACCCTACTGTATGAACAAATAACTGAGACCAGCTTTTAAACATACCCCAATGTCCCTAGTGAAAGACTGGGAATATTAATTCAAGACTAAAATATAAAGCTAAGGCATGCTGTTGAAACAGCAGAAATATTTGTCTTTTTACAGTCTTAGTTGTTGGAAGTTTTTTAAAGTGTTGTCTGATAAATTATTTATAAACTGTCTCTAGGTTTTCTTCCTCCTGTGATGGCTTGCAAACACAAACACTGATATTGGACATTGATGCCATTATGCAAGTTTGACTTTTCCAGAAACTGCTCGCACCGTTTTTTGGCCTGCTGGGCTGACAGTTGTGTGGTAGTGAATGCAGTCAATATGTTTACGATCTGAGAGACTGTCAGGGTAACAGAGGTCTTATCTAACAGTGAGGTTTAATAAGCAGTGGCTGTTGTAAGTGAAGTTGAGACTGGGATAAATTCCACCTTCTTTGTGTGGGCCTGCTTCTGAAAACTTGGAACTCTTAACAACAGCAAAAAGAAGTACATCTATAAGAAACTCTATAATTTAGCAGTACTTGATTTCTTCTCATGCCTTGACTTTCATGCATTGCACCTATCACCCTTCTGTCTCATTTGAGATGGTTTATCTTTATGCTTCATATCTTTTAGCTTTTATCTGTTCTATATATTTTCTGTTGCTGTGCTTTCTTTATAGCATCTTTAAGCTTAATCTGCAGTACTGTAACATTAAGAAAACATCCAGTTTTATCATTTTGCTACAAACAATACTGACTGGATGCATCAGACAGAGATGTAATAATCCTGTGAAACCTCACTTCTGCTCACTAGATACATCAATTTTCTCATGGGAGCATCATGAATATGATTTTTGCTGACTCTGATTATATAAATTCTGAATCTGCTGCCCACAACCTAACAGCTGTCTTTGGGCATTTCTGATTAACACCACTATTCAGCTGCTTCATATTTGTCACACGAGCAGTAGTATTCTGTAATACTCTTGGTAGCAGGATAAGACCATTTCTGCATAGCTTTTCTGTACTCTTCTCCTTGTATTACTGGTAGTTACATGATCTCAAATTGATCTTTACTTGGGAATATAAACTACCTTGATTTTTAGGGTGATGATATTTCCTTTTTCATGGACCATTTTAAAATGAATCACATAAATGGACTGCTTAAGATAAATGATTCTAATATCATGGCTGGCTGAGCTAGGGACTGTGAGTTCCCTTTTCCACTAATGTAAGCAAAAACCTATGACAGTCATTTAATACCTGATTCAGAAGTATTAAAATGAATAATTACTTTTCAAGTAAAGGCAGGTGGTTTGTTTTGTTTTGTTTTAATTGTTGTTAAAGGTTTTCGTTTTGAGAAGTTATTTTTCTCTGCTTAAACTTATGAAAACTTCTTTGGATGAGAAAAATGGGGAGAAGTAAGAGAGAAAACTGCGCACTGATTTTCTCTAACCTGCCTTTTAGATGGGATGCCACTGAGCTGGTGGATTGGAAGAACCAATGAAACACAGACTTACTGGGGAGGTTCCTTGCCTGCTGTACAAAAATGTGCTTGTGGATTAGAGGGGACCTGCATTGATTCCCAGCATTACTGCAACTGTGATGCAGACAGAGATGAATGGTGACTTTTTACTGTTGCTTATTCAAAATACTTTTTCCTGGAAAGTAAATAAAGAAAATATATAGGCCTTAGCACATTTAGAACACCATAGTGTCACTTGCTTCTTTAATACAGAACACATTTGCTCACAAAATTATAACTATATACATTAAGCATTATTGCTAATTCTTTCACTCTCCATTCTGGAGAGGGTTTAATTTTATACAGATACTTTGTAGTTTTGTAGTGTATTGCATGTTATATATTAAGACATTAGCTCTGGTCTTTAGTACAACTTCAGATATTAGTTTTAAAATACTGAAAATAACTAAAGCAAAAATTAAAGGTTCTGGGAAAAAGCCACATGTTTTTTAGCATAATTTTTAACCACACTTTTAAGTTTAGACTTTTTATCCCTTTTTTTTTTGTCATTTAAAAGTGAGATAATTAGAACTGACCAACCTTGCTCTCAGTGGAACAAAGCGCTGATATGGAATCCTATTCTAAGGGGACAGAAGGATTTCTAAAATGTAGATCTTCTGCTTGTACCTGAAATTCTCTGGTATTACTTATCATCCCATTCAAATAAGTAATGTAAGATATGAGCCCCTGTTACAATGTCAAGTCTGAACCTCACTTTTCACTTAACAGGATCAGATATAACTTTCTCAACAAAAGCTCCAGTGCAGTATAGGACTTTATAAAGCAGACAGGAATTTTTTCAAATGATGGCTTTTCTGTTAAATAGAGTTTTAAACTTCTAAACATTTAAAATATATTTAACTTATATAAATCTGATTCAGTGAGTAGGTTAATCTGTGCATAGTAATAAATGTATACACATCTGTTTTTTGAAAATAGAAAAATGCAAGAAAAGTACTTAGGAACACCTTCATGAGGACAAAATGAACCAATACATTATTTTCTCCTCAAGCTAGATATCCACCTTTCAATGGAATGACTAGTGATTTTGGTTGGAAATGCTTGTTCTGTTACCATACAGAAATGAAAAAACAATAGAGTTAGTCAATGAACAATTCTTCACAAGCTTCAAAAGCTTCTGTAGGAAAAGAATTTGCATCTGCAGTAAAACTCACAGAGTGATATTGGCTGTGCTCATGCCAACAAAGAGATCAAACAAATACACAGCACTCTAGGAATTTCCTCATTTTTGTGCAGTACAACAATATAAACAAATTTTCTTTCTCAACAGCAAAAAGACAAATTCATTTTAAGATAGGATTTTGAGTAGTTACTGGCATATGTAATACATTCTTGCTCATTTTTGTCATTCAGTTAATCCATGCTCACAGACATAGTTTAATTTATAATGGTAGCACACTTGTAAGTAAAGTAGATAGCGGATGACATGCATGTCTTGGTTATAACCACTCTGAGTAAATTGCATATGTTGATGCATATATTACATTGAAAATATAATTCCTCTTGTTTTATAGTTATATGTGTATTCACTTCTAACATTTTAATTTTAAGTGGAGACATCCCAGTAACTCCAATGTTATGAAGGCTGTGTTTACACTTGCTTTGGTAGTTGTACTTAATGTTACAGTCAGTTCCCTAGAGGTTACTGGTTTGAATCAGCTAAGTCAATACAGTTCATAGGGTGGGAAAAGTAGGGAGATGTACTTGTTTGAGATGTTTTCTGAGCACAGAAAACCATAGTTACATACAATGCGGTTTTGAAAATAAGGTTTTTATATTCTATGGTCATAGTGAAATCTATTATATTTCATAGATTAGACATAGATTTAGCTCTAAAACTCCTTGATTGACTCAACAAAATCTTTGTCTCTAAAAATCTAAAATAAAAAAGACTTTTTCTTTTAAAATCTGTTTCTAAAGGTCTACAAAAATGTAAATCATCTGTGCAGAAGACGTAAGTTAGTTTCTCTTCATTTTCCCCTTGTTTGCAGCACAGTTTTAATGAAGCAAACACTTTCAGTGTTTCAAGAGTTTTAGCGTCATAGAATGTCCTGAGTTGGAAGAGAGCCACAAGGATTATTGAGACCAGCTCCTGGCCCTGCGTAGGACAAACCCACAGCTCACACCATGTGTCTGAAGGCATTGTCCAGTCTCTTCTTAAATACTGTCAGCCTTGGGACCATGCCTGGCGAGCTTGTTCCAGTACTCCACCACGCTTTTTTTCAGTTTTAAGTTAGAAATGTGTAATAACTCACCTCATCAAAAAATAACATTTAAAAATAAAATACTTTACATTTCTTATTTAAGAAAAGTTTTCCTGAAACAAATGTACATGTGTGCACTGTGCTCCAAAACAGGTAAACAGAAATTGTACACAAGGTAAAGATGGTCATGCTAGTAAAGAGAATGGGGAGGAGAGAAATAAAAATCACTCATTTCACTCAGCACAAGGATGGAATATCTTCTCATTGTCTCAGTTCCAGTGCATGATGTACTGAGAGAGAGGGCCACTAAGCCCAACCACATTCCCAGAGAAATACGGCTTGCTTGCTGGGTGTGTGTCTTGCCTTTAATCTCTAAACAGGGTAAATTCCCTATTACCTCCCCTCTTCGAGTTTGCACTGTTGTCTCTGAGCTATTTGCTTTGTCCATTTAAGAGAAGATTCAACTACAAAAGAATTGAATGGACAGATCGAATTTTCCAGAATGGTCCTGAGTGACTGAAGCAATTTTAGGGCCAAAACTGGTGTTTATGAAATTTAGAAATTCATTTCTGACACTAAGTTAATGGAGATTTTAAACAAGGAACTTGGTCTAAGTTCACAAGCCCTGGGTGCATTATTTGAGTGCAAGGTTGCATATTTCCTTTTCTGCAATTTACATATTTGTGGCATATACTTCTTTTCTTCCTCACTCAGCATGACTTCATATTTTTCTATTTGATTGGTTTAGCTTTTGTCAAGGTGAAAAAGGAAAAATAAAGTTAGACTTATTTGAAAGTTATAATAAGCCTTTTAATATTGAATAATGAAGAGACAGACCAGTATATATATGCTATTTTATCAGCAATATAGAATTCCTCACAATGGCAAATGTTTTAGCTTAGGCAGCCATTTATATAGAAAAGAATTTTCACTTGCTTATTCAGACAAGCACAACTATAAAACTGCCTACTTCCTGTGAAATTGTTTCACTTCTGTCAAATGATCACAATATCAATACCAAAGCATATGTTTGTAATCACAGTTGCTTATACTACCCATAGGCTTATAAAGCACTTTTTTTTCAGAATTTAATTATTTCCTTTTATACAGCAATGTGTCAATGGTAATGAAATGTTTATCAGAAAAATTTAGGAGAGCTGTGGTTTTCATTTTACCTTTTCAGGACTAATGATACTGGATTCCTCTCCTACAAGGAGCATTTACCAGTGACTGAAATTGTGATCACAGATACTGGCAGACCAAATTCTGAAGCAGCTTACAAACTGGGGCCTTTGCTTTGCCGTGGTGACAGTAAGTAATAACTCCAGAGTTTTGCTAAGCAACAATGGGTTTTGACTGCACTAAATTTTACATGTTTTTTGCTAAACAGCCTAAGATACACTTTTGTAAAAATTTCATCCAGTTCTTTGAGTAATTAGAAAGGAAAAAGATAAAATGTTATGAGCCGGTGCAAACCAGGGTAGAGTGGTAAAGATATACTTTTGATGACACACTATACAGAAATAGTATAGTTTTCAAACAGATATTTTGAGTACAAAATTCAGTATTTTTATGCAATTTGAATTTACTTCATGTAATAAAGAATTACATGAAGGTGAATTCATAGCTGGTTACCATATCTCAGGAGAAACATACCATTCATTAGATATGCATGCCTTCATCACCAAACCTTATGTATATTAACCATTCTGAGTGTGCAACTTGGAAAACTATACTATGGAAGATTAATGCAGTATATGCAATATAAATGAGCAACGTTTCAACTCCACACAAGAATTTAAAATTTGGAAAATTATACAGTAATTCAAAATATAAAGCTTGTACATCTTGAATATGTATGTAGTAAGCAGAAAACTATCATCTATGAAGAAATCATTTAAAGGTAATGAGAAAACTAGAGAAAAACTGATACCTTATTGAAGATTTGTGATGACATTTCTGATTTCATTAATTTCTGTCTTCATTAGCAAAGAAAACAGATCTGGTTTATGTTCAGTAGTAAGCTATTGCACAAAATTCTATGGCTGCTGCCACAGAATTTTGTAAGCAAAAGACAGGAGAAGCAATGTTATAGATCATCCTAAATATTTCATCTTAACTGAAGAGCTGAATGGGTAGGATTTTGTCTAGAGTTGTGTGAGGGATTCAAATATTCAATAAGCTTGATTTCTTTACATCAGATGCTACACTATGAGTTTTCATGAACTTCACTATTGTTTAAAATAGTTACATATTACTATTTCTATTTGTTATGTGATTTTCTTTTTCATCATCTTCTTCTTCATCATATGATGTTGGTTTTGTATTTCAAAGAGGTACAGATCTATACTTTTAGGTTCACTCAGGAGACTGCATAGATAAAAAAACTATAAATCAGCATGAATTTATTTTTATGTCATCTCTACTTTCATTCCTGTGACTTGTCAGTATAATTATGCATGGAAGATTTGTTAACAGATGTGTGGTGCAGCAGTGCATCCTAATTTTCTTATGAAAATTTATAAGACATGGAAAAACTGTTGGGTGCTTCCTTTTCACTTGTCTGATATCTGATTGCAAGCTGATGATTTATTCTACCTATCAAAGAACTGTTAAATCATGGGGTTATGATATAGGATTGTGGTATAATTCAGAGTGGAAAGGACCTAAAGAGGTCTCCTCTTTACAGCAGGATCAGCTTTGAGCTCAGACCAGGTTTCTCAGGGCTTTGTCGAATTGGGGCTTAAAACACTCCAAGAATGGAGCCTGCACTGCTTCTCTAGGCAGCCTGCTCTGCTGCTTGGCTGTCCTCATTGAGAATTTCTTTTTGCTTAGATCAAGCCTGAAACTCTGTTTTTTCGACTTACAGCCATTGTCTTTGATATACCTTACACCAATGCAGAGAACCTGGTTCTGCTTTCTTATGATTTCTTCTTAGGTTTCAGGGGCCGCTGTCAGGTCCCCCACAATGCAATCCCTCGTCCAGGCTGAACTAGCCATGGTCCCTCAACCTGAAGGGCAGGAAAAGTGCTTCAGACCCAAACATCCTGGTGGCCTCCCCTCATACTCACTCCTATTTATTTAGTGTACTGGAGGGATTAAAATTAGAAACAATATGTAGATGTTGTCTCACAAGTGTGAGTAGAGGGGATAACCACCTCTCTCAATTGATTGGCCATGCTTATACAGCCTATGATGCAGCAAGCGTCCAGTGTCTTCACAGACAATGAAACCAGGGACAACAACAACAATGAAACAGAAGTATTTATAGGTCCCGTAGTACTTATAAGTGGGAAGAATTTCAATTTTGCTACTCATCAAGTTCAAAGCTACTATTAATTACATAACCTGACCCCAATTACCACAGATCTTAAAACATGGAAACCAACTATCTTCCCTGGGTGAATCATTAAAACTTACAGACAGTTCTGACACCCATTGACCTCCCTGCCTTTATTTGATGTTTTCTTTGTCTGACTTATTGAATTGCTGCAAAATTTCACAGTGATGTTAAATGATCACAGTATTTCTAGACAAGCTGTGATAAACAGCTTTAAAATATCATGAGGACAAGCACAAGAGGTTAGAGTCTGAATGCCAGAGAAATATTTCTGTAATATCAGACTACATTATAGATTTTCACTTCAGAAAGAAGCAATTTGGGACTGAAATAATCTCAGCAAAAAGAGTATTCATAATATAACTGTTAATGGTAATAATATAGCAAAAAACTTCAAAAGCAGCATACATTTTGGTAGTTTAATAACAGCAGTAATAATGCAATATCTCTCAGCATTTACATACAAAGATAGTTAAAGTTTGCATGCTTTCAGGAAGGGAGGAACTGAAATTTGAGAAAACAATACAGAATTTCTGAAGGAAAAATTAATGTAAAATCATAGAATTTTAACATAGAAAACAAAATGCAAGGTGTTGAGTAAAATATTAATTATAATATACATAAAATATATAAATATGAAGAATCATATAATATGTTACATATCCTGTAGCATATATTTTATATCATATATCATATATTATGCTATTATCAATGTTATTCTATGTATTTATAAGTATAAAAATATATATTACAGGATATATCATATACAGTAGATTATATATGTTTGTATTAAATTATATTACTAGAACTATTACTGGACTTCAGCAGGGCCGACTTTGGCCTTTTCAAACAATTGCTGGAGGAAATCCTGTGGGCAAGGCTGCTTGAAGGTAAAGGGGCCCAAGATAGTTGGTTAACATTCAGGGACTGCTTCTACCAAGCTCAAAATCAGTGCATCCCGACGCGCAGGAAGTCAAGGAAGGGAGCCAGGAGACCTGCGTGGTTAAACAGGGAACTGCTGGGCAAACTCAAGTAGAAGAGGAGGGTTTACAAATCATGGAAGGAGGGGCTGGCCACTTGGGAAGAATATAAGGCTGTTGTCAGAGGATGTAGGGAGGCAACTAGGAAAGCTAAGGCCTCCTTAGAGTTAAACCTGGCAAGAGGGATCAAGGACAACAGGAAGAGCTTCTTCAAATACATGGCAGATAAAACTAACACCAGAGGTAATGTAGGCCCACTGATGAATGGGGTGGGTGCCCTGGTGACAGAAGACACAGAGAAGGCAGAATTACTGAATGCCTTCTTTGTCTCTGCCTACTCTGCCAGAGGCTGTCCTGAGGAGCCCCGTACCCCTGAGGCCCCAGAGGAAGGCAGGGCAATGGAGGAGTTTGCCTCAGTTGATGAGGACTGGGTTAGGGACCAGTTAAGCAATCTGGACATCCATAAATCCATGGGTCCAGATGGGATGCACCCGCGGGTGCTGAGGGAGCTGACTGAAGTCATTGCTGGACTGCTCTCCATCATCTTTGCCAAGTCTTGGGAAACGGGAGAGGTGCCTGAGGACTGGAGGAAAGCAAATGTCGCTCCGGTCTTCAAAAAGGGCAAGAAGGAAGACCCGGGCAACTCACCTCCATCCCTGGGAAAGGGATGGAACACCTTATCGTTGGTGCCATCTTAAGACATATCAAGGATAAGAGGGTCATCAGGGACAGTCAACATGGCTTCACCAAGGGGAAGTCGTGTTTGACCAACCTCATAGCCTTTTATGAAGACGTAACAAGGTCGATTCACGATGGCAGAGCAGTGGATGTGGTCTACCTTGACTTCAGCAAAGCATTTGACACCGTCTCGCACAGCATCCTCACGGCAAAACTGAGGAAGTGTGGACTGGATGATCAGGTAGTGAGGTGGACTGCAAACTGGCTGAAGGAGAGAAGCCAGAGAGTCATGGTCAATGGGGCGGAGTCTGGCTGGAGACCTGTATCTAGTGGAGTGCCTCAAGGGTCAGTTCTGGGACCAATACTATTCAATATATTCATCAATGACTTGGATGAGGGAATTGAGTGTACTATCAGCAAGTTTGCTGATGACACCAAGCTGGGAGGAGTGGCTGACACGCCAGAGGGCTGTGCTGCCATCCAGCGAGATCTGGACAGGCTAGAGAGTTGGGCAGGGAAAAATTTAATGAAATATAACAAGGGAAAATGTAGAGTCTTGCATCTGGGCAGGAACAACCCCAGGTTCCAGTATAGGTTGGGGAATGACCTATCAGAGAGCAGTATAGCAGAAAGGGACCCGGGGGTCCTGGTGGACAGCGGGATGACCATGAGCCAGCACTGTGCCCTTGTGGCCAAGAAGGCCAATGGCATCCTGGGGCATATTAGAAGGGGGGTGGTTCGTAGGTCGAGAGAGGTTCTCCTTCCCCTCTATTCTGCCCTGGTGAGACCTCCTCTGGAATATTGTGTCCAGTTCTGGGCCCCTCAGTTCAAGAAGGACAGGGAACCGCTGGAGAGAGTCCAACGCAGGGCCACAAAGATGATTAAGGGAGTGGAGCATCTCCCTTATGAGGAAAGGCTGAGGGAGCTGGGTCTCTTTAGCTTGGAGAAGAGGAGACTGAGGGGTGACCTCATCAATGTTTATAAATATATAAAGGGTGGGTATCACGAGGATGGAGCCAGGCTCTTCTCGGTGACAACCAACAGTAAGGCAAGGGGTAATGGGTTCAAGCTGGAACACAAGAGGTTCCACTCAAATTTGAGAAGAAACTTCTCAGTCAGGTTGACGGAACACTGGAACAGGCTGCCCAGGGAGGTTGTGGATTTTCCTTCTCTGGAGATATTCAAAACCCGCCTGGACACCTTCCTGTGTAACCTCACCTAGGTGTTCCTGCCCTGGCAGGGGGATTGGACTAGATGATCTTTCGAGGTCCCTTCCAATCCCTAACATTCTGTGATTCTGTGATTCTGTTATTTTTTGAAATAATCTTTATGTATCAGCAGATTTTTCTATAACGAAATTTTTTTTGAAGTTCAATTTTCAAGAAAATGTAAAAAGCCATGAGTTGTAACAGTTTCTGAGTTCTACTCACTAAGTTTCACACTAGACAAAATAGATGAAGTCTAAACTCTCTTGTGAGATCATCAGTAATACCTAAGACAAAAAAACCTGTTTCACCTACCTGCAGTAGACTGAGAAATCAGGTCACGTCTTTGACTATTAACAACAAAAGTATCTCTAAATTGAGTGTCCACTTCTTCCTCCTATCTAGCTTAACAATATTAATTTATTTTTGTCCAAACATCAGTTTAGCAAACATTATTTTGTTCCGCTTTACTGCTTAGTGCATAATCGTGAAGTTTAATATGCCTGTGGTTACACTTTTAAAGTATATAAAAATGATGTAACATTGAAGAATTGCATTAAAGAAGTTAAGAGATGCATTTTTTAGTGAAAGACTCTTAAGCTTAACCTCTTTGTTTAACTTAGGTAAAATCTCATGTGATATGCTCACATTAAATGCAGTTTCATGCAGAACTTTCAAATAATGTTCTTGAAGGCAGGAGAGAAAACTAGAAAAATATCCAGTGGTCAGGATTTGAAGCTAGGCCAATGGGCTGAGTGTATGCATATTCATAAATATATATATTGACAATAAGAACATTTGTGAATTTTCCATAAATGGACAATTTTTAATTGAATTTATTGAATATTTTTCCTAGAATAAACGCTCTTTTTCAAACAAAAAATTATTCAGGGAATTTATAGCGTCTGTGGCATGTCAGAGGTTGCACTAGATGGTCACAGTTTTCCCTTCTGGTATTTTACTCTATGAAATTTATAATAAGATACAGTGTAGCAGAGCTGGAAGAAGTGATACAGATGGGGCAGCTGAACTCCACAAATTCTCAGAGGTAAACAGTTGCCAGCTGGTCACACATCATAACGTTAGGAGGATAGCTTTAGAAGAAGCAATTTTTACACTTCTCAGTTATTTTGGTCTCCTCTCTGCTGTGCTGGATGAAGGGAAATTTTTGCATGTAGCAAAACTGACAGAAATATGGGGCAAATATGGAAAAAAATAAATACAACTAAAACATGTAATAGGTAGTGATAATTTTCCTGCTCGGTTTTGCACGACGATAAAGTGAAGCACCACCACCCCACCACCCACCCATTCCCCCAATACACACACACCAAAACAAAAATACCAAAACCTAAAACCAAAAAAACAACCCAAACAGAATAAACAAACAAAACAATTAGAATGCAAATAATAGATGATCATACAATTTAAAGATCAGTTGAAGAGGCCAGTTAGGAAGGAGCAAACCCAAGACAAAAAGCAAAACCCTGATTGCCTACTGGTAGTTTAACTAACATCAGATAACCCAGTGGCACAGATCACACATGCTGATAGAATCTACAATTTACAATGAGCATGCTTTCTACAGTATTAATCTTCTCCACAGCTACTGCTGTGTGCTTATAATCTGATCACAGTGACATTCCAGTTAAATTCCAAGATCATGTCCAAGACCAGAGACCAGAGGCTGACTCTCACAGACAAGAGTGCTCTGTTCTGGAAGCTCTCTTTGTACCTTTTGAGTCTTTCACAAAATCCCTCTACAGGACGATATGGGAAACATGGAAGACGCATTAAATGTCATCTTCACAAAGACTACAGCTGCTTTGACAACACAACTAGAACCTACGGGCTAACAGCAGCATACCGTCAATATGTCAGTCTGTAACAGATGGGTAGTATTTTATGTCATGTCAATTAGAGATTTGGGGTTTTTTTGTGGGAGAGTGGAAACTAGTTAAAAAAAAAAGTACAGAAATTATGGTTCAGCAACATAAGAATCTTTATTTTCTCTGCCTCAGCACTCACTACACCTGCTGGAGTTTCCACTTTAAGAATGAATTATGCAACACTTAGAGATATCAAGAAGAATTGATATAAATAACAAACAAATTTCAGTTTTGATTAAAAACTTGAAGAGTTACAATTTGCTGTTGCACGTTCGTTTTGAGAGTCACTTTTACTATCTTTGCAACATTAAAATAGCTAATTTATTTGTCTTGTACTCATTTGTCCCTATTTCGCTTTACAAGTTGGTAAGACTAGTTGATGTATGCCAAAAACTAAAGTATTTTTTGCAATATAAATATGCCACTGCTTTATTTATAACAAACAAAATTTCTTTTTTCTTTTTTTCTTTTTTTTTCTTTTTTTCTTTTTTTCTTTTTTTTTTACCTATAGGAAGACAGCAGTGTTACTAGTCAGATAAAATGCTAAATACTATTGATTTTCTAACGACATGGTGTTTGACAGTTCCAGAAACTAAGTAGGAGACTGTGAACGAGATACTGTAAAGTGAAGAAATTATTTTCCCACCCTGATTTATGACAGCATAAGATACTCTGTAGTATACTTTAGCTAAATATGTATTTAACCTGCTTTATTGATACAGTAGCTTAACATTCATAAATCACACAATTTTCAGAGCTGAGAAAAAGAACAGCTAGATAAGACAGGAAATGAAGAGTGGAAGAATAAAACTTCCTATCCCTGCCCTCTCCCAAAGACTCCATTCTGATTTACAAAGTTCATTCAAATGCTTCATTGAAGCTAATTGTATCATTACTCTACTAGACTGTTACTACTGCTATTGTCTTCTAATTGCTCACAGTGTTTTACCGATTTTGTATAAATTACTGGTATTAAACATCCTATTGTGTTCGAATTACTGGTAACAGCCAGCCCATTGTTTTCTAAGCAGCTGTTATATACTTGCATCATAACTGTGGTTAAGTTTGCTCTGTGGGAGCCATGACCTGAAACAGTTGAGCATCATGGGCTTAAAACTGACCACAAAATGTAAGGTCATTGCCTTTGGCTGACAGCACTTTGCACAGGGTGATAAATTCGCGGAGCCCAACAGACAGCAGAGGAGAGCAAGGTGCAAAACTGTGCTTTCGTCTCCCAACCTAAGCCATCTGTTCACAGCTCTGCCCTACTACATTAAAGTTGTCCTGATGGCTGCTCTAACTTGTGATGGCTGGCAGTACTCCCAAGTGTTGAATGTCAAGGCAAGCAATTGCCAGAATACATATGAATATTCTGCCATGCTGCTTTTCTAGGTGTGAGATCCAAACCATGATTAAAACTCTGCTAAAAAGGAGGAATGAGTGAATGGACTTTGACTTTACTTCATTAGGCTGTGGACCAGGCCTCTGTGTACACTGTGTTATAGAGTTCAATTTTGCAGATAAGAGAGAAATTTGCAATAATGACAATAAATAATACAGAATTCTTTTTCCTTCCTTCCTTCCTTCCTTCCTTCCTTCCTTCCTTCCTTCCTTCCTTCCTTCCTTCCTTCCTTCCTTCCTTCCTTCCTTCCTTCCTTCCTTCCTTCCTTCCTTCCTTCCTTCCTTCCTCCCTTCCTCCCTTCCTTCCTTCCTCCCTTCCTTCCTTCCTCCCTTCCACCCTTAAAAACAAAGAATGCCTGGAGAAAAAAAAAAAGTTCTATGTAGTATTTAGACCCAGATCACAGCATTGTCAGTGGAATGTGCAACAGCCTTGTTCAATTAGATAAGAAAATATTGAATGTCTCATTTGATTTAGAAAGCAATATAGCTTAGTAAAGAAATATAGATACATCTGTAAGTATTCGGCAATAATAACAAGGTACTTCTAGTTGAACACCATAAATGCAGATTATGTTCATATTAGAAGAGAGTATCATGAGAGAATTTACATGAGGATTTTAATAATAAAGAACAAAAAATAACAAATTATTATTAAATGCTAGCTTAAAGAAAAATCCAACCAGCAAAATGTCTATATTTGATCTCGTAAACTTTTTTTGCATAAAAATGACTTACATTAGATTTATCATGTAAGTAAGAATGCATATGCATTTCTAAAGTGCCATCTATGACATGAGAAGATACCTTCATAAAAGATGATTTTTTTTTTTTTTAATTCCTTCCATAGTAATTACTAGGAGCTGTATCCTACATCTGGTAAAAATTCACTGGACTACAACAATAACAAGACTGTTTTGTGAGAAATACACAAAGCAACTGTTACAGTTATAGTTTGTACTAGCTAATGTAGATATAGTACTTAATTCGAAGCTGCTATGTTTGTTTACTTCATAAAAGGATACATCAGACCCTAAATAGACTGTCTAGCTGGGAGGAAAGGCATTTATTTCCCATTAATTGATTTTTGTTTATTTGAACTGAGGACCTTAATTACTCTTGATGAACCACTTTTCTGTGCCTCCAAGAACCCCCACTTTTTGTTTTGTAGACTAAGCGGGAAACTTCTGTGGAAGTCAGACTCTTTGAACTTTGCAACCCCTTTCTAGACCTGGGCACTTCCCTCTGCTTAATGGTTTATAAAACATACACTGTCAGTATTCGATCACATTGTATCTATCACTTAATCTTTCATTTTGACAACCAGGAACATTTTGGAATTCAGCATCTTTCAACACAGAGACATCCTACCTGCATTTCCCCACCTTCCATGGAGAGCTCAGTGCAGATGTCTCATTTTTCTTTAAAACTACTGCTTCCTCAGGAGTGTTTTTAGAAAACCTGGGAATTCAAGACTTCATAAGGATAGAGTTGTACTGTAAGTAACATGAATGATGGTTATTATTATTATTATTATTAATTATTATTATGGCTTTCAGTTGGATTAATTTACAATTAACTTAAAGGGGGAATATTTTAAAACTGTTCTCTGGTTTTATTACTGTTACTGCTGCTATTGGACCTTTATCATTCTCTCAAAAATCCTAGCACTGAGACGACACATATATCCATTCGAAGATAATTTCTGCCCCAGAGTGCTCTTAATATAAGAGCACAGCAACCAGCCTCTAACTGCTCAGACTGTTCCTCCTTCCCTTGATCACTGCACCCCTATTACCAAATTCTCTCCTTCCAAATTTTAAGGCCAGGTATAACATGTGACTGCTGAGAGATTCACTTAGTCACAATGTGTGACTCAGATTTTGTGGCACAATATCCTAGCTTAGTCACACATTCTCATAATTATTTTTCCTGTTTGTGGTTTTGGTTTTTTGTTTGTTTTTAATTTTCTGTGTATATACCCAAGTCTTTAGACTTCTGTACATGAATAAATTTTTGTTGCACAAGAGAAAATTAAATATCTCACTAAATTCAGTAAGATGAGTAATGTAGAATGAAAGCTTTATCTTAATTGACTAAATGTTTCAGTGTTATGTTGTTCTTTATTAAAAGGGAGAATATTTAAAATGATGAGGATTGTTTCAAAAAGCTTTTGGATTCATTTCAAATGTCACATCAGCTGAAAAGTCTTATACTTGACAGGTGGCTCTGAGAGCTCTTTAGATCTCTTTTTGCTTGGGATTAGGCAGTTCCTAATTTTATTGCAAATCCATTGTGTTATCACACTCAAATATCTTCCAGAGAAGAGTAAAAATAAATATATATATATATATAATATGTATGGCATATTACAAACTATTAATATAGATTTTTTTTTCCTTAAAAAGTAAAATATTCAGCCTGCTTAGTTTTTTGGCCAGTACTAATCTTAGGTTGTTGAAACAAACAGGAAAACACCTACTGTGTTCTACTGTAGGCAGTTTAATTACAAAATAGTGAGTAATGCTTAATCAATTTTGTTTGTGTTATCTCAAACAGTAGTGCTGTATTTGAAAGATACCCTGTTTTCAACAGTGTTTTTACCATGTTTATCAAGAATATGCACTACCTTCTGTTAAAGTTCTGTGAACAGCTGAAAGCACATTATAACCTCACTGCCACACAACACAGCGTACTGTGTCAGCACTTCACTGGAGAGTCTCCGAAGCAATGGTGATATTCTTGGGTGACAAATTATTTTCCAATTTCAACATAAACAGTTAAATCATGGACATTTTAAAATAATGCTTCTGCAAACTAGATTTATTTAGACAATTGGCACAACACCATAACTCTTTTTTCAGAATAATAATTTGCAGAAAAATTCATATCACTTGTGCCATTTATTCACAAGAATCCAAACTACTGTATATTTATGGTTTTTTGTATGACTTGTGATTAGTGAGGCATGAAAGAAAGTGAAAGGCTGAATTAGTCTGTATTTTTAGCATAAAAAAAAATTAATCTCATTATCTTGTAGTACATAGAGATATTTCTTCACTTCCAGGAACTTCCTAATTCATTCAATAGAGAGACCTACTCTTTGTTGAATGTCATATGTGGGATTGTTTGTAATGGAGCCTGTTTGTTTGCACTGGGGGTAATATTGGTCAGAAATAAGCAACATGCATTGCATTCACAAGTACCTTTTTCAAAAAAAAAAAAAAAATCACCTTGAGCATTTCATATTTTATAGAATCATTGAGATTTCATCATCATATACTCCTACAATAGACATGAATGTAAATCACCGACATACACTTCATATTCTGTTAATATTTCCACATAAATCAATGTCTTTGTTTGATTTGTGTAATAAATAACAATAATGAGAATGTCAGATGTCACTGTTTAAGATCAGGATGTGTTCAAAATGGTTTAAAACTCATTATGTCATTAGTATTTGGCATTCCGTACTTGCAAACTCAATAATTTTTCTTAACATTTTATTGATTGTTCTCAAGCTTTATATCTAATTCTTTTTTTTAATGAAAGAATGACTTTTAGAATGTTAAGTCTAACTATGCCAAAACAAATGTGTCAGATCAAGAATCTTAACAGGAAATGTGAGATTTAGTGCTGTTTGTTTTATGAGGTTATAAACACTGCAGTGCATCTGTGTATTATATTCTAGAAAGCTATTGCAAAAATGGAGGTGTGCATCCTAACTTATTTTAAAACACAAAGGAAGTAAATTGTCTTGAAGAAGATACTTGATCTTCTGTTTTTTCCACAGAATTATAAAAACCTTAAGTCTTTGAATTTTTGTCTGAGTTCCTGTAATCTTCTGCAGAAGTAGTTATTGAAATCAACAATGCTTATTGAACTTTGAGTAGTACGTTCTATTAAATACTTATATGACCCCAGGTTACATCCTCTAGCTGAAAGTCTCAGTAACTATTTTATATGATCTGAGTGCTCACTGAAGGATTGTTTCCTATTTAGAAGCAACGAGTTTAACAGAAATTTAAGGTAGGATTGGGAACACTATAGTGTGTCAATTTGGATGGTCTTCTGCGGTTGCTTTGGAAATAGTTCTGAAGAGTCCAATATGCCACTGCTCTTGGTTTTTGTCTGCCCAAATTCACATCTTATTGTCCAGGATAAGTGGAATTCAGTTGCTTTATGGAAAGTGTTTGGGGTTTGTTTTCTGTAGCATATTACTCGATAATCACTTTCTTCTTCTTTGTGTGATGCTCAGCCACAATACTTTGGATGGTACTCAGTGACTGTGCTTTCTGTTAGTCATTGTAACCAGGGCAGCCACTGACCGTTTTCCATGATTGCCATCAGCTGCATCTTCTGCTCCACTTTGCCAATCTATAGCTGTGCTGTGACTATGTTTGAATGCATTAGGGCCACGAAAGTCCCTGCAATGTTTGGAAATTTTTTTTAGTAATACCAAGGTAGATAGGGCCCATGAATTATTTTTGCACCAGAAAAGAACTCCTGGATGTACCCTCCCCTGCTACCTAGGAAATGACCGAAGCGATCTTTTCCTCTGTCCTTTGTTGCAAGAGGACAAATTTTAGAACTCAATCAGCATCTCTCTGTGTCCTGTGGCATATCTCCTACAGGTAAATTGACCACTGTGTTTTTAATTGCCAAATTTCTTCCAAATTTGTAGTGTCATTGATTTAAGCAGAATTATTTAAAATATTATAGAACATTTAGTGATTATTTTTTCAGTTTTTTGACATATTCTGGTCAATCTTTAGGCACTCCAATGGATGGCTATATAGTCATTCTTGTTATCTAGGCCTTCATCTCTGGAACTTCTGGGGTTGGTTTCCTTTTTTCCAAGATTATATCAGTTTTTAGTGGTACTAACATAATTCGTTATTTCAGTGGTTATTTCAAAATCTTTATTACATGTTTTCTTGCCTTTAAAATCTAAACAGTAATATTAATTAACAGATCTCTCATTCTGATATGCTGTTTAATAGGCACATTCAGTGAGTTCAAAGCAGAATTTGTGTTTTCAGGCTTCATTCCAACAGTATCCAGAGGATTACAAAGACCTCCCTACAGAAGGTAACATTCAGCAGAAATTCTCTTTGCTAAATCACATGGAGTTTCTGTTGCTTTTGTTCTCCTACTGTGGGTACTGAGCTCTCAACTTTGTCCAAATGAAACAAATTTAGCCTAAAATTCATTTTACTGAGGAACTGGTTTTAGACATCAGTTGTTTATTATTATTTTATAAAACACTGGTGAATTTTAAGCAGAAGATATAATTTGTTACAAAGGGTATTCTATTTAAAAATTGCATAGAATGCCTTATTTTATTTGGAAAGACAAATGCTTTGTGGTTTTATCATTTTACTTTTCTCTCACAAGTTCAACTGTCATAGAAAAATACTTTATAGCAATCAGATTCAGGGCTTAAGGGATTGAAGCATGTGGCATTACTCAGGCTAAAGGCTGGCCAAAGTGGATCTGAATGTTATAAAATGTCCAATATATCTTTTAAAAGTGAAAAGCAAATAAAAATATATGGGTTTTTAATCAGTAAATTCATATCTTGAAAATGTTGTTTCAAGTTGATTTATTTTCCTTGACTACTTCTGTTTGTTTTGCTTTTCCCTCAGAGTTCAATGACATGAATGAGAATCTTTCTCTTGGAGTCATGGAAACTTCTCAGACCTCTAGTCCTTTAATCAAATCCTTAATAATTCAAAATGCTACTAATCCCTTGTTTAGGGATTATTTATTTTCATACATGATTGTCCTTAAATAAGTGGAAGAAGCAGTTTCAGAGAGAATATTAATAATTTTCAGATCTTCAATTTCTGGCATTTTCCTCGTCTTATTACTTTGACCTGAAAAGATTCAGTTATGATTTTCTAAGCAAACTATAAAACCATGTAAGGTGAAAGTTGCTTAACTAATGATCCAATTATATTTACTATACACATAGTGTTATAAACTACATCAACATTTGCCCTCTGATCTTTGTGGAGATGTGTGAATAGACCGTAGAAGATGTTGATTGGGTTATAGTGGTGATAATTAAATATGGTTGACAATAGTAATCAATTAGCACGTAAGCAGGAGATATTTTTAATCCAAACTGAAATACAACAAAGACAATACATTTCTTTGTCTCTTGACTACTATGATTTCTAGGGGTTCCTAAACAGTTTGATTTTCAGGCTGTTGGCAAATCATTGTTCTCACTGCCAGTGAGTGAAAAGAATGGACTTTGGGGATAGCCCAATGAAGTAAACTTTTCTCCTAAAATTATCAGTCTTATCTCATGAACTAGTAGGCTAGGCCTTGAAGTACCTTGTTCTGCCACTTAATGATTTTGTCACCCAATTAACTATGAAATAATTTGAATGTCCTTTATTATTCTCATCTTTCTAGCTCCATCTGAAGTGATTTTTTCATTCGATGTTGGAAATGGACCTAGTGAAGTAACAGTGCAATCACTCGCTTCCTTAAATGATAACCAGTGGCATTATGTGAAGGCTGAACGAAACATCAAAGAGGCATCCTTACAAGTAGATCAGCTTCCTCAAAGGTCTCACAGTGCTCCACCTGATGGGCATATTCGCTTGCAGCTCAACAGCCAGCTTTTTGTAGGTATGCACTCATTTAACAAAATCTTTCCTAGTTATCATCACAAAAACATGAAAAGGGAAAAAAAATTAAAAAGGAAGAAAAAAGATGACATGGCAACTAGGTCTTCTGAAAACAGTTTGCATGAGGTGAGAGCCTTCATGAAAAATCCATGGAGATGTAGCTCTACTTTGAGATTACAAATTTGGTGCCTTAGCCTATAGTTACTACTGAACAAGTTTTCAATCATAAATGTCTTCTTCTGAGACTTGTTTGAAGAGCAATGAAAGGATCTCCATATGCACCTTTTTTTTTTTAAGAGAATGTCATCTGCTAAAGGAAGATGTGTTACTTCTGTAATTTCAGGGAAATTTTGTTGTCTCTCTTCATCCACAACTTCTCAGGTTGCCCAGAAAAGTTGTGAATGTTCCAGCATCGGAGGTGTTAAAGGTCAGGTTGGAGAGGGCTTTGCACAACCTGGTCTAATGAAAGATGTCCCTGGCTATGGCAGTGGGGTTGAACTAGATAATCTTTAAAGGTTCCTTCCAATCCAAACCATTTTGTGATTCTATGAATCTGTGATCTCCTCCTCTGCCTTTTGCTAACACATTTAATGAAATAATCAGACCGTGTTTACTTAGTATTGGAAACAAGAAGCAATTATTTGCTTTCACACTACAATGAAAAATCCAGATCTGTTCTGTTTAAATTGTGAAAGCTTCAGCAGAAGAGATTTAATGGAATATTTCTGCCTTTGTACTTTAGCAAATACAACATTAATGTATTTCAATAAAACACTGGGAAAGCAGAAATGGAACAAGAAAAAAAAAGTTAATTTAGCTGTTACATAGACCTATGTAGAACTATGTGATTTACATTATAGTGGTCTTACTGTAATATCATCATATTATTAATTTATTAGTTTCTGGTGTATGTGTATGGGATATAGTATAACAGCAAGTAAAGTCTGCCCTACTTTTATACAGAACTTTATCCAGATGTTGTGAGACACACTGTATTAAATGAATATATGTTTTAATTGCTGTATGTGAAGGAGGAGAACAGTTGTGAGGAATAGTGTTCTGAAACTGTAGCCACAGAAACTGTGAATCCTTATGAAAATGTTAAACGGGAGGGAACCCTTGTATTCTGGGATCAGAATTCTGACCTGTGCTTAAAAAGGCATCAAAAGTAGAAGATGGACCCTAAACCAAACATTGAAGAATTTTATATTTTGATTAAATCATGGAAGAGGATTCTATAACAAAGAAGATATCCAAGGTATTAGCTATAGTGGAGTTATGACAAGTCTTAAAATTAATTTATATTTACACTAATGGACTATAACTATTAAGGACTAGGAGATTTCTGATTACTATACCACAATAAATTATATTGCTGTCCTCTAACTTAACATATAACTGCTATTATATGAACAGTTGAAATTAGATCAGTTTGAATTTACATGGACTAATCTGTGAAGCAAAACTAAAACACAGTCTAATTCTACAGGTGTTTATGATAATATCAAGTGTAATCATTTTTCTAATGATTTTGACTATTAATTGATCTCTGCTTCTTCTAACACTTCTCCCAAACAATCTACTACTGTACTAACCTGTATTGACAGTTTCACTTTCTGGGAATTTTTTATGAAGTAATTTACCATTCGTTGAACAGAGTGATATTTTATCACATAATATGACAAATTCTACTGAATTTGTACACATCCATCTCCTGTAAGCTGGGAAAAATTTAATGAAATATAACAAGAGAAATTGCAGAGTCTTGCATCTGGGTAGGAACAACCCCAGGTTCCAGTATAGGTTGGGGAATGACCTATCAGAGAGCAGTATAGCAGAAAGGGACCCGGGGGTCCTGGTGGACAGTGGGATGACCATGAGCCAGCACTGTGCCCTTGTGGCCAAGAAGGCCAATGGCATCCTGGGGTGTATTAGAAAGGAAGTGGTTAGCAGGTCGAGAGAGGTTCTCCTTTCCCTCTACTCTGCCCTGGTAAGGCCAGATCTGGATTATTGTGTCCAGTTCTGGGCCCCTCAGTTCAAGAAGGACACGAAACTGCTGGAGAGAGTCCAGTGTAGGGCAACAAGGATGATTAAAGGAGCAGAACATCTCCTGTATGAGGAAAGGCTGAGGGAGCTGGGTCTCTTTAGCTTGGAGGAGACTGAGGGGTGACCTCATTAATGTTTATAAATATGCAAAGGGTGAGTGTCACGAGGATGGAGCCAGGCTCTTCTCAGTGACAAACAATGATAGGACAAGGGGTAATGGGTTCAATCTGGAACACAAGAGGTTCCACTTAAATATGAGAAGAAACTTCTTCACAGTGAGGGTAACAGAACACTGGAACAGGCTGCCCAGGGAGGTTGTGGAGTCTCCTTCTCTGGAGACATTCAAAACCCGCCTAGACACCTTCCTATGTAGCCTCACCTAGGTGTTCCTGCTCTGGCAGGGGGATTGAACTAGATGATCCTTTGAGGTCCCTTCCAATCCCTAACATTCTCTGATTCTGTGATTCTGTGGTTCTGTGATTCTGTGATTCTGCGATTCTGTTTGGAGCTGACAATTTGATTTATCTACAAGCAAGCTGTCTAGCTTGTTTTCTTCAGACAATGTTCAGGTGAATGATTGTGTTAGAAGAGTGATTCTGTTATTTTGCTTCTGACATTGTTGGTTTTTTTCCTCCATGAAAATTCTTGAAGGTCCTTGGAGTAAAAGGAAATAGCTTTCACTATAGTACTGTGTACCTTGAAGTCCTTTATGAGTTTGTACAATTATTTTGAAACAATTTGGAGCAGAACTAATAAAAATGGCATTTGTTTAATTTTATTCAGTCAAAACAGTGTTTTTGAAGTGCTACATGATAAATGATAGTGATTAATTTGAATCACTTGTGTCACACATTTCCTGAATATAATTTGTAAGGGTTTGTTATAACTGCAGCAAGGTATTTTTTCTAAGTAATATGTTTCTGCAGCTGCAATAATGTCATGTTGGTCAATACAGTCTCTAGTTATTTTGGGTTAGAATTAAACCAGTCCTTAGCATAATGCAACTATTTATAACTCCCAATTATTTATTAGAAATTTTAATCTCTTCAGTTAAATATAATTTTCTTCAGTGGAGGGAGTAATGAAACACTGTTTGACTACTTCCACTGACAACCCACTCATACAGACTCAGGCTTGTCTACTCAAGCCAGCGAAAGGATTTAGAGAAAAATGAAAGATATGGTGGCCTAACACCAGCAGAGGCACTCTGCAGAGATCAGCTTATATACAGCATACCTGTCATAGTTAACCATCAGTCAGTTAATAACATACTAGGACTGTGATCTCTTCAGATTAAAACACTCTTTTCTTCTTCTCTTCTCTTCGCTTCACTTCACTTCGCTTCGCTTCTCTCCTCTCCTCTCCTCTCCTCTCCTCTCCCCTCCCCTCCCCTTCCCCTCCCCTCCCCTCCTCTCCTCTCCTCTCCTCTCCTCCCCTCTCCTCTCCTCTCCCCTCTCCTCTCCTCCCCTCTCCTCTCCTCTTCTCTCCTCTCCTCTCCCCTCTCCTCTCCTCTCCCCTCTCCTCTCCTCTCCTCTCCCCTCTCCCCTCCTCTCCCCTCTCCTCTCCTCTCCCCTCTCCTCTCCTCTCCCCTCTCCTCTCCTCTCCTCTCCTCTCACCCTCTCCTCTCCTTTCCCCTCCCCTCCCCTCCCCTCCCCTCCCCTCCCCTCCCCTCCCCTCCCCTCCTCTCCTCTCCTCTCCACTCCTCTCCTCTCCTCTCCCCTCCCCTCCCCTCTCCTCTCCCCTCCCCTCTCCTCTCCCCTCCCCTCCCCTCTCCTCTCCTCTCCTCTCCTCTCCTCTCCTCTCCTCTCCTCTCCTCTCCCCTCTCCTCTCCTCTCCTCTCCTCTCCTCTCCCCTCCCCTCTCCTCTCCTCTCCTCTCCCCTCTCCTCTCCTCTCCTCTCCTCTCCTCTCCTCTCCTCCTCTATACAAAAAAAAAAAATTAAAAAAAACAAAACACAAAAAAACCAAACCAAAACAAACACTTAATTTCTGCGTGTTACTGCTTTCTGAATGAACAGAAATATGCATTATTGCTTGATGTCTTACTGTGCAAAATCCTTGGTTCCCATTAAAAGCTTCAAGAGCTCACTCTAATTACTTGACAAAAAAAGAAATCAGATATGCTTTTAAAGCTATTAATTAAAATTTTCAAGTGCATAAGCTTGTATCTTGGAAATTCATAGAAGACTGTTCAGAGGCTGTAAAAAATAAGGAAGTTTTTACACTGTAATTCTTTTAAATTTTTAAATGCTCAGATGGATTTATTTCAGGTGGGACGGCATCCAGGCAGAAAGGATTTTTGGGATGTATCCGTTCGTTACAGTTGAATGGAATGGCTCTTGACCTGGAAGAGAGAGCAAAGGTAACTCCAGGAGTTGAACCAGGCTGTCCTGGACATTGTAGCAGCTATGGTAACCTATGTCACAATGATGGAAAATGTAGAGAGAAATACAGTGGATTCTCCTGTGACTGCACTTTCTCTGCCTATGCTGGACCATTCTGTAAGAAAGGTAAGAATGTCTTTTAGCTTCATCAATTATTGAAAACGGGACCAGGACAATACAGTCCAGATCAAGGTCTTTACAGCCCTTTAAAGATATGTTTAAATGCTTGCAAAATACTTGTGCTTTACTTAACATAGGGAAATATTCAGTTGAATTTGTTCAGTAACTGTAAGTTTTGTTAAACACTGTCTTCCAGAGATATGTTCAACTTATACTATTTAAAGTAGAAATCATATTCTCTGAGAGGATCAGCATCTTTTCTTTAATGTTGCACAATTATTTTGATTTTTTTTTGCATTATACTAAAGCTAGGAACCAAATCTTTATGAATAAACTTTTGTATTTGTTGTCTTTCAAGTCTTAATAGCAAAATTAAGAATAAATTTAGAAAACAAACCAAGAAGCACATGAACTTTAAGCTTCTTTTTAATGTAAGAAGAAAGCGAGATTATCAGACAGGACTGAGTGCATGTTTTCAGCCATTTTAAAGGAGTTCTTTGGTGATGGTATCATACCAGAGATGATCACAAGCTGTCGTTTGAATTTTAACGATAGAAGTTTATCTAGAACTTTTGGTAATTCTGATCTCCTAAAAATTATTTGCTTCCTCCATGTACTAAAGGCATCCTGCAAAGAACTCAGTGGCTTAAATGCAAAAACTTCATGCTCCTCTAAATTAGTGAGCACATCCAGCCAGTCACCATTGCCACTACAAGGACTTGTGTAAAGTCCATCATATCTATCATTGTCGAGCTAATGCCACTGAGTAAGGTATGACACTTTCCTCCTCCTGTGCGAACAGAAGAGACTAATGGTCACACTCCGTGTTTGTTTGTCTGCAGGGCAGAGTGGCACTTGTTGCTGGAATCGTGAGATGACCTATAGTAATAACTTTCAGTTACCTTCTGTCAAAGATACTGAACCAGATTACAGAAATTTCTAGAGTTTTTTTTTCCTGAAATGTGGAAATTGTCTGTGAAAACAGGATAGTCTAAGACAGTTACTTTTAGCAGAAAATGGCTGTGACATATCTCAGAGATACAGAGGCCCTTTATAAGCAATTCATCCACAAGAAGATAATAAACCAGTTTGTAGTGTCCTTTTCTTTCTCTCACCTGACCAGTCTCTTTTCCCACATATGTGTTTCAGGTATGGCCAAGCTTAACCAATATGTTAGGTTTCAAACTGCTGCACCCTTTTCTCTGTAGGAGCAGTACACATACAAGAAAGGATATATTGGACTTGAGGACAAGGATAAACAGGAAGAAAGCAGAAAGCACGTTTAATATTAGACAAAAGCAGCATTTCTTCATGCAACGGATATTTGAGACACAAGTCTGACTGGGCTTTTGCTCTAGCCCAGATTGGATCTTATTTTTCTCTATAGGTCTAAATACTAGTTCCACTTACATTTCTTTTTCAGCTTTATCACAACAGTTAAGAATACATTTTTTTCTGTTCTCTGGAGCTTTAGTCTTGCTTTGCATGATATTTAAAAACTGAATTGCTTTTTGTTTCAGAGATCTCTGCCTATTTTGGGACTGGCACTTCTGTGACTTACAATTTTCAAGAATACTACACCGTAGCTAGAAATGCTAGTTCCCATGCTTCTTCCTTCTATGCTGACATGACACTGAACAGGGAAGCAATTACATTTGCCTTCCGAACAACACGGACACCAAGCTTACTGCTTTATGTCAGCTCCTTCTACAAAGAGTACCTCTCAGTCATTCTTGCGAGAAACGGTAAGTGTCGGGATAGGTCATAGCTGCCAACTCAGATTCACTCTGATTCCCAGGCCTGAATTACAAACTAAGCATTGTCTTATTGTTGCTTTAAATAGTATATATTCATTTTTCAGCTACACCAAGCAATGCTTTCCACATGAAAAACATTTCACCTACTGTAACTTCAACTTTTATGACTGTTTTTTGGTTGGTTGGTTGTGGTTTTGTTTGTTTGTTCTGTTTTGTTTTGTTTTTAAATCATGTTGGCAAAGCTATTTCTGGAAGGCTTTTAGAAATGTAGTTAAATGTTTTGAATTAATTTAAAAAAAACCTTTGAAAGTAAACTCAAAATGTATCTGATCTGTCTGCTACTCGCATGGCATACTAATTGCCATCCTAATGATAATAATGAAATAAGCTACATTTGAAAGTACATTATCCATTTTTCAAATTAATCAGATGTCATTTCTTTCAACTAATTTCATAAGCTACTTATATACCTATGAAAATACATATACTGTACCTGATATTTCTATTTAAGCTCAACATTAGACGTTAGTTGGATCTTTCTTTTTCATTCTTTCTTCTCTGACTAGATAATTGCTGGTGTTTTGCGGGTTTTTGTTTGTTTGTTTGTTTTCATTAAAAAAGCCCACAGAGTGAGTTAAGTCTTTGAGTTTATCAAAGACTCTTTGCAGTCACAGTGGTTCTGAACTCAGAGAAGTTTCTGTGCTTTCCCAAATACAGATTTGGGTTTAGAATAACTGTAGTATACTTCCCATCATGTAAGGTGAAACACATTTTACTCATGACTGTCCTGGGTCTGGCCTGAGTGTTGCTTTCCAAAGGATGAGTAGAAAGCTGTAGTCCATCTACAGCTGGGAGAGAATCTCTCAGAGGGAAACCAGGCTGCCTTTGTGTTCTGCTATGAAAGGCTCTCTGTGTGACGATATGTGTATAGACAGTATGCTGGGAGTTAAAAACAAGAAATGGAAAGTGAGCTAGAAACTGTTAACTGCACCGTATTGATTGTCAGTTGGTCTGAGATTTGCAGGTTCACACAGTGTGAACATTAACCAGGAACAGTACTTGTAAGGTACTGGTTTTATTTGCTAAGTCACATTGTTATGAGCTACCAGATTGAATCTTTCTCAGATTAATTATAAAGGTACTTACTAAAATTTAATCACAAATTTTAACTAATTATTCAGATTTGTGACAGTTTGTGGCTATCTTTGCCACTGCATCCTACTTCTAACATTGCTACTACATATCCTGTTGCCTTCTTTCATTTCTCACTTATGTCAACTTCTTGTAGTTAATTACTTAAATAAATCATACATCCGTTTTGCTCTTCAAACACACCGGTGAAGCAGGAGGCATCGTATATGATCTACGCTGCCCGTTGTGTATGTAATGTACTATACCTTTTGCTCTATTTCTCCTTGCAGGAACTTTACAAATCAGGTACAAGCTAGATAGCCATCAAGATCCTGACATCTTCAGCATCAATATCAAAAACATGGCTGATGGACTACTGCAACATGTGAAGATTAACAGAGAGGAGGAAATACTCTTTGTAGAGGTAATTCAGACAAAAAAAAGAAAAGAAAAAAAAAGGTAGATTATAATAAAAATAGAGGATCCAAAGCAAAATGAAGAAAATTATTACAACGTGATTACCCCAAATAAACTGTGTTTTAATATTTCAAGTAAATAAAGTTAAATGTTATCAGACTCATGAGGCACAGTGAAAGTCTGTATTAAACAATCACTTTGGTGTTCATCTTGTTTCTTTCAAAAGGTCAATACCTCCTCAATATTTTACATGATAATACGATTAATATTTTGACGATTAAATTGTTATGATTTTTGAAATGTATATGACTGATGTCATCTGGGTTGGGTCCTGCATTTTGTTTTTCATTTAAAATTACATATGAAGCTACAGTACAAACACATTACCATCTGGATAATAATTTAAGCCTATTTGTCTAATTTTCTTTGTTCCCTTTTACATCAAAGGAACATGACTATTAAGGAAAATATTTTTGTTATTTTTGGGGGAAAATTTGATGATAAAACAGTAATATTTCTTTTGCTAATACTAGATACTAACATATAAAGAAGTCTAAATTTTTAAACTTAAAATTAAAAAAACCTGTCGGCAACAAGTTAATATTTTGAGGCTAGAGCTGAGCGTGCTTAATTATGTATAGGCACAAGGCTTGAAGGCAAGTAGTTCTAGAGGTACCCTGGAAGGTAGGACATTTACAGCATAATATTTGATATTTATGAACTAAATGTTGAGTGCCTTTTTTTAATTAGTAGAGACTTTTTCATGTTTTTGAAGGTTTAGAATTTTTGTTAGTCTTATAGATGGAAAAGAATGAGTCAACCAAACCGATAGTTAAATAAAGGCTCATTAAGTGGAATACTTAAGTGTCACAGCTATCATCAGTCATCTGAGGAAGCTGATCATCTATTTCCTGATTAGTTTCTATGATGTAATTAACAAATGCCTTCCTCAGCTGCTTTTATTTTTAACCTTGGTATTATCTGATTTTTTTGCAAACTTTGGCTAATATCTCTCCCATTATTCTACTTTGTTCTTCGCTGCACCATTCTGCAGGTTAACCAGAATGAACGAATGAAGTTTGTTCTGTCTTCAGGCACAGAATTCAATGCAATCAAGTCTCTCACACTTGGCAAGATTTTAGGTAAGTGGAACACAAGAAGGTTGTCTAAATCATAGATCAAAATGTTGTCACGGCACATAAAAAGTAATAACCCTAATTTCATTGAAAGACATTTGTTGTCTTGGATTTAATTAGGCACTGATTCAAAATCAAGGTAGAAACAAATGCAATTATGGTAAGTATTTCCTAAAAAATGATCAGCCAGGTTCCATTAAAAATAATTTCACAATTCTCACTCTCATTTTACAATCAAGCATTATGAAACACCACTTTTTTATTTTTTTTTTTACTCTCAGAAAGAAAATCACTATGAAATAATACATAAATATCATATAACACTATTAATTGTGTACCATATTTGAAAAAATTTCTGTAACTAGATTTTGACGTAAACAGTTAGGGACAAAGTGATATCAACAAAACTTTGTTGGAGTTACTTTTTGAAAACAAATTAAGCTATGACAAAATATTTAGCTAGTGATGATTCACCAAAAACTGTCTGTTTCTCTTTACCAATGATCTCAATGGAATTTATGTACCTAGAATTACCATTTCATCAATTTTGTTAAAAAAAAATAGCCTTAAGTAAATTCACAAGATCTTATAATTTTTGTGCTTGTCACATTGAGAAAACTCAATGATAGAGGAGGATGCAGTGCTTGTGAAAAGTTAAAGGATGTTTCTCTTTCTTTTACAGTAATTTAAAGTTGGTGTTGCTACATTCCCATATGAAATAAACGTCCATTTCACATTCTTCCTCTAGTAGCACTTTCTGTTACAACAATATGAGAACAGAGCTGGTGTAGTTTGTGATATAGTTTATGAATAAGGCTATACTGAATTTTCACCATTTTGTAGTTAGACTGATCACTTTCACTCTTCCAACAGTGGTCTTGAGTTAAGTGTAGAATAAATAAGTTTATCAAAGTACAGATTATTGAAAAAATGATGATATCTTTTATAAATCTTAAATATTTATAATTTCATATGGAACACATTACTGAAAACAATTATTTTTAATTCTTTAATTCTGTTTAATACAAGTAAATTTTAATGGAAATTATGAACCATATTCTAAAACCAGATTTGGGAAATGAACTGCTTACCCCTCTAACTCTTTGGTGCTTCTAAATGCCAGTAAATGACCTGCAAAAGAGTAGTTGTTTCCCATTCTTTAAAAGTCTCTTTAAGTATGCTAAAGCGTTAAGAAAGGCTTTTTTTAGAAATAAATTAAAAAAACTCTGATAGGTGACAGAAGAAATTTAGTTTTCATCTCAACTTAGGATAGACAATATTTTTTTAATCTCACTCTCCCACGCTTATAGGAGCTATTTTCATATTTATATAATGCCTACCCTAAACCAGAAATTTGAAGAAATGTTTTCTTCATGTTCAGTTGTATGTGGTTTAGTTTAGAGGAATTTTAGTACTACGTACCTGAAGTGCCCCTCCAGAATCCATATATCTATCACTCTTTGTATAGTACCTTTGGAAATAACAGGTTGGGTAAATCAATGTTTTTGCCATTGTAACAGACCCAGAAAAACTGTCCTGTTTATGACAGCAAAAAACACTGTCATGGGTTCCTAAAGAATCTTCTACTGTCAAGCAAAGCATTATCTGAAATATTCCATTATGCAACTGGGTGGGAGGCAGTAAGTCTCCATCAGTTTCTGTCTGACCTCTATCTACATTCAAACAATGTAAATCCAAAACAAAATGTGTATGAAATTAATTTTCTACTTTCTTCTGAGTAAAAATTAAACTCTATCACACATATGTGTGCATGCATGCACATACAAATGTGTACAAAACTCAGTTCCAAATATACCCTCTCCTATATATAATCTTGACTAGAAAAGAGGACTTAATGAAATCTTAATCTCAATGTCACAGTAGAGAAGTATAATTAAGATGATTTCTGACCTATCATTGTTTAGAAAATTAAATATGCAGGGGAATGAATTGAGAGAGTTTTGAATGTGATATTTCAAATGTAATTAATTTAATAATCTGATGTCTAAGAATATAGAATCACAGAATGTTTTCAGTTGGAAGGGACCTTAAAATATCACCTAGTTCCAATGCCTGTGCCATGGGCAGGGACATCTTTCACTAGATCATATTGCTCAAAACCTCCTACAATCTGACCTTGAACACTTCCAATGATGAGGCATCCACAGCTTTTTGAGGAAACCTGCTCCAGTGACTCACCAAAAAAAAAACCAAAACAAACAAAACTCCTTATGTTGAACCTAAGTCTAACCTCTTTCAATTTAAAATTCTTACCCCTTGTCCAGTCATACAGAGGCTTGTAAAAGATCTCTCTCTGTCTTTCTTATAAGCTACCTTTATATATTGCAAGGCTGCAATAAGGTCTTCCTGGAGCCTTCTCTTCTCCAGGATGAACAATCCCAACTTTATATATATATATATATATATATATATATAAAATATAATAACATACATAAAGTGATAATTGTTTTCATAATTATGGTAACCAAATGCTATGTAGCTTAAAACGTATCAAATAATGAACATTAAAGATCATATTTACAGTGTTTAAAAAGAAATCCTAGTTGTTGTTTACTTGTGATTGTTTGGAAAACTCACAGTGTAGGTGACCTGTTTTCTTACTGGAAAAATAACTAAGGACCTCTAAACAGAGATGTACATAATCTTTGAAATATAGATTTCCTTTATAGAACTCACAGTCCAGAAAAAAGCTGGTGTGTAGAATTGCACAGAGAATGGAAAAGAGAATGATTGTTTAAGCCTAACTCTAAAGCAATATTAGTTGAA
Source organism: Caloenas nicobarica (assembly GCF_036013445.1). Lineage (NCBI taxonomy): Eukaryota > Metazoa > Chordata > Aves > Columbiformes > Columbidae > Caloenas > Caloenas nicobarica. Next base: position 51,335,896 of record NC_088284.1, read on the forward strand.
ATATAAACTACTAGAAGAAAATTGTTTGAAATATTTCAAAATCCCACAAATCGATAATAAAGTTGAATTGGGAATTTGTAATGTTTTGAAGCGTAGTAGCCTATTGCAGTCATGCTCACATAAGTGCCGTACTCCAATGACCAGTACAGAACTAAAGGTTTTGCTTTCTCTGTTATGAAATTCCATACCAAAGCTTGCATCAATTTACTTAAAAATCTATTTGATGCAATGTAATGAAATGCACATTTTTAGGCAAATAGTCTCTTTTGATCAGGACCAATGTTGTCTCTTCCAAAGAAACCTCACTGTTATAGAAGTGAAGAGGTAGAAATTTCTTCAGTTATATGATGGCTTTGCATCTTCACAATAGTGTGAAGCATAGAGTTGCAATGACCTGTGGGGGCACTCTGCCCAATTTGGCTCAATTTACAGGATCCGTCCTGAAGAAAACATATGTTATACATCTCTTGCTTTCAAAGGGGAGACACTATTGAAGAGTTTCTGTTTGTTTTGTAAGTCTGAGTGCTTTGGGTCCCGATTCATGTGAAGTCATGTTTAGAGATGGAGGGAGGCTTTGTGAAGACAGTGGAAAAAAGTAATGACTGCTGCTGCACTGAAGCGGTCTAAAGAGAAGAAGAGGTAACAGAATATGAAATACATATTGTACTTTGAAACATTGTTCGGGAAAGACTCACAAATTTTAAAGCAGGCTAGAAAGCTATGGATTTTCTAGGAACTATCTTCAGCTGGAGAAGTACTTCTCTGAACTCTTCTGGAGTTGTACATAGCTTAGCTCTTTTTGTTGGAAACAAATCTGAGAATTGCTGAACTAGTAAAAAATTAAAAAAAAAAAAAAATCCATGTTCTTCCTCACTTCCCAGAACCTAAGCCTTTCAATTTAAAGACTTCTGAATTTATGTTATGCAACACTGTGACAAAATAGGGAGCTAGGCCATTGGGACTCAGAAAAATATGTGAAGGTTGTGAGGGAAGACAAGCTGCACACTCAGCGACAGAGTTCACAAGATACAAGCCAAAGGGCTCCTTGGGTTTTTGTTTTCCTTCTAAGAAGTTAGCTTTCTCTCAAAACACCCCACACTGTGAGAAGGCTGTAGAAACCTCTCTTTTTACAGCAACCCACTGAGGAAGTAATTACTTCTGCTAAGGAAAGCCGTATTTCCTGAGGCTAAAGCTTCATAGCCTTCCACAGCATGGGGGTGGGGAGCTGTGGGTGATTTTTTCTTCAATAAGAGTTGTTAATCTTTCCATGGTAACTGAGGTGAAGATAGGCTTTCACCAACTTAAGAGAATGTGTGATTTTAAGCTAACTCACTTAAACAAAGACATCACACCAAATATGGACATCTCCAACAATGTAGAAATTGGTTATTTCAGTAATAAATAAAAACAAATTTTCACTAGACTCTTAATAAGGAGGCCTAAGTTAAAAGAGTAAAATATTTTGCACCCACATTTGAAACGATATTTCTGTGTATTCAAACTATTTATTTCTATTTCTAGCGAAATTGTCTTCTTCTATTGGTTTATTTGTCTCTGAAATTATAAGATTGAACAATTTATTTTTGTCTTTATGGGAACATATTTGAGTATTATTAATAATTGCATAGTTTTCTTAAGAGCTCTAGTAATTATAGTTGTATTAATACCAGTATTAATACCAGTATTTAAAAAATCAATATTCGTGGATTTAATGGAGATGCTTTAGTTTGATGAAACAATTCTGTTGGCAAAATATTTGCCTTCTGATGTTTTATTTTAGAATTTTTTTCTACTAAATCTCAGCAGTGTGACAAATGACAGCTCCACAAATAATACCCATTTGTGACTTCTGATTACTGGACTTGTATTGCTGAAATAGCAGCAAAAAGTCTTCATAATAAAACTATCTGTTACTTCCTGTTAAACAGATTTCTTTCTTTAATTGCGTCTTTTCAGCAGTAACTGCTGATACAAATGACAAATTAAGGAAAAGGGACCTAGACTGTTTTGGAATATTTTTAAATGGTATCCCTTTGTGCACAAAAATCTGAAAAAATATTGTTTAATGACATACTTTTCAGTAATTTATCTCCTCCTAGTCACTTCAATCTGAATCATAAGTAAACTTCAGTAAAATAATGTTGTATTTCTTTATATTAAAACAAACGAACCAACAGTGTAGCAGCACTTACGTGGTCACATATTAACCATGGGGGAAAAAAATACTACCAAATAGCCATATTTGATTCAACTGAAATCAGTGAGTGTATAGATATAATTAGTTTTAACTGCAATAAGCACTTTTAATGCAAAAAGCCTGTCCATAATAAAATTTTCATTCCAACACAGGCTTGTTGCAAAAATGTGAGATTGTGTGGCAGTGCATTCTAAGCATGTTGTTAGTACCTCCAGCTGGTAATTTAACTGTGAAAGTCAAATGCACATTAATTTTTTTCTACTGAGCATATTCATAAAAACATACAATCATAGTATCATAATATCTTGAGTTGGAAGAGACCCTTAAGGATCATCGAGTCCCACTCCCTCCTCCTCACAGGACTACTTAACACTAAACCATATGAGTGAGAGTGTCATCCAGACATTCCTTGAAGAATGTCTTACAGGCCTGGTGCAGTGACCACTTCCCTGGGCAACCTGTTCCAGTGACTGACAAGACTCTCAGTGAAGAAACTTTACCTAACATCCAATCTGAATTTCCTCTGAGACAGCTTCATTCCATTTTCTTGTGTCCTATTGATGGTGACCAGAAAGAAGAGATCATAACCTTCTCCTTCACTGTCCACTTTGAGGAGGTTGTGGACTGTGATGAGGTCATCTCTCAGCCTTCTGTTCAATAAGCTGAACAAAGCAAATGACCCCAGCCACTTCTCATAAGCCTTGCCCTTGAGACCTTTCACCATCTTGGTTGCCCTCCTCTGCAAACACTCTAGTGGTCTAATGTCCTTCTTATATGGAGGAGTACAGAACTGCACACAGTACATGAGGTGAGGCTGCACCAGTGCAGAGTAGAGTGGGACAAACACCTCCCTCAACCAGCTGGCAATGCTGTGCTTGATGGATCTCAGGACACAGTTGGCCTTTTTGGTTGTCAGGGCACACTGTTGACTCATATGCAACTTGTCATCTGCCCAAACTACTAGCTTTCTTTCCATGTGGCTACTCTCCAGGCTGTCACCCCTCAATTTGTATGCATAACTGGAATTACCTCATCTCAGGTGGAAAATCTGGCAATTGTTCTCGTTAAATTGCATGCGTCTGGTGATTGCCCAGCTCTCTAGTCTATCCAGACCTCTCTGTATGTTTTCTCTACCCTTGAGGTAGTCTACAGTTCCTCCTCATTTACTATCATCAGCAAACTTACTTAATGTGCATTTGACTTTTGCATCCAGATCATTTATAAAAACACTGAAGAGCACTAGCTCTAAAATTGAGCCTTGGAGAAGACACTGGTAACTGGCCACAGCCTGATGCAACCCTGTTTACTCTAACCCTTTCAGCCTGACCTGTCAACCCATTGCTCACCCAACATATCACGAACTTGTGTAATTTTAGGACAAGTTAAGATTGTACAGGAATACAAAAAATTCTGAAATCTTCAACACCATAAAAGCAGAAAAGTGAAATCTAGTTTTTTGACTGGACAGTTGTTATCTTAATATCTCCTGCTACAAGCTGTATGTCTGCTGACTTCCAGTATTACTTCACAAAGACAGTTGAGGTAGAATTCAATCAAGAGAGTTACTGAGTTGTGTTTTGTTTTTAGAGTTATTTTTAAAGAAAGCATTGTAGGTGGAGTAATTTTGTCTTTGCTGAAAAAATATATGTACACTTAGCAAATGAATTGCTATAAAAAGGCTTAAGGATGCATAACTGTAGTTTACTATAAAGCACAGTCTCTGATAAACAACTTGTTTGTATGTCTGTGTATGATATGTTCAGTCATTTAAATCTGACTTAAGCACTAAAGCGGAGAAGGGTTTTTCTTCCCTAAACCTTATCAGTTTTACTAGCAAGTTTGCTTGATCTAATAAAAAAATTTACTTTATCCCAACAGTATTTTCTAATTAAGGAGTCAAGTGAACTCTAAGGATTTTAATATATATAATTTCCTTTTGCATTATACACATGCAATGTTTACCGAATAGTTTGTATAGAAAACTAGAAAATAATAGGAAATACTTCACTCGAAGTTTTTGATCCTACTTAGAAATATATATATTTATCACAAGGGATTTTGGACATTTTTCTTTCTTGCCATCTCAGGTTAATCTTTTTCTTAATACTTTTAGATCTAGCAGGTCCTTCAGTGCAGTGAGACAATCATCAGAAGCATTGTATAGTACAGAGAGAACAGCGGCAGTTAAACATCCAACATTTTATGTAGTTCACCAGTGCAGGTGCACAGACTTTTGGCTGTCATCCATCTGTCTAATAATACATCATCACTGCAATAAGCAGAGAGTAGTTGAGAAAAATGCTGCTGTGCTATTTTGAAACATTCTACCAAAACACATTAACCTTATTTTCACTGTTAACCTAATTGTATTTAGGAGTGCATTGTACATAGGTATTTAAAATTGTTATGGTAGCCATTGTAAAGATGACATTTCATTCATAGGTTCTAGAATAAGTTGGAGGTGGAAATGAATGAAATGAAATTCCCACTTCATTTGCACAAAACTTGGAAACTTACTTCCCCTAAGAATCCTGTTTGAATAATTAGTAGTCCTAAATTTTTGTTTAATTTAGAACTGTCAGAGTAAATAAACTGTTTTTCATCTCCAGACTAGTCCATTAGTGAGGTCTTCAGAAAGTTTTGTTTTGACAGACTTGATGGTGGTAGGATAGACTAAACATATGAATCTGTGGAAAGAATATAAACAAACAACACATATATTTATGAGAAGAAATCTAATTAAGGATGTATTTTTCATGAGTGCATGCTTCAGCCTTATCTTTTTTCAGAATGAAAAAATATTACATTTTAATTTAAATATTTTAGTTACATTTGAATCTTTTTGCTTTGGAACTTGTTATAGTAAGTAAAAAGCATTTCCCTCAGCAGACTAGCAACTGTCACCTGTTGAAAAAAAATAAAGGGTTGAATGTATCTGACTGTCTTTTCATTAAAGCCAGACAAGAAAGGAATTCAGTGAATCTACATGTGTTGCTGTAACTCAAATATACTCAGAGGAACACAGGTTAATTATTCATTTATTCTTCTGTCACTTTATTTCGTACATTTGCACTATGATTAATTGTGCTCTGTTCCTTTTGATTAACAGAAAACAGTGATGTAGATGAGGAGACTATGAAAGCAAACTCTCAGGGGTTTATTGGATGTCTCTCTTCAGTGCAGTTCAACCATATTGCTCCTTTGAAGGCTGCACTGCACCACAGCAGCTCAGCCCCCGTCATTGTAAAGGGACGCTTCACTGAATCCAACTGTGGTACTTTAAGTGGAGCTGACTCAACATCAAGTGAAACAACACATTCATTTGCAGGTAGCATATGGTTATCACTTGTTCTGATCTCTGAAGCAAAATCTAAATAGAGTACTCATGACCTGAATCACAACTGGTTTGTTTTGGTTGGCTTTTTTAATTTGTTCATGTTTGTTTGTGGGGTTTTTGGTTGGTTTTGTTTTGTTTTGTTTTCTTTCTTTGTTTTTCGTTCTGTTTTGTTTCGTTTTGTTTCCATATGGTTTAACATCTCAGGAGTAGTTTGAAAAATTGTTTTTTTCTCTGAATGTTCACATTTTTCTCTTTTTCTCTGTCAAGTATCATTTAGATCACTGTTCTTCTTTGCATGGATACGGACCCACATTACTGCCACTGTAACATGCAGTACATGAGCATGTGAGAATTTTGTGAAAACTCTTTTATTTGTCTGTCACTTTTTTTTTTGCTGCTGCAGATCACTCTGGACCAATAGATGAGGGAGAGCCCTTAGCTAATGCAATCCGAAGTGACTCTGCAATTATTGGAGGTAATAGGGACTGTAACAACTCCATGGGAACGTTTTTTTTCTAATAACTGTTGAGGCTTTCAATGCTGAAGTGAAGTCACTTTAGTTTTGTATGTATAAGGAAACTAGTAAAAAGACTTTGTTTTATTAAAAGTGGTAGAAAGACAAAAATCAAGCATTGTTCTGAAACACATTCAATAGCACTCATATTTTTTTACATAAATTTATGCCACCCATGTTTCAATACATTGGAACATTTTGCTGAAACACAAGATACTTAAAACAGATTTCCAGCTTGCCTGTTGCTAGTGTCTATGACTTAAAAAAGTACTTGGATATGTTATGACAAATAGGATATAATTAAGAAAGAACAATCTTTTTTTCTTTGACTATGCCAAAAAATTACATTTTGCTACACAGTCAAGTTCAAAGTCTTTTTTAATAGATCTGAGCAACACAGATTTTTCTTGAGAAAATGGGGTCTAACACCACGTGAATCGATCCTTCGGCAGACTAAGGGAAGTTTCATTCTGGTTTCACATTTGGAAAGCAGTTTACCCTTGGACAGACTATCACTTAAGCCAAGATCTATCTCCATTGTAGTGGGGAAGCCTACCAATTCTGCCTATTTAGCAGGAATGGAGAGTACCCAAGTGACTCTTAATAGGGAGCGTTTGGGATTGAGGACTCTCAGGAGAATGTCAGTGCCTGTCACCAGTATTGGCACAAGTGTATGGCTATTTCAGTTCATTTTTTTTTTTTCAAGGTATAGTATTGTCTCTTGTGAGAATCTACCCCTGTGAAAATTTCTGGTGGTATTTCTTCTCTTGGGAGGAAATGAGGAAAGGAAGCTTGTTTTCACTCATGAAGATAATATTTTTATAATACAGTTCACTGTTTCCATTTCCATTAGTTACTTCAACCGAAAGAGGGCAGAGGGAGAGAAAGATCATTCCCTCCATTTTTAAAATTATGAATATGTTTCCTTTCTATGGGTTTTAAAAACCTCAGCAGACAAATTACATAGTGAGATTTAGAAGAATAAAGCTACAAAGGCTTGTCACTGAGAAAAAAAAAGCATTTAAGTCCATGCAAGGTGGAGTTAAGATAAGAACCTGAAGTTATTTGTGTGTCTGGCATTTGAATAATGGTATCTGCTATGGTCAGTGCCTGCTAACAGCACACTGCATGGTCAATGATCTTGAACACAGTACTGCTAAAGAAACTATAATAAGAGGTAATAAAACATGGAAGCTTCTTGCTTGTAAAGCAACACTTATGTCTGTATATTTTTATACATACAAATTCTGAGAATTTTACCACTGAATTCAGTGAGGTCAGAAATTAAAAACACAGTTTCTGAGTTCTTTTCTGAGTTCGAAGCTTGCCAAAAATTAGTTTGCTGTTTCAAAAAATTAGTATGATTTTATATAAGTATCTGTATAAAAAGATCACTTTATGTGCTATGTCATTTAGTGTGGGTGGGGTTTTTTTAGTGCTAAAAACAAAGTCATTTTTTATCTTCGAGTTATAATAGTTGCAGTCTTTTTAAGATAATCATAACCTGAGAATTTTATTGTTATTAAACGCATTTGAGAATATGCACTCATAATTTTTCTATTGCTTAACTATTGTTGTTTAAAAGTCAAAATAAAGCAAGCTATACAACACTTAGAAATAGTTTAAAGTAAGTACCCTTAAATGAGTAAAACTGAGAACTGTACGAATTCAGTTGCTTCAGATAAGGCAAGTTTATAGACAAGCCCTTAAAAGGGGCATGTATTGTGAAAGAAATAATGCCTGTTTCTTATTTACCTTAAATAAACAGATTTAATCACATTATAGATTCTGTTCCAGCAAAGGAAACACCACAAAAAAAAAGTTTATATACCTGTTTTTAAGGATGGCTGCTCATATTAGAGAATGAGAAAAATGTCAAGTTCTGAATTTAAGATGGTCTGGTTTTTTAAAATTTAGAGTGCTAAGGGACTACATATTTTCATTTTTCTTGCAATAGCAGCCAAGTTATACAGCAGATTCTTCCTTCATCTAGTACAGTTGAGCCACTGCATTGCAACTCTTTCCCAGACTGTTCAGTGCATTTTTCGTCCCTACAGCCTAGTCTTGCTTTCTGCCTCTCCAACAGGCATTTTCAACTTCCCTTCTGTTTCATTTCTCCTCAAATTCCTCTCCTGCCCAACCTCTGATTCATGAACTTGAGGGCAAGACACCATCATGAGAGGATGAATGAGGAGAGAGGAGATGGGTTGGAAGCCTGTAAGGTTCTGCTTGTCTCTGTGGGAAGTATCTCTTTCCTTACTATTCCTAATCTGCTGTGCTAGGAGCAGCATTGCCTGGTAACAGTTCAATAAATCTTAGATAGTCGCCTCTAAAACTAAGTGCTCATTCCATTTAGTGTCTTATATGTTAGATATGTGCCACATATGGTACCTGATTAGTACCCTGTATAAAGCTTATGCTCCTGCCCCTTTGCTCTGTAATTGATCAGCTATAATGCAGGTGGCTGTACTGATGATGATTTCACCCTTCCAGATGGGGCCATTAAAGCTGTTGGAAAAAGAAGCTTGCTCACTACCATGTGTGTAGGCAGGGACCTTTTTTACTTATGAACCTAAGGTCATGTAGCCATGCAAAGCAAAACCACACTGGGATGTCAGAACAAGTGCCACAAACCAAAAGGGAAGGAGTGAGACCTATTGTATTATTTCACTCTGAACATGAAGTGAGCCCATTCTTTGCAGTTATGCAGTTACAGAAATGTGAGCACTAGCTAATGGAGATCGTGGAAACCTCTTAATTTCATTATGATGTTCCAAAGGCAGTCAAACCAAGCTGGGATTTTCTTCTATGAGGCAGAATAAACATTTGACCTGATAACAGGTGGTGATAAACACTGGCCAGTTGCCACTGGAACCCCTATGATGAACTGTTCTACACTTTCTTTTATAAACTTTCCTCATTAACTACATTGTTTAGTCAGAATCAGTCATCTGTGTTCTGAACTAATTTGTGTGGAGTGCTGGATATAAATGGGAATAATTCTGTGAAATAATTTTTACTTCAAAGGGTCCGAAGCTTGGACTTTGTGCTGTACACAGGCAGAGCTGATAGAAGACCTAGTTCCGAATTCCACATTGGTACCTTTGTCCTCACCCTATTCTGCTCTGCCTCTGCTTTCCAGATTCCTTCCCCAGACCTGGAGCAGTAATAGGAGAGCTGATTGGCTGGTGAAAGCTGATGATTGGACACATGTCCCTTTCCCTCCTGATGACATGTGGCATGGGGAAGGGTCCTGAATGACTTGAGTGACTGAGGAGTCGGGGACTACTTTTTCCAATACCGATAGATGTTGGGTAAAAGGAGGAAGTCAGAATAGTGCCCTTTGCTGTCTCATTGTCTGGCAGGCAACTCCCTGAAGAACAGATCCTCATCCCTGAAGTGGCTTTTGTTCCCACCCTGGCAGAGAGCTAGCATCTGATGGTGAAGGATACAATACTCTAAGGCCCTACTGGTTTTCCATTCAAAAGTTTCAAAATTTGTAGTATTCTGTGGATTTTTTTTTGGTGGGTGTGTGTGTAATTAGTGTGCAAAATTTCAAAGCAATCACCACGAGGCTTATACTACAGTGTTGTTTCTAGTTTGAAAGCAGCTACAGTTTCTTATTTCTCAGGCTTCCCTGCAATCCTGTCTGTTATGCAATAGAGTCGTTCCTACTTTGTCCTGCTCACTGGCCCATGAGTTATTATTTGTCTATGCTTTCTCTTGACATTTTTCTCTTTTCTTCTCCTAGGTGTGATAGCAGTTGTGATATTCATCCTACTTTGCATCACTGCCATAGCTATACGCATTTATAAAAAAAAAGTAATATACTCAAAAAATGAGGCAAAAGGATCTGAAAATGAAGACAGTGCTGAATCTGCACTGAAAAGTGAGCTCAGCATGCAAAACACAGCCAATGAAAATCAAAAGGAATATTTCTTCTGATTGGCATTCATGATTTAATTTATTATAATTATATGACAGTCTGACTTTCTTGCTAAACCAGGGCCTCTCAATGCACAGAAAAAGCTCTTGCACTCTACAGTAAATGCAACAGATATGAGACATTATACTGCATATGTTCAGTCTCAGTGATTGCTATTGGGGATTGCAATTGGGGGCCTCTTAAAATTACATGCATTCCTTAGCTATTATACCTTAAATACATTTTATGTAACAGTGAATTAGATATTGTAACCAATTTCATTGTTGGTAGTTTCTGACTGTTCTGATGTGACCTTCTACAACTGAAGTTTAACGTACATACTGAATATGATTTTTGAATGGGAAAATTGTTATGAAGTTATTCCTATACTTTTTTTTTTTTAATTTTATTCTGGAATTTTGTTCAAGGTGAAAGGTGGATTCTCGTACTTTGTGTTACTAAAGAAATTCTGCTGTGTTGCATTATCGTGATCTCTCTTACTTCCTTAAACTGAAAATGCCTTTTGAACTGCTGTCGGCTGGTGTCAACATCTGCTTGTGAGCCATGGAGTCTGGTGTCCAAAACAAACTGTACTTCTTTACCCTGGGGATGTGACCACTGTCATCACTATCCCTTCTTTTTGGCAAGCCCAACAGGACTTAATACTAAAGGGTGTACAATGTGTAGAAATGCTATAAAATCTCCTCTGCAGTAGGTTTTTGCTTACGGTCAAGTGATGGCACTAAAGGACTTGTGCACATTCTAGGCATTTTAAATAAAATTTGCATAAGAAAAGGTGAGATGTTTGCTTGGGAAGATCAAGTAATATATTTAAAATAGTTACATTATCATGAGTGAGAACAGCAAAAGATGATCATGGTTATTTTCTCTGCAAATTAGTAATACTTCTGTCAAGAAGTAATGCTCTGTGCACAGCGTGGAACATATTCTCTGAAAACATTGTACCTACGATCTGCTCCAGGCCTCAAGAAAATGCTGTTCTAAATTGTAGAAATTATTTATTATTATTATTATGGGAATAGAAGTAGGGCATTTAGAGCCTAGTACAGTGGCTGCTACTTGAATACTTTTGTTCTTCATCCTTAGTAGTGCCTACTATATCTCTACAAGACGAGGTCTGATTACACCACTCAAAATTAAACAGGTGCTTACCATCCTGACAGGATAAATAAGAACTTGATTATGATGGATAAACAAATTCTCAGATAAAAAGGGTGAGTTTAAGTTGTCCAAACAGAAGATTATAAGGTCACTTTACACATCATAAGGTATCTAAAATACCCATGTCGCCTGATGGGAATGTCACAACTTCTACAGAAGGTATATGTTTTTTGGAAGAGACATTTGAGAATTAGGTAGAATAGCCCACCGCATAGAATATGGCACCAGACACCAGTATTTAGGTAAATGACCCCCACACAGAGGACTTTTTGTTTTTCCCCAGACAAAAGACTATGTGCGTAGAGTTTGGATCTGAGAAAAGTATCTGGAATTCTGTGCCTTTGTAGACTTGAGTTTCAGATTAAAGCGGCTTTCAAAATTACACTTATATCTGCTCCCATCGAAAGCAATGGTAACAGTCATCGCTTTTCTCATCTTTCAGTGTGGAGAATCAAAGCTAGATCCTAGACTGTGAAGTTCAGAAAATGTTTATCATAAATGTCTAAGAACATTATAAAGACATGGAAACCTAACATGGTGTGCTAAAACATTTAATATATAAGTTTCTTGGCATAAATGGTAGTTGTAAATATAAATGTCCAGCAGATATTGACTTTTAAAGCTTATTTTCTTAGAACAATCTTTCCTTTCTATGTGCAGAATTCTGCAGTTCCTTCCCTGCTTCCCCCTCTAGAGCTTTACTTCATTTTTAGGAACAATTTTTTTTTTTTTTTTTTATATCCTGGAGGTCTGCAGTCAGAAATTGTTCAGATTAAGACACACTGCCTGCATCTGGTAGACTAATCAGGCTGAGGATCCAGGGTATGCATGTTGTGTATATGTTAGTGTATTTGCCAATACAGTGTGGTTTACGACAATAGGTTACCTTTAGAAAGGACAGAACAAGGTAACGGAATGATACTGGACTGTTCCTGATAAGTGATATGGATGACAATATCCTGTGTTGTGGATGGAGAGGAGATTGAAGTATCACATGGGTCATGAGAAGACTTTGAATTGTTATGTTTACTACTTTGGAACCTCTCAGTCTAGCTAGTTACTTTAAAGTGAATATTCTGACTCCTCCTTTTCAAGGGTCTGACCTAAATTGCACTGGATTCAAGAGGAATCCTTCCATGGACTTCTCTGTAACTCAAACCCTTTGCATCTCAAGAGGCTTTCCCTTCCTGTGATAGATATGTCAGTGTCAATCTTTTTGTGTCACTTAAATCAACAGATCTATCAGCAGTTACGAGTCCCAGTGAACTCCATTTTTATCAACATGGAATGTAGTAACCATACGGGACAAAACTTGTATGATGGTATTTATTATAATACATTAGATCGCCAAAATGGACATTTTCATTGAATGATGAAATGCACTCTATTCATATGAGAGTTATTCGCATACTAACTGAATAAAACTAAAAGGGTACCCAGACCAGGACAAACTGGAAGTATACAAACCTAACTATTCAATCATTTCCTTTAATTTCTATTTCCTTGTTAATTTTATGTGTGTCTTGATGGAGAGAAAGGTCTCCTCCCTTCATTTTCTTCCAAGAGAATAATTATTTTCTTTCCCTGTTCCTTAGAATTTTTAAAAGCAACAGGAGGGAAAAAGCTAGGTAAAACCCTTATTTCACAGACTAATTAAAAAAGAGGGGTGAGGGTATAAATGCCTGCGTGACTAGCACATTATTTCATTCAAAGAACTTTTAAAGAATTTTATTATGTAAAGGATACTAAAGGGAAAAAAAAGAAATGGATTTTGTTGAATACACATCTATTTGCAGATTTGTAGCACACAATAATTACATCTCTCTGAAGATGCAAATGCCCATTTTCATCTGTAGGAAGACTGATCATATATTCATTACCTGAACCTAAATATACAGATCCATAGTGAGTGAAGTAGCATTTTCTATTACTTGCTGCATTTCCATGGGTACAAAATAACGGGGGCACCGAAGTGCGCTGAGACATCAAACAACATTATGCAGTCCCTTTTTTGATTATTCCAATGTATGACCTTTCACCTCCCTACTAATAAACACTTTATAAAATAAAGTGAGAAAAACTATTTTTAAAAAAAGTATTAAAAGGTTTAAAACTGACAACAATATATTGATTTTTTTAAACAGTAAAAATATGTAGAAATGCACATAATATCTTGGCGAGTGTGGTTATTTATAGATATTACTGAGTGCTGATGGAACAAATTTACTATGCATTGACACATTTTCCATGGCAAATATATTTTTTCTTAAGTACATTCGAAAATAAACAGTGACATGTACACTGCTTCATTTTTAAAACTTTGTGTGGGTGCTAGCTACAAAAGGCTTATAATTATTTATGTACTCATCATTTAGCACATAAGTATTATTTAGTTAGGTTTTGGGAAAATGTTTTCCAATACATCCACTGTTGTGTAGATGAAAAATATGTAATAAGCAAAGTACACAACTTAACATGAAATGTACTAACAGTCAAAATAAATTTACAGCACCATTATTCATGGCAATGACGTACAAGGGAAAAAGCATGTAAATGACAAAACAGATGGAATTTCTGTGAAGAATCAGCTGTGTAGATTAGAGTACACAGATTTAGACTTAGATGCCAGGAATCCTGAAGCACCAGTGTGGGATAAAATCAGAAGGTGTAACTATTTCAGGTCAGTAGAGGACTGACTGATAATAAAATATCCTTTTGAAATAAAATTAATTACCTTGAGAAGTAATTGTAACAGTTTACACTCAAGGCAGAGTTGTAGTTGTGTAAGTCGTGATGTCACAGGGTAAGAATGTTCATTGTAACAAAAAAATATTTGCTGAGTCAGAAAACTTATTGCTGAAAAAGCATATGCCCTAACCTCTGGGGTGCAATGCACATTCTCTGGAGCGAGCACTAAGAAATGCTGCATAATTTTATCAAATCAAGCTCCTAATTCTGCAGCTAAAAGTATAATGAATCCACAGTGTTTCTGATCATTGAATGAAATTGTGCATTATCAAGAAGGAATACAAATGAAAAATCCTACAGAAATTAGAGCTGAATCAAAAGGTGCAGGTATGAAGGTACTGAAAGAGTTTCAGTGCTTTGTAAAGAACAAGGACATGCTTAAAAGATTAAGGAAAAGAAGGGATCTTCCCTTTAAATTTACTCTTCGGAACCTTCTTTGGGGCTTTTTGGTGGTCATGGAAAGGATTTAATGGATTTCTGTAAAGAAAGTGCTAAAGATGCAACTATAAGAAGTAGAATAAAAAACTCAAAGGTGCTCATAGACTGTGCTTTGCTAAGAAGCCATGCTCATCCTTGAAGGGCTGTCTGAAAAATAATTTCTGACGAGAACTGGCACTGTTGGATATGTTGCCCAAATCCCTTATTCTTTGATCTTGACATTGTTAAGAATGGAATCAAACTTCACTACTGCATTGTAAGGAGATGCATACCTTTCCTTCAAACACTGACATAAAATCTTATTGAATTTCATATGAATTTCTAATTTCCATTTATGATGAAATTCTTATTTTGCCAACATTTTCTGTAAATAACACTAAATAAATCATACTTAAAGTCTTTCTTAAATAAGGTGGTAAATACACAGTAAAATTCTCCATAAGCAAGTGAGTAAATGTGCACATACCTACACACATATGCATACCAATGAGCTGTGTCGTCAGAGCTAAAATTCTTTAGACTTTAGCATTTTCTTTGTATTATGTCAAATACTGAAAACCAGTCCAGAGTTCAGAAACACCACTCTCCCTAATGTTGGGAAAATATCCAAACCATTTCACAAAAATATTGAAGATTTCACAAGATTTTTCAAGGAACAACAACAACAATAACAAATATTAGAGCTTTCAGTTTCTTTTAGAACAGTAAGAGGTAGACACCAGGCTGCTGATGAGAAGAGAGTTTATAGCATCTCTGACACAGAGACAGTGGTGTAGTTAGTTCCTTCTTTTTATTTCTTTTTGTACACTTGAAGTGTACTTCTTCCAGCTAGTTAACTGGCTTTTAGGAAACATCAGGACTCATGCCTTCAGATTATCTGAGGCAGTGGGCATCAATGAAAGACTCTTAAATCTGCAGAAGAGAAACAGCTACACAAAATCCTTCTGAAGTCCAAGAAAATTGAAGAATAATTGTCAATACGTTACATCAGATTTCACCAGCATGCATTTGTCATCAAGAACTTAGTGATAACAGCATAAAAAGAACTATTAAAGTAATACATATATTATTCAACAAACTAACAGATACCAAGTAGGACTTGGTAACCTTTGTATGTTATACTTTTTAATACAACATGGTCTTTGGGTCTTCTAGCTTTTTTTGATATTTGCAAGAAATTATTATTTCAAAGATAATGTGATCTTTTTGGAATCTGTGGACTGATGATTTTTTGTTTTGAAAAGAAGTGCCTTGCAAGCAGTTTATAATGCCAATGTTAATTTAAGTGAAAACAGCCATCATAAAATCTTTTGGATTAAAAAAGTAAAGCTTGTTAAAACATCCCACACTACATAATATAAATACAGTGATGGACACCTGTTTATAAATTATTTAAATAATTAATAAACTTTCAGCATACTTCTCTGAAAACAAAAGTGTCTGTATTGAGCTCTGAGGAGCACAAGATTATCTATCCCACCCTTAAAAGTATGACCTTGAAAAAAGCCATGAAGCTTTGCACTCCAGTTGTACAACAGGGAGAAAATAGTGAAGTTTGGACTACCTTGCTTCATTAATATCTATGAATCCCTTTGAAGACGGAAGCCTTTATATAAATGGACAGCATCATAAAAGAAAGGAGATTCTATCTTTTATTTAGCAAATAATGTTATTGTAAGTAACATTAGGTATCTGTATTTAATATACTTATTTCAGGAGATGGTCCTTCTTTTTATCAGAAATAATAGCATTTTCCTATTATTTTATGCATAGAGTGATACTTGAATAAATAGAAAAATAGACCTTGGACTATTTGGTGTAGTATAGATTTGACTGCATGTCTTCATTTATCAGCAAATTAGAACCCAGAACATTTTAATCTAACTAGATGGGTAATAATTGAAGTAAACAAGATAGGTGTCATAAAAGTAAACACAAAACGTGGGTTATAATAACATATCTACATTCTTACAAAATATCTCCTGCCAATTGTTTAGCTCAAAGGGAACATCATATGTATGTATTTTAAGTGTAATTTGTGGTTCCTTCTTAGTATCTTCAGCCGGTTAATTAATCCTATTTGCTGCTATTTTTAGTTACCACAGAGTCATTCTTCTAACCAACAGTAACTGTTAGGCTTACTATATTTTATTTTTTAGATAGCAGGATTGAAAATTTACTGGGTTCTAATATATTTAAATCTATTTCACATATAAATATTCCTTATCTAGATAAAATAATATTGTATATTTATTAACATTAATGTTCCATGCAAAGTAGCAAATCTAAAAGAAAATATATACTGGCTTGTGTTTTGTTTTTTTCTTTATCGGTTTAGTTTTGGGTTTGTGTTTGTGTGTTTTGCTTTTTTTGTTTGGTTTGGGTTGGGTTTTGTTTGTTTGTTTTGTTGCATGGCCCCCATGGGTAAACAAAGAGGGGGTTGTTAGTTTTGGCTTAATCACACACTGGTTGTGAAAACAGTGTTTTTAAAAGGCACTACAGGATGTTAATATTTAATTCACTCTTAGTAATAAAACATTCAGAGTTTTTCAGTAATTGCAGCTCCAAGACATAACGGCTGTCTTTTCTAATTGAAAATATTAGTAAACACTCCTTATAAGGTATAACATATTTTTCCGCTACATTCAGTGGCACTAGAAAGAGAGGTTTACAAGATCTCAAAAAGAGTGACCACTCAGTCATGGTCCCCCCACCACAGAAATTCAAAAATTTTACCTGCAAAATAATTTGATATTTACAGATAAGGTCAGGAAGTTCTTCAGCAGCTACTGTGTTTTTCCTGCAAAACATACAGGGCCTTATCCTTGCACAGCAAGAACTCCCCATGAAATTAATATTTAAATGGACTGTTTAGTGTCATGATCTGTAAACTAGTAACTCACATTTGAAATATTAGTGTTGTGTTGCTATGATTTTTTCTCTTTGATGTTCAAGTTCATAATACGTGCATGTCTGATTCAAAGCAATTTTTCATTAATTCATGCCATAAAAATAAAAGTGCTGTTTCAGGTGTCTTACAGATAAAATTCTACTATAAAGTAGCAGTTAAGTGTAGAAAAGCTTTTAAAAATATGTCATATATTGCTTTGCATTACAGTTTGGTAAAGTTCACTTATTTTTACAGAACATAGCATGATGGATTTATGATTAATTCCCAGAACACATAATGGGAATAAAAATGCAAAATTCATAGAAAAGAAGAAGACTATAAAACAGGAATTTTCTTTGTTAAGAAAACTGTTTTCATAAAAATTTGTTATAAAATTTGTTTTTATGATAATCTCGTACAGCTATTTTTCAGTTCATATGAAGTGTTTATTTGGGATCATGTTATTAAGCACATATATTTTCAATTATTTCTTTTGTATAAACAAGCTAACGGTAATTTTAGATTCAAGCTGATATCTAGCTGTCTGTTTGCCTGAATAAAGTATTTCAATCTGTAAATTAAACATAGCATGAAATCTCTAGTATGTACCTTCCCTCTGCAAAATAGTAGCATTCCTTTGAAATGGCAAGATCTTTAAGTGCCCACAGTTGCCTTGACAGTCTTATTTTATGATTACAAGTAGGCCTATTTAGTTAGAATCTAACTAGGAAAGCATTAGTAAATGCTTGTTATTCAGTTTTCTAGAATGGTTAAGTGCTACATATGAAAAATGAAATGTTTTTAAATGAGACAAATCATGCATATTATGATAACAATGCTGTGTTTTTATAATATCTGCTTGCCCACTGTGGCACTTGCTAGTGATTAACAGTCATTTCTCCATTATCAGATTCACCTTAGTTTTCTGTAGTATACTTTAATATCCTTAAAAACTAAATATGTATGCAGTAAACACACCTTATTGCTCATGATAGCCTTTTTTACTTCATCTAGGAATGTCCTTATTTTTTGACACCAGTGTTATGCTCGTAATCATGTAACTAGTGGTGACTCGAAAAGGTTCCTGCAATAGAGATTGCTTTTTCATTAGGTGGTTGTTGTATCATTGGTAAACTCATCATAGATCAGGTCTGTGAGTAATCCCCTGCACTATCAGCCAGAACAGCTCTCGTATTGCCATCGCACTGAACTGTGTCCCACCAAACTGTGTGCATTTCAGTGCCCTTGGGCTGAATTCCTGGGGAAAAAAAATACTTTCCCCCGTCTTTGGTGCACAGGTCTCCCAAGCACAGCATGATCCATTCTAGCTGACCAAACATCACTTGTCACATAGCAATTCTCTGCAGTTCTAATCCCAGATGAAAGCTGGGAGGAAGCATGCATACCACTGCTTCTACAGGACATAATTCTGCAAGGCCAGATACAGCAGTCATATATGGATACATTCAGCCTGGAGACTCTTATTACATGCTCAATTAAAAGAATAAGAAAGTCAAGGCTGACAACTTCTGCTCAGGCCCCAGAAAGAAGACACACGGCCTGACAGGCTGTCAGCAAGGAGGCTGCAATGAAAACTGTGTCTGACAGTGACTGGGTCTGCCCATGGAGCTGAGCGGTAAGGTGTAAAGGAGGAGCAGGAGCTGATGGTTTCTCCTTCTGTTAGTGGAGAGAAAAACAGCAATATGACCTTTCGTACAGTTTTTGAAGGCATTTCTAGAGAAAATTAAAAAAATAGGAGCTACATATCTCAGCTAAGCACAGCTCTGCAGTTGTAATTAACAACCAGTAGAGGCAGAGCAATGATGCAATACAGCCTCTCCTGAGCATGCAACACAGTAAGTACAGTACATTTGGTGGGAAGTTATAGTTCTCCTACCACCCTCAAATTTCCAGCCTGGGGTGCTAATATTCAAGAAATCTGTGTGAGATGCTCTCTATTCATCAGCGTAGGTCACCAGCCTTACAGCATTCTAGCTACTTACCTCCTGCTGACAACTGAGACATCTCACTCAAAACTGTTCGTTCTTGTTTCAGGAGACAAATGTCAGATGGTACCTGGCTCTACTCCAGAGACAGTAACATGAGACAAGAAAATAATACCTCTTAAAGCCTTAAGAATATGGCCCCAGAACTCAGTTATCTTCCCTGAGACAGGATAAGCAAGACTTCAGGGAGAAGATACCTGTTCACAATTCTGAACAAAATTCCTAGACATTCAGTTCACAGGATCACAGGATGACTGAGATTGAAAGGCAGTTCTAGAGGTCGTCTGGTCCAACATCCCTGCTCAAGCAGGGCCACCTAAAATGGTTACCCAGGACTATGTCCAGACAGCTTTTTAATGTCTCAATTCATAGAAACTCTACAATCTCTTTGGGCAACCTCTGTCAATGCTCCGTCACCCTCACAGTTAAAAAGTGTTTCCTGATGTTTAAGAGAAATATCGGATGTATCAGTTTGTGCCCATTGCCTCTTACTCTGTCATGGGGCATCACTGGAAAGAGCCTTCTGTACACCCTTCCTTCAGGCATTTATGTACATGGATAAGATCTCTCCCTGAGTCTTCTCCAGGCTGAATAGTCCCAGCTTTCTCAGTCTTTCCTCATGGAAGAGATCTTCAGTCCCTTAATTACATTTCTGGCCCTTTATCTGACATCTCCAGTTCTGAGGAGAAGGGGAAGGATCACTTCTCTCATCTTGCCAGCAATGCTTTGCCTAATGCAGCCAGAATTCCACTGGCCCTTCCTGCAGCAAGGGCACATTGCTGGCACACATTCAACTTGATGTCCGCCAGGACCCTCAGGTCATTTTCTACAAAGCTGCTTTCCAGCTGGATCACCCCCAGCATATACTGGTGCTTGGGCTTATTCCTCTCCATGAATGAAGTTTTTATCCATAAAGTGAAAAAGTAAATTGACTAGATATTTTAAAAATCACACCTTTAACAATATAAATATCATTAAACAGACAATTTTATTCAGATATCTTGAAATGTACCTGCCAGTATTTCTCCTTATTGCTGTTCGAGGTGCTACTAGTACTAATTTATTTGTTACTCAAAAAAGCAAAATTTCATTTATTGTAGAGTAATCATATCTTATGTAAATATCTAACTAGGCTATATAAAAAGATAATATGTCAACAAAAGCAATCAAAAGAGATTCAGTAATCATTAGATTTCAGAGATTTTTTTTTGCTTTTGTTTTCTACTAGATTTGCCATACATCTGTGTGAGACCGAATGGTAGAGTGGAGTAATGTTCTGCCTTTTGTTTTGACTGTGGTCAGATCTCTAAGTTTTTATTTTCTTTAAAGTAGGATCTTCTCTGTATTATAAGTGGTCTTGCCACATGAGATGTAGGGAATAGTGCTAGTCAAAGGGCTACTACCTTTTTTCTTTATGTAGGTTCTAGATACCAGGCTCTCTCTCACCAGTAGCTATTAAAATAGAGCTATGACAATGACCAAAAAAAGCATATCACAGAGCATTGGGGTTTTTTTCGCTATAATTTGTAAATATTGTCATCTTGCTGTAAATTCTTGACTGAGTCAGCTTATGAATATATTTCATATATTAAATTTTATGGCATTGTTTCTACATAATATAAAATTATATAAGCTGAAATAAAAGGAAAAGTGTCTTAAAAGCTAAGAGAAAGGCCTGTTGAAAATCATCAGAGCAATATGTAATAACAGGCTGTCAAATATCTACATCTCTTTAGGATATACTCGGTAACATAAGGTCAATGAACAAAAGACTTTAAAATAGATATTTAATACTCTATCAAGTTTCAAGGTTCTATCTGGTTTTGGTTTTGTTTAATTTATATTCTTAACAGTCCGTCATTCATCTAAGAAACTACTACAACAGAAGCACAAACTATCTGGTACAATGTAAATAGCTTGCAGTACAGTTGATATACATACAGAGCTAAGGAGATTAGTATATCTCATGGTTTAACAACTTTAACAGTGCATTTCCCTAGGCCATGTATTCCTTGTTCAATACATCATTCTTTCCAGATTTTTGTTGTTTGTTTGTTTTATTGCCTATAGTCTGACAGAAAATTCAAACCATCTACATTATTATCTTAGTGGTGACAAGAGATTCCAACTTAGACAACGAACCTGTTGCAGTAGTAGAAAAATGCACACATATGCAGACATACAGTATGAGATGAGTACTGTCTAGAACAGCCTATCTACTATATGGCAGTCACAGGCAGAGTAAATAAATTGACCAAAATATGGGAAAAACTAGCAGGGCTGGAATTCGATATCTTGCTTCATTTTTTCTCTTTAACCACCAGCTCAATTTGCCTCCACACAGAACATGTTTTACTTCAGCTATCTCCTACAGTGTTGTGGTTTAACCCAAGCCAACAACTAGGCACCACACAGCCACTTGCTCACTTCCCCCCACAGTGGGATGGGGAAGACAACTGGAAGGGCAAAAGTGAGAAAACTCATGTATTGAGGTAAAGACAGTTTAATAGGTAAAGCAAAAGCCGTGCATGCAAGCAAAGTAAAACAAGGAATTTATTCACTGCTTCCAATCTGTAGGCAGGTGTTCAGCCATTTCCAGGAAAGCAGGGCTCCATCACATGCAATGGTCACTTGGGAAGACAAACACCATCAATCCCAACAGCCCCCCATCCACACACACACACTTCCCTCTTCTTCTCCCAGCTTTATATACTGAGTACGATGTCATATGGTGTGCAATATGCCTTGGGTCAGTTGGGGTCAGCTGTCCTGGATGTGTCTCCTCCCAGCCTTTTGTGTATTCCCCACCTTCTTGTTGGCAGGCCAATATGAGAAGCTGAAAAGTCCATGACTATTTAACAACAATGAACATTATTCTCATATTAAATCCAAAAACCAGCACTATATGAGCTACTTGAAAGAAAATTAACTCTATCCAGCCAAAACCAGGACATACGGGCATCACCTCCTCTATTCCAATATATAAAAGATGCAATTAAATTGCATCTCCTCTAATGCAAGATTTTCAACTAAAGTGAAAATAAAAAATGCTGGTCTTTGGTTTTTTTATCTGGTTGAAAATACTGCAAGAGATTTTTGAATTATAAAATTAAAAGACTGTCCTTAGCCACAGTTCTTTAAACAGTAGAAAAGAATATTAAAAAGAAGTATTTTATGCTGTCCATGTGTATTTGTCTCTACTTCTCACTTTCTCACAATGTTGGTAGTGACTTGTCAGCGAATTGCATTCTCTGATGACTATGTAGATCCAAGAAACATTGAAAGAGATTTATGAAAACTGAGGATAATAATGAGAAAACTTCATATGGAACAATTACGAGCTGAAACCCACTCTCATCAGGCTATGACATTCAATACTGGGGGTGAGTCTTCTTCTCTAGAGATATTCAAAACCCGCCTGGACGCCTTCCTGTGTAACCTCACCTAAGTGTTCCTGCTCTGGCAGGGGAATTGGACTAGATGATCTTTTGAGGTCCCTTCCAATCCCTAACATTCTGTGATTCTGTGATTCTGTGATTCTGTGACAAGTGCTAACTGATATATGTACTGTGGGAACTTAGCCTAGCATTTCACTTGTAATTCAGGATTTGTTCCCCAGAAATGCACTGGAATAACAATTCTGGGATATAAAGTTTTTATGCCTGGCCTTCTATGTGAATGAGAGATTAAAACCATCAAGAAGGTGTCAATGGAAATCTTTTGTTGCTTGTACAATAGTAGTGCTTGTTCTTGATTTTTTAATGTAGACCATAGACGCTGTTTTTCTCTGTGAATGTTGTTTTAGACACATATTTCTAAAAGTCATTGTTTAAAAGAAAAATGTTAAAATAATCATCCCTGAAGTGCATGTGAGTTTGTATGTTACATGAAAGGGGATCTGTTAATAAAAACATTCTGGATAATTTATTTATGGGTAAGAAGTTTACATTTTTGAATATGACACCACTCCTTTAGCTCTCCTACATTCTATAATAATAGCTTTCTTTTCCTAATGTAGTTTGCAAATAGTTGTTTCCCTGGGGACTTGACCTTGCCTGTGGGCATATTCTGAGACCAGCTGACGTTGCTCTTTGGAAGTGCTTTCCAATGAAAAGTACTGGTGAAGGTTAACTAAAGTCTTAATCAGTGTCACCCTAAGCGAAGCAAGACAGGACAGCCAGCTCAGGATGCCAGTGCTCAAGAATTCTCACTCAGTTTCTTTATTTGAAAAGTTATTCCAGCCATCTTGACATTCAGGGCAAGAGAAGGGAGGCTAAAACAGATTCCTTGCAAGGTGATGAATATATCAGCAAGAACAGTGGAAATAAAAGAGATCTTTGTACTGGTACAACGCTGATAAAAGTAGCACATATTTAATAAATTGACAAGTATTTCTCTTTAAGATCTAAAAAATTTTATTGTCTTATGTATCTGTATTGCATTTTAAGATTTTTGTAATGTGTGAGAGAATCTTCTTTATGCAAGAACATGAAGTTCTTAGGATTTATGCATTCACCAGCTAAAATAATTCCTTAGAATCAAATTACTGAAGCAGTTTTAGTGACACTACAGGTATAGCACTGAGGAGGAGGATGAAGGCTGGAAGAACTTATTTTCCAGGATCTGCAGCCTTTCTCAGTGCCTGAACCCATCTGAAGAAAATGGATTCTTGTGGTAGCAGGTGACTGTTATGATGGGTAGGAAAGAAAAACAGATGGTTCAGTGGGTGCTGCATTCATCATTGGGCTCATTGGAATTGCGTATCACCCTTTCCCACATTACAGCTGTGTCTTTAAAAAGTGAAAGAGTTTTTAGTGGACATCCAGGAACATGCACAGGATAATGGATGATCTAGCAGAAATCACGAAAGCAAATTTCTTAGTTCCTGTATCAGAACTGATTCAGTGCAGAACAGAGACAGGCAAAGAATTGATTTTGAGGATCTTTAAGGAGAAGTTAGTGTGAGAGATTGTAAGAACCAACAGTACAACAGCCTCCTAGGTCTATCTGAAGAAGGTGAAAAGTTCACAGCTTTCATAAAAGCTTGCAAAGGACATAACATTGTCTCTCTTTAGAATTTAATTGTTAACATTTCTTCAACACCTCAGCAAAACACAGTCATGTAAATTTTACATATATTATAAATATATACATTATGTAAAACGATTCAAGCCCTATGGTGTCTTGTTTTCTTGCCTCTGCTGTGCTTTTCTTTTGCCTCACATTCCCTACATCAAAGGCAAAATATTTTATGTTTCTTCACTTAAAAGCATTTTGTGGTTGGAGCAGGCATGATGATTTTGTAACTTTCTATCACCAAAAAAAAATTTAAGCAAAAAAAAAAAAAAAAAAAAAAAAATCCATGCTTGCCTCTCAACCCCCCAAAAAGACAACTTTATTTTGAAAAATGCATTTTTTCCCTGCAGCGCTCAGTGTGACTTCTAATGGAATTTCAAGTTTCTTAATACCATTAAGATTCACAATTTCTTATACAGAATGAAACTATGAAAAACACTTTGTGAGGCTAGGCTAGAAAAAGCCCATATGTCAAAAAAGAATCTGCTTGTTTTGTGAAGTAGTACCATCAAATGCCATTGTAGTGCGCAAACATGTAAACATATAAACAAAAATATTATTGCGACATGACTATAATATTCACTTTTCATTTAAACTGGCTTATTGTAGTAAGAGCTAGAAAACAGAAAAAAACTGTGGCAGCATAGATTGTAGAGATTCTGTTGTTAGCAGTGCAGTATGTGCTGCCAATATTCTCTTAAAAAGCAGCACCAAAAAATTTTTTTTCTCAGTACTGTTTCCCAGTTTTCAAATATATAAGAGCAAAAGCCAAAGTAGCATGTCATGGTACAAGGCAAGAGGGAGATGATCAAGGTAGTAGTTCAGCTGACAGCTTTGCTTGCTTGCAGTCAGAACCTTTTTCCTGTTATCAGAAGTGTTGTTCACTGCCCCACAGCAGACCTTGGAAGTAAGAACAGAGGTCACCAGGCTGCTTGCAGGAAGGAAAATGTAATCTAAAAATAAAGCTATATTTTCAAACACTGTTGCTTCCTAGTGGATGTTTTCCTTTTAATCTTACATGTAGCATAGCTGTCTCTAAATATTTCCTCTTCTTCTAATTTCCTCTTGTTCTGCTTGCAAAATCTGGGCAAATTTGAAAGCTCATCCTTCATTATCTTGAAAGATAACATTTAAAAAATAAAGCAGGAATTGCAAACTTAATTGCTGATGTGAATTTTGGAAACAAGGGCTGGGATTTTGGTCTAGCCAAGCAAGAATGTATTCATCATGTGATGCTATAAATAAATAATCCTACACCAGACTAAGGCTAATGGGCTTTAGAATAAAACCTGTGACAGAGATCAGGTAGAGAATGCAAGCACATAAGAAGATATGTTTGCAAGTCAGTAATGCATCTCTGTTTCTAGAATTTCTACAGTTACTAGAGAAAAACAAACCAAAACAAAACAAATCACAAAACAAAAAAGCAAAACAAACCAAAACATTATTAAAGGATGGCAGGGGTACAGATACTATATGTTAATTTTGAGTCAAAGCTCACATTATGAACACACAGTGGTAAGTTGCAAATATGTGAGTGTTTTACTCAAAATTAAGCATATACTAGCTTATCTCTGGTTTTATGATGTATAGTTTACCAACTCTCAGGCAGTAGGAAAAAAAATATATACCCTACTGTACTGTCGTACATCAGAAGAAAAAATATTATGATACTTTATACCTTAAGGAGAGACACTAATATTGAAAATCTCTTTCTCAGCTAACCTTAATAGTAAACAAATGTCACTTGCCAGCAGCAATGTTCCTGTTCCTTGGCTCTATACTCCAGACATATTATCAGGCTCATCTCAGCCTTTGGTGCAAAAAAAGGAATAAAGAAATCCAGAATTCATTTTAAACAAAGGCTCAAAGTCACCCTAGAAAATACATTTGAACTTCCTGCTATTTATTTTACAGCTGAGAATCTGAAAATACATAAAACACATTTGTCTATAGAGGATACATTCTGTTATTTCTATCTAACTTGAAAGAGGAGATACTATGAAATAATAAGTGAGAACTAGTAGCCAAAGGTCAAGCAATTTTTCTCCTAGTCAGTGAGTATTTAATGATCTAAATGTGACCTGGAAAGAATATATTTTGTTTATTATTTGTTGTCGCTTTATAAAACCATCTTTATGGTGCACTCAGGGAGAAAGGAGATAGAAAGACAAAATGGAGGAGAAAATGTGAGTCTGAGGATGTAAATAAAACTTAATAGGAATAAGAACAAATTGCACCTTGGCAACAAATTCCTCCCATTTGCAAATATTACCTGTTCCATTCCCTGAGGTGAGATGTTTTCTAGGGTACACTAAGAAGAAACTATCTGTGGCCAAGGTTAGTTCAATAAATTAATTTGTAAATAAACTGAGATACACAGAGCAAAATCAACTTTGAGCAACAGGAAGTAATCTGGTGTAGCTGGTACAATCACCTTCATTAGAGTTTGTCATTCCTTCTTCTCTAACCTTCCTCAAATATTTGGCAGTAGTATTCAGTATGCAGCATGATACTATGTATTAATAGTAAAATATTATATCTACTACATTTTATATAGTAGATAGCATGATATATAATTCCATATAGTATATTGTAAATATATTACAGTGTAATATATTATGGTATTCTAGTCGATAATATTTCACTATTTTGCTTAAAGCACTAAGCAATTATTTTTATTGCCTTTATCAAAAGAAAAAGTAACATTTCACACCGCAGGAAAATATGCAGAGTCAAATAGATTTCTGCAGCTCTGTATGTAAATTACATCCAAACTTTAAGGCCTTTTCTCCTGGGATTGACTGAACTATTTGCTTAAATCATAGACGTATTATTCAGTAGCTGCTACAAAACGCTGCAAGAAATGGAAATATGTTTGAATCCTTTTCATTTCTTTTGTGCAAAGAGTTAGCATTTGATTTCCCTTAAATAATATACACTATGGTCTTAGACATTTGCAAAACTACTCAGATTGTTTAAAAGAATACTAGCCTAACATTTGATAAAACTTACATTAACTTTATAATAGATGAAAAAGGATTAGGCCCAGCTAAGATATCTGGTTACAAAAGAGGTTATGTTTCAGGTTAATTAAATAAATTTTTAAAAACTATTCACTCTTCATGTCTGTCTAGGTTCATATTTCACTCTCAGTAAGTTGCATATGTGATGCTAAATATAAATGTTATTTGAATTTATAATGCAAAACTTTTGCCCTACAGGTATACAAAAAAAGAGAACATTCTTGAAAAGATTACACAGTTTCTCCTAATCTATTTTTCTACTAGGTTAATTCCATATTTCATCAGCTTTTGCAGATATACTTCTTATCACTTTGGTCCTACTTTATACCTCTGACATCTTGTTCTAATAATCTACACCTATATCCATTACGCTGACAGCTCTTTAAACAAGTAACTTGTGCAATGTGGTACAGTATGTTGTATTCAAATGCTAAACTGTTTCTTGTTAAGAACTTCACGTACGACGATATGAAACTATTACACTGACTGAAACGACGCGTCTGTACTTAAAAAAAAAATGTAGTCTTGTTATTTACTTGGTAGTTACCTAAAATTACAAACAGACGTCTGGCAAGCCATTATTACTATCTGCCATCCAGAAAATAAGGGAGAGGCAAAGCTTTTGAGGGGCTCCCTAGCCTTAAGCACAGACCTAAATACATATGTAGTGATAGCATACTACATAAAATTTTTTTCTAGAGCTGTCCAATTCTGTGCATTTAAGTTTTGCAAATGGCCCTTTTCTTATTTTTCAAGCCTAATTCAACATGAATGTAGAGGTCTCACCTATTCATATCTGCTTTTGGGTCTGAATTATACAGTGTGTTCCTAGAAAATTCAAAATGCATCTCTGGAATCTTAAAAAACACAGAGAATGGGGAATTCTATCACTAATATCTCTTTTCAGTGACATTTCGGTCATTCATTTAATCATTGGTTTGCTACTCTGCTCATAAGCAAAGGAACTGATCCTGAGGTAGTAGTAAACAGAAAATGACAATCCAGAAGAAAAAAGGATCCAATGGTGTTGGGCATGGAATAACTCTGTCCATCAACACTACCACTGGAGTCAGGACAGCAGCCTGGTCACAGAACAGAGAAATGTGGTTGTTGCTTCTTTGACTGATGTACTGTGGCTGTCAACAGTTCTTTCAATATAGAGATGAGGGCCAAGATTAGGTAGGAAGGAAAGGTGCACCAGGATTGTATTCCCTCTCATCATCTACATTGCAACCTAGTTCTCTGAAATCTGGTGAATTTATGCCTGATTTGTTTTTCACATCAACAGAATTAGAGGCTTTCATAAACCACTAATTAGAATTCCATTACCACTGCTGGAACTAGCTTGACTTTTCCGAGCATTTTTTTTTTTTCCATTTTGACATGATGTCCTAAAGCTCCTTTCTCAAGTATAATAACAGAAAAAGAAAGTCTGCAAAAGGACAAAAAAAGCCCTGAAGACTCTGTTATGAAAAACTGTAAGTCAGATTCATTGCCAAATATACCATGCATCTGAAAATATGTCTGTATAAACTGTGCATAAGCAGACATGTCAATGAGTTCTGCAGGCAGTAGGAAATAGATGTAGCTTGGAAGTTTTGAATTCTCATGTATATTCTTCAAAATTTAGATCTGAACTTCGGTAACAATTTTATTGCAGAAAATCATTTAAAAAAAACCCCATAAGAAACAACAAATACCTTTTAATAGTTTCCTTAAAAGACAGATCATTGTTGACATCTTTTAAACAAGAGAATATTGTAATCCTACCACAGATACTAGCCCTGCAGCATTACTGCTTGATAATGGATTATATCAATTTTTGCTGATATCATTTTTGTATGTTTTTTTATCGTTGATGTGAAATAGAGTGTCTTATGTTACTTCCCTCCCAGGTAGTATGCAACCTTAGGGATCCTATATGACACACATATAGCATTAAAGAGCAAACAGAATAACCTCATGCTCAACCTCTTTTTTCTTTTTTTAATTCTCCTCCCACATGTGAATATACATGAGGTCAGTGGAAACCAAGGAGACAAGTCTACTTTCTATATCATTTACCCAGATTGCCCAGCACTAAGCAGATAGTGTACTGTGTAGTCTCCTTTATGGGAACAGAAAATAAATAGCAGGCTGACAGAGAGTGACAGAGAGTCCTCTGATTCTCACATGGCCTTAGAGTTTATTGGCTGAAATGACCAACCAGAGAAATTCAGCATCCCTTCTTACTTAGCCATTTGAAAACTTATTCCATAAACCTATGTCAGTCTATAGTTCAATATCTATTTACCAGAATACTGCAGTGCCTAGGCCCTAGAAAGCCTTATGTCTTTACCAGAATTTGACACTGATGTATAATTAACTAAAGCCTCCTCAATAGAAAAGATGACATACATTTAATTCACAGTTCACTGAATTTTCAAAGAAACTGCTGATCATTAAAGGGAAATTACAGTGTTGTCAGTGGATGACTTCTCTCCATCCTACTAGTTACAGTAGTTTATCTGTGGTTAAAAACGCAGTCTGAATGTGTTCCTCTGGCCTTGGACAGTTAGTTCTGTTAACAGCTTCCACGCCCAATAATATTGCAGCTTCCTTCATTTTTAATATCTCCACAAATCTCTCCAAGAGATATCTAAGCAATGGATTCATCAGCTCTTGATTTAAATGCATTACAGATTCTTCTTTGAAATCCTCAAAGGTGGAAGAGGTTCAGCGGAAAAACAGTTGAAAGAGCTTAGTCCCTGGGATGTTAAAGAACTTTATGCCACCTATCACATCTTTTTTTATAAGGAAACTCTGGCCATGATATAAAATACAGCCAAACTACATCAGCCGTGTTCAACTTGATTGATCACAATGGACAAGATTTATTTGTGTAACTGTATATTAGAATCATAGAATATCCTGAGTTGGAAGGGATCCACAAGGATCATCGAGTCTAATTCCTGTCCCTGAATATGACAACCCCACAGTTCACACCATATTCTTTTTTCTTATTTCCTAGTACTTGTTTAATGACCTGTAAATTATGAAAGCACATGATGGTAGTAGAAAAATGCAAAAAAAGTCTCAGAAATTAAAATGTTAAACCATCAGGAGATTACCACATCAAACCGTGGGTGGAATGTAGCTGCCAACCCAGCAAGGTCTAAGATACATGCATGATAAAAGATGACCCAAGAGAGACCCTCACCCTTCTAGAATGTCATATGATGACCAAGCTGATTGCACTAGAGTACGTCAAATAACTTTAACGCATTAACATTTAGATAACTGAATGGCACCTCTGACTTACATAATAATATGGCTGTCAAATATTAAAGACAACCTCTTGCAATTCACATGAAAACTCTTCCTTGCTGAGGTTTTTTGAAGTTTTTAATGCCTAGATAAAACAAGAACATTTACTCTGTGAGCAACTAAGCACCATTGATACACGAAATATTAATATTGTTTATGGACAACTAGTTCATTCTATATATTACTTGAGGCAGATATTTTGTTATTTTCTTCTATTGTTTTGATTGTTTAACCCAGCTAAGGTTTCCTTTTGTCCAGTTCCACTTAACGCTATTTTTCAAATAGATCGATAATGCTGTTTTGCTATTTGCAGGACATATAAAAACAGTAGATAAGTTCATAGCTGGTAAAGGTTAATACAACTGCTTTTTTAAGAGTTTCTTGTGCAGTTTGTTAGCCTAAACATCTAATATGAGAATATCAGTGTGATCTCTTATGAGAATATTTGGATTATAAAATAGTTTGATGCTTTAGTTGGTTGAAATAGCTGATTAAAATAGAATGCTCCCAGATCGCTCTTCTTGGGGTGGAAAAATTTAAATATTTACCCAATAAATATTTAACTTTTATGATTATAAAGCAGAGCACTTTCACCTTCATTTAGCACTTTTTAAAAGAAAAAAAGAATGTTTAAATATTTACTCATGGACTTAAACACTAATAGGTTCTAAAACTGTGACAGATACTAGCAGCAAATATAGGAATTTTATTTTATTTTATTTTATTTTATTTTATTTTATTTTATATTATTTTATTTTATTTTATTTTCTGAGCTCTTCCAGTGGCCAGGAGATTCTGCATGAAGTAATTTTGAAAGTCTGCTTTTGCTAGCTAAATAGAACATGGGTCTATATAATCCAGATCAAGGTGTAAGGTTTGGCAGTGACATATTTGTATGTACCTGGTTGTCTGGATGGGTTTTTCTACAAATGGCTGAGATTTTTTGCAAGTATATCACAAATGAGTATTCAGTTTATCAAATGCTTTTTTTGGTACCAATTTGAAAAGTAAATTATTTAAGAATTTTTGTTATATATGTACACAGAAAGTTCATGTGTGCTTGTGTGTGTGCATGTGTGCACTTGTATGCAGAGTGCACAGCATAACAGAACTCCAATCCCTGACTAAAAGATTTGATGTTTTATTGCAACACAAACAGAAAATAATAAAAGTTTATAGACCTTAGCGTCTGTATAATAAGAACTAAACTTCCTTCAAGAAAAAAGACAACAGTCCAGTTTACACACAATTTAAACTCAGAAGGGTTAGAGAGAAGTGAAAGCTGATCCCCTGCTGTTTTTAAGATGTATAGCTAGATGCATATCAATCTACAGCAGCTGAGAATTTGTTTCATTCTAATTTCTGGATCCTTAGTAAGAATCATACGCCATGACTGCGGTTTTACCAAAGCTCATGTTCTTCTTGTACCTGGGGTGAGGTGGCTGTGAGGTGCCTCTCTGCCCATTCCTGGAGGCAGAGGTGCCCTCTGCCAGGGATTCTGGAGCTGGTACAGCTCCCATTCTGTGCTGGAAGTGCTGTCATGTAACTTCTGCAAGTAAAACAGTCATGCAGAAAAAAGGGTACAAAGTCGTGTCTCAACAGAATGTGTAATCGGTTGAGCATCTCTAGGGGCCTAAATATAAATTTGGGTACAAGCAGATTTAGGCAATTTTAGAGTGATATTGTAACACAATTTAATGAACACTTACTTAAATTTAACAAGAGGGAGATTTTAGCAAACAGGATCAGAGACCTTATTATGTCTAAATAGAGGGAACATCAAAATGAAAAAATTACATCTTTGAATCACGTCAGTGTTGCGTCTGGCACGGTGGCGTGAGCCTGACAGTGACTGATCCTGTGGAGAAAGGCACAGCAAACTGCCGACCTGGCTGTTGATAGATTTTCTTGCATAGGCAGTTTCATGTGACAGAAGTGGCAATGACCGGCTTATGCTCTGAGGTATGAAGATTTATATTTTTATTCTATCTAAAGCATTTATTTATATTCCTGATTTACATGTGAATGCCAAATCCTTTTTCAATGCCCTTAGTCACAATCCCTGTGATCTCGTATTACAGTAAGCCCCACGTGCTGGTGGTACATGTCCCAGAAGCCCTCTTTCCTCCTCCCCAGGCTTCTCTGTTTTACATCCAACAGTTGCAGTTTCAGTCAAGGTAGACAAAAACAAACTTACTAAGTCAAATAAAAAGATAAAGGCCAAGGTTGTGGAGAGTTCTAAAGTGATGCTGATGTTTTGGCAACCCTGTCACACAGTGGTGTTCATGTGGCTGGGGAACAGACTGGGACTGGGAAGGATTTTCGTGCACCAGAAGTTGCTCTTCCAGCTCACTGAACAAAATGAAACTCTTTGGGTTGCCAAAAAAATTAGTGGTGAGTAAAAATGAGGGCTTAAATCTTTGTTTGATAGTCATTGCCATGAACCTTACTTCTTCTAGGATTGCCGTTCTCTTGGATGTGGGAACAGGTAGGCTGTATGACCTGTATGAAGGCAGGCAGTGAGTCCCACTGACACGTGGACCTGAGGAAAGCGGGAGATCTGGCCGTCGTGCCCATCAGCACATGGTCAGATATTTAGAGGATTTTATTACCTAATACTTATGATAACTAAGATCTTACAGGATGAAACAATTTTTGCTCTTTGTAACTGGCCCAATTGTGTGCAAAAAATGCTATGCACAAACACAGAGGACTGTAATATCTTGTCTAATACATTGAGTTCTAGCTAAGAAATACTCTGTTATTAACAAGGAAGTGAGTCCTAAGAAAATGAGTCAAGATAACTCTATGGTTTTCAATATGATGTCTTTCTTACAGAGGAGGAAGCTTTCGGTCAGGTGACAAACCCTTTAACTTTCAAATGCAGTTTCTATCAATGGGTGGGCAAGGTTGGAAAGAAATGTGGATTGAATTTTCTCATGAAGTTTAATCAAGATTTCAATTGAAGCAAAATGAGTATAACATATGAATCAAGATCCACTATGCTACTGAAGCAAAATGAATATAATATAAGAATCAAGATCTCTGTGCAGGTTTAAAAAGAGAAATTTTCTTTTCTGCATGAAACATAATGAAATAACTTAGAATGAAAATTAGCATATCATTTTCTATTTCAGTCCTATAAAAGAAAGTTATCGCGAGGTTTAACGTGTTATTTCCTTAATGAATAATTTCACCATACCTGCATTTGATAATGTAATATATTTGTGTACCAGTGCACCGAGCCTCTCCAATTGTAGAAGAAAAAATATTATTTTTTCACACTTAAAAAAATACAGCTCCCAGCAAACGTTTTCAGTAAATATGTACATATATTTTTATGGTGAAAAGAAACAACCTATTGGAAAACTGATAAAATAAATTGTGGAAAAGAAGCAAGGGTTGGATGGGATGATGGAGAGACAGATGGCTCTTTTCACCTAGTATCTTGTTGCATTATACCATAAAATGTTTTGAAAAAGTAAAAATAAATTAAGAACCCCTACTGTCTAAAGTAACTAATGTTAATTATTTCTCTGACAGCAGCAGTTTTGTGAAATAAAAATTTGAATTAAACAGAGATTATTTACTTTAATGGTAATTATGCATATCACTATCTTATTTCCCATCCGAAAAAACCACTGGCAGCCATAGCTTTCAAAATAAGTATGTTCTTTGTTACTATTCTGGATTATGTGTACTAGTTTTTCAGAGTTTATTACTGCAAGATCTCCTGGCAACTTGTAATGTTTCTGATCAAATGATTGTGCTGAATGCATGTGATATCTGCTCATTCCCTCCAGATTGTTAATGATAATGAAAACATACATTTTTTCAGTAAACTTGTTCACTTTTAAAGTTTTAAAGTGAGCCATTTCCAGAAGTCTGAAATGTTTTTGGGTCCAGCATGCCAGAAGATGGGTGACAGCCTGTCATGTCTCCTGTAAAAAGACCAAAGTGGCTGTAGAGCCACCTCAGAGCTTGTCAGCAACGCTGGAAAAAATCATCTCCTGGCAGAGGAACTGGGCGTGGTTGTCCATGATTCTGAAGCAAAAGCTGAAGCAGAAGTACTTTGCCAGAGAACCACCTTGAAAATTTGAGACAGCTGCATCTGCTGTTCATGTCTCTGGAGTGGCTGGTCTGGAAGTATCAGTCATGTCCAAATGGTCATCCCTTTCACATGCATAAGCATGGCCTCTCAGGGATGCTGTAACCCTATCTTCAATGTCACCAGTCTGCCCAGCTGTCCATTGGTTTTTAACAAAGCAAAAGAGCCAGAAAGCCTATTATCTAAAAGCAGAGGAACATTGCCATGATGGTCTCAGGACATATAAGTTAAGTAGTGAGATATCTAATGGAAAAAATAGAAAATAAACTATTTGCTAGTATGTAGGTTGCCATGCAGTCTCCATCTACTTAGGAGAATTCTATTTTCTTTTAATGAATCATGCCACTATTTGTTATTTGAGGGTTAAATTAATGTATATTCATCTCTTTATTTCCAGATAATCCTCAGGTATGTACAGTCCTCATTACGGAGCCTGCACACGATAGTATAATATTCAATGGTTCTCTTTTAACTCCAAAAAGAGATGGAAAAAGTATCTTTAGTCCTGTCCTTGTAATTAAACTGGAAGTCTAGAAATCTCAGTTTCTGGCTGGGAGAAGCAAGAACTATCTTATTAGCAGTAATTATACAGTATGTTTTTGTTAGTTTATTTTAGTTGGGCATTTAAATGAATTCAGAAGAAAAACAAATTTTTTAGTTATTTTTGAGTGATGTTTTTATTGGCTTAATAGTTTAATGTTAAGGTCAAGCTATCATTGAAGGCTATTTGAATAAAAATAAATTTTATTAGTATTGGTTGGTTGGGGTTTTTAAGTTGTTCTTTTTACCATTTAGATATTCCTTAATATTTATTAAAGAAACTTATTTACTATAAAGTTATTTGTTAAATTTACTACAGAGAATGTATTTAGAAAATTCCAGAAGAGTTCTCCCCTGATAATGGAATAATTTTCCATAGCGAACTTTAGGTACCTGCTGAAAAAACCTGCCATTCCCTGTCCTGGCAGAAACTTCCATCCTAGAGCTTATCTGACCTTGTGTATCTTCATATGAGTCCAGACTGAATTAGTCCTTCACTCTTTTGTACTTTTAATCTGGTCTTCACCTTCCCAAGTATATAATGGTTTAATATTTTTTTTCTGATGATGATTCTTTCCTTTTCTTAGTTATGCAAACACTTATTAGATAGAGTGGACTGCTTTACCTGACTGATTGTTAGGCAATTCCTTACATCTTTGAGTCATTGCTTCAGTATGAGAATTACTTTTATGTAGAGCCTCATATTCCCAAAACAATAAATACACTAAAAAATACACATGATATATGAGGAGGTTCAAGTGGCAGTAGCTCTGATCTGGGGTCTTGGTTGATACTACTCACTATTGCAATCAAACATTTTGGGGCAAATTATTTGGTTTTGGTTTATTATATTGAGTTTGGAGGACCAGTCTGGGTTTTTTAAATTATTTTATAACAAATTCCAGTTCTGAAACTATAATAGAATATATATGTAAATAAGTGTTCTAGCTCTCAAATTAGACATATTTGCACTAATAGTTCATTCACCTTTATTATTTTGAAAACAAGGTTTGAAACTGAAAATTTCCTATTATAGCTGATGAAGAAAGGCCTGACTTTATCATGTTGATTTGGGAAATCAGGTTTTGCCCACTGTTATCCATTACTCATACCTGACAAGTTATTCTGAAATAAATTTCAGTGCTCTGGAAGATTTTATATAAAAGAATATGACAGAAGTTTTCCAGCTTGTCAGATAATTTGACTGGCT
Organism: Caloenas nicobarica; assembly: GCF_036013445.1. Taxonomy (NCBI): domain Eukaryota; kingdom Metazoa; phylum Chordata; class Aves; order Columbiformes; family Columbidae; genus Caloenas; species Caloenas nicobarica. The sequence goes on from NC_088284.1 coordinate 51,372,399, forward strand.
ATACTATACAAATACAGAGGATTTTAATAATTGCTTTCTGCATATAATGTTACTTGCAAAAATAATTCATCTTTCTTGAATCGTCTGTCAGATTTCTGAAGAGTGTCTGCTTCTATTTGAAATTGTAATTTGGTGATGATTCAAAGCCACTAGGTTTCAAGTTTTGGCATTGGTTACTGCTATTAAGTGTATGAAGAATAATCGGCAATCAACCTGTGGAACTTTTTCATTTGTTTTATATAATTATAGCGCATATATGTGTGTCTATGTGCTTGTATGTTTTAAAAGAGGGAGTGAAAAGAGCAACTATCTCTTGAACAGGTAAAAAGCCAGAGAAGAGCGGTAGCTGGATATTTCACCACGATTTGCAGTTCCCTGTTTATCAAATGGAAAAAATGTGTGTATTTTGCTCCAGCTATCTACAGATAACAAATGGCTCCTTAGGGACCATAATCAGCTGGCATGGGTTAGAGCAGCCCCCAGGCCACTCTAATCAATGCAGAACTTGGGACAAAGCATCATTTGACAACCAATGATAGGACAAGGGGCAATGGGTACAAACTGGAACAAAAGAGGTTCCACTTAAATATGAGAAGAAACTTCTTCACAGTGAGGGTGCCAGAGCACTGGAACAGGCTGCCCAGGGAGGTTGTGGAGTCTCCTTCTCTGGAGACATTCAAAGCCCGCCTGGACGCCTTCCTGTGTAACCTCATCTGGGTGTTCCTGCTCCAGCAGGGTAATTGAGCCAGACAGTCTTTTGAGGTCACTTCCAATCCCTCACATTCTGTGATTCTGCGATTCTGTGATCAGGGAATTATATTTATTTGCTCCTGCAACATGGGGTTTCCGCTGAGCAGAGAAGGCCTTTATGTGTCATAAGGTAAAGGACTGACGAACTCAACATAATATTTTCTAGTCCTTTAAATAAATTAATTACTACTTCTGTGACGCTTTACTGTATTAATATTTGTTCATAAACTTTTTGGCAACCTTGTATTGTTTCTGCAGTTACCTGTTTTATCCCTAAAATTAAAGTTCTCATCAGAAAGCATAGACAGTTGACATTTCTCCCTAAGTTTCCACTCTAGTGACAAAGCAGATCTTAAAAGAGCTGAATGAACACATAATACAACAAGTAAGATACAGTGATAAAAAAATGCTCTAAGTATGGTCTGCCTTTGCCACTGGCAGTCACATCCCTTTTAGTGCAACAGCAACATCAGGCTACAATTTCAGCTCAGATTGGGGTTGCCAGTACAGATCCACTTGGGTTGCATGTTTCTAATCTCACCTTTTCCAGAGAGAAAAATAACTCAGCTCTGATAAGCCTAAACACAGATCTCTTTAGTCAGACAGTGTGTCACATGAGAGATGCCTGTGTAATAAAACGTGCTTCCAGTATGCAGTAGCCTAAGCCCCCCAAAATAAAAGTCCACTTTACATATTATTAGTTTTCTCTTAGTTTTTATCTTTTACCATGCACGTCTTAATTGGCCAATTTAATTTACCTGCTTACTAAGCATGCACCCAAAGTCCTGTGTTTATAGCAACATTAAATCCATTCATACATGTGTTTTATTAATCTACATATTGTATAACAATGTAAGTGCATGTAAACCTCTCAGGTTATTCATGACTATGGATGTCCTCCCCATTAGTCTATTAATCAGCTGCTGATCAGGCTTACTTTCAGGCACCCTCCTAACTTGATTACACAACTGCAGTACTGAAGATATCCTGTTTTCCAGGCTGTGTAGCTTTACTTTCTATCCAGCATGACAGCTAATTATAACTCCATTTTGTCTTTGTACTTTAAACCAATTTTTAATTCAAGACTGTTAGCAAAGTTCTTTAGATTAGTGCCAAGCAGACCGCACATCAAAACGTAATTCTTAATTTTGCATGTATTTTTAATGTCGTTACAAATTAAGGATTTAATTGTAACAATTTTTACCATAGTTCGAATGCACAGAAAAATTTTCTCTGAGTTGCTATTCATCTTTATTTCAGAGCAAATTGTTCAATTCTCCCCACCCACTTCTAGGTGAAAAAATGTACCTATCTTTACAAACACTCAGGAAAGCTTTAAGTGCATTTTTAGAAGTGTTATCTTATTTTGCAAAACTCACTTATCTGAAGTAACTGAAGAACAAAACAGCAGAGAAGGTGAGGCCAGATACTTCTGTAATTGTAATGAATTGGAACAATTTAGAGGTTATTTGAAAACACCAAAGGCAAAGAAAACACAGAAGAGGAAAAAAATGGGGAAACAGCTCAGCTGAGAAGGATGAAAATAATCTCGGTTTGTACTTTTCTCACTAAACCAACTGAAGCGAAAAGTAAATATAGTTTTGCGAGTTGCTGTGTTTTTTGTATTGTTTTGTTGTTGTTTGGGTGGGTTTTTAGCGTGGTTTGTTTGTTTTTGTTGGGGTCTTTTGTATGTTTAACCAACTATTATACTCTTAATTAAAAGTGGTTGCTGTTTCCTAAAGACTAACCTTGTGACAACAAGCAATTTGGGCAGATATCAACTAAAAAACCCAAATCAAAACAAAGCTAATGCATGCATTCTTTCAACCTGTCCTGCCCCATCCCTGGAAGTGGGCTAGGTTGGATGGGACTTCGAGAAATCTGATCTAGTGGAAGGTGGCCCCCCATGGTAGGGGGGTTGGAACTACATGTTCTTTAAGGTCTCTGCAACCCAAACAATTATTTGATTCTATGATTCTATGAACATGGGAGTAATAGGTCAGGTTCTTTAAAAAAATGTGCGTGTGTATGTATTTAGAATTATATATCTGGGAGTGGGTGGACTGAAGGTTTCAGAATCTGGTTAAAGTTTTAAAAAGTACTTCATTCAACTTTTTGTGCATAATTAAAAAAATATTGCAAGAGTAAGGAGCAATCTGAGATAAGCTTGTAAAAAACATCCAGCTGAAACAATGTAAAAAGTTCTGCCTACCCTGCTGTTGATTTTCTTTTAAAATTTGCTTCAGTGCTTTTGATTTACAAAAAAATTCTTGGCATAACTTATGACAAGTAGTAAAGTAGTACATCTCGAAGAAAGGTTGCAGAACACTAACAACTCATTTTTTACAGTAGTATATCAACAGGACACTTCTGCTTTCATCTTCTGTTCAGATAATGACTTGGAGAACCATAAAATAATTGCTGGTAGGCTGCTCTGTGCAGAGGAAAGAACAAATAATAGCACTGTGATCTTACATTCCTTAAGGGGAAAAAAATATTTTGTTTGTGTAAGTTTTATGTATGTGGGTATCAGCACCTGCTTAAAATACTAACTGGCTTTATTTCAGCTTCAGGGAGGAAATTTAACATCAAATCCAGAGTAAACAAAGGGAAATAAAGAGTTATACCTTCCCTGTTTTCAGGACTGTATACTGATCCCACACTGGTGTAATGACAGTTGGTCAACATAGATGTTAAATCAGGATCAGGTTGCTCACATGATCTGAGAACTTCAACAGTGAGATTACAAGAATCACAGAATCACAAAATGTTAGGGATTGGAAGGGACCTCAAAAGATCATCTAGTCCAATCCCCCAGCCAGAGCAGGAACACCTAGGTGAGGTTACACAGGAAGGCATCCAGGTAGGTTTTGAATGTCTCCAGAGAAGGAGAATCCACAACCCTCCCGGACAGCCTGTTCCAGTGTTCTGCTACCTTCACGGAGAAGAAGTTTCTTCTCAAATTTAAGTGGAACCTCCTATGTTCCAGTTTGAACCCATTATCCCTTGTCTTACAGTTGATTGTCACCAAGAAGAGCCTGGCTCCCTCCTCGTGACACTCACCCTTTATATATTTATAGACATTAATGAGGTCACTCCTCAGTCTCCTCTTCTCCAAACTAAAGAGCCCCAGCTCCCTCAGCCTTTCCTCATAAGGAAGATGCTCCACTCCCTTCATCATCTTTGTGGCCCTGTGTTGGACTCTCTCTAGCAGTTCCGTGTCCTTCTTGAACTGAGGGGCCCAGAACTGGACACAATATTCCAGACGCGGTCTCACCAGGGCAGAGTAGAGGGGAAGGAGAACCTCTCTTGACCTACTAACCAGCCCCCTTCTAATACACCCCAGGATGCCATTGGCCTTCTTGGCCACAAGGGCACAGTGCTGGCTCATGGTCATCGTGCTGTCCACCAGGACTTCCAGGTCCTTTTCCCCTATACTGTATCTAACAGGTTGTTCCCCAACTTATACTGGAACCTGGGGTTGTTCCTACCCAGATGCAAGACTCTACACTTACCCTTATTATATTTCATTAAAATTTTCCCTGCCCAACTCTCCAGCCTGTCCAGATCTCGCTGGATGGCAGCACAGCCCTCTGGCACGTCAGCCACTCTTCCCAGTTTGGTGTCATCAGCAAACTTGCTGCTTTACACTCAATTCCCTTACCCAAGTCATTGATGAATATATTGAATAATACTGGCCCCAGTACCAACCCTTGAGGCACTCCACTTGATACAGGCCTCCAACTAGACTCCGCCCCATTGACCACAATTCTCTGCTTTCTTTCCTTCAGCCAGTTCGCAGTCCACCTCTCTATCCGAAGAAGACTTTCATAAATAAACAGATTAGATAAACTAAGACAAAGTTTGTGCTATTTTCTCTTTTCAGTTTTGTACTTTGACACTTGTAACAGAATCTTTCTCTAAATTCTTCTCTCTCTTTATTTGTAGGACTTATCTGACATGACTGGGTGATGTACTATCAGGCAGTCCTGGGGTTTTGCTTTTTTGCATTAGGACTGAAGAACATCTGTATTTCCTTCCTTCAGAAACCATGACTTGTGGTAGCCCAGATGTTTACCATCCCCATAATGTCCCAGACATTCCAGGACACTGGAAGGTGGAAAGTGTTCTTGGTCCACTAGCATAATCACAAACCACATCCTGAATGGACTTGTGACTTGTGGTTGACTGAGATTACTCTGATTTTTCATGCCTTGAAGGTCAGTTTTTCAAATAGAAAAGATTCCAAGTAGGACTTTTCCAAACTATTAAGTACTTTGATCTAAGTACTTCTGAAAAGCCAAACAGGTGCTTATCTTCATTTTCAGGTGCCCTCTTACCTTTAAAAATCTGAACTAACTTTATGAAAAAAGTAAGATCTCTACTTTAACATATTTGTCAAAAGATCTATAATAATGAGTCATATCTAGGGTCCCTCTAGCTGGATAGTATGTCTCCAGTGTTTTCATTATAGTCAGCTTATGCTGTAGCCATGTTGCATTTCACTATTTTCAGTGACAGATCCTTCCTAATTTTTTCTCAATTTTTTAAGGCCAATAAGTAGCAAAACTCTGTATTTCCTTTTGGTTTCAAAATGAAGCTTTGGATTTTCTTGATTTTGTACCATCATACATGTGCTTTGAACTTAGTTAATGACTACATATATCTAGATCAATGGAAAATAAACTCAGTAGGTCTTCATTCTTTGTATTCCCAAGGTCAAACCGTCTTCCTCAAAGTGTAAAAACAACCGACCACCACCAACAAAAATATTCTTTGGAGAACTGTATAAGAAAATAGAGAAGATATTTTCACTGTGAGAGTTACTGAATGTTAGCACAGGTTGCCCAGGGAGAGCCTGTTGTCTTCTCTTCTGGAGGTATTCAAAACTGGACTGGGTGCGATCTGGAGCAACGTGATCTGCCCCACCCTGCTCTGAGCAAGGGGCTGGACTAGATGGCCTCTAGATGAGCCTGTCAGAACTCAGCCACTCTGCCATCCTGTAAAATGGAAAAAACATCATGAGAAATGACAAGCAAAAATTTGCCTCAAATGTGTTGCAAGATCAGTGCCTAGGAAGGTATATTAATCTGACTTCTGTAGGCATTGTTGTGGTCCAGGTCCATGTGCTGGGTCTGGCTATATGTTCTGTTTCTGCATATATGCAGCATTTCTAAATTAGATATTCCAGGACATGAAGAAGGAGTATGTAAGCTAATACACAGGTCCTCCTTTTACCCTGAGACAGGGAAGAGTTCAAGCTCTTGCTCTCCACCTTCATGGCATGGTTGATCACATGCCTGCAACCTTGGCACTGTGGGGCCCACTCATTTCTTGGGCCATAGGACCCTGCTTCTAACCCTGATCGGGGTGACCTCACCATAGATGAATCTGTAGTCCTTGGCCTCTTGGTGTCCAAACACTGTACCCATCAGTAGGCTTATGGCTCATTCCTCCATGAGGAATGAGTTCATGAGGCCAGACTTTCAGTATAGGTGGGAATATTGTGATCTCCTAGGCCTTTTCATGTCCTTTGAGAGTATTTTGTCATCTCTTATCATGTATATAAGTTGTGAAGTTAGATACTCTTATCTCGTGTCGTTGCCTGAAAAAAGAATAAATCAGATATGTCTATTTATTTTAAGGCAGCAAGAGAGGGTTTGGGAGGGGCAAGGAAAGAAGATGTGTCAGTGGGAGAATGACCCCAAGGCACAGGGGAGATTTGAGATTTGTGTGGTACAGACAACTACAATATCTCAGCTCACACTGCTTTCACAAATTTTAGGAGTTTCCTTTTTTGTGAACAAAGAGTGAATTAAGGAAATCTGTTTACTGAAACTATTTCAAGTTGAGAATTAAATATCCAGAAGCTGAATTTATATAAAGGATATTTAGATTTATGTCTAAATATATCCTAGTGAATCAATTTTAAATGGAAAAAAAACCCAAACTGTTAAAGACAATGTATTATTAGTATAAATATTAAAAAGTGAGCATACAGTATGCATACACTCTATTATTGCCAAATGTTATCTCAGTTATTTGGCATTGCAAACTTTGTTCTTTCTAGCACATGATTGTTTAATGTTCCACATAGAAATTTGGGCCCATCTCCTAGCTTAAGTCCCTGATGAGATATTTTTGACAAATAGTGCTTTAAACCAATACATGGTCATAAACTTCTGAGATACTTTTTGAAGACTTTTCATAAACTTACTGTATTTTAGCCCCTGTCCATTGCCGTTCCATGAGCACCAAAGAGGCAGAAGGCTCTATTACAAAGTCTAAATACAGCCCTGCTGTAACCCTCCAACAAAATACTTGCAGTCAAAGGTAATTTCTTGGCTAGATAAGCTCAGACAGAACATACAGTCTATAGCATCATAACTTCTATAGTAACATATCTATACACTAACAAAGACATATATGATAAGTTACAACAGAACTTTACCCATTTTTCATACATTGTTCTCCACAGAAGTGGAGATCACTGCAAGCAATAGGAATGAATTCCTTTATTTATCCAAAGTTCACCAGTTCCACAAGATGAACTTTTCTCTAGGAATCTCAGCTTTGACCCGGAGATTATCTTCTGTCGCTATCATAGCTACAGACCTGAGCTACAGGTCTTTTCTAAGAAACTAGAGAAAATCATGATGAAGTAGGCATATGGCTTTAGAAAAGAACCCACCTCAGAGGATTTTTAACACTACAGCTTTTAATTTTTCAATACATACCTGCATTTGAACTATAGTTTTGTTGAAGTATAGCAATTGTGAGTAAATATTACAACATATTTGCAGTTTTTTATATTTAGAAAACATTCACTGCTAAATAAAATCTCCATTTGTGATCTAAAATAAAAGTGGAAGTAAACTTTATGTAATGACAAGTACAAAAATTGATGAGGATTTTAGATAGCTAATTATTGTTTACATTCTTTTGGGAAGAATATAATTTTTGTCAATTGGCTGAGTAGCAAGACTTATGCTAATTAGATTCTATTTTCACTTTTACCTGGGATTTAACTGGATTCCCTAGAATAACACTTTGAGGAAATGTCTCTGGTATATACCCTGCTCAAAATTGAAGGCAAATCTACCAGTACCTTTTCATGTGAAAGCAGGTCTGAAATTTGATTCTGTTAAATTCGATATCGCGAGGGAATAGAATTGGATTTGTATGATGCTTCCCTGAAAATGAACAGTCAGATTTCAGGAAATAAAGCATATACGTAGTTCCTAGAATCATACAGTCATTTAGGTAGAAAGACACTTCTGGTCACATGAATCTACTTACTCATGTAGAGCAGGGCCAACTAATGACATGTTACTTGGGGCTTCATCTGGCTGGAGTTTCAGTATCTCCAAGGACTGGGAATCTCAGTCTCTCTAGGCAATCTCCTTCGGTGCTTTGAGTAGCATCACTGTGAGATATTTCTAATATCAAACTGGAATTTCCTGTGCCCTTGACCCTCTTTCTGCCTCTGTGTACATCACAGAATCACAAAATGACAGAATCCTAGAGTGGCTGGGGTTGAAAGGGACCTCTGGAGATCATCTAGTCCAACCCACCTGCTAAGGCAGGTTCACCTAGAGGAGATTGCACAAGAATGTGTTATAGAATCATGGAATCATTTAGCGTGGAAGAGACCCTCAGGATCATCAAGTCCAACCATAACCTAACCTAACTCTAGCACGAAACCACATCACTAACAACCTCATCCAAATGCTTTTTAAACACTTCCAGGGATGGTGACTCCACCACTGCCCTGGGCAGCCTGACAACCCTTTTCAATGAATAATTTTTTCCTAATATCCAACCTAAAACTCCCCTGGCACAATTCGAGGCCAATTCCTCTTCTCCTATCACTTGCTACTTGGGAGAAGAGACCAAGACCATCCATGCAACAACCTCATTTTGGGTAGTTGTAGACAGCGATAAGGTCTCCTCTCAGCCTCCTTTTCTCCAGGCTAAACAGCCCAAGTTCCCTTAACTGCTCCTCATCAGACTTGTGCTCCAGACTCCTCACCAGCTTCGTCGCCCTCCTCTGAACTCTCTCTAGTATTTCAATGTCCTTCTTATGATGAGGGGCCCAAAACTGAACACAGGATTCAAGGTGGGGCCTCACCAGTGCTGAGTACAGGGGCACGATCACTTCTCTAGTCCTGCTGACCACACTATTCCTGATACAAGCCAGGATGCTGTTGGCCATTTTGGCCACCTGGGCACACTGCTGGCTCATATTCAGCCAGCTATCAATCAACATCCCCAGATCCCTCTCTGCCAGGCAGCTTTCCAGCCGCTTTTCCCCAAGCCTGAGTTGCTGCCTGGGGTTATTATCATCCAGGTGCAGGACCTGGCACTTGGCATTGTTAAACCTCATACAATTGGCCTCAGCCCAACGATCTAGCTGGTCCAGATCCCTCTGTATGGTCATCCTACCCTCCAGCAGATCAACACTCCCACCTAATTCGGCATCATCTGCAAACTTACTAAGGGTGCACTCAATCCCCTCATCTAGATCATTGATAATGAGATTAAACAGAATGTCTCCAGAGAAGGAGGCTCCACAACCTCTCTGGGCAGCGTGTTCCAGTGCTCTGGCACCCTCAAAGTAAATAAGTTTTTCCTCATGTTTAGAAGGAACCTTCTATGCTTCAGTCTGTGCCCATTGCACTTTACGCTGTCATTGGACACACAGAAAAGATTCTGGTCCCATCCTCTTGACACCCATCCTGAGATATTTAATAAGCACTGCTAAGATCCCCTCTTAGTCTTCTCTTCTCCAGGCTGAACAGCCCCAGCTCTTTCAGTCTCTCCTCCAAGAAAGATGTTTTAGACCCCAGGATACCACTGGCTTTCTTGGACACAAGGGCACATTGTTGACTCATGGTTAACCTGTTGTCGAACAGAACTCCCAAGCCCTTCTCAGCAGTGCTGCTTTCCAGCAGGTCTGCCCCTAACCTGTACTGATGCCTGGGGTTATTCCGTCACTAGGTGCAGTACCCTACACTTGCTTTTGTTAAACTTCATTAGGTTCTTCTCTGCCCAGTCCTCCAGCCTGTCCAGGTCTCGCCTGATAGTAGCACAGCCTTCTGGTGTATCAGCCACTCCTTCCAGTTTGGTATCATCGGCAATCTTGCTGAGGATGCACACAGTCCCTTCATCCAGGTCATTGATGAACAGGTTGAAAAGGACTGGACCTAATACTGACCCTGGGGAACACCACTAACTGCAGGCCTCCAACTGATTCTGCACCATTGACCACAACCCTCTGAGCTCTGTCATCCAGTCAGTTCTCAATCCATCTCACTGTGCGCTCATTCAACCTGCACTTATTCAGCTTGCTTATGAGGATGTTGTGAGAGACAGTGTCAAAACCCTTGCTGAAGCCAAGGTAGACAACATCCACTGCTCTCTCCTCATCTACTCAGCCAGTCATATAGACTATCAGGCTGATCAAATATGATTTCCCCTTGGTGAATCCATGCTGACTACTCCTGATCTGGAGACATCAGGATGAGTCTGGTTCTTAGTTTTCTGAACCTTACCACAGCAGTAAGCTTTCTCCCTGGTCCTCTTTTGTTCTGAATGAGGAAGGCTTTCTTCACTGCCTCAACCTCTTTTTGTACAGTATAAAGCCTCTTTTCGTTTCTATCACTAAAGTAAATGAAATTCCTATGAATTTGTACCATCCAAAGCTAAGAGCAAGTGTTAAAAAGTGACTAGATGACTTTAAATGTTCCTGAGCAAAGTATTTATATGCTGCTGCAAGGATCTGTCAGTTTTAAGAAAATACCAAACTTTCAGATTCTGTGAACTCTGCTGATAGATGTTATTGTTGTTATTTTCTCCACCCACCCCACCCTCCCCCCTGCTCTCCTCCCTTCCCTCCTCCACCTCAGCGAACAAAGGAGCTTTTATTCTAACAATAGAACTTAGAATTTACATAGGAGTAAATTTCACCACTACAATGATTTGGCATGATTTAAATAAACAATTCAGAGGAAAATGAAGTGCAAAAAGACTCATCTTTGCATAAGGGTTTTAGGTTTTTATTTTTATTTAAATAAACTAGCACATAAAATTGATCCAGTGCTGACAGATTCCAAGAGAAAGATTTTAAGGATTAAGTCATTTAGGGTTTTGAAAGAAATAAAAGTAGCTCAGCCATAAACAGCATCCTTCATAAAAATCCTTTGATACTTGAAAAAAAAAGACCTTGAGATGAATAAGAAAGTCAAGATACAAAGAGTCACATTTTCAATAAGTAGCTTACAATCCAACTTTCCAATGTCATGAATATATGTGGAACAAGCTCTTGGCAGCACTTCAAATAACATTATATCTGCTTTAACACATTTTGAGGATAATACCTTGCCAAAGAAAGTTTAAAATGTGTTAATGATTTCAGGGGAGTACAACTTCTGATTCGGGTTAACCTCATTCTTGACTTGCAGCATCCTAGATGATGCTACCCTTTCTGAAGTGTCATGAGAACTAAGACATGTGAGCATTGCTATTTGCATCTACATATTGAGCATATTCAAAGGAGAAGAAAAAAAAAAAAAGGTAACTCCAGCCTGCAAATCATTCCAGGACTGTAGTCACTGCTACAAAACCAATTACAACTTTTCAAGTCAAATCTACTAAACTGATTTTTCTCAAGACAGTAGGAGCAGAATATTACAAAGAGCTTTAAAATCTTTTGTAAACACATTCTATATGGGTATTTATTTCTGGGGAAAAGGCTAATTACAACCAATTACAATAAAATCAAAAAGTTTAAAAATAGCACTATCAACTCCTACTTTCAATAAAAAATAGACAGCCAGCCAGCCACAGTCTAGGAAGTTCCTTCAGTGCATTGATTATAATTTTCTGATGCAAATGGTGGATGAGCCAACTAGGAGAGGTGCACTGCTGGATCTCATTCTCACTAACAAGGAGGGTCTGGTTGAAGCAGTAAAGGTTGAGGGCTGCCTCGATTGCAGCAACCATGAAATGGTGGAGTTCAGGATCTTGTGTGGCAGGAGCAGAATATCAAGCAGAATTGCAACCCTGGACTTGCGCAGGGTGAAATTTGGCCTTTTCAAACAATTGCTAGGGGAAATCCCATGGGCAAGCCTGCTTGAAGGTAAAGGGGCCCAAGATAGTTGGTTAGCATTCAGGGACTGCTTCCACCAAGCTCAAGATCACAGCATCCCAACACGTGGGAAGTCAAGGAAGGGAGCCAGGAGACCTGCGTGGTTAAACAGGGAACTGCTGGGTAAGCTCAAGTGGAATAGAAGAGTTTACAGATCATGGAAGGAGGGGCTGGCCACTTGGGAAGAATATAAGGTTGTTGTCAGAGGGTGTAGGGAGGCAACTAGGAAAGCTAAGGCCTCCTTAGAGTTAAACCTGGCGAGAGGGGTCAAGGACAACAGAAAGAGCTTCTTCAAATACATGGCAGATAAAACTAACACCAGAGGCAATGTGGGCCCACTGATGAATGGGATGGGTGCTCTGGTAACAGAAGATACAGAAAAGGCAGAGTTATCAAATACCTTCTTTGTCTCTGTCTACTCTGCTGGAGGCTGTCCTGAGAAGCCCTGTTCCCCTGAGGCCCCAGAGGAAGTCGGGATAATGGAGGAGTCTGCCTCGGTTGATGAGGACTGGGTTAGGGAGCAATTAAGCAATCTGGACATCCATAAATCCATGGGTCCTGATGGGTTGCACTTGTGGGTGCTGAGGGAGCTGGCTGAGGTCATTGCTAGAACACCCTCCATCATCTTTGCTAAGTCTTGGGAAATGGAAGAGGTGCCTGAGGACTGGAGGAAAGCAAATGTCACTCCAGTCTTCAAAAAGGACAAGAAGGAGGACTCGGGTAACTATAGACCGGTCAGCCTCACCGCCATCCCTGGGAAAGTGATGGAACAACTTATCCTTGGTGCCTTCTCAAAGCATATCAAGGATAAGAGGGTCATCAGGGGCAGTCAACATGTCTTCACCAAGGGGAAGTCATGCTTAACCAACCTCATAGCCTTTTATGAAGACATAATGAGGTGGATAGAGGATGGCAGAGCAGTGGATGTGGTCTACCTTGACTTCAGTAAAGCATTTGACACAATCTCCCACAGCATCCTTGCAGCTAAACTGAGGAAGTGTGGTCTGTACAATCGGGTAGTGAGGTGGACTGTGAACTGGCTGAAGGAAAGAAGCCAGAGAGTCATGGTCAATGGGGCAGAGTCTAGTTGGAGTCCTGTATCTAGTGGAGTGCCTCAAGGGTCAGTACTGGGTCCAGTGCTATTCAGTATATTCATCAACAACTTGGATGAGGGAATAAAGTGCACTGTTAGCAAGTTTGCTGATGACAACAAGGTGGGAGGAGTGGCTGACACGCCAGAAGGTTGTGCTGCCATCCAGTGAGACGTGGATAGGCTGGAGTGTTGGGCAGGGAAAATTTTAATGAAATATAATAAGGGTAAGTGTAGAGTCTTGCATCTGGGTAGGAACAACCCTGGATTCCAGTATAAGTTGGGGAACAACCTGTTAGATACAGTATAAGGGAAAGGGACCTGGGGGTCCTGGTGGACAGCACGATGACTTTGAGCCAGCACTGTGCCCTTGTGGCCAAGAAGGCCAATGGCATCCTGGGGTGTATTAGAAGGGGGCTGGTTAGTATGTCGAGAGAGGTTCTCCTTCCCCTCTACTCTGCCCTGGTGAGACCGCGTCTGGAATATTGTGTCCAGTTCTGGGCCCCTCAGTTCAAGAAGGACAGGGAACTGCTGGAGAGAGTCCAACGCAGGGACACAAAGATGATTAAGGGAGTGGAGCATCTTCCTTATGAGGAAAGGCTGAGGGAGCTGGGTCTCTTTAGTTTGGAGAAGAGGAGACTGAGGGGTGACCTCATTATTGTCTATAAATATATAAAGGGTGGGTGTCACGAGGATGGAGCCAGGCTCTTCTCAGTGACAACCAACAGTAAGACAAGGGGTAATGGGTTCAATCTGGAACACAGGAGGTTCCACTTAAATTTGAGAAGAAACTTCTTCTCAGTGACAGTGACAGAATACTGGAACAGGCTCCCCAGGGTGGTTGTGGAGTCACCTTCTCTGGAGACATTCAAAACCCGCCTGGGCGCCTTCCTGTGTAACCTCATCTAGGTGTTCCTGCTCTGGCCAGGGGATTGGACTAGATGATCTTTTGAGGTCCCTTCCAATCCCTAACATTCTGTGATTCTGTGATACACAGTCAGCAAACCTCAGTGTATGGGTTAAAATTTGTATACATTTTGTCATCTTAATTTACCCATGAAAAAAATGACAGATGCTTTCTAGGTACAGAGTTGCACAATGTGGGATTTTGCCACCTGTTCTAAATTTTAGATTGTCAATTAGTAATTCAGTGCATTTCTTCTATGCCACTGGGCTGGCCAGTTTAAATGTTAGAGAAATAAAATACTGCTGACTGAGTGCAGAATTTTTAATTACAAAACCTCAGACATATATATTATATTCCTAAATTGCAAGCTAGAAGGAGAAAACAAAGTTCTAGAAGCACAGAGACTAATGGAAAATTAATTAAAACCAAGGGGACATGTTATTTCATGACAGTACCGGGAAAATAAATGAAATTTGTCAAAAGTTTCAAATGTATTTTATAAACCTCATTTGGAGATATCCACATGAGAAAAGACTGAACTAATTTGCATACTTTGACATTTAATATAACTTTTATTTTTATCCAGGTTTGTTTGTTTGTTTGTTTGTTTTTCCCTGTGATGTCTTTAGGCATCATATGCTGACAGTGATTTTAACAAGCTCTAGAAAATATTTTCTTGCTTTTGATGAGAAAGTTTTATATGAATACATATGGTCTTAACTTTACAGGGAGCAATGTACAACTTAAGTACAACAATAACTGTGCATGAAATAAATGAACTTTTAGTTTAAGAAATTAAAACTGTATTTAATTTTCTTATCCTTATTTGGAAATCTAAAGCAAAAAACTTAGAATGTGTGCACTCATGCCTGTGCAGGTACTTTACCACAAGTACTCGTGTCTACATAACACTTTTACTGTATCATTGTGTGCAGGTTTTTAAACGCTAAATATCTTGCACCTGATACAGACACCTTAAATACTCAGAGATAAGCATTCACTGATATTTTTGACCATAAAAATATGAATTTATCTTTGTATGTGTATGTATTTATTTTTCATCATATTATTTATTATATGTATTTTTGATAACATTTCAATTCAGTATATGGCTACAGATTAAAATCTTTAGACATAGATTTTGCCTGTTTCCTGAAGCACTGAAACTTCAGTTAATATTAGGAGTTTCTCAGTTTTTAATATCTAATGCTGTCTTCCTCTTTACTGTATTTTTCATTTCCTACACTAAAAAAGTAATTTGATAATCAAGCTTCCAATAATGTTCAGTGTTGCAAAATTTCTTTCCATCATACACTTATTTCTTATTACAACATTGTAACTATTTTTTTTTGCTGTAATTTTAGAAAACAGTTTCATGTGCCATTAAGAAGAAGATAGGCAATTGGAAAAGATTCAGGTATATACAACCATACCAAAGAAAATAATGAGAGATTCTCGAAAAAGTGTCACAAATTTAGTAGCTTAATGTTTCTTTATTTTCTTTGGTTTAACTTTATTTCAAAGGAAGATAACAAAATTTTTTTGACAGTGCCTCACTGTAAAGTGAAAATATTTCTGAAATTATGTAGTAATCAAAGGTGAGTTTTAAGATATGCAAGTCTTTAATGACCACTAATGATGTTGTCTGTGATTGCCAGCATTTTATTGTCTTTCTAGAACTGACTGCAAAATATCAGTAGGTCAGATGTCAGGATATTTCAAATTCTCAAATTTGAGGTTGCAATATTAGAAAGAAACCATCAAAGCTTTATAAATGAGTAAAATGAACTGCTATAAAGATTATTTTCCATTGTTCAATTTCAGTTTGCTATTAAAACAAAGGCAACTGAACAAGAACACTTTTGTAATTGCATTACCCTAATTTGTCATTAGTTACTAATTCTATCCCACTGAGAATCCTTCAGTTAGTGTGATTTTGCTGTTCCAAGAACAAAACAATTACCTTAAACCTGAAGTAATATGAAATGCAACATACATCTTTAATAGTCAAAGACATGGAAACGTGAACTTATGCAACATGCATGCAGTACATCTGGGCATTACACTCACTGCTTGGAATATAGTTGCAAGTTAACTGTGTCATTTTCAGTTGTAGTTCAGATCATCTGGGGTCTGACTTTACAGGAGGACATACAGGACTAGCTGATTTGCTTGAGACTGTCTCAGATAAATCAATGCTCTATTCTTTTGTTGTTCTGTACTGTATATCATCTACTTGGAAGACAATTTAAGTACCACAGAATCTTTGCACTATTTTTAGCTTCATTTTTGCTTATCCCTCCAATTTTGTTTTTCCTTCATGCTGGAAAAGGTGGAATGAAAACAAGATAGAGTGGCTTAAATAAATGGACTTTAACTTTGGTTGTCAAAAATGTCTCTCTTCAATACTCTACAGCAATAACTACGAACGTCTTCAGTCAGCACACATTTTTTCTCTAATATCAGTCCTCAAGCTATTGCTGACACCCTACTCATGTGCCCTAAAATAATGTAGAGGACAGGAGAAAGGGGATCTTCCTCCTTATTCTGTCAGGAATTAAGATTTCTGGACTTTTCCCTGGCTTTTTTAAGATATGCTGCTTCTGGAGTCTGTTTCCAAGCGTGTTTATCAGACAAATAGCAGAAAAACTTCAGCAGAAAAAAAGTCCTTGGCTTCTGCATTTAATTTCTTTTCATTAATAGTTGTGTTCTCTGCCTATTCTTAGCCAAATTTATATATAAATTCCACTAATAACTGAAATTCCTCATATAATATTTCCTGTGGGTGATTATTAATCTTCTTGTTCCTGATGATTCACTTCTCTCTTGGTCTTATGAACTCGTGAAGACATACCAGCTCTCTGCCATACCCTGTAGCATTTTAGGACACTTCTCTTATCTTTTACTTCAACTGCTATTGTAAATTTCTTTTTATGTCTGCAATTTAAAAAGTGTAAAGTTTTTCTTTTAAGCATAAATATTGATGGAGTAGAACATTTTGCTTCTTTGTTTGAGATTCGTTCTCAAAAAGGGATCAATGAGTGTTGGTACAAACGGGAAAAACAAGATACAAAATTAATATATATATGATAGTGTGAGTTTACCTTCTAAGGTGTCATGCTAGACTAAGCTTAATTTGTATGAAGATTGCTCCTCTAACCATTTAGTTTTAAAATCACTCCATCTTGCTTTCTCTTTTCTGTCTAATTCCTGCAGGATTGAAGTAGTTGAACCACAGAGTTTTAACATTTAATTGTTATAAAAAGTCTGATAAATGAGCAGGAAGAAGACAGAAAGAAGAAGATAAAAATAAAGAATAGGGAACAGCTAACAGAAGAGGTCTGGCAACTACAGTAGGAATAAATCTCTATTAGAGTCAAGTCATACATTTCCAGTACTGGCTCTGGATTAAAAGGAAGGAAATTAATGAGGATTTAGCAAGAGGAATAAATTTCAGCATGAATCTTCTTTTTAGAAAGAGACTGGAAACCATATAAAATAGAAAGAGGAATTGCACAGGCTGATAAGAGGAGATATGAGGCATATGACTACCTTATTGGACTAAACAGGAAATTTCATTATCAGAACAAGATTAAGCCGGAAGAAGCAAAAATTAGCATTGTATTTATAAACCACTGTGTTTGATTCAAAGTAGATTAACTAAGGATAGTGTCTTTTTTAGTCTGATCCTCATTTTAGTGAGATTATATCTTGGCAAATATATTTATATTATTAATGATTTGTAGATGAAAATACATAATATACATGTTAAAGTTTATCTAGCTTTAATAAAAATCCTCATAATAAAAATACTTTTATTCCACTTTTAACAGGCTTTTATCCCATTCAGATGTTTAATTTCTTACATTACATTATGTGATGATATATTATATTGTAATATGTTATACAAATAATTTCATTTCATCATAGGCTTCTGAAGTAATTTTCCTTCCCTTCCTACCAGAATTCATGTATGTCAGACTTAAAGTCATGCTCTGGAAAAATTGCTTAAAATGAGAAATAATTTTTCCATTGCTTTCCAAGGTTCTGAATCACATTTTCTGCAGCAGGTAATAGTTACTTAGCAAACCTCTTTTAATGTATGACGACGACATTTTGTATCCACATGCATGTCAGGTCTACAAAAAAGCAAGGAAATTTCATGAAGTTCTCCATTAGCATAAAGAAGTTTGCAGAATGGTGACCAAAACCTACTGGTTATGTGATGACACTTAAAATAGCCAAAAGACCTCATTAGTGTTATTTTTAGATGTACAGGCCTCAATATTTCTAAATGTGCCAATCAATGCTTTCCAAAGATATTAAAATTTCCATCCATACGTACATACTCCATCTTGTGACAACTGCTTTTTAGAAGAAATACTTTGCAATAGAGTCATTGTAAAGTATATTGAGTTTCTGAAATTGTAACTGGTCAACAGAGTTGAACATCTGTTTTTTCTTAAATCTTCTCACAGATTAGAGATCTATATTTGTAGCATAAGAATTTGTGTCTATGGTCTCAGAATTAATGAAACTTCTCCTTGTCTGGTTTGACATTTTTTAGAGTATGAGCAGAGAAGTAAACCGTACCAAACCAAACCATGATACAGGGTTAATAACTAACTAACACTTAAAGAAAGAGCTAATCCTTAACCCACATAGCAATTGTCTAGCTTAGAGCTTTGTGTAACTTATTGTATGAGAAACAGGAGTTCTCTGACAACTTCACAGGCCTTGCAAAGATAAAAAACCTAGCTGCATCCTTGGGTGAACAAGATAACGAGAATCTTGGGCACAGGACAGGAGATAAGCCAGTTCTAACCAGCTCATCAGTTTGAGCCCCGGCCAACTCAGCACACCAGGCCAGAGGTAAAAGTGTACAGCAAAGAAGACTGTGGGCCTTCATCCAGGAGACTCCGGCCCACAACCACCAGGTTGCACGGCACAGGCCGGAGGTGAGGACTATGGAAATGATTTCCCAGAACTCATTGTAATAAGAACCGCCTTCTTGGGGACAGGTTATGAATATGTATAGTTGTTTCTGGAATGTTCATGACTATGTAATACTTTACAGCATTTAACCAAGTTCGCAGCTGCTGGAAATCTGCACATGTCTTGGGTGGAATTATCAACCGTGTGCCCAGCGCTGAATAAACATACCTTCTTTATAACCTCACAGGTTGTAAAGTAATTTCTGCGCCTCAACCAAACCAAACCAAACCAAACCAAACCAAACCAAACCAAAACAAAACAAAACAAAACAAAACAAAACAAAACAAAACTTCTCCATATTTTTGGCCACATATATGCATATTTATATACTTAACACCATAATATGCATATACGTATGTGTACAGTGTTTTCTTGTTATCAAATGTGGGTCTATTCTAAACATCAATTTAAAAAAAAATCAAACAACTTTATTGCATAAATAACTTTACTAGAAAGGAAAAACACATTACAAAGTGAATTTTGCAATGCAGAACTTCTAGGAAGTAAGACTTTAAGAGCTCTTCCACTTCCACAGAGTCTGAATGTTAGTTTAATTTAGTCTAAATGTACAGATACCCATCTTAAATACTTAATATTCTATAACAACTTCCAAGAAGATTTGATTTTTAGAACCACAAATGTATATTACAGAATTTACCTAGAAATGCAGAAAATATACAAAGAAGAAATGTTAAGGCTTATCTGACAAAATCTAATAATGGTGTTTTACAGCCACATTTCAATTTCAAAAATTGAAATAGTGCATTTCACAGGGAATAGAGATAGGTTACTGATAAAATATCTATCAAATTTGTCCAAGATAAATCTCCAGATTTAAACATTCAAGTATTTGAGGGGTTTGTGCACAGCAAAAATCTGTACAGATATTTATTATAGAGAGTTTTATTTTTTATATTGAAGAGGCTCTTCATATTTTTTAATTAAGCTTAAAGGTGATCTCAGTCCATGTATTAACAACTCTGAGGATATACAGTGTCCTAACAAATTACTTGTAACTATATTAGTTGTACTCCAGAGGGTCAGATCTTCTTCTGGGCATTCAGCATCACATTTCACTTAGACTAATGTGGGGTCCAAGATTCATTTTTATCAGATCTTTATGAATATTAGATATATTAATCCCAGGATATTCAATGACATTCATCTCCCAGTTAACATTCATCTTTACAAAGTGAGTTATAAAGCACCCTACATGAACTTGCAGTTGCACGAGTTTATTTTATGGTCCACAGTTTAATTCATTAATAAGATTACAGAACTCAGACACAGTAAAAAACTCAGGGTCAGACTCATTAGAATCATTTTAACTGTACAAAATTCTATACCTTTCATCATATTATTTGGCTTAATAACTAAAACGGAGAATGATAAGCTAAAAAAAAAAATGAAAAAAAGGAAAATGAGGAGAAAAAAAAGAAAAAATGTAAAAAAAGCTTTTTTTCTTAGGATTTTACAGAATTAAGTCCTCTTCTCTCAGGCAGTCTGCCATAGGCTGATTTCAAATATACTGCTTTGCATACAAATGTATGTGTGTATGTTTCTCTGTATTTGTATATTTTAATAAGTAATTTGTTAGTATTTTAAGTTTATGATCATAACTTAATTTTGATTTTGAGAAATCAAAATACTGGCTTTTTTCTCCACCACTCTTGGGTTGTCATTTCAACATTAACTTCCACCAATAATAGCTGGTGCATTATTTTTTAAAGTGACAAAGATACATGAAAAAATAATAAACAATGTTTAGGTTCTATAGACTTCAAAAAGTTCTATACACTTTTTTCTTTTGGATTACTATATACATGACTCACTGTTTTTTAGCTGTGTTTGAGATCTTTAAGCAAAGGTTCCATTTGTGTCATTAAAAAGTAAAGTCCAAATAATCTAATGCATCAGGTTGTAAAGCTGAATGCATCAGGAAACCACAGTGTTCTAATAACTATGCACAAGTTTGAGGGAATTTACACAAACTGAAAGGGTGGAAGAGTTTGGTGGGGAAGGATTTGTGCTGAGCAGTAGGAAGAAGGCAACATACAGGCCTTTCTGTAGCATCTATTTTGATTCTGACCAATCTCTTCTTGCATGAGAAACATGATACTGCCCAAGGAGCAAAACATCAAAGGTAATATTAGTTTTCTGTGTGCCATTCTATTACTGAGGAAATTTGATTACCAAAATATTCAGACTATAAATTCTCATGAACAGCTATATAAAACAAAACGAGGGGAAAAATGTTCTTGGTGCAACTCCACCACCTGCAACACTAGAAAACCTTCTGCTATGAAATTTTAACAGGTCTAATGGCCTTACAGTCTGAATTAGTTTGACCCATACTAATGGATACCAAAAGGAGATATTTCCTAGGTAACAAAAATCAGTAGAGAGTTGCTCCTGGCTTTTGCAAAATGTCAGCCTTTGTGAGGAACAGGAATAAATCCCATGACCTTAAAATGTTTGTGGGTAGAAGCACTATTTCTATGCAAAGGTCACTAGGCAGCCAGTGTTTGCAGATAGTTCAGCAGCTTAGTGCTTCTCTCCAGACGACAACATAATTTAGCATCTCACTGATGCATTGGCCATACAGCAGGTATTTCAAAGTAGACATCTGTCAACATGCTTGAGGATTCAGCTGTTGAGTGACACCTTTCTAATGAACAGGCAGATAATGAGGGTGATTTTGAAACAGTCAAAAGATAAACATTTAGCTAAAGTGAAACTTTTGGTGTTTCTGTGTGCAGATTGCTTTGTAAGCCTAAACTGTAGTCCTTGGAGATTTCTGTAAGCAATAAGGTTATGTTTCAGATCACAAGTGAAAGGAAAAAAGTCCAAGACGTTATATCTATTTGTATATATTTGAAGCACAAATATAGTCCAGAAATGAGTTTAATAAAACTTAAGAACATTTACCAATTTAAAAATTCGGGACCAAATTAATTCATGCCTTATTGCATTGTATTTTAAATAAATGTTTATTTTGTAAGCAGAATTGTTAGGGCAAAATATTTTCTTACTAACATTCTATGTTTTAAATGCTTTCTGTGTTTATTGAATTGCCTTATTCCAATAATTTCTGCTGAAAAATCAATAAAAAATATAATTATTTCCATTTTGTTTCATCTTTATTCTGAAATACGATAGAATTTTTAACTATATCTAGCAATCATATAATCCAAAATAAGATATTTTCTGTGAAATGCTTGATTCCACTAAAATCACTTTGAATCCTTTTTTTAAACTACAAAAATAAAACAAAAAAAAACAAACGAAAGTTATCATCACAGGTATAATGGTGATTATACAAGTACATTGTAAACACAAGGTATTTGGGAAATGGTGTTACTGATGTCTCAGGCTTTGCAACAACAATGATGCATTATAGTATAAGTGTCAAAAAGCTTAAGTCTGTTTACGGCAATGGATTTTTTCCCATTTTGTTATTTTTATTCTTGTTTATTCACACAGTAGATTGGTTGTATTTTTATGATGGTTTTATGGTTTCATTATGTTCTTGAATGCCACATGTATATATTCTTTCAAACTTATTAGAATACCCTAAAAATTCAGTGGTCATAGCAACTTACTCCAGTATAATTTAATTCTTTTTATATGACAGTGAATAAATAAATGGATTTGCATTACTTAAAGGTTTAAATTTATCAAAAACTGATGTAAGAAAATGAGTCATTTATTTTAAAAGTAAGTGAAAAATATTTCTGTACACTAACATAATATTTTATGGTGGAAAATAGGCCTTTTAACATGAAAGAACAGAGTTAGACAGTGGTGAAAATAGGGACATAGTAATAAAAACCAGATTGAAAGTGAATGAAAACAAAATACTGTTCTTAAAAAATGGTTATTCACTTAATAAATGTTTTCCATAAGGAGCTGTTTTATTCCCCTTTTCTGCTAAACAAAGTACCTAACATTTGACTGTGGATCCACATTTTAGTAATAGCTCTAATCTCTCATTGTATATCCCTACAGACTTTGAGCATATGCTAAAGCACTGCTTACTTTGTTTTATACAGATCTCCATTAAAAATCTACTGTTGGAGACTAGACATTGGTAAGAAGTTTATCCACTGGACAATGTGGTTTATCTAGTTGAGTCTCTTTTATTTTTTAATAACATGAAAAAACTGATCAAGGTCTGATGGAAGGAAAGAGTATCAATATTGTAACAAGATCACAGAATCAACAGCAGAGGAAGTGTGAGTAAAGTAAGAATCTAAAAGGAGGAAAGAACTATGTGATTATAGGACTAGGAAAAGTAAACATCAGCCCTGGTGACAGAGGATACAGAGAAGGCAGTTACTGAATGGTTTCTTTATTTCAGTCTGGCCCTCAGGAATCCCAGACCCTGGAGGTAAGAGGGACAGTCTGGAGAAAGGAAGACGTTCCCTTGTTTGAGGAGGATTGTATTAGAGATCGTTTAGGCATACTGAATATCTACAGATCCATGGGCCCTGATGAAATGTACCCACAAATGCTGAGAGAGCTGATAGATGTTTTGGCTAAGCCACTCTCCACCATCTTTGAAAGGTTGTGGAGAACAGGAGAGGTGCCTGACGACTGGAGAAAAGCCAAAGTCACTCCAGTCTTCAGACAGGGCAAGAAGGATGACCCAGAAAACTACGGCCAGTCAGTGTCATCTCCATCCCTGGAAAGGTGATAGAACAACTCATTCTGGATGTCATCTCCAAGCATGTTGAGGAAAGAAGGTTATTGGGAGTATTCAACATTGATTCACGAAGGGGAAATGATGCTTGACCAGTCTGAGAGCCTTTTATGATATCATGATTGGCTGGGTAGATGAGAGAGAAGCAGTGGTTGTTCTTCACCTTGACTTGAGCAAGGCTTTTGACATCGTGTTCCACAACATCCTCATAGTGTACTGTCAGCAAGGTTGTCTATGGCACAAAACTGGGAGGAGAGTCTGATAGACCAGAAGGCCTGGACAGGCTAGAGAGGTGGGCAGAGAGAAACATAATGAAGTTCAACAAGGGCAAATGTAGGGTCCAGCACCTAGGGAGAAGTAACGCCATGCACCAATATGGGTTAGGGATTGACCTGCTGCAAAACAGCTCTGTGGAGAAAGACCTGGTGGACAATAAGTTAACTATGAGCCAGCAATGTGTCCTTGTGACCAAGAAGGCAAATGGTATCCTCGAGTGCATTAGGAAAAGAATAGTCAGCAGACTGAAGGAGGTTATCTTTCCTCTCTGCTCTGCCCTAGTGAGGACACAACTGGAGTACTGTGTCCAGTTCGTGGCTCCCCAGTTCAAGAAAGACACAGAACTACTGGTGAGAACCCAGTGGAGGGCTACAAAGATGACTGCAGCATCTGTCTTAGAAGAAAAGGCTGAGAGAGCTGGGTCTGTTTACCCTGGAGACAGCTGAGACGGGATCTTATCAGTGCTTATAAATATCTTCAGGGCTGGTGTCAAGAGGGTGGGATCAGACTCCTTTCAGTGGTGCACAGTGACAGGATGAAGGGCAACGGACACAATCTGAAACATGGGAAGCTCTACCTGTATATGAGGAAAAACTTCTTTACTTTGAGAGTGACTGAGCACTGGAACAGGCTGCCCAGAGAGACTGTGGAGACTCCTTCTCTGGAGACCTTCAAAACCCACTCACAGCACTCCTGTGCAATATGCTCTAGGTGAACCTGCTTCAGTAGGTGGATTGGACTAGATGATCTCCAGAGATCCTTTCCAACCCCAACCATTCTGTGATTCTGCGATACCTCTGTGTTCCAGATTTGGGTGGCAAGTCTTACTAGCGTACTTATTTTGGCTACTATTAAATGTTGGGTCAAAGAAGGACATTATTGCATAAAATTTACAGAAGCTCTACCTCATTATTCCAGAATTGATTTCATACTTCTAGGTGAACTTTTCTTTTTAAGTCTGGTTTGTACATAATAACAGGGCAGTGTATAAAAGGTAAAGCATACTATTAGAGTTAGATGCATATTTGCCTTAGTAGAGAGCACTGATAGCAATGTATTTATTATCCATTGCAATGCATTTGAAAGCCACAATAAACTGCTTTCCCTCCTCTAATTTGCCATTATACAAATAGCTTCAAATCAAAAGCCTAGTGTAACACTCTCCTCAGTGGATATACAACACTTCAGAAAATGTCTTAGTTGTGAGTTTGCTTTGCACTGAGATGAATCTTAACCACGAAAATCTTTTAAGGCCTGATGAATATTGTTTCAACAGGCCTACACAAGGGACAGGAAATTTGTTTTGGTTTAATAAGCAAATCAATGTTTTTCCTCAAACCTCTTGTTCTGACATATGAACATTACATCTATGTAGGGAATTATCGTGGACCAGCTAGTCCTTGGTAATTGCCTGTGTGTACAATTTTACCCAGCAGTAACCTGCAGTAACATAAAATACTTTTCTTCTACTGTGGAGTAAGATTGTGCAGCTTTTACAGTTCAACTAATATGACATAATGTGTTAAGCACATTTCAATAATATTTTTTGTTTCAACTTTGAAGAGAAATATTTTTAGCTCTGTAAACATAAATGTAACTAATTCTTTTCCTGTTTTACGTGTTCTATGCAGTTTTTGTTCTTGCTATATCTAAAAAAGGAGTGTTGGTATACTCCATGAAGAATCATAAGTGTCTTGCGTTATGTAGACTCTTCTCTCACTCTCCTTTTTGGTTTTCAGTGCAAAGATTATTGAGGAAAGAATCTCTAATGTTGCATATAGGTTTTACTGTTGCTGGCAAAATCAATGCTTCCTCCTAAGCTATGTCTTTAATAAGGTGTACAGTCAAAAATCTTGTTTCATTTTTTTCTAGGATTATCATTTGAATGATTTTTTTTTTATCTTTTATTGCATTCTTAAGAATAGAAAAGAAGAATGTATGAATTTATGATGGAAAAAAAACCACGTGGAATATTGTCCTCTGCTCTTTCTCTTCAAACTGTTTTGACTCATTCAGGTCTTACAGCTGTTTTGTAGACCAATATCTTATTCCCAGAATACACACTTGTTTGACAACAGAAACAGGGAAGGAGAAAAGTAAGGTATGTATAAATAGCAGAAAAAGTTGAATCTAGAGGCAGTTTCAGCTTAATATTTAAACTAGACCTAATTGGGTCATGTAAATAATTCCTGAGAAAGCCTGAATTCAGATCAAAACCAGAAATAGAATCTGTCGTATTTTCAATGATTTCATTGCTGTGGTGCTTTTTTTTTTTTTTTTTTTAATACCAATTGGCTTACTCTGGGACATTAAGTATAAATCAAGCAGATAACTAAAATACAGGCATCTGTCTATCACACTTCATTAATTTAAAGAAGTACTCAGGTCACAGAGAAAACTCAAAAGTTGAGTACTAGAATTAAAACTGTGTAGGAGGATTTGTTCTTCCACAAATTTTCCAAGTTTACTGATTTGGACAGATTTTCCCTTATACCAGCTCTACTTGTCTAATATCTGCTAGTTCACATAATCTGTGCCATGAGATGTAACAGATCACGGATATATGTAGAATTTCCATATGCACTTTATCCTCAGTATTAAGTTTTCAGCTTTATTCTCAAAAGGCTTACACATTCATTAATCAACATCTCACATTAAAACATTTAAAATACTTTATGGAGAAATAAGCTTACTATTATACAGTTGTTTTGTTTAGTTTTCTACACTATTTCAGTAGGGATGCATGGGGTTTAGTTATGTCATCTTACTTAAATCAGGGGATTGTCTATATTACCATTTGCAAACAAATGAATTAAAGACATAGTAAAGAAAAAATGAAATAAATCACTCAACTAGGGTTTTAAAAGTAAATAATTTCCAAAGCATTATTAAAAAAATGCCTGCTTGAACTACTAATAAATATTAAATATAAATATTAAAACAAACAAACAAAAATAACCAAACAAAACTGCAAAGCCCTAGGTAAATGAAGCTATATTGAAGAAAAAAAGAAACAAAAAAACAGAACCAAAAAACCAACCAAACAAACAAAAACACACAGAAAAACCCCACAGAAAACAAAGGCACCCACGAAAATGTCCAGTAGCTTGAAGTGTTTGCAATGTACAAAAAATAAGAAATAATTCCTAAGACTATATATGGTATTATTTCTTTATTTAAGAAGTCTATGGTAATGACAGAGATATCTTAGTGTACACTGAAAAAACTCTGAAAGGCATAATATGAGCACTTCTGTGAAACTGTCAAGGATGGATGCTTAAAAATTTATATCTTTTACCATTCACAGGGATAACCAATTTCTATTACAGGGGAACCATCTGTTAGTCATTTAAAGGAAAAAAAATGATACTTTTCCAGAAAAATATATATAATCTGATAGTTTAAAAAGTTTATTAGAAAACAATTAAAATTGTCCTGAAAAAAAATAGTTTAATCCCACAGGTTCTTAAGATTATACTTTCTGACTTTATGATATTGGTTTAACTGACTACTATGTTCCAAGGGCCGAAAGTTTGGTATAGCTACCTAAAACCCATTGTTATCCCAAAATGATTATTTACTGTTGTTTATTTCTAGTGGTATACAACTGTCCATTTATCTTAGGACAGTTGTACACCAAACAGCAGAGGAACGTAACAGCTGCAGGGACAAACTTTTAACACAAAGATCTACTAAGGGAATGAACTGAGAAAAAATACTAACACATCAGGGAAAAAAACCTACAAGAGCAAAAACTTACATCAAGAATTGAAGGAGTTGCTCTTCTGAGAACTTTTTATGTGACAGATTTAAAGGATTTGCTCAAAACAAAAAAGGCAAAAAAGGAAGGACTTGGTCCACAGGGAGAGAACAAACTTCATATATTTTAACTTTTTTCAGTTTACAGAATTACATCTGTTATTTTTCTGAATGATCCTGTCCCAAGAACCCTAGCTGCTTTCTATGCGCATAAGATTTAAGAACTTTAAAATTTCTGTCATTCTGAATTTTTTCTTCTTATATGTTACTTCTTTCTTAGTGGTCTGGTTTTTATTGTTGTTGTTGGGTTTTTTTTTGTTGTTGGTTTGTTTATATATTGTACTCGAGCTTATCAAAGCTTTATCTCATTCTTGATTGTGTTTATCTTGTTTCTCTTTCTATTTTACTGTCTTGTCCGTTATCATTATTAATTATAAGCAAAATTATGTACAGACCCACATTAGGGAGCGCTCTCTGTTCTAGAAAGCTTTCAGACAAACAACACTCTTTGCTTAGCAAAAGATGTCTCCAAACAAAATCTGTCGGTGATTACCACTCAAACTAGATGAATGGACCTTCTATACCACATGACCTGCTAACATTTTCTTAGCGATATTTAGTCATGCAGCACCACATCAAGTGAAATATCTGTGCAGCATGTCACCTCCGGCAGCCTGCAAAACATAGCAAGTGAGGAAAGCAGAGGAGCTTTAAGACACATAAAAGTTTTGTCATACTGAACTCTATGGGCTGCAGGAGGACAACCTGCCTCACCATAGTCTGCACCACAGTCTGCAGGTGAATCTCTGCTCTGGCACTTGCAGCACCTTCTCCCCCACTTTCTTCACTGACCTTGGTGTCTACAGAGTTGTCTTTCTCAGATGTCCTTCCTCCTCTCTTCTAGCTGATGATGGCAGAAGATTTTCTCCTTCTTAAATACATTGTCACAGACATGCTACCACCATCGATAATGCACTCAGCTTTGGCCAGCGATGGGTCCATCTTGGAAGCAGCTGTCACTGACTCCATAAGATATGGGGGAAGCTTCTAGGAGCTTCTCACAGAAGTCAACCCTTTAGCTCCAATGCTACCAAAACCTTGCCATCAAATCCAATACATGCACACATCTAGTATTTTCCATTCTGTGACTTGCAGCTTTGAACATACAGTTCCATGACATCACAATTCATCACTGTTCCGTATGTTCCCTTCTATGACAACTGCCTAGAACTGAATTCAGATATGTATTTAAATCCTCTCATAAGGACCAGCTCACATTTATGCCCCTTTCTGGTTTTGTCACTGGACATAGAACGTGTCTGTGCTGATTTGACTGAAAATGACTTAATTTTCTTCATGCAGTTAGAAATCTTTCTTTTTCATAGCTAGCACACTCATTATTTGGACCTAGTTTGAGAAAAAGAGATAATAGCACAGAGCTAATGTTTTTAATTGCTCTGGTCTGAGAGTCAAGGACACCCTTAGTGCTCTGCCCACAGATGTGAGGCATCAAGGAAGGAGGGCATGGATGGAGCAGAGCTTGACTGACATCCAGACTGAACAATAACTGACTGCTAATTGTTTAAGGAGTCCAGGCCTTCCGGTTTCTGGCTCTTCGGGATGTTCTCTCTCTCTCTGGGGTGCAGTCGAGGCAGTTTTTGGTTGGAACGTTTACTCTGGCCTTTTGCCATTTTGCAGACGCCTCTGGGCTTTTCTGCCTTTTTCGTTTTTTCTCTCTTTTGGTTTGGCTGTTCAGGACTGGGGTATCACTTCCTGGGACTGGCTGCTTAGTGTGGATAGAGTTTGTGGGGAATTGTCTTGAGTATTTTTTTTTCTATTTTATATATATATTTACTAGTTTACTAGTAGTATTTTGTTATTTTATTCAACTCTGTTTATCTCAATCCCTTCCCTTTTGATTCTTTCCCCTATTGGGGGGATGGGGTGGGGGGTGAGTGAGTGTCTATTGTTGTTGTATTGCTAACTCGGGTTAAACGACAATGCGGTAGTTTTCACTTCGTAACATCCTTTGTGCCAGAGCATACAAAGTCTTCCTACAGCAGCTGGTATTGTATGATAAGGAGGTGATATTCACACTTCAAGTATTTTAACTGATTGTTGTGTTAAATAGCCAAGTATATGATCCCCAGTGTGGGAGTGCATTTTGCCACGCTGAACTTAAGAAAAATGCAATATACTGTTCCAGCACAGGTGAGATAGTTTGGACATGAAGTAATGACACCTTTAGTAAAAAATCCACTACCAGATTATTAATTTTTGACACTAATTATCTATCATTACTGTTATTGTTATTAATATTGTTGTTATTGCCATTATTATTATTGTAAGGATTAAATTACATAATATATTTGGAGTTAAGAACTGATTCTTAATTTACTAAAATCAGCTTCATTGTGAAACTATAAAGAGCACAAGAAATAAGACAGGTCAGCAAATATTTTCATTATAACTGCCAGGTGTCACTATTTGAACACTTTGAAAAAGGTCATCCAAGTGTACCTATATGGTCTTTATAGTCGCTTTTCAGAAGGCCTCAATCCCACTCCCACTGAAATCAGTGTGTAATGGAGGCAACTCAAAAGTCAACTTTAGGTGGACAACAAGTTCCAAAACAGACTTTATTCTAGCTGGAAAAGTGTAGCAAACAAACCAACTATAAACAGGGTTTATACAATTATTTAGAACTCTGACAACAAAAAATACAGGTTTGGATATCAGTTGAGGAGATTATTAGGGTTAGACAACTTAAGAATAATGAGGATCCACAACATGCACACATTCACTTACAAGAAACAAAACCAGATGCCTCTCACTCTAGGGTACCCACAAGAAATAATCACTCACTTGGGTTAGGCAAGGACTCATTCAAGGATATATGACCAGTTACCCAAATGAGGTGAGGTGCTCTCAATCCGAGGAAGTCTCCTTAGATGGCATCCCAGTCTAAGGGGAGGGCTCCGGTTCACAGACCCACTGCTCCGAGAAGACCACTCAAAGGGGGTCTTTGGCAGGGACCCCATTTTGTAGCCTGGTCAAATCTGGCTGTCGTCATTACAACATGGTCCAGCAACTTCTCAGCTTCTCTGGACACCTCTGGACACCCTGCTGAATGACAGAGGGTCCCACCTCTCCTGCCCCTCCAGCTGTGTGGAGGTGAAGTCACCTTGCCCCAGGGTAGGGGAGGATGTGGCTGTCAGCACCACCCTAGGTATGTAAGTGGGGACAGGCATAGTGGGGCATGAAAGGTGCTAAGGAAACATCAACTGCCCTATTGAAGGCTTCGGATCTCAGGGTGATGTGCAACTGCCACACAGTGTTAAAATTCCTTTGCAACTAAATACAAAAGTTATCTGAAACAATGTTTGAAAAGCACAGATATGTGAATAATCAATGGTATTGCCCTAATAAATGGTCTTAATCTAGACTCAGAAATAGCTTGGAAGAGAGATACCAGGAGGCATTTGTGATGTTAAAAATTTCCTTTCTAAGCTTTTACAATTCAGACATATCAGCTACAGCTACTCTAATATTTTTAGAGGTTATCTTTAAATGCTTATTAAGCTCTATTAGCTATAAATTTAAAGTAAAAACAATTAGAAATTATATATTTTTAAACTTTGAAATGGCATTATCTAAGCAAATGAGGATCAAATTAAGATTCACTAATTTATCTAAAGGATATAAATATTGGAAAAGTAGTTGCTTGCATATTCTAAAGATGCAACCATGTAATTTTTAATAGAAAATAAAATGTTTTCTTTTATAGTACTAGCCTCAAGCTGTGTTTACAGCTAATACTTTTCACATGTGCAGATAAAAAATAATAAAACAATATTTTTTGGACAAAATAAATAATAAGAAATATGATGATATTTAGCAGTTCAAAAAATAAGCAGTAGTGTTCTAAAATAGCTTATTAATCTTCTTAAATAACTTCCCCGAGGCTCTGTCTTTTGTATCGTATGCAGCAACATATGAAATACTTTTGTGAAAAAATCAAAACTTTATTAGAGTTTTAAAGCAAATTCTTAATAACTCCTTAATAATATCTGACAATCATGGTCATAGTATAGTCACTGAGTTCTGTGTGAGGAAGGGTTCAAGTACCTCTATACTTTTTAATTTTGCAGCTTTGTTCTCCACATTCTGCATTGTCCTCTCTGCATTAGCTCTCTAGGCTCCACAGATAAAAGAAACCGATGCTTCTATAAGATTATTTGTCTTGTCCTAAACTAGTAGCCTAAAATGAAATCTTTCCTATCCACAAAGTGCCTGTTTGTCTCCACTGTTTATAAAGATGACCAGCATAGCTACAGCTATCTGTACAATAAACATCTATAAACTTATCTGTGAATTTGCTACACTTAGTCTAACCTGTTCTGGTCAGAATTGCCATTAAGATGCTTTCATATGTTCATCTTTGAAAAAGACTTACTTGCAGATGAAATTGCTATGGATGTCCTGAACACAAAGTTGGGTTTTTTTACAGAAAAAAAAAAAAAAATAAACACTGCCTTTTTTTCTTTCCCTTCTGCAATCTATTCTTTAAGAGTATGATCCTAGAATCACTGAAGCTATATACACAACTCTGAAATAATGATATAAACCAACACATACAATTAAAATTCCCTTCTGGTAGTACCAATAGAATATTTAAATGATATGTCCTGGTTATATTTATAAGTTATTTGTGATGTTTCACTTATGTTCCTAATGCCTTAATACTCTTCTGACTTTAAAAGGTAACATGACTCCTTATCGATCAAATGCTAACTTCTCACTATCTTGAACATTAGTTGCCCCATAAACTCCTTGAAATTTGCTTGTCTTCCTGTATGAATGAGCATTTCAGTGATGTTAATCCTTAAACAATTATTCACTATTTTGGTAAGTAATAGTGAAGAAGCCAAGGGCTACCATCAAGATGCAACCTTTTCAAAGTTTTACCACCGTACTATGTGATTTTGCTGCTCTCAAGTTGAAGAACTGTTCAGAGTATGAACAAAAAGACTTTATTTTAAAGCTCACATTCAAAAAAAAAGCTACTTGAGTAAACCAGCTATGGAACGATGAGTAAATGGATTATCAATAAAATATGTCTTTGGAAATCATCCTCCTCTTACTTCTTTCTGGAGATATTTTAAGTCTACAAATCTTTCAAACAAGAACTATGTCTCATTTCTATATCACTCAGCTAACCAATTTAACTTTGTGATACCAGACTAAGGACATAGAACTGACAGCACAGGAGAGAAATGGGTGTCTACAAGCTCATAAATTTTTGATCTGAGATAGTGAAAGCATTATTATAAAAACTCACAATGACTTCTGCACAAGTTTCTTAGTTCTTTTGTTCCGGATGTGACTTGACAAACAGAATTAAGTAATCAGAACAAAATGTTTAATGTTCATTTGGGAAAAAAAAGAGTCTTTAACACCCATATACATGGTTAATATTCTTTATATTATTTGCGTTTTTGTTTTTTGGGTTTTGGGTTGGTTTTTTTTTTGGCATTTCCTTCAGTTCTCCTGTGGGACAATTAGAAGAGGTGGTAATGTCTGAACAGCTCAGAGATTTTGTAGTGGTGGTCTTAAGTGAATAAACATTAATAACATGTCGTATATTTATAGTTAATGAAATAGTGTTGGGAATTTAGATAATCCAGATACTGGAAGAAGAGATACATTGTCTTTCTTTTGACAAAAGGGTTTTTCCCAGATCATGATATTTAGCACTTGTGAAAGGATCCAAGGTTTTATCCAGTTTTCAGGACATGATCCTCAGCAAGTTTAATGAACAAAACTTTCCCTGAAAATGGATATTTAGATTATTTTACTCATCTGATATCAGGACATTTTTAAAAGACAGCAGAAATAATAAAGATCTAAGAGTTAAGTCTGTGACATCTAGGGATAATGATCACTACATCAGATAGGTAGCCAGATAGATATAGTCAGTTTCTGCCCTTAAATTCAGATCTTACATTTCCCTGTTACATTTAAAGGCTGTGGTGAGACTACAGATCTCATTATGAGAAAATTTATTCTTCCCAAGAATTCAAAGGCACACGATTCTTTCAGCCCTTAAAAAGCAAAACCAACCAACATTTGCCTTCTTTGTGACATTCCCAAATAACACATGCAGTGTCTAATTGAATGCTTGTACGCATCAAAGATCTGTAAGTAAATATTAGAAGTGTAAAGCCAAATTATAGACAGAAGTATTAAATATTATGCTCACGCTATTTATTCACACACATTAAAATTATGAATATTATAAAATTCTACCATTTTAAGATCTTGCTTTTATTAACAATGATAAGTAAAATCAGTCTATTCAGAATCTAAAAGTGGTATTCTAAATTATCCCAGAAGGCATCCTCAGTGAACCTTTCCTTTTTTCCCTCTCTTTAGAAAGTGGCCCAAAGCAGATTAAATTTTTCTTCCCTTTCAGGGAAATTTCTTAAAAGTCGTACCTTGCTCCTCATTTTAATTAGTAAATGAACATAAAAAGTTTTGCTTTTGGCCAAAGTTTTGTGAATGTACACATTTGCTTCTGAATAGTAAAATGCCTTGTGTTACCTAGGGTGCTGTAGATGCATTTATGCTTTCTAGTCTTTTAAAGTTTCCCATGCTTAATGCTCATCAGAGTGATTATTTTGTCTCTTTCTTCATTTCTTGCCAGCTGATTTACTAGTTCCATGAGTAGTCTACTGGGAATCAGTGCTTAGAAAAGAAACTATGGATTGGAACAGCATTCAATTTATACGGCAAGAAGCTACGGCTGTGTTCTATGACTAGCAGATAGAGGTAAATTAGAACCAGTTTACTATGAGCTTTTTTTCCTTCCTATGTGATCACTATATAAAGTGCCTTCGGATGTCCCAGAAAATGGTCCTGCCCCAGGCTGTCTTGCCTTCTAATCACCTAAATAAATTCTAATCTTCAGCAATTGCAGCAAAAGTAAAAGAACACATCTGAACTAATGGATAGGCACAAAGATAATAGTATTAATGCTGCTCAAAATGAAATTAAATTGAGATATTGCTGACAAAGTACTGCTAATGGATCAAACAATGTGCAAGCAGAAAATGCTTGCATAGTGTTGATGGATTTCTAATCAACTGTGAAAAAAACAGATATAGAACTAACTACTGGGAATTCCAAATGTGAACACTTTATTAGAATGCAAAAGATTGTATACAATTAATCTATTTACAAAATTCTGCCAGCAGTGTGCAAGGCAGTGGGAATACCTAAAAGGAACTAAATAGATATGTAGGAGTTGCTTTCTCTAGCATAAAGTTATTTAATGAACATTAAAATATAAAGGACAAGTGCAGTCTTCTTTTAGAGGTGCTATTATCATCTTAACATATAGGTATAAATCTGGAAAACTAACAAAGTTACAAAAAATTTTCTAAATGTCTGATAATAAATACTACAGGAGAACATCAAGAAGAGTATGAAACAGATTTATACAAGTGCCAATAATAATCAGTAATTTCCTACCTACAAAGTTATGCTAAAAGAAATTTCTCAAATTGTGTTGAAAATTAATGCAGAGCACCTGCTTTGACAGATATGTTATCAGGCAACAGCTGCAGGGACATGAGAAAGGACGAAAAATAATATAATTAAGAGATATTAAGGAAAAATAACTTGCAATTATTAGATCAGTGACAAATGAGGGGGAGAGGAGGTAAACTGACAGTCTTATTCATAACCTGAAGAACAGTAGTTTCTATGATGAAAATTTAGATTCAAAAGGCAAAGTAAATGACATGAATTCACATTAGTAAGGTTTTTAAACACGGAAATTGCAATCTAGTTTGCTGCTAGAGTTTCAAAATTGTCCAGCATATCCCAGGTATCATTGAGCTACAGATGTCAGTACTTCAGA
Source organism: Caloenas nicobarica (assembly GCF_036013445.1). Classification (NCBI taxonomy): domain Eukaryota; kingdom Metazoa; phylum Chordata; class Aves; order Columbiformes; family Columbidae; genus Caloenas; species Caloenas nicobarica. Next base: position 51,407,951 of record NC_088284.1, read on the forward strand.
AATCAGTACAGTTAGGTGATGGAGTCTGATTTTAAAATTTTGAAAAGAAAAAAAAATGTAAATGAAAGCTTCATTTTTTTTTTTAAATAAAATAAGATTTTTGTTTCTGAGGGATGGTGTGGTGATGAGAATGACGCATACGGAGATACAGACAGAGACGCACAGACACAGAGTTCTTGTTAGGAGTGAGAGCAGAGCCAGGCAGAGCTAAGCTGAGCCAAGCTGAGCCTTCTTTAATTAGCCTTTCTCAAATTAAAGCTTTAGAGATACAGGCCTGGACCAAGAGGTTAAACAGGATGTTTTTTTCAAAAAATGTTATTCCTTGTGACTATTTTCAGTCGCTTTCCCATGCAAATATTATTCAAGCCCACTCATTCACAGCCCAGGTCCAAGAGCATTCATACATCAGACATCCTTGGGGGCAGTGTTCTGGCGCAAGATATCATTCTCACCAGCCTGGGCTATCACTCCTTACAGTCACGAAAAACATACTTCTGTACAACCTATCCATGGCCCCTTATGTTTTGAATAATTGCTCTGACTTAATCATGTTAGTATTATTTTTTCTTTGACCATCTGGATGGTCAGGTTAGTATTGATCTTCCTTTATCATCCCAGTGGCTGGAACCACATGTCCTGCTGTTCCCACAGGGTGGGGTGGTTTTTTGTTTGTTTCTTTGTTTATTTACTTGTACTTTTGTTCTCCAGTTAATTGATTTTCTTTTTTAAGGAAAGATGGTAGAGAAGGACAATCACAATTTGTCACACAAGTTCTGTAATAGCATGAACCAGCTGAAACAGAAGCTCTTCATTAGAGGTACAGATTTGTTCATACCAAATCTCTCTTGAAGAATAAATTGTTTGTAAAGCAGAAAGATTCAAATGATACAAAGTTAATGTCAACAAGATTCCAATTATACTGAATAAATGGCTATAAAAATTATAGATAAGTTCTTGAAGCTTCCACCTGCTGAGGTATTTGACAAATAGCTCTTCTTCTTACAAGGAAGCATGCTGAAAATCCATGTGGTAAAAAAAAAGAAATATTATCTTCTGTCTCCAATGTTTTCTAATGATACTTATGATAAATCTCTAAGAAAAATAAGTAGCAATGCATTCATCAAAGTAACATAATAACACAGAGTAACACAGCCTCTACTTTATATAATTTTAAATCATATATATAGTAGCAAATATAAGCTTTAAGGAGTTAGTGTTTAAATTTTCTCATTGACTAAGTAAAGATTATTTCTCATAGCATTATATATATGCTTAAATCATAGTCTGTAATTATCACTGATATGCACAAAATAGCAGAATATTTTACATGAAAAAGAAAAGTAAGGTTCTGCGGTATTTTTTTTTCACTATCCATTATTATATTACGTGGAAATATTATTTTTCATACATAAAATAAAATACTCTAAATTATTTATTCACCACCACTGAATAACAGCTCTGTTTCATTTTTAGTTGTATATTTCATGTCTGGCTTTTTAAACAGATTTTGACCTCTGATTTTCTGATGTAAGGTATGAGTAATTCAAAGACATTACATCTTCTCTTATATTTAATCTGAGACTTTGCCTTCCAGCTCTGTGGTGTGATGTGTGGTTTCAGAAATCTGAAATAGTAGTACTTCATACCTCTGTTTATAAACTAATGCTTACTGAACTACCAGGACTTGCAGTATCATAGGCTTCAAATACTTATTTTTAATCCTTCTAATTACTTGTGATAATTTCATGTGGTTGTGAGTGTTCTCTCCCCCATTCCGGGTGCCAAAATATCCAGTCTTTCCACATCATGATGTGTAAATAGTATACTCTGAAGTGATCAAGCAGGCCAAGAAGATGTCAAGAGAGACAGGGAACTGATGAAGGAGGGAGTGGTGGTGAAACAAAATTAAATATCTTCCTTTCCCACCAGTCATGAAGGGAAGTGTGGGTTAGGTACAATTTTCCTGCAAGTTGCAATAGAGGAAAGGCTTGAATTTTGTTCCTGTTAAAGATACGGATTTTAATTTGAATGTGTATTTACAAATAGAAAGACAGATGAGTTTAAACTCATTTGAAAAAAAAAAAAAAAGAAGTCTGCAGTTGCTTATTTAGGGCAATAATATTCGGCCTTCATTTGTAATTTTCAGACTCATCAAGTCAGTAATGTAACTGCTTCACCATTCCCTATATCCCCCCATCTCTCCTGGTACCAATTTTTTTCCAGGTTTTCACCACAAGTCCCTGTGTTTCCTTGGTGTCTTGTTCTGATACATTATGTTACAGTTTCTAAGCTGAGTCTTCTTTTCTTGTCAGCCCATAATTTTACAATCCTCCTGAAATATATTCTTGTCCTCGGTACTTTCTCTAAATTTAGTATCATTCACAAATTGAATAGTCTTCTGGTATCCTCCCTCTTCCAGACCATCAACAAAGCTGTTGAACTCATCTCCCTTCCCCTGACACACACCATTTCACTCATCTCTTTCCACAGCCAGTTTCCAGCCCATCTTCTCACCTTGCTTGTGAGAATGATTTGGCATGGTGCACATGATCCTGTATCTCACCTCTGTGTGCAAGCTACAGCTGCTTGCCTGCACATGCTGCAGAGTGACTAGCTGTGGGCCAGCAGAGGACAGGAGAGACAGCAGATCTGAGATGGCCTGTAACAGAACAAGGCTGCTTCTGCACTAGCTATGCAACTCAATTGCTGCAACTACTGACAGGGCCACCCCAACCCTCCTTGTACTCCAGCGGATTGATTCTAACCTGGGATGTACGCCAACAGTGGAGACATTTCATTTTCAGCCTGTGAATCCTGACTAGTCACTACACTAGAGCAAAGCAAGAATCTTAACTGTAAAAGAAAATACAACCCTAAAAAAAAAAAAAGCTAGATTCTCATCTAGTAGGCATCATTGCACCAGCTACAGTGAAACTGAACCGACTTCCACCAGCTGAAGCCATTCTTACCTCATTTACTTCTAAAGCTGTAAAAACAAAGCACAAAATTATACCAAAATGTCACCATATTCCTCTAATGCAATTACAAAAGTAAGAAAGGGACATTATCAGCTAAAATTTAAGGAGTTTCAAGTGTCTTTCACTAAAGGTTACCTAAGCTTTTTTTTGCTATTAGGTGGCACACTAACATCTCTGGCTTTCACTCATCTGCTTTTTTTTTTTTTTTTTTTTTTTTAATACCCAAATGCATACAGAAGATATTTTAAGGAATCCCATGAAGGTTTTGGAATGAGCAAACCCAAAGTTATATTTGCTGTGGGGAGTCAGGAAACCTTGTTATTTGCATACCTTCACATAATTATATTGGTAGCAGCGCGGTGAACAAAAAAAGGACAATGCCACAGATTGAAATGTCATTACATCATTAAAATGATGGTCAAATGCTTTATCTTCCCAGGGAGACCTAAATAATGCAGACATTTCCTAACATCTTGTAAATCATTTGAATTTGAAGAATATATATTTTATTGATGACACAAAACTCTAAGCCAGAATTTTGAGATTCATCTTTTCATATTGTCCTGGTTTTGTTAAAAACAAGACCAGTTCTCTTGTAGTGAATTTTCCTTTCGGCTAAGTTCTTCTAAGTAACTGCACTTTCCTGAAGTTAGCTGCATAATTTTTGAGACACTGTTCACTCCAGGACTGATAAGATGACCAATGGAACGCAGAAGCAGCTCATGTTTAGATTTATTGCTATAACAACCAAGAAGACTGATAAGATTTCGCACATCCCATCACAACAGGGGTGTATTTGCAAGGAGGGGCAGACAGCACAGGTGACTAAAACTGATCAACTGAGTGTTCCATCCCTTACACATCATACACCCTATAAAAGAGGGAGATCAGGAGGGTCTCGCTGTCTTCAACCATGGCCGGCATCTAAAGAGGACTCTGCCACCCAAGCCTGTGATCTTGAGACCCTGCATCCCTGAATCCAGTTCCGGTTTGCTGCGAAGTCCTGCCCAGGACTTCTGGGTGCCTGCCCTGCAGCTGCTGGAGCCACGCCAGCTCTCAGCTCCATGGCTGCTGGACACACACCAACTCCATGCAGGAGGGGTTAAAGGCTGCTCTGTCCCTGGACATTCAAGATTGGTTTTGTATATTTTGTACCATTTTGTCTATTTATTAGTAGCATTAGTAAAGCCTTTAAAACCTTTCCAACTGCAAAGTGTCTCTTCCTTCCTTCTTATCACTTTTTCCTATCTAAGGGGAGGATGAGTGAGGGAGGGACAGAGAGCATCTGCCACGGTTTATTGTTGCCTTTCAATTAAACCTTGACTGTGGCCTGTATGGGGAAACAAAGAGAAACCGTATGGGGAAAGATAAGAGAAACCGTGACACATATCCGCTGAATCTAATACATTACAGCAGCTGAAAGTAGGCTCTTTTTTTTTTTCTTTTTTTCTTTTTTTTCTTTTTTTTTTAATTCTACTCATAATGGTTCTAAGCAGGTGCACAACGGAGCAAAGGTCTGAGGCATTCTCCACTGTTTCACCTCTGTGGCTGTGCAATGCAGAGTCATATTACTGATCATTTGTGCAAGTATTGATTAAAAATTGCTAATCATCAGTAATACTTAGAGATGCACTACAGTAAGTATCCTTTAGTGGCTGTCAGAACTCCATTACCTAAAGAAATCTCCTGCCTTCTAACAGGCAGTTTCCACACTGAAGTGGGAAATGATCCATGGGTAACGGTATGTGATGAAATTGTTTTCCTTCTTTTACCAGCAGTGATGATAAAGCACTCTCTGATGTCACAGTTTATATTATCATTGAAGGAAGAACCTTATTTATCAATGGTTCAGGAAATAAAGAGCTGCATTTTAGCATCTACCAAACCTAGAAATAAAACTTGTGAAACATCCATTTTTCTTATGAATAATAGAGAGGTTAATTCATAACAGACATGGAAATGTACTGCTTCATTGCTTGACACTAAGCACTTCATTCCCTTAGAGAGGCACAGAACATGTAAAACTAATCTCTACCTTTTTTTCGGTAGCTGTGACCTGTTACAAAGATAAAAATTGACCCAAAACACAGTGCAGAACTCAAACCAACCACAACACTTTTATTAGTAGTAAGAAAATTGAGTAATATTCTGACATAAATATTTGAGTTTTCCTATTAAGGAAAAAGTTTGAAAAACTCCAGAGTTTGAAAACACCAGAAGGCTGTGCTGCCATTCAGCGAGACCTGGACAGGCTGGAGGACTGGGCAGAGAAGAACCTAATGCAGTTTAACAGTGGCAAGTGTGGGGTCCTGCACATGGGATGGAACAACCTCAGGCACCAGTACAGGTTAGGGGCTGACCTGTTGGAAAGCGGCATTGCAGAGAAGCACTTGGGAGTTCTGGTCACCAACAAGCTGACCATAAGTCAATAACGTCCCCTTGTGGCCAAGAAGGCTAACGGTGTCCTGGGGTGCACTGAGTGTGACCAGCAGCTCAAAGGAGGTTATCTCCCTCTACTCTGCCCTGGTGAGGCCGTATCTGGAGCACTGCATCCAGTTCTGGGCTCCTCAGTTTAAGAAGGATAAGGAATTATCGGAAGGAGTCCAGCGGTGGGCTACAAAGGTGATTAGGGGTCTGGAGCATCTTTCTTATGAAGAGAGACTGAGAGAGCTGGGTCTGTTCAGCCTGGAGAATGCTGAGAAGGGATCTCATCAATGTTTATAAATATCTCAAGGGTGGATGTCAAGAGAGTGTGACCAGACTTCTTTCAATGGTGCCCAAAGATAAGATGAGAGTCAATGAGCACAGACTGAAGTGAAGGAGTTTCCATCTGAATATGAGGAAAAACTTCTTTACTTTGAGGGCACCAGAGCATTGGAACTGGCTTCCCAGAGAGGCTATGGAGTCTTCTTCTCTGGAAACATTCAAGACTCGCCTGGACATATTCCTGTGCAATCTATTCTAGATGTACCTGCTTTAGCAGCTGGGTTGGACTAAATGATCTCCAGAGGTCCCTTCCAATCCTAACCATTCTGTGACTCCGTGATTCTGCAAAAAATGAGTGAAAAAAAAATCTAAGAAATACTGAAAATGTTGTCAAATATACTTGGTTTTCATATAGTATTTAGCCCACTTTCCCAACAAAAGAGGTTCAGATAAGACCAGAAATTCTTATGCAAACTAGATTAAACTTCTTAACTTTTAGTCGTCCAAACATATTAAAAAATCTCAGGAAATATAGTTTTCACTGTCTAACTGTGGGACCAGAATAACAGACTCAACGACATACCAATATGATCATAGTTGAAGCCACCTTATTGCTCTAACAAAGTTATATTTATACCTATCTTATTTCTGTACAGGCGATACGCTCTTATTTAATTGCATATAAAGTTTGTCCATGAGCTGTTCACATGCATAGCTACATTGCTAATTGGCTCTTATTACTACATCACGCATCCCCAAACATGGTAACTGTTTGCATTCTTGCAGTTAAGTGCTTCTTGCCAGTTCTTGCTTTTATGCTCATCAAGCAGCTTTTGCTGTTTACATCGTGTCCTTGGACCAGGACCTAATCAGCAAGGCTCGGTGGATAGTCCATAAGATTGTTGCAATGTCCTTGTTCAGTCAAGTACACTGCCACATCTAACGTTTTTGTCTACCTTTTTTACTCAATTCCTTGTTCCATCACTCTCTTGCTCCCTTTTCTCACACTTTCATCCTCTCTCTCCTCTGCTTTTGACACTCCTGTATTTTCCTTGATTATTTTACCTGGGATCAGAAATCTAGTAGTTAATTTTGTTGATAATTTCATCAGCTTTAATGTTCTTCAAAAGAGAATGGGAATTTTGGTTACATTTTTTGGTATAAATGATCTTTCTGGATTCACAGTAACCCCATTATTCACAAGCTGTTATCATTGCAAAACACTTTTCAACATAGTCAGTGGGTCTGTCTAGTTTTTTTAATGAAGTTTTCTACATTGTCATTATGTTTTTATTATTGCATAGTTTGATGACTAAGAAATCAAGAAAGCTTGGATGCAGTGTGATATCAAATGTTTGAATATTCAAATACTTCTAATGCACCAAATTCCACAGGTGGAATACCTGACACAGCTGCGGATAGAGGTTGAACCCATTTCAAGGTTATAGATTATTCTAGAGCTAGCAGTGGACTCTCAAACAATTCAAGAAAAATTGGCCTGCCCTAAGTTCTGTAATGCTGATGCAAGACTGCTGTCAGTCCCAAGCCAGTTGCCTTTCTAGTTATTGTATGATACTCTACCCAGATGCATGTGATAAGTTTAATTTAGACTCAATACTCTTAAGAAGTTGCAAAGTTTGCCACTTGGAGTGGATATATGTGAGTACAAACATAACAGCTGGGCTGTTGTGAGCATGGTAGGCAGCTGTTGATCTCCCATATTGACTTTTAAAATGTTTACAGTGATCTTTGTGCACTTAAGCTTCTAGATGCGAAAACCTGCACACAAGAACTAGTTTCAGTTTACATACAATGCTAGGAGCTTTTTCATACCTCTGGCCTCTTATTTCATTCCCAAGACTCCCTCTATTTTGATCTCCTTTTGTTGATGAGTTTTTACAGGACTTTGGTCAGCCGAATGTGAACAACCCAGTGTTTCAAAGATAGTCATTGTGTATTGCAGGTCAGGCATGTAGAAACAGCAGGAGGAGAGAAACTCCCTAATGCAGGTGCAGGGAGGAAAGCACCCAGTTCTGTATAACCGCAATTATGTAACTGCAAGCCGCATCCTGAACCATTTGCTTCTGCCAAATGGGTAAGACCGTTACCGCATACTTTTGCCAAAAAGATAAGATTCTGTTTTCTCGTGATAGATAATAATAATTGAGCAATGCTCTTCATTGTTCAAATAGAAACATAGATGTAATACGTAATCCTGTAAATTGTAACATAGATATAGTGCATAATTGTGTTGAAGAGGTATAAATACTTCTGTGTAACTAATAATAAATGGGCTCATGATGATCATATTGGTTGTGTCGTGAAGTCCCTTTGTACCCTCGCGTCATCCTCTCATTAGTTCTTGTGCATGTATACATGCTCATGGGTCACCTAAATTTGGTGTTACATGCAAAAGTATCAGGTTTTTTCCTAAATATGAGGAAAATACAAATTTGTTTCAGATAATGTGAATTTTTAGATGAGTGACATTTAGATAATTGGAATTATTTTCCAATTATATGCCAATAACCTTTTTAATGTTTTATCTTCTCTCAGTCAAGAACCTTTATTTTTTTTCTCCTTTTACCTTGTCAGTTGTTTATGGGGCATAAAGTTAGACCAGACACATATTTTCCTAATACAGAAATACTTCCTTTTTTTCACTATTTTTTAAGTTCTACCGCAGTTTAAATAATTACATCTACCCTACTAAATATGGAGGCAGATATTGATTCAACGTGTTGATCTTAAAAATATTGAGCTAAAGAAATTTCAATTAAAGTAAGAAGCATTATCTCTCCCTTAGAATAAAAGTTTAAAAATGCACTTTATAAAATAAAATAACTGCATATAAAAAACACAGTGATAATCATCATTATTAAAAGCCATATGCAATGAGGAACCATGGTGTTACCTGTATAGATGCTTAGGAACACTTCATGCAACCATCAGAGTGATTAAATTATTTCACTACTAACTGCGAGAGTTCTATCCTTAGATGAATGACACTTAGAAAATTTTTTGCTTCTTTAGAATCATACTTTTCATGTGGCTGACATTTCCACTCCTGCAGACATTTACAGAGCCAAAGAAATGTCAAAATTAGTCTAATATTCAAGTAATAACCCATCTATAAACCTCAAAGGTACACTGTTCTCTAGTCTCTATAAAAGCTATTCCAAGACTAAATCTGTATACCTCTCCTGAGTGTTAATATTAATGTGTTTGACAAGTTGCAAGAATTGCACAAGGCATCAAGTCACTGTAGCATTACAATTATCATATTTAGGCAAACTTCTTACACTCATTCTTTACTCAGCTTTCGTTTTATACAGGTTGCTTCATTTTTTGGTTATTACATGAAAATCGTAAAATGGAAACTTGCCCTATAGCAGCATAACATAAACACTACCTTCTCTTGCAGTTGTCGAATAAGGCTTTTTTCACTTTTCTTCCTGTGCAAGAGAAAAAGTGAAAGCACTGGCTGAGAAATTATAGAAACATGTGATGATGTCAATATATGATGTGAAAGCCTAATGCTAAACAGGTCAATGTAACGTGGAAAGGTTGTGAACTCTGCCTATAAGTGCTTCCTGAGTACTCTTACAAATATTATACATTTAAGTATCTGTTTTCATGCCGACGTGGGAAATGTCAGTTACAACTTAGAATCGTTGAAAGACAACAGAAAAAAAGATTTTTCATGGACTCTGTTCAGTTCCCTTCCTAAAGTTGCAGCCCTGCTGCAACTTTTGGAACTGCCGACATTTGGAACAGACGTCTTGGCATGTTCAGTGAGGGAATACTCTTCAACTATTTTTGCATATTACAAGACACTTTTGCACAGAGGAATATGTTGTAAGTCAACTAATAACTCTATGCCAGACTAATGGCTTGCCAAAAGCAACAGATGCCAAAATATAGTATTTGGTATAATTAAATATAAATTACCCTCTAGTTTAATCTAATCCAAAAGATAAAATGGTTGATTTTGAGATAAAGTCCAGTGAACAATACCTGGGTTGGAATGCAAATTAATTCAAATTGATGCACTAGATGCTTGAAAAAATAAGAACAGAATTGGCTAAGACGAATACCACCTCTCAGTGGATTATTTGATTTGACATTGATAACAGGAATAAAGCTATTTGAGCTTTACTGTACTTTATAGAGAACATCTCTGGATCCATTAGGTCTTAATTTGCAAATTTAAGAGATATTTCAGACCAGAGTGAACCAGAGAACCTTGAAATAGATAAAACTAGAGGTCAGTTCTGTATTTCATTTCTCTCTTTTTTTCTCTTTATCTTCTACAAAAGAGAATCGTGAAAGATTTAAGACTAACTTTTTATACTCACTGTGGCCATTTTCTGTGTCCCATTTAAGCAGAATACAAAGCTAAAATACTTGTTTCAGTTTTATTATTTTTTTTCTGCCAAGGATGAAGAACCTTAAACGTAGATACTAAAGTAAAAAATATTTGTATAGAAATAACAAAGTAATTTCTTTAGATTGTTTTTTTGAAGGTATCATTGAGACATTGCAAAGTCAAATTAATGAAACAATATATATTTGCCATTATTTACTTAGGAGTTTTGACACAGTTAACAATTACATGTTCAGAATTTTTTTAAAAAATTAAATTGGACATATTTTAAGGCATTTTAGCTTCATACAGATTAAAAAAAAAAAACCAAACACACAAAGACACTCTTTTTTACTCTTTCACTAGCTTTAAGAAATAATTTTTTTTTGTCCATCTTGCAGGAGAATCTCTGAGAATCTGCTTTTGTTTTAATGAATATGAAAAGGAAGAAGTAATAGGTTAATTATACAAATAAAGGTCAATAAGAAGTTTTGAAAAACACATAAGAGTTTGCTGAGCTGTGAAGCTCGGACTAAGAAAGAACTTCATATAACCTTGGTATAAGTACAAAAAGGGTAAATGGACATCACTAGTCCAGATAACAGCAATCCAGTCCACCATTTTGAGTCTCAGCCTTAAATTATTGACTTAGTATACTGCTTTTTTTAGAACTTGTTTAGAAACTGCTAATTCAGAATTAGCTTAGTGTAAATAAGTTTACTTAGCTTAACTTTTGCAAGCTGTGAAACTTCAAAACTTTCTGCTTTGTAAAGTGAAAAAAATTCTGAGAATATTCAAGCTAGAAGATAATGAGAGCTGTATCCCTGGAGATAAGTAAAGGAACAGAACTGCACCTAATAGAAGACAAAACAGAAGAATGTTTTGGCTGCTACCAAAAACTTATTTTCTTCAGACGCTGGTGCAAAATAGCAACTGAAAGTCAGAGCTTTAATTGTTAGCCTACCTGATGAAAATGAAGATGTTCACTGAAGAACTGGGACACTCCAGACTCGAATTTTGCGATTGGCCTTGAGTGATGCATGAGGGGATGGGGACTTTGATTGTAGGGGTATAATTGTCTAAGCTTTTTCCTGCTGAGCATTCCTCTTCAGGAGCCACCCATCTCAAGCTGCTTTACCCTGTACCTTGCAAATATATTATTTATTTTAGAAGAATTCCTGTAATCCATGCCTGAGTTTATGCAATGAGAATCCTAGGGAGAAGGAACTTCTCTAACACATAGTGATGTTTCAAGAGTTCTGTTTCAAATCTTTTATGAAGTATTTTGGTGTGATCTTCTGGGATTTATAACTTTTAAAAGAAATAATAAATACATTCTGAAGCCTACAGCTGGAGACACTACAAGGCTAGTTGCTTTCTCTTGCATAATGTAATGGGCCTTGAAATTAAAACATACATACATTTTATGGCATAATAAACAATCCCATTTCCAGATATTAAAACTCACATTTCAAAAACTTTTCCCGCAGAAAATAAAACTTCCTTGAAAAATGCTCCCTCTATTTAAAATCTTATTCAGATATTGAATATATATATAAAATATAATAAGCCCATTAAATTTTCAGGTGGCACTTTTAGGGTCACCAGTAACAGGCTTTTAAGTAAAGGCATGTGGTTTTGTATAATAGGTACATATCTACTGTAATATCTGTACATAACTACACATTTAGCAGCAGTTGAAAGCATAATGATATTAAATCTAACTTACAGCTTTTTAACATTTCTCTTGGCAATTTTCTGTTGTGAGAGTACTCATTCTGAAGTGTTATACCTACAAAGGTAATAGTGAAAGTGCTCCTAGTCCTGACAGTGATATAACACAAAGGACTTTAGATTCTAGCTGTAGCTAAATGAATTACAGAATATCGGAATTTGTTTAGTAAATTACATCTGTTAATGCATTTGAAAATTAAGTCTAGTATGGACAGCTGTCTATGGATCAGGGTTAATTCACTGGTTTTGACAGAATTCATCCATAGCCACAATTTTAGCCAAATATGCATAATGATATGAAGAGTTTTTAGGAAAATAACACTTCAAGTTGCCTTGGAAGCACAGAATAATACAAAGTATTGTTATGATGTGCATTATTTTGTACCATAAGTAAAATGGTTCTCTCTTAGTGAGGAGAAATTAAACTGAATAGTGTATAAACTTTGACATACCACAAACAAAGTTTGCAGGTTTATATTAGATTTCGTTTTCCAAAACAAGTAAACAGATTTAAATTTAGAGGTAGATCAACTTCTCTCAGTATCTAGTGATTCAGGGTTTTTATTGAGATAGCATGGTTGTTTTTCACAATTGCTGTGTGTTTAAGCATTTGTGGGTCTCAGCTCACAACACTCCAGCTTCTTAGGGAAAATGGTTCAAGACAACTTCAAATTACCATGATTTCATTTTCTGTTATTTTTAGACCAACTCATCACTCCATTTATTTTGTAGTTGTGACCCTTTTCCCCTAGTTTTCCAGTAATTGCCCTCTGCTGAGGCAAGAGTGCAGTTAACAGTCAAAGTGTTTAGGCAACACAGTTCACCTTAAAATTGTGTGAGAACATTGTACTAAGGGAATCTATTGACCTTTGATAAATCATCCCGATTATAGTCTTTGAAATGTAGATGGGCTGTTTATTTTTATGGAACGACTGATGTGTAACATACAGCTGGTCAAATAAGCTTGTCAAACAACAACAAATACAGTTTGTATTGGTCCATAAAAGGGATTTATTTGATATCAGATGTGCATAGAATGTTGCAGCTTGTAAAGGCCTCCTAGCCACAAAAGTAATACTTTGTTCCCAAATATTGTGTGATGATTAATTCTGTTCTTATTATTTTTCTGACGTGTTCCCTGGTACTTGGAAGAAATATACTTCTTTTGTTTTTCCCCAATACAGAAATATGTGTAGGAAAAAGCAAATACATTAGACATTTATTGACATGTCTTAAGAGTTCAGCTGTTTCTTCTTTCTTTTTTTTTCTTCCCCCCATCTACATCTATCAGACGATTCATCTTGTTTTCCATTCCACAATCTTTTTCTATAATGTTGATATTTTATCTAATATCACTGAATAAAACATAAAAGAAATAAATACACAATTATGAAAAATAATAGGGCAAAAGGCTTTTATGTCTTGTAACTCAAAACAAACACAATCTCGCTACTGGCATAAATACAGTTATTCAGGATTACACCTTGCTTCCTTTTTGGATCTCCTCCGAAATCCTCTGCAGTCACTGTTTGCCATCTTTTGTTTCTCCTGAAACTGGTATTATTATTATTTGGTAAAAAAGAGTGTTTTCCCACTCTCAGGCTAAATAGCTGGGCAATGGACCAATCATTTCTACTGTGGATATAGCATTCTATTTGTGGATGTATATGATTCACCTCCCACCCTGCAAGCTCACAATCTGTGGGTTTCTGTAGCATCACTGTGTTCTGAAGAGTAAGTATCATGCATTTCAAGGACAATAAACTACTGTGCAAAGGCCTCATTTTTTACCTACCAGGTGTTCTTTCAACTAGAGTAAACAAGGCAGACCCACTTTGTGCAGCCCAGTTATTTCTGAGTTCTCACCTTCATTTTAATTTCACCTGAGATAAATTACCTGTTTGCTGCAAATCTGCTTCCTTGGGAATCATCCTTTTTAAAAAGTATATGTCTTTTGCTTTTACACCTTCTTTACATCTTAGGTTTCCTTTCTTGACAAGAATATCTGTCAAGTGGAAGTGGTGGACGAGCCCACTCATTGCCTCTTAAATATGGCAGATGTACAGCTGTATGTGTCCACCCTCTATAGTCCAAAGCTGCATTTCCAATAACACACTATTCCATCTCACAGCCAAAAAATATTTAAATTTTATTTTTATTTCAGAATTCAGATGGAAAGGTAGATCACACACCACTCCTAAGGAGTTATATTGAAGTTTAAATCTGTCACAATGATCTTAAGAGAAACTGTTAACTAAGACAGAAGCTGTGAAAACAAATTAATCAGGTAAGGTAGATCAGCAAACCTATTTCCTTTTTGAAATCTCTGACAGTCTAACGGAGTAGAGTGATACCCCACAGAACAAAAAACCAATTATTTCTCATTACATCAGACAAATTCAACACCACTGGTGACATTTTTAATTATAAGAAACCACCACTCTCTTCAGCCTTCACAGAACTGAATGCAATATGAAAAAAACCTCATTGGAAAGAAGACTGGCATTATGACTATTTTCAAATGAAAATGATTTTGACCCCTGAAGTATTGTGTCAGGTTACATATAGCAATAAGAAATTTATCCTATCATACAAAATAATAAGTATTTTTAATTGGCTCAAATTTGATATTCACAAAAATAGATTTGGTTGACTTTTGTAGCTTTTTAAGCTATAACACCTTCAGGAGTGTGTCTTGATTTTTGCACATTGCACTTTAGTAGCCTGTGATATATTGCCAAACTTAAGAAAAGCTCTGGTGGGACATGGAAAGTTAAAACTCCTGTGACAATTTTATAGTATAATATAGTATGATAATAGAATAAAGTAGAATAGCATAGAACAGAACAGAACAGAACAGGACAGGACAGGACAGAATAGGATAGGATAGGATAGAATATATTGGAATTGCTAATGAACACTACATTTTTACTACTATTTAGACCAAAAAAAAGTGAGGTACTATCAGGCTTTAAATTGAAAATACTTAATACTCCCATTCCTTCTAACCTTGCAGGGATATTCAGAGAAGAACGAATAGGGAAATGGCAACATGTGGCAACATGATGGCATCTGTCATTTCTCTGTCATTTCAGTTTTTCCAACTGAGAATGAAAATCTTTTATCATGGCTGAAAGTTCAAACCTCAACAATGCATTTTGTGAAAGGTACGGTTTCTCTTAGATGATAGCTTTTAAAAAGAATTCAGCAACCAGTGGCAATCCAAGAGAAGAGATAATGGTAATCTGAGTGATGAGCAGGGGTGACAGGAAAGACGAAGTCTTAATTGGCAAGGAGAGAAAGTGTGGAAAGACTGATTTGAGACAAAGGTAATTTAGCATTATTAAAGTTTACTGAATAAATTCTTAGGATATGTCTATGCAATCAATAAAGTTTCAGTCATAGCTACCTGTCACCAGTTAGTATGTTTATGAACACATTCCAGACAAAAAGTCTGGCCATGAGATGACCACTATACCACCTTGCCTAAGTAGGAAGTTAACAAATAAAACTCAATGGCAGGAAGGAACTTCCTATTCCTCAGCTTAAACCCACCTGTAACCAACTTCCTGGGAACTCTGTATCTAAAATGCTTTCAGTACATCCCATAGTTAGTTAATCAGCATACAGCTGTTTACTTTGGAAAAGTACTTTAAGATCATGGAGTTCAACTGTTAACCTAACACTGCCAAGTCCACCACTAAACTACGTCCCTAAACATCACATCCAAACATCTTTTAAATACCTCCAGGATATTACTAACCACGTCCCTGTACAGGCTGTTCCAATGCTTGACAACCCTTTGGGTGAAGAGTTTTCTCCTAATACGCAATCTAAACCTCCCCTGTTGCAACTTCAGGCCATTTCCTCATGTCCTGTTTCTTCCTACTTGGGAGAACAGACCAACACCCACCTCACTACAACCTCCTTTCAGGTAGTTGTAGAGACTCATAAGGTCTCCCCTCAGCCTCCTTTTCTCTCAGTTCCCTCAGCCACTGCTCATAAGACTCATTCTCCAGACCCTCCGCTTTGTTGCCCTCCTCCAAACTCGCTCCAGTACCTCAATATCTTTCTTGTAGTGAGGGGTCCAAAACTGAACACAGCATTTGGGATGCAGCCTCATCAGTGCCAAGCACAGTGGGATGATCACTTTTCTAGTTCTGTTGGACACACTACTTCTGATAAAAGCTAGGATGCTGTCGGCCTTCTTGGCCATCTGGGTACACTGCTGGCTCATATTCAGGCAGTTGTTGGCCAACACCCCAAAGTCTTTTTCCGCCAGGTAGCTATCCAGCCACTCTTCCCTGAGCTCGTAGCACTGCCTGGGGTTGTGACCTGAGTGCAGTACCTGGCACTTGGCTTTGTTGAATCTCATACAATTGGCTTTGGCCCATTGGTCTCTCCAGATCCCTCTGTAGAACCTTCCTACCCTTGAGCAGATCAACCCTGTCACCCAGCCTCGTGTCATCTGCAAACTTACTGAGGGTACACACAGCTACAACTGGATTAATCCAAGATCTAAGGACTGATGTTGCGAAAGTAAACATTGCATTTTAATATTTTGCTTTAAGAAAAGTATAGCTCATTTTAAGATACAAATCAATGATTTAAGCCAACTTTTTTGACTTTTCAAGAAATAGCTGTATAGTTACAGCTAAGACACGTTGAGAGAGCTTTACATTGTGTGAACATTTTTGTGTTATAACCCTGATGATCAGATGAGAACCCAAGTCTCTTATCTTGTATACAGGTAGTGTGAAATTCTGGTTAAATTTGTCAACTAGAATTCATTCTGTTTCCTTTAATAAAATGCTTCATTCACATTTTTTTGTATCTTAAATGCATATTAGGCTAAATATGAATGCAATATTAAAACTCTCTGTGAGACAACTAATTGTATTTTAAAGATATCCTGTAATCTAATTATTCATATAATCAACTGATGAAGATTTCATATTTCTTTTTATGTGTTGCTCTGGTCAAAAAATATGAGGTTGGGGTTGCAGTTAACACAGAACAAGCTTGTATAGTCAATAGTTCTTAAGACTACCACGAAGTACACTGTGCCTTCATCCCCTTGTTTGGACAAGTAATAAAAAGAAAGCAACAAAAATGCAAGGGTCTTGCCAAGAGAATGAAAATACACAGTGGAAGAAAGTAGCAAATGATCATTCCAGAGAGGAAGGGAAATGTTATGTTGACAGGGTTATAAGAAGTGTTGAGAAAAAATAAGAGGCATAGAAGGACAAAATCCTTTACCACTCTGAAAAGGCAAAGACATAAAGTGAAGGAATGATCAAAAGCACTGGAGGAAAGTAAACAAGAAGCCAAAGTGAATAGTTTAAAACCCAAAAAGTAGGGTAGGATCTCAAGGAAACAATTAAGTGAAATCTCAGCAAAGTACAAGGAACCTCATCATTACTTTGTTGGAACAATAAAACTGTACTAAGTCTGCGACAGGCTTGGCAAGGAAGTCAAAAGAGTAATTTCAGACAGTTGAATTAGCCAAGACAAAGGGAAATGATAACATGGTCTTTGGAGGACAGATAGAACCAAAAGGAACAGTAACTATGGAAGCTGGGAAGGTAAAGAAATCATGAAGGAATAATGGGAGAGGAAAAGGTGGGGAAGGTAGTAATATTGACGAGTATTATTTTAACAGTGGATCCTTGGCTGAATGATTTATTTTTATCTTCCACTATAAAGTACTTCAAATTAATCTCAGCTACATCTTTTCATTTGCTTGAATACCTTTCAAGTCAGATGTTAATGGAGTTACAAAAGTGAAGGTTAAATAATGATAACATGATCAAAATCTCTGGATATTGAGAGAGTTTGCCTCTCAGAAGTTTCAAAATATGTGAAATACAAATAGTTTCAGTTTTGATGGGTCAACATATCATATGCATTGATAAGGTACTTACGTTTCTCATACATCCAAATTAATAAAAATCTGAACAAAAGAACCTCCTGTTTATTTATGCATGATGATTTCCACTCAAATGAATAACATATGACGATCCTGTTCTCATGGCCCTGAGAGGGGTTTGAAAAATTGGACACAGGTAAGGTCAGTAACAGTATGCTTCATTAATCAGTCAGTGGCTTTCTAGAAGACAAAATACCTTATCTATTCATAAGAGAGACTGGCAATAAATCCAAAACACTCATTTCTTATCAGTCCAAGCTATAAGAATTTGTTCTGAAACCCAAATCAGACTTTTTTCTCTTTCAGTTTTTGAAAATATGAAATTATTACTATTTCGTTTACTTTACTCTGTGTGTTTATAATTTGCCTCCCCCGTGACTTTATTTTTTTTTTTAATCCCACTGTAAAAATCTGTTGTGCTTCAAAACAAATCTCAGTGTTCCACCATTGCTCTCAGGACCACCAAAGTAGACAACAAATTTCTAGGACTAGGCGGTTTGGTCTGTTCCCCACTGGAGGAAAATACACTATAACAAAGAATCCTTTACTTATTAGCCTGAGTGCTTTGTCTACTATTGAAATTACATGGATAGGGAAAGAGAGACAGTTCAACAAAGTTCAATCAGTGTATAAAGAACTCAGACTAAAACTTCCTGGTGGGAAGAAATATACAGTAAGAGTCAATAATGAAGCTATGGCAGGGCACTAGGAAGCTAACATATCTACATGTATTTATCTGTCTGTCTATTTATTTATTTATCTTCACAAATCTGAAAGCCATAGAACATGTACCACACAGGAATTTAAGTCAGAACAACCAGGATCAGATCATACAGTTAAAAATAAATGTTAGAGCCATTTTTACAGATTTCCTTGTTTAAACAATAACAGAATTACATATTAAAAATGTGCCTATAAAATGTCAATACTTCTATAGAAATTCATTAATGTGGAAAAAAATCCATAAGGGAAGTAAATACTGACAACACTGGCCACTTTACAGCAGCATCATGATTCCGTATAATGCAGTACAGTATTCTAAAACACCCTGAGATGTCTCAGAATTAAAACGGTTCCTGAGTAGTTTTTGAAAAAAATGTCATAGTACAGCATAAAGTAACATCAAGAACAAGCACAAATCTTCTTGTTACTGCCTACTATATTTTTAAACTGAGAAAACAGAAGGAAATATAAGTGCATTTTATTGTCCTTTACTGCTAAACATAGGCAACAAGGCTTCATTGATACTCTGACTTTGTGATGAAACTTCCATTTATGAACTCATATTATCTTTAAAATTCCAGTTCATATTATATGGAAAAGAAGCATTTCAATTTCCTGACTTGATTCTTCTTGTGTTCTGTATTAGCATTTAATGAGATTAATACACCTCTCTAAGACTGATTGTGGGCACCAGTTCATCCAGCCTCTTGGACCACTCCCGATCTTCTTGCACAAGTTGCTTACGAAGTTACAAGCAGGACAGATATTTCACTCTACTACTGGGTCTCTCCATAACCACTGCTTTTCCCAGGGGTTCTCTGCTATCACAGGTTCTCTTGTGAAGAAGAAAATTAGATTGTTAAATAAACCAGTAATTTAAATACTGGGCTTAAGTTGTAACCTAAGGAAACTCATGTACAAAACCAGCACACACTGGAAAAAAACAAAACAAAACATAAATAGGATCCAATAGTACTAAAATGTGGTTCGTTGACCAAAAAAAAAAAAAATCAAATCAAGTTACACCTAAAGTTTTAACGAATTTAACACATTCTGAGTTATCGTACCATGTTGCAGGTATTTATAGGACAATGAAGAAGAATAGAATGTATCAGATTTCTAATGCTATGGTCTCACTGTTACTGAATACTTTTGATAAAGATACTGCATCTGAAGTAAATTTTTGTACAAGTTTTTATTTGTTCATAGACAGTGAAGATTAGAGTTTAAATCTCTACATATGTCTTGAAATAGCAAGGATTTCACAGGAAAAAAATGCATCAAATATATTTTTAAGGTACTGGTATCTGACTTAGTATTTGAACTAGATCTATAATAAAAAGAATGTGTTACTTATTTTATTTTTTCTTTCAGATAATAAGAACAAATATCGTTAGGGCTTTTTTTTTACTCTCTATCTTCAAAAAAGTGTATTTCAGGCAGAAAGATATCATAAGCTCCTTAACATTTGCATAAGTTAAATCATGTAATTTTTATTTTAATTTCAGGTTTTGTCTGACCTGTGAAGTCAGTGAATAGCAAAGGCAGACCAAAGGCAGCAAAATATATCCTCTCGTGTACTCCTGCAGCAACTGACAGCAAAAGAGCTCAATTAACTTTAAGTGCCATTAAAATGAAAAGCAAGAGAACACACCGGGAAACAGACATAAGCAGAAGATAATGATATAGTCTTGAATATATGTATATATTTCTCTCCTTGAGAGAAAAAAGAGCTAGCAGTGAGCCCTGTATTTAGACTGCTAACAGTTGTTAAAATTTTTCAAATTAGTATTTTCCATAGAAACTAGTATTGCAACTCTTTTTTGGAAGAATATTAAGTTTTGTTTACCGGGTATTCAGTCTGTATATTTGGGAGATATTTTCAGGCTAAATCAGTGTCTTTTCAGCAATTTCAAGAAAAATAAATTCACCACATCACTGAAATTACTTGTACTTGTCAACTTGCCATACTAACAATCAAATATATCTCCTTTCATTCCAACAATGCAGTAGCTGGCAGTCCTTGCACTGGGAATGGCAGGAATCTACTACAGAAGCATGGTTAGTGGCCACAGCTGTTTGCCAAAGTGATTATTACAGGTGGGAGGTATAACCATAAGATACATAGAACAGGTCAGGTTTCGAGCCTGCAACTACATTTTGTGTTGGGATAGAGAGGGTTATGGTCCTTGACTCTGTGATTGATGCAGATATCTCAATAACCAGTGTTAGGTTTAAATTGAGGAGAAAAAAAAGGGGCTAGAAAGCCCCTTTCAGAAATCTTTCAGAAAAATTGAACTGATGATCAAATTAAAAACCACCTGTTCAGGACATATACTATCCTGTAAGCTTCTTCCCTTGTATTTTTATGGTTAAGTCCCGATTTTATCAATAGTTAAACTGTATTCTCAAAACCCTATAGATTCGTAAAAGAGACATTTGTAGGTTACTAGTTTGAAGCACATGTTCTAACACATGCTCTCAAAATTAGGAATCCTCTAAAATGTGTAACTCAGGACCCAGGACAAATTGTAAGAGCTTGTGCAATATTAAAACATGAGAGACAAAAATCCAGACAGGTGATTGCAAGATACATGTACTACAACAGAATGGATAGATTTTCAATTATTAGATTCAAAATAAATTAACATGGAGGCAATGTACGTCTTTAATATTTACTCTTATTTTGTAGGTATATGTTGCAAGCATATATTTTTCTAGCAAAATATTTGCATGTTTTGTAGTACCTGTGAAATGATTTCTTTTTTTTCTTATTTTGCCATTATTTGTAGCACAATTAAAATACTATTTAATTATTTAAGGTTAGTTATATTGGTAATGAACCACACGTTCTGGTAACATAAAGTCAAATCCCTTACACTCATAGTCTTGTCAAAAACTGGTGGAGAAGGGTCTTGAAATGCACTCTGAAAACAGAAGTTAAAAAGTCAAGTAGTTTTACGAGGTCACTGAATAAATCAGTGGTCTGGGAAAGCTTTGCCAGTACATTTTGATATATTCATTTTTTTTGAAAACAAAGTCCTGTGTTCTTACCACTAATTCACAGAACTATGTCTCTTGAAATAGTGGGTTGACTGTTTCACTTGATGGCTGACGTTTTTTTAGTGAGGTGTCATTAAATGCAAACAAAGAACACATGTTGCTAGTAAGTGCACATAGACTTTCTTTATTAAGTCATGAATTCCAATGCTGTGTGGCATGTCTGAGTTTGACCAAACCTGTCATTGCTTACTGACTCTTTGGGAATGTTTTTTCTTGACCTTTGTGGAACTAATGAATCAGCCAAGTGTATTCGCACTGATGGTAACCCATATAAGGCAAATTATTACTGTAATGAAACTGACACTAATTGGTACCTAGATGATGCCTCAGCAAAAGGACCAAGGACTGACTTTACAGGGAAAATTAACTCACCATACAACACCCAAGAGACTTTAAATATATTCTTTAAAAAATATTATAAAAATACATTAATTCGGTGAGAGAAATTCTGTTGTCTCTGCATATGTTTTCTCTATAGTGTAGAAAGGTAGATGAAATCCATCCCTGTGAAGGTCAAAGAGACCAGCACATTTCACTGTCTCTTTAAAGACTGATTCTGATATGGTGAAATATGTTTCATTACCCTAATTTGCATCTTATACGAAAGAAGGAGATGAACTATTATCATGCTTTGCTTCAGTTACACACCCAACAAGTAATCAATTAGTATGATAATAAGAAAGCAATGGAGTGGAATAAGGTGATGAGGGATATGCATCTATTTATTTTTTTTAAGTTTTGAAGAAATCCTATAGAAATTAAAATGTGTAAATGGGCAATGGAGCAGAGAAAGGGATGTATAAATCTATTGGCTCAAACTCAAACAGCAAGAAAAGCAGCTACTGCTCACGAAGACCACATATGAGTTTCCTTTCAGACCTTATGACTACATCTGAATGAAGTAAGCTTACCGGTATCCCAGAAATTCAGAAAGTAGAAGATATAAGGTAAATTAAAAATTATCTCACAGTCATTACCTCCAATTCTCGGGTTGAATCTAATACCTGCATTCTTATCCAGGCAGGCTCACTGAAGCCATGAGGAACTCTTTATGTTTCAGGAGATTGCAGGCATATGCCCCCAAAAGGCCTGCATTAGTAAAGAATAGCCAAAGTCTCTGTGACATAACAACTAATATCGTTCAAAATAGCTTCTTACAAATGGAGGATCGTAGCAGTACAAAAAGTTGTCATTGAAGTCACAGTTAGCAGGCACAATCTACTGACGCTGTGTAGAAACAGTAGTCTAAAGATTTAGCTTACATGTGATTTCCTTGAGGGTTTTTTTTTTCTTGTTTGTTTGTTTTCATGTGTCAAAGAGTCCATTCATTTTGTTTGTTGACACTTGGGAAAGGTTTATCTCATAGAGGCGAAAGTATGCTGAGGCAGGAATTAGCAGATTTGGAGAGCTTTAAACTAGATTCGAAGGGGGATGGGGTTGTATCTGGGCTTGAACCAGTGGGACAGCACTCTAGAATTGATGAAGACCGGGAGGCCTCCTATCCCCCTAGGGTAAAATCGGTGTGCTCAGCTCGCTCCCTGAAATGCTTGTACACCAATGCACGAAGCATGGGGAATGAGCAGGAGGAGTTAGAAACCTGTGTTCAGTCAGGAGATTATGATCTGGTGGCAATTACAGAGACATGGTGGGACAGCTCACATGACTGGAATGTGGTCATGGATGGTTATGTCCTTCTCAGGCAAGGTGGTGGAGTTGTTCTTTACGTGAGAGAGCAACTACAATGTATTGAGTACTGTCCAGGGGCGGATGAGGAGCAAGTTGACAGTCTGTGGGTGAGAATTAAGGGGCAGGCTGGCAGGGATGATACTGTTGTGGGTGTCTATTACAGGCCACCAGATCAGAGTGAGGAAGTTGATGAGGCCTTCTACGGGCAGCTGAGAGCAGTCTCGCAGTTACAGACCCTGGTTGTCACGGGGGATTTCAACTTCCCTGATGTTTGCTGGAAGGACTACTCAGCCAGCCAACACAGTCCAGGAGGTTCCTCCAATACATTGATGATAACCTCCTGATGCAAATTGTGGATGAGCCAACTAGGAGAGGTGCACTACTGGATCTCATCCTCACTAACAAGGAGGGTCTGGTTGAAGCGGTAAAGGTTAAGGGCTGCCTTGGTTGCAGTGACCATGAGATGGTGGAGGTCAGGATCTCATGTGACAGCAAGAGAATAGCAAGCAGAATTGCAACCCTGGACTTCAGTAGGTCTGACTTCGGCCTTTTCAAACAATTGCTAGGGGAAATCCCATGGGCAAGGGTACTTGAAGGTAAAGGGGCCCAAGATAGTTGGTTAGCATTCAGGGACTGCTTCTGCCAAGCTCAAGATCAGAGTATCCCGACACATAGGAAGTCAAGGAAGGGAGCCAGGAGACCTGCGTGGTTAAACAGGGAACTGCTGGGCAAACTCAAGTGGAAGAGGAGAGTTTACAGATTATGGAAGGAGGGGCTGGCCACTTGGGAAGTATATAAGGCTGTTCTCAGAGGATGTAGCGAGGCAACTAGGAAAGGTAAGGCCTCCTTTGAATTAAACCTGGTGAGAGGGGTCAAGGAAAACAGAAAGAGCTTCTTCAAATACATGGCAGATAAAACTAACACCAGAGGCAATGTAGGCCCACTGATGAATAAGGTGGGTGCCCTGGTGACAGAAGATACAGAAAAACCAGAGTTACTGAATGCCTTCTTTTTCTCTGTCTACAGTGCTGGTGTCTGTCCTGAGGAGCCCCGTACCCCTGAGGCCCCAGAGGAAGTCAGGACAATGGAGGAGTCTGCCTTGGTTAATGAGGACTGCGTTAGGGAGCAATTAAGCAATCTGGACATCCATAAATCCATGAGTCCTGATGGGTTGCACCCGCGAGTGCTGAGGGAGCTGCGGAAGTCATTGCTAGGACACTCTCCATCGTCTTTGCTAAGTTGCGGGAAAGAGGAGAGGTGCCTGAGGACTGGAGGAAAGCAAATGTCACTCCAGTCTTCAAAAAGGGCAAGAAGGAGGACCCAGGTAATTATAGACTGATCAGCCACACCTCCATCCCTGGAAAGGTGATGGAACACCTTATTTGGTGCCATCTCAATGCATTTCAAGGATAAGAGGGTCATTAGGGGCAGTCAACATGGCTTCAGCAAGGGGAAGTCGTGCGTAACCAACCTCATAGCCTTTTATGAAGGCATAACAAGGTGGATTGATGATGGCAGAGCAGTGGACGTGGTCTACCTTGACTCCAGTAAAGCACTTGACACAATCTCCCACAGCATCCTCACAGTTAATCTGAGGAAGTGTCGTCTGGACGACCAGGTAGTGAGGTGGACTGTGAACTGGCTGAAGAAAAGAAGCCAGAGAGTCATGGTCAATGGGGCAGAGTCTGGTTGGAGGCCTGTATCTAGTGGAGTGCCTCAAGGGTCAGTACTGGGTCCAGTGCTATTCAGTATATTCATCAAAGACTTGGATGAGGGAATAAAGTGCACTGTTAGCAAGTTTGCTGATGACACCAATCTGGAAGGAGTGGCTGACACGCCAGAAGGCTGTGCTGCCATCCAGTGAGACCTGGACAGGCTGGAGAGTTGGGCAGGGAAAAATTTAATGAAATATAACAAGGTAAAGTGTAGAGTCTTGCATCTGGTCAGGAACAACCCTGGATTCCAGTATAAGCTGGGGAATGACCTGCTGGAGAGCAGTGTAGAGGAAAGGGACCTGGGGGGTCCTGGTGGACAACAGGATGACCATGAGTCAGCACTATGCCCTTGTGGCCAAGAAGGCCAATGGCATCCTGGGGTGTATTAGAAAGGGGGTGGTTAGTAGTTCGAGAGAAGTTCTCCTCCCCCTCTACTCTGCCCTGGTAAGACCTCATCTGGAATATTTTGTCCAGTTCTGGGCCCCTCCATTCAAGAAGGACAGGGAACTGCTTGAGAGAGTCCAGCGCAGGGCCACAAAGATGGTTGAGGGAGTGGAACATCTCCCATACGAAGAAAGACTGAGGGAACTGGCTCTCTTTAGTTTGGAGAACAGAAGACTGAGGGGTGACCTTGTTAATGTTTATACATATGTAAAGGGTGAGTGTCACGAGGATGGATCCAAGCTCTTCTCGGTGACAACCAGTGATAGCCCAAGGGGTAATAGGTTCAAGCTGGAACACAAGAGGTTCCACTTAAATATGAAGAAACTTCTTAATGGTGAGGATGACAGAACACTGGAACAGGCTGCCAAGGGAGGTGGTGGAATCTCCTTGTCTGGAGACATTCAAAACCCGCCTGGATGCCTTCCTGTGTAAACTCATTTAGGTGTTCCTGCTCTGGCAGGGGGATTGGACTAGATGATCTTTCGAGGTCCCTTCGAATCCCTAGCATTCTGTGATTTGTGATTCTGTGTTTGCTAGCTTTCTGTTATATTGAAATTTAATTCTTCAAAACCATCTGGCATTAATTTTATACTCAAGAATAAAAGAGCTAGGTGATATCATGGGCAATACTCATCAGGTCAGCAGAAAAAAAACAGTGTTGATGAGAATTTGTCATTATTCCTGTAGGGTTTTTTCTGTAACTGTATCAGGATCTTATCCCTCCTCCAAATGTTTTTTGTATTAGGTGATCAGCTTTTAATTAACCCTTTTGGGAAAACAAAAATGAAAACAAAAACAACAGAAAAATAAATACCAACCAACCAACCAAGCAAACAAAAAAAAAGCCAAAACACTTTTAAAAAAGCTTAAGACAGAAGAAAGTAGTAAAATATATTTTAAAAATAACCAAACCCACCAAAATATCTTCCAACTCATTCTCTGAAGAATGCTAATGCATTTGTGCTTTGGAGCAAGGATTGTCCTTGAGTTAGCTCAGTGAAACTACTCGATATTAGCAAAATTACATCTAGCTAGAAAATTATCATTATCTCTTGATAAAGGTTGAAAAAAATACAGGTTTTCATTTTAGTCATTAAAAATATTTTTACTTTATCTTTTGGCAGAAAAAAGAAAAAGAAGAAAAAGTCATAAGCTAAAAGTCTCAGAAACTTATGTTCTCAAGGATTTAAGAATTTTAGCAAACGGTCACATCAAAAGATGATAAATGTCCTTATGATGATGTTCCAACTGGACGGAGTTTATTTTGCGTTCTCAGTCCCCTGGTAAAAGTCTCCTTCAGGTTCACATAATGCTAGGCTGCTAGACTTTGGGGCCTTAGGAAACTGAATGTCATCAGTTCTCTTCGGCATGCTTAAAGCTGAATTAAACTGTGCTGGATAACACTTGGATTTCCAGGTTTACAGCCTGTTAAAAACTTTGAGTTCATAGCCTGTACTTACGGTCAAGATTTTGTAAGCATCAAGACAGTGTTCTTTGATAAAACATGCAATGGAAATGTTGAAAAGGTCACTGCTGGCATATCTGAGAAGACAAACAAACATGTCTGCATGATAGCAATCTTAACTACCTGCCCTTTCAGAAAAATTTGTCTTAGCTAGGTGTTTATCAGCTTACTGACAGGCTTTATGGGAAGCATAAGGAAAACAAATATTTATCTAAATATTAGTGTCTTTTATTGTGATGTATAGATAATAGGCCATGTTTGTCATTGTTTAATAATTTTTCAAGTGTTACTAGTACTGCTACTAGACAGGTATAATAGGCAAGTAGACAAACCCATCAAATTTGTATTCACATTTACTGAACATTCCATGGATTTAAAAAAATTCCCCAAGTCAATTACAAACAAAATCAATGTCAATATCCCATATGTAGGAAAGAATCACAAAAAGAATTAGTGTGGTTTGAATCTAAAAGAGACTACTAGAATTTCACTGTGGATAAAATATTGATCTATGTTGCTCTGAACAGGTTTGAAACACAGAATATGTAAGTAATAAAAATCTAATTTTTCATATATTCTTACTTTATCATTTTTTCATACCAAAGTTCTAATCCCCATAATATATGTCCTGTTAATTCTCTGTCTTCTGAGCACTTCAATAAAAATGCTCTGTAGCATTACATCAATTGAATTGGGAAAATCCAAATTTGTGAGACCAACACAGCTGTCATTTTCAACCAGGACTGTTAAACTATTTTTAAAAAATTAAAAAGACAGTATTTCTGACATGTGTCTTGGTCTCGTTTAAAAGCAGCTTAAGTGAAACACATCACAAACAGGAAGTTGAATCACTTTATTGTCTGGATGGGAGAGTTAATTTGCTTTATATTAGCCCATACAGCATTGTGGTTTGGATTTGTGACTAAAACAGTATTGATAACACACACTATTTCAGCTACTGCTAAAGAGCGTTTGGACAGCACTGAGTCCTTCTGGATTTCTCATACTGACTCACTGCAAGTAGTCTGGGATTGGACAAAAGGTTGTGAGAGGCAGAGCTGGGACAACTGAACCAAAGGGATACTCCACATCATAACGGCATGCTCAGCAGTAAAAACTGAGGGGAAGATTTTCCAAAGTAGCCTCAGCATGAAGACTGGGTGGGCATCACCCTGTGGATGCAATATGGTGATTAAGCGTCTTTGCATTACTTGTTTTGGGGGTATTTTCACCTTTTTTCTTCACTTAATAAACAGTCATTATCTCAGCTCACGAATTTTTCTCATGTTTACCTTTCCAGCTCTCTCTCCGACCCTGCTGGGAGAAAGAGGGAACAACTGGCTGGTTGGAATCAACCCACTAAAATCAGAATTATTGTAACAGCCACAAGTAGTCAGGAATGACTGTGCTATGCTGGTAGTGTCTTAAGTTCAGCATATTTTTGTGTAATATCACTGGTTTATGAACATAAAAGAAGGTCTCACCACCACCTGAAATATTGATGAAGATCAATATTGCACCATTTACGCTTCAAACGGGCCTCTGTTATCACTGGCTTTGATGCTCAGTTGCTGCCTATTTGTGGCTAACAGTTCAAAGGACTATGTTAGCCTCAGTTAAAGATGCCTTTGGGGAAGTTTTGGCACCTTCTCAGACAACTCTACTTCCTTCAGCTCACCACAGAATAGCTGCTTGGGAACTGGCCATGTCCATTCAATCTGCATACGCAGTCTGCAGCAACTGAACCTTCACTGGCAGTGCATCAGTGCGCTGGTTCTCCATTCTCAATGTGCAGAAAGCCAGCAGGCTGCAAGACCTCACTCCTCATTCCTCATCATCTTATCACATCTACCTTACCTGGAGCAGAGCAAGGAAGTTCTTCCAATCAGTGCATACTTCTTCCATACCACACCCTGCTGTAACACCAAATAATAGAACAGTAAGATAACATGTTATCAAACCTTTTGTATACCAGAGAGCTTGATTCCAACATATCTGATTTAGTCCTTCCACAAACCTTAATTACTTTCTGGATACAAGAAACTACTTTTCTATAAATATAATTGTGATCATTCCGAGCACTTACCAAAGAAGTAAAGTTAGGAGTAATCTGAAGTTTCAGTTTCACTAGTACATAGATAATGAAGAACATATTTCCTTAAAATGATTCATATGCAATATTATATTTTCTGAAATTATTCTTTAAAACCAAGCTGATTTCAAAACTTGAAAATCAACATGTCACAGATAATGATCTTGTTTGAATGCAATCATAGTATGCAGGATCTTCTGAATAATCTGTTCAGTAATTTCATAAAGTGAATGCAGACTGGAAAGGTTAAAAGTATACCTACTATTTGAATGTGAATTATGATGACCAGTTTAAGATCATAAATTTATTTTACTAAATTTACTGAGTAAAACAGTTCAAACAGTGCATGCCAATGACATATCCTTTTATATACTAATACAACATTCATTATTTTAATACATTACTGACTTGTAGTATATATGAGAGTTCATCTGAAATGAAAATTATTTCTTCTAGAAAGACACAGTACAACACATAACACAATTGAACTCAAACAATATAAAAAAAATTGGGTACACTGCTGCCTATATCTTAGTAATTTATGATTAGTCCATTTCCTCCCTTACACTTGACAAGTGTCTTTATTTCCTGCAGTAAGCCATAAACTACATGAACCCCAACCTGACAGAATTGAATAGTTATATATATTGTAGTATAGTCAAGAAAATAATTGATTCCTATTCCGGAAAAAAAAGGGCATAGGCTTGATGGCTGGTCATCATTAAGGAAAAGAAAGATGAACAGAAAACTGAAAATGTGTATGTTAGAAAAAGTACTGACACAAGATGAACATTGTTTCATGTCTTTTTAGGATTTAGACAATACAGGTGAGAGGAATAGCAGATACATGAAAGATCAAATGTCATTATTGCCAGTGGGGAAGGAGCGGGAGGGGGAAATCTTTAGCTGATCTAGAGCACATACTTTTGTTGATAGGTTCTGCTGAAGACCTTTATAGACTGACTTTAACAATAAGAGGTTCATGAACCAGATAGAAGTTGGAATAAAAAGGTCATGCAATTTCAGTTGCTAAGCAAAAATAAAGTTTATAGGTCTTTTATTTCTTATGTCTCTATGAAGTAACCCTACACAGTGGGTTCTTTGTAATTTTCCACCCTGAACAATCACAAAAGAAAGTGGAAGGAATGACATGCCTTAGCTGACACCTCAGTAGAAGGAGAGCAATAAAAATAGAGTAAATACTATCACCAGAAAAATGAAAATCATAACTGTAGAGGCAGCTGAAACTGAGAGTGGATTTTTAGATATGAATTGATAAGACTTTTAAACATAGAAGAACATGTGATTAAAAAAAATGAGATGTATTGACAAGTAGTGTATTCTTTACTTAGTAGGTTGTTTTGCACTGGGACCAGCTGGTTCATTGTTGCCCCAGTAAGAAAGGCACTAAGTTGACTTTTAAATTGCTTTTTATTACTGCTAACACTGTAAATGAATAGCATAGATAATCTTATATACCTTTAGATGCTGGGAGCCCCAAGCAGTGTAACATTGAACAAACTCTGACACAGGTGCAACACGCAGTGCAGATCCTGTCCATAGCAGAGATTTTTACCTTTCATTCATATTACAGGATTTTCTTCACAAGGGAACAACACTATTTCTCCAGTTAAAGAGAAATTCTGTTCTTACAGAACTTCTTCCTGCACTTTCAGATAAAGGCAAGGCCACACAAGCGGCATTATCACCAGAACCAAGTGAGAGTTTTCTGCTAGCTCCTCTGTTGCTGTTAGGTGGCTGAGGTTATCCTGCAGCCAAAGGATTTGTGCAGAACAATGCAGCCTGAAGACCACACTGGATGCACAGACCCATGGAGCTCAGCACTGGCCTGGGCATACTCAGGATAACTGTATTGTGGATCCCTAATTTCTCCATGTACAATGATATTTTTTCAGGAACATGACACGGATCATTTGTATCTCTTGCTGATATGACTTTTGAATATAATTCGAGCAGTTAAAATCATTTTGGAAAACTGTAATTGACACTGAAATTACCCACTCAACAGAAGAGGAGAAACAATTTTTAAAAATTCTTAAGTATAGCATTCAGCCTGACAGTATTTACTTTCAAAAGTAATTTTAGTTACTCAAGTAAATTCTGTCTTTTTCTGTTTTGCATATTTTACTGTTTTTACCTTTGGTTTGTGTTTTGTTTTGTTTTGTTTTCAATTCTGAGTTACTGTTTCACAGGAATGTACTTTTCTCAACAGTAAGCTCTTTTCAGGAGCAGCTGCTCTACAATGTCATTAAAAACAATACTGTACCACAGTTTTCTTAGAAAAACAGTATTCTCTCTTCATTTTAGATCTTGAGAGTAATAGAAGTGAGATTGACAACTCTAGAGATTGAAATACTGTATCCAGAGCATTGATACAGCCCAAACAGAGGCTATGCAAACTTCCCAACCCTGTTGTATCCAACACTGGGTCTGAGTACCCACTATCTCCAGACACAAGAATGAGTTTGCATTTTTATTTTGTTTTCTCTGGGCTGAGAATAGAAGATGTCTCTTGTTACATTTACTATTACATACATAGTTGTGCATGGACTAGATTACCAATGCCATCAACTCAATTTTCACATTGAAAGTACCCATTTTAGTGTCTACAAATAACTTGCATTGGAAGTCCTATCTGTAACTATTTCATATTTCATGTAATTAAACTGTAACCTACCTCTCTGTACAACTGAAGTGCTCATCAGCAAATTATTTGCTTGTTATCATCTACATTAACTAATCTACATTTAACTAAATAGCTAGGAAATTGTATTTTCATTTTAATGTTCATTACTTGTTTAATTTATCTCTGTCTCAATATAAGTTATAGGCCTATCAATCCTAATTGACTGTATGAAACATGTTATGACACATATGAAGATGATCATCTAAAAACTATGTTCTGCTTTAGCTTACAATTCTGTTATTTTACTAGCTACTCACTGGGCAGCCAGTACTAAAAATGCTAACGTATGGGACAGAATCCATCGAGAATATCTTCAGAAATTAAAAAAATAAACATTCTGTAAATCTAGAGTTTGTCACTATGCAGATATTTCAGATTTAACTTTCCAGTTAAACTAGTTAAGACAATACAATAATGAAATAAATGAAACAAAGGCAAGCATTGCTGTGTTAAATATTTAATGAGAGAGACCATTGAAACATTAAACCCCTTAGACACTTAATTAAATACTTAGAGGCATCAAAAGCCAATAAGTCATACAATCATAGAAGAAAAGGGCTGAAAAGTATTTCAGGAAGTCATCTCATAAATCATTTCAGAGCTTTATAGTGTTTTTAAGTTGCGGGTATTTGTTTGGTTTGTGTTTTTCAATGGTGGGATGTGTAAGAAAATTATGTAGTTACATGAACAAAGCTGGGGAAAATGGTACAGCCGCTCAAACATGGCCATATGCGTATTTCTGATACAGTCTCTGCCAGCACTATCTGGGAAAAGAAGAGTGAGTGTCTGGTTCTGTGCTCAACAGTGTACAGAGTATCGTCCCATAAAGTTTGTTGAGCTTGACAAAAGCAACAGCCATTCCCTGCATGGTGGAACATCTGCCCATTCCAGCTGCTCCACACACCTGTGTTTTTTGTCCATCAGAGACTGTACTCGGCAGTCTTACTTCTTTACTTTGTGTCTCTGTATTGAGTCTGTGTAGCAAGATTTTGTAGTGGGAAGGGCTACAGGGGTTGCTTCTGTGAGGAGATTCTGGAAGCTGCCCTCCCACGCCCCCTCGCTCCAGCAACTGAAAATACTAGCAAATGTGACATGGAATGATTAAAGAAGAAATAATGACACTAAATATTGGTTAAAAATTTTGTGGAACATACTCATTTAATATTTAATATGAAGTTTAGTTACCAAGATTTAAAATACCTTTCAGCAAGTATAACAAATACCAGATGCTAAAACTTCTTCATTGTAAACTATCTGTTTAAATAATTCCTTTGAATGACCCCTTATCTGTTAGTTCAAAAGGATGGTTTCAAAGTAGGAGATTAGAAATACTATACTTCGTACAATACAAGAAGGTTGCTTCATCCAGATAAAAAACTACTAAAAGAGCAGAACAAAACCATAAATAGAGATGGTGATGATGATGCTAACTTAAAAATATAGCCTATATACAATGCATATTCAGAGATGTTAACCTTGATGCTAAAGAATTTTTCAGTCCTCTGAATCCTCCACATCACACAGGTTCGTGTTGTGGCTTTCAGAGTGCGCTAGCGCCAATTTCAGACACTTATGTTTCACTGACACTCCCTTCAGAAAATATATTATAGAAGTATCAAAAAGCAGAAAGTATAAGAAAGGAAGGGGCAGGTTCAGAGAAAAAAATATCTGTTCTCAACCATACTCTTGATTTCTTGATTTTGTATATATCTTTAAATTTCATATATAATTTTACAGGAAAAAAAATGACAGAGAAAAAAAGGACATCCCTTAAAAAATAATAGCAATTACTGAATAGCTTCTTATTGTCTATAGTTAATGAAGTGTTATTTCTATAGGATTGGTCATGAAGTTTCTTCATGCTTGGTTTTACCACTGAAAAATGCTATTTTCAGGACAGACCAAGAGTCTATACTCCACTTTGAAGAGATAAAGTACAGGCAGCTGGATTATGATGCAGGAGCAGTTTTTTGTTATTTTTATGACCTCCCATAGACTGAGCCCACAAGAAGGGGGTTATGCTATTCTCTTGAACACCAGCAGATGTGTGAAAAGCCACAAACTCCTTGTGTTTCAGTAGATTGAGGGATATGGATAGTTCCCCCATGCCTGCAGGACAAACCGATCTTGTGTGCAAGTCAACAACCCTGAAAGTGTTCTACCACAATAAGTTGTTCTGTGAGTGGAAATGCAGTAGCTCTGCAATGCCTGGCAGACCAGCTGGTAGGTGTGTACATTCTCAACCAAACATTTCAATTTTCAGAGATCAAAAGTCACCTCAAACAGCTGAAAAGTGTGGCAGATTTGAGCTGGCCTTCATCTATGTGGTTCTTCTCATTGCCCAGGGAAGTGCGGCATAATAACAGTGAGTGTGCAGAGACCAGTAATGTATGAAAGAATATTTTTAAGTGCTACTTTATATTGGTATATAAGTATAAACAATTGTACTACTGCTGTAGTGAAAAGGTTTTGCCTTTACACTGTGTCGTTTGAATGTTTCTCAGAAGAACTGGATTAGGTCAGTGGAATTTGACAAGTTTGGACATAATTTCTTAGTCAAAAGAGTAACAACAATCCTACAATGTCTTCTGGTTGGCTTAGACAGATTTCTAAATACTAAAGCAGAAGGTTCATGCAACATTAAATATAAGCTTTACTATCAGGAAAATAAGACATAGCTCTAGATTCACAAACTTCCGTTGACTTTATTACCATCAGTTTTCAACTTCTTTGTCTTCTGGGTCAGTGTAATAATGGATAATGGTATTTTATGATTAATAAAAGCATAATTCATATGATATTTCGCATTTGTTTGATTTACTGTGAATAGAGTTGATTTGGTCTGTTGAATTTTATACAGAAAGGAAAAAGTAGGAAAACAAATTCCTTCATGGCAAAAGAGAGGCATCTAAGATTAAAATATTATTCCTTTTTCAGGCAGGCTCTAAAGTGATCTGTAGTCCTATTTCTGTGGTTATTTTCAGATGAAAGATTTTGGTTAGTAAGGACTTCGATATTCCCAGAAACAATTACGAGGAGCAGCTGAGGGAACCGGGGTTGTTCAGCCTGGAGAAAAGTAGGCTGAGGGGAAACCTTATCAGTCTGTACAACTATCTGAAAGGAGGTTGTAGCATGGAGGATGTTGGTCTCTTCTCCTGAGTAGCAAGCAATAGGACAAGAGGAAATGGCCTCAGGTTGCACCAGGAAAGGTTCAGATTGGACACTAAGAAACATTTCTTCACAGAAAGGGTTGTGAAGCAGTGGAAGAAGGTGCCCAGAGAAGTGGTGGAGTCACCATGCCCGGAGGTGTTTAAAAGACATACAGATGAGGCTCCTAGGGACATGGTTTAGTGCTAGATTTAGGATATGATTGGACTCAATTATCTTGAGGGTCTCTTCCAAACAAAATGATTCTATGATTCTATGTAGTATGTTGAGGCTTCTGTTTCTAAAAGCTAGTGCATTGTACACTGCATCATTCTGAAAGTTTTCATAGCTGATGAGGCTATTTCTTTCCAGAATCACACAGCTCAGTTACAGAGGCTGCGGTAGTCTTTCTGATAGTTGCGAAGGACTTTGATGTACATTTTGGTCTTCAAACCTTCATCACAAGATAAGAGCAAACATAACTGCAGAAGTATCTTTAAAAGTTTACATTATCTAGCCTTTGAGTGTTTGAATTTCCAGCCTAAATGACTTTCCCTTTTGCATTGAGTTGACCTTGGCTGGCCACCTGTTGCCTACCAAGGCACTCTATCACTCCCACTCCTCAACAGGATTGAAGAGAAAAAAATGCAACATAAAACTCATGGGTGAAGAGAGGGACAGGGAAATCAGTCACCAATTACCACCATGGACTAAACAGACTCAACGCAGAGAAATTAATTTAATTTATTGCAATTAAAAAGAAAGAAGGATAATGAGAAATAAGAACAAATCTAAAGCCCTCCTTCCTTCCACCCTCCTTTCTTCCCAAGTTCAGCTTGACTCTTGACTTTTCTATCTGCTCCCCTCGAGCAGTGCAGGGGAACAGTGAATAGGGATTGCAGTCAGTTCATAACACTTTGTCTCTGCTGCTCCTTCCCCCTCACATTCTTCTCCTGTTCCAGTGTGGAGTCCCACCCACGGGAAACAGTCCTCCACAACCTTCTCCAACCTGACTCCTTCCCATGGGCTGCAGTTCTTCAACAGCTGCTTCAGCACAGCTTCTTCCCACAGGGTGCAATTCTTCAGGGATGGAGTGCTCCATCATGGGTCCACAGGGACACAAGTCCTGCCTGCAAAACTGGTCCAGCATGGGTTTCTCTACAGGGTCACAGGTCCTGCCAGGAGCCTGCTCCAGTGCAGGTTCTCCACAGGATCACAGCTTCCTTTAGGCCCAACCTTCTGCTCCAGTGTGGGGTCATCTCTGGGCTTCGAGTGGTTATCTGCTCCACCATGGACACCCATGGGCTACAGAGGGACAACTTGCATCACCATGATCTTCACCATAGGCTGCAGGGGAATCTCTGTTCTGGTGCCTAAAACACCTCCTCCACCTCTTTATTCGCCGACCTTGGTGTCCGCACAGTTGTTTTTTCTCACATATTTTCACTCCTCTGTCTCAGCTGCCATTGTGCAGAATTTTTTTTACCCTTTACATACTATCACATGGGGTTTTTACCCTTTATGTGTTAATGTATCACAAAGGTGCTACCACCATCACTGGCTCAGCTTTAGCCAGTGGTAGGTCTGTCTTGAAGCCATCTGGCATTGTCTGTATCAGACAGAGGGCATCGTCTGGTATCCTCTCATGGAAGCCACCTCTGTAGTGTCCCCACTACAAATCCTTGCCATGTAAACTGAATACAGCTTTTTTATTTACTTGTAGTTAAATCAGCTGAGAGAAAGGAGGGTAAACTTGCAAGGTTACTAGCTATGGTAATCAACATTCTGCTTATCATTTCAGAGACTTCTGAAATATTACACAAATCAATAACTCAATGCTTTGCAGCCTAAAGCAGAGGGACTTGTATTTCCTTACTTGTTAGTATTATAAGCATTATTTGATAAAGGCTTGTGAGATACTTGGCCAGCACGATGAACCTGTGTTAGAGAAAACACTACTTACAAATAAAATAAAATAACATGAAACAAAATATTTGAGTAGCTGCCTTGATTTCACCGGATCTCTCTGTTTGCTGTGACAGGACATTATAGATTGCATGAGCATGATGTATGTCTAGATTAGTACTTGTGAAAACAGAGAATTCCCAAAGATACGGCAGGTTATTGCTGCTTTAAGGGTTTTTTAGGATAGCAACAGATTTTGGCTTTATATACCTTTTATCTACATATGTTTTCTATTTTATTAACTGTGAATAATCACTTATAATAACTACCAAAGTAAGAGCATGTCATCTGCAATATGCAAACAATTTTGTCAGACATTTACATGATCACAAACAACAAAATTAGTCTAACAATACAGAACTCAAGATTTTCAAGGGGAAAGAATTCTAAAGAATTAGAATTAATTCTCTTTACAATTACTGAGAATTAAATTATTGTCCCAGACTACAATAACTTATATTGTCACTTAATATTCCAATGCCAGTCTGATGTGACTTCATTCTTTTTACTTATCAGTCAGTCAACTTTGTTATGAGATATTACGAAAAGCCAATGTTAGACCAAACTTCTTTAAAGCAGTTCATGGCATGTGACAGAAAAGACCTAACATACAATACTTTTAGTCAATATGTTTCAATATGTTATTTGAGTTCATGGTCTTATTACATAAACTACCTAGAACACCTAACCAGGCAGAAATAGCAGAAACATGCAATTTTTACCTTTACTGCACTGTTCTTGAGTCTTGTAAAAGAATTAAACCATTCAAACTGTGTTAAAGGACATAGAATTCTTAAACCTTTTGAACTTGGGGAAAAATTGTTACCTGATATGAGCCCTCTAAACCCAGCATAATTAACAGGAACTTTCAAAAGTAAGATTTATTAAAACATTTAAAAATACATATATATAAATAATATTAAATATTCCCACCGTGGAGCACAATTATAATTATACTGCAAAGACTGGAAATGAAAACTAAAAAGTTAGAAATGGAAGTATTTATTTTTAATTTGGAGACCTTTTGTACGTCTCTTAGCATACAAACTATAAATTTCATTATCAGCTATAATTTTTGTTTTGCTCTTTGATTCATCAGTAATTGGGCTAATACGTGTTCTCTTAACAAGCACATATTTAATACTTGATTTTATCTCATTGATCCAGGAGTTTTTCAGTGGTAATAATCAGTACGTTTTCAACATCCATAATATTAGTATATTTTATTTGTTTGCTGTCTTCTTAGGTAGCTTATGGGGGCAGAAGAAGGAGAAATATGACCAGTTTTCAGGTGAGGAAAATAAATCAAAGAACACCAGAATTCAATTTTCCTATTCAAATTTCCCATTCAAATGGAGTAAGCTCTATTTTTTTCTCTCCTTCCTTTATGTAGCTGTAACATTATTGTTCAGATCTGACTAGCAAGAAGTTCATGTTTCTATTGAAATAAATGTTTTGTACATCAGTTCAGCAAGAACCACACATTCCTAGCAGTTTAGGATGAAACACTTCAGAATAGTTACCATTTATATGGATCACACTGACAATTAACTAGTATCATTCAATTTCAGGATTAACGTTTTAAATAAATTTATGGACAGAAAGGAGGTTTGTTTCAGAGTCATTAACTCAGGGTACCTAAAGACTGATAAAGGTGACATTCCATCAGTTTTTAATTGGTGCAAACTCAGATAAAACAGAGATTAGAAAACTTCACTTGCAAATGAAATCTTAAGTTCTGTCATACAGATGCAACAGTATCAAACTGGACCAAATATATGACTGGGTAAACATCTCTTGAACCATCTTTTTGCTTGTTTCTCAGCCAAGTT
This sequence comes from Caloenas nicobarica, assembly GCF_036013445.1. NCBI lineage: Eukaryota > Metazoa > Chordata > Aves > Columbiformes > Columbidae > Caloenas > Caloenas nicobarica. The sequence continues at coordinate 51,446,503 of NC_088284.1, forward strand.
ACAGTTTAGGGGAAAGAAAAAAAAAAAAAGTGTCATACTGCATTTGAAGACAGAATGAAACTTTCAGATTCCAGCGAACAGGCAAAGTAAATCACAGACTGAAATTTGTTCACTGTAAAATGCCAGTTGCAGAATGAATAGCATGTTATTAAAAATAGCTTCTTTTAACAAAACAGAAACAAAGAAAAAGGAGAAATTAAACCAATTATTTCTTCTGCAGAGACAATTTTCAGATTTCTGCTTTCTACCAATGTTTTTTTAGTCATCAAGACAGCACAAAACCCACATGGATGCCACATTTGCCTCTGTAAGCCTGGACCCTTCCTGATTACAGAAGAAGCAATAGCGGAGAAAACCACAATAACAGAATGGTAACATAACCTCTCAGACAGTTACTTCTTTGCTTGCCAGGGCACAATGTTAAATTTATAACAGAAAATATACTATATCACATAAATTGACTGTAATTAACACATATAGTAAATAAAGATATTTCAAATGCCTTTACACATTATACTCATTTCCCAATAGTGAAGGAGCAATACAAATTATAGAGGCTGCCATAAGAAATTAATTTGATGAATATCTTGTACTTCAGTTGCATTCCACCCTTGCCGAGCAGAAAGCGAAATAAATGAGTTCCCCTTTAGTTTTCTAGCAGAGTGGCATATTGTGGGGAAATTCTTCAGTTCTGTTTCTTTGCTGTGCTGAAGTGGTGGAAATCAAACACTGCCCTCTGCTAAATCATTACAAAGACCTATGCATTTTTATAATTTGTGTGTATTTTAAGATGATCTCGGAAAAGCATTTTGTTAGCATTATTTTATTATGCATTATATAACACCACAGAGAAAAGCAAATGACATTGTTTTTTTTGTTGTGGAAGAACTGAGACACTGGCACCACCTCCTCAGGAAAACTTCCATGTAGATTGAAATAATAAAGCTAAACATATTTGACAAGCTCAAATCTCAGCAGTCATTATGTCCCCCACTCATCTTACCTTTCCAATATTTACTTATTATTTTAACAAAATCACACCTTTCAGTTTTATTTTCTGTGATTTTTAAGATCTCAGAGTACCATTAGATGATACAGTTAATGTGGGAGCCTAAAGGCAAGAGCTTAAGCCTTGGTACACCTCCCTTTCTTTCAACATTCCTTCCAGCCACAGTTGTCTGTGTACTGACTCTGTTACCATGAACTTGCAACTTTTATTCTTTATTGGAAGCACTGCTAGTTTTTTCCTAACACAATCCCTAAAGGGTACTTCGGGCAAACATCCATCCCATTTCACATTTGAGAAGTTACTACATAAGTATTAATATAATTTTTTTTTCTTTTTAAAGCTTGAGATTCTGTGAGTTCCCTGAACTTCACATTTCTTCCTCTGCCTCATCACGACATAGTAATTTACTGTTGATCCTATCAATGATATGTTATTATCTAATTCCTCAGTGACTTGGAAACAGTTGCTAAATCGAGTGTCTACAAATTTCTCCATCCCATTTCATCTACATCCTCCAAGGTGGCAGCAATCACATAGGGTGGTCACATTTCCAAACTTAGTGGTCACTGTGGCTTCACTGCACAGCTAGTTCAACTTATCTGCAATCAGCACTGATGGGAACACTGAAAGACTATGTAGGAAAGAAAGAGAGATCTGGAAAGAAGGAAAAAGTCAAGAGACAGAATGCTTGGAAAAAGAGTTCAGAAGGAATAACCTCATCACCTTAACCAAAACCATAAATGCCAGCAGAGCAATCACATTGTTCAACAAAAGTCTACTAGGTGTCATGATTTAACTCCAGCTGGCAACTAAGCACCACACAGCCACTCATTCACTCCCTTCCCCCAGTAGGATGGAGAATTGGAAGAGCAAAAGTGAGAAAACTTGTGTGTTGAGATAAAGACATTTTAATAGATAAAGCAAAAGCCATGCACATAAGCAAAGCAAAACAAGGAATTCATTCACTGCTTCCCATTGGCAGGCAGGTGTTCAGCCACCTCCAGGAAAGCAGGGGTCTGTCACACGTAATGATTACTTGGGAAGACAAACACCATCACTCTAAACATCCTATCTTTCCATCTTCTTCACCCAAAATATGTACTGAGTATGGCATCATGTGGTCTGGAATATCCTTTTGGCCAGTTTGGGTCAACTGTTCTGGCTGTGCCTTCTCCCAGGTTCTTGTGCACCTGGCATGGCAAGAGAAGCTGCAAAGTCCTTGACTACTTAGCAACAACTACAACATCAGTGTATTATCCATGATGTTCTCATTCTAAATCCAAAACATAGTACCATACCAACTACAACTCTATCCCAGCCAAACCCAGGACACTAGGGTAATGTGTTCCACAATGCAGAGTACTTAATTGATTTAAAAGTGGTCATGTTAGTATGTGCATAGTAAATTATTCTGTAAATTCAAGCAGTCCAAGCAGCCTGCTCTAAATTCCAAATAGTGAATGACACAAGTCAGAAGCAACATTTGACTCTATAAAATGTGTTGTCTACATCCATAGACAGATCTTTATTTCAAATTATAACCCCAGAGAGACATATAATGTGAACCCCTATATCATTTTCTATTTAAGGACAAAACTTCCTAAACTCACAGCTATCCATTTGCCAGTACATCAATAAAAATAAAGTCTGAAGGATACACCTGAGTTCATTTCATTGACTCCTTTTAACACTTATTCAGGAAGTTCTCATTGTTCTCCCTCAGTATCCATTGTACTTTTCCAGTTATCCCACTGCTCAAGGTTTATTAAATGCAGTCTCCCCACCTTGTCTTTTCTCTCACCTTCTAGATGCTTCATACATAGTTTTTCTGCATTTTTCTGAGGTCTTCTTTCAGCTTTACTAACTCTCTTACACTATGCTGTCAGACAATAACGATAGAATATACATCACAAGTTCAGGGCAATATTTGAAAGACTATTTCAGCTACTTCCAAAGCAAAGATATTTGCTTTCATCTGCAAAGTCTGCACAAAATTGCCAGTCATTATGACAGAGTTACCATTTTGAGCAAGGATAGAGAGAAAGCTGTCACAAGATTAAGGCTGTAAAATCACAGCACATCAAAGCTAACCTGAAATGAGCACTGCACAAAGGAAAGCCTTTCCTGTAGTGATGGGGTGCTTCTAGGAAGATGCCATTGAAACATTACAAGTTATTTTTCTAATTGCTAAGAGTGGCTTTATAAAATGGAATGAATATTCTGGCCTTATGATCACTTTGTATCTGTTTTGCCCTACACTATACAGAAGATGCATAATGGGATCATGTGGGCATGATGCAAAGAATATTTAAAAGCCAGAAAACCAAATAGAGCTGAAGCAATTAAATACATAATGAGTCATTAATGTGAAATATTTCTGACAGAAAAGTGGAATCTTAGAAATTAATAAAAGTATGAGGCAAGCAATTTTATGGGTAAGGTCATTCTAATATCCTGCCTTGTGAGGAAGAGTGTTACTTTTCAACCTATGTAAATAATGATATTTTTAAACTGTCAAACATGCAGCATCTTATCTAACTGTTAGCAGTATCTAGAGAATTATCTATAATTTAGAAACCATTTAAGGGGTTCTTAAACAGCAGAAATAGCAGATAATCTTAGTCATGAGGGGTTTTGCCTTTTTTTTTCCCCTCACCTTTTTTTTTCTTTTCTTTTGAGGATCTAATTTACATAAGTCCTGGAGACAAGTAGATACATTAAAGACAGAATGAGTTCTCAAGATCCAGTTCACTTTGTGTTGGCAACCTCACCTTTTTGATACATTCTTCAAAAGTTCAGTAGTTTTACACCATAAAATGTCTGGTGTAAAATATGTAATTTCTCCTCTTACTGTTATATACATCATATACTTCCTTTAAATCCCAGTTTTTGTGTAAATATATTAAAATTTATAAACCTTCTGAACCTACAAGGAAGTACCTACTTTTTAAACTTTCCTTTTATTTAGAACTGCAACTTACATTAATCTTTGATGACCAAAGGAGACAAATGGCAAAACAGTAAAGCCTTCCAGGCATTAAGAGATGAGATTTTATTTTACATAAATGTATGTATGTATGTATGTGCTCTGTGTGCATGTTCTGCACAGAGACACATTTACTGTGAACACTTCAACAGCTGTTTTGAAATCAGAGATTTTTCCCGTAAAATGGAAAGTCAAATACTTCAGGTGTTACTTTTCTTGATAATTACATAGAGCTTTATAATATTTTTTAACTGAGAGGCTGGACAAGACACAAAATAGTTGGATCTTGTCTTGGAATAAAACTGTTCAGAAGACCTGGAAAAAAGTACCAATGTTAAACGGTACTTCTGTAAGGCACACAAGAATATGACCTAAAGACAAAGAGCTGTAAATTCTGTGGTATATATTTTTTGGGGTCTTCAATTTAAGAAACTAAATGCTCATCATTTTCTGAAAATTCCTACTAAGATAAGTATTTATTTTTCCTTTAATAATTTATAATTTATTTGTTTCTTCTTCCTGAAGAAAAGAAAGAAACAGGAAAAGAAAAAAACATGTACTTAATACAAAAAATTATTACGAAATTTGCTCTGATACAGTGGTTGAACCACAGAAGAAAGAGAATCAATCTATGTATGGGAGAGATGCTGTATTGTAATTATCCATGCTGAAAGTTTTGAATCAAAACAAAGAGTTATTTACTAATGACAGTTATGAAATCAAGATTCCTGAAGAGCACTTGAGTAAGAACCAAGACAAGAGTTGGTGTTTGTGTTTTCCCTGAACCATCTGTGAAAATAATCTGATTGTCAGAAGTTACCGATTTTCTGTAGAGTTTTAGTATTTGTTTTCATTTCCTAGAACAAAACAGAACAAAAATGTCTAGTAAATTTCTCAGATATCTATTTTTATTTTATCTTTTCTTCCTACTACTCTTTACAAGTAGGATTCTCAACTCTGTACCCTACACTTTATTTTTTTCACTTTTATTTCCCAGCAGCCTGGAAGCCACAGGAATCTTTAGGCTCAGGACCAAACATCAAGTCTGTGTATAATTTAGGCCTTGCAATTAAACTTCACTTTGCTGAATGTCCACTTGTACCTACCAAACACTATTTAGGAATCTCATTATCAACAGTTTAGACCATTAAATAATAATGTCCCTAGCACAATTTTATTCCTTTTTTTTTAAGCTTTCTTCAGTCTTCCTCCCATGATTTTAAGAACAGTAGTATTAATTAGTAGTACTATCATTAGATTTAATTTCACTTTTGAAATAAAGTACATAATTTTCTAAGGGTCATAAAGAAAAAAAAAAAAATCCAACAGCCAGTGATTAGGTGACAGCACAGTCTGTGACCTGTAAGTCAAATAAGATTTCTTCTTCATAAAGGAGGAAGATATTTTTATGAAATTATTGACATATGATTGCACTATGTTCTATAGAACTGCTGGAATATTTCATAAAATGAACTGCACAGGTTAAAATGTCTCTGTCTGGAAAGGAAGGAGGTTCAAGACCTCAATGTTAACCAGGCAATATCTGGAGCATGCACTAAGTAGAAAATGAAACTAGATAATATCACATGTTCCTTCAGAATAAACCAAAAAAAGGGAAGGAACCTAAGTGCATCACAGATGCTTGCATTTTGTCAAGACTAATCAGCTAAACTGCAGCCACAATAGACATTCATACTTTCCATCTCATGACTGCAGGACTCACACTGATAAAGGAAATAAGATGACTGCAGGACAAGAAAACAAAAACTTACAAATTTCAGTTTAAAATAAAGAAACTGAGACATCGCAGTCTTTATTAACAAATAAAAGAACACCCTCCTAAAATAAGCAAACAAAAAAATCCCCAAGCCCCCCAAGAAAACCAAAAACTCAGGCATAGAGAAGATAAATATTGTGCTCTGTGGTTTTTGTTTGGTTTGGTTTGGTTTTTTTGTTTGTTTGTTTTTCCATACTAACAAGAGATAATATGTTTGAGTTTACTTAGGAGGAAACATCCTTGATGTTAAGCAAAACTTTGAAGTATAATTATTACAACCTGGGACATGCTCTTTTAAAAAGCTACAATAATACTCAATATTAAAGAGAACAGGAAAGGTTCAGATAAGTATCTACCATGTTTGGCAGACTCTTCCGTGAGCACGTTGATTTTGCAGAACATCTTAAAAACACTCTTCCATTCCCACCATTTTATGAAAGATTTAATAGTGATATTAAATTAATTCTAATAACTGTGGTGAGGACCAAGAACTGAAAAAAGTGGATTCTTTCTCTTATGTTTATTAATAGAAACAAGCAATTACTATTGTATTCTAATATGCAGTGTTCCATTATTCTTTAGTGTTAGGCCTCAAAACCTCAAAACCTTATTATTCATGGCTCATTTTTTCTGATGCTAATCACAGCTTATAAATGGCACTGTATTTTCATTTAAAATCTCATTGTTTAGACTCTATTTTATTGGCATCTCATAAGTATTATACATCATAATGAATTCTATGTTTGTGGATATAAGCAATATTGATAGCAGTTCAGTTGCAATGAACAGCTTAATAATTGCCTGCTAATTTGACTTTGAGCAGAAGTTCTTTGTTTTTCAAACTTGATCTGCTTCTAGATCATGAAAGTGATGATAGGCTGCTATGGAGACTTTTGGCATCTAATTAAAGATGCTGTTTGAATTATTCATGCATTATGGTCTTCTATGAATAATTTATGCAGAAATTTCATTGGCAAAACTTGACTTTGAACTCCTATAAAACCTTAAAGCTTGTTACACTTTTCAAGATTTTTCAAAATAATCTCTCCACAACTTTAAGAACCAACAGTTTCCATTAATATTGTAAAATTGTAACAAAAAAGTATACTTAATGACTAGATTTGGTACATTTAAAAAAATGGTGTTTGAGTAGATCAATTTTTCCTTATAGCAGAAGTGAAAATTTCAAAGTCAAATCTGAACAACACAGACTCATAATCCAAACGAGAACTGTGGAAAGCACAGACAGCAAGGGAATGTTGCATGTGATGGAACTGAACACAGGGCAAGATAAGAAATAGGCTTTGCCTTAAATTTCAAGCTCCTGACAAAAATTTCATCCTCAAATTCACTCTTGAATGATTTTGTACAAGAACAGATTTTAGATATCTGAAAATCATACCATTCTCTGTATTTTCAGGTAAATTCTGCATAATAGAATCATAGAATGTCCAGAGTTGGAAGAGACTCACAAGGATCATTGAGTCCAACTCCTGTCCCTGCATATGACAACCCCCCAGTTCACACCATTTGTCGGAGGATATTGTCCTTGAATACTTCTTGAATACTGACAGGCTTGAGGCTGTGACTATCTCCCTGGGGAGCCTGTTCCAATGCTCCACCACCCTCTGGGTGAAGAACCTTTTCCTAATGTCTAACCCAAACCTCCCCTGGCACATCTTCCTACCATTCCCTTGGGTCCTATCATTGTCTGCCAGAGAGAAGAGACCAGTGCCTACCCCTCTTACTTCCCTTGTGAGGAAGCTGTAGGCCATGATGAGGTCTCCCCTCAGTCTCCTCTTCTCCGGGCTGAACCAACTGAGTGATTTTAGCCACTCCTCATATGGCTTCCCCTCTAAACCCTTCACCAACTTTGTGGCCCTGTTCTGGACACTCTTCAGTAGCTTTATATCCTTTTTATACTGTGGCACCCAGAAGGGCACACAGTGCTCCAGGTGAGGCTGCCTCAGTGCAGAGCAGAGTGAGACAATCACCTCCCTCTCCCACTGGCAATGCTGTGCTTGATGCATCCCAGGACACGGGTGGCCCTCTTGGCTGCCAGCACACATTGTTGGCTCATGTTTGACTTACCGTTGACCAGAAACCCCAGATTCCTCTCTGGAGAACTGCTTTCCAGCTTATCTTTCCCCAGTCTGTACGTACAGCCAGGGTTGCCGTGTCCCAGGTGCAAAATCCAGCATTTGCCTTTGTTAAACTTCATGCGGTTGGTGATTGTCCAGTTCTTTGATCTGTTTAGATCCCTCTGCAGGGCCTCTCTGCCTTTGAGAGTGTCAACAGCTCCTCCTAGTTTCATGTCATTGTCAAACTTACTTAGCATTCCATCAAATCCTGTGTGTACTTCATTTATGAACACACTAAAGAGTACTGCCTCTAAGATGGATCCCTGAGGAACCCCACTAGTGACTTATTGACAGCCTGACATATCCCTGTTTACTACAACCCTTTGAGCCTGACCCATCAGCCAATCGTTCACTTAATGCATTACATGTTTATCTAGCTGTATGCTGAACCTTTTGTCCAGGAGGATAGCACAGGGCTATCGGGGCCCCAGAGCTTGTCTTTGGTGTTGAAGACCAAGGCAAAGAAAACATCAAATGTCTCTGCTTTGTCTTCATCCCTGTTTATGAAGTGCCCATGCTCATCAAGTAATGGGCCAATGTTATTTCTGGCTTGCCTCTTTCCAATAAAATATTTTTAAAAGCCCTTTATATTGTGCCTCACAGTAGTGGCCAGCTTCAAATCTAATTGAGCTTCGGCTGCACGAATTTCCTCCCTGCAGTGGCAAGCAGCATCTCTGTAGTCCTCCCATGATGCTTGACCTTGCTTCCACTGACCACACATTTTTTTGTTGTTGATGTTGTAGTTCAAGAAAAAGGTCCCTGCTCAGCCAAGCCAGGTTTTTGCCTCACCTGCATGGCTTTTGACATTTTGGAATTTCTTCTCCTATGTGTTTAGGAGGTGCTACTTAAAAAGTGACCAGCATTGATGGACCCCAGCACCTTCAAAAGCTTTTTCCCAGGGGAAAACTAGTAGTTCTCTGCAGCGTGAAGTCTGCTCGCCTCATAGCCAGAGTTGAAGTCTTGATGGCAGTTTTCCTCCTGTTAGCATAGATTTTAAAACTTCATGGTCACTGTGGCCAAGGCAGCCACTAATTTCCAGTTCACCCACAAGATCCTCTCTGTTTGTGAGCAGTAAATCTAGGAAGGCACCTTTCCTGGTTGGTTCCCTTAGTACGTATACCAAGAAGTTATAATCCAGATGATTTAGGAATCTTCTGTTTGTACCAGCTGTATGATATTCCCGGTTGACACCTGGCAAGCTCGAAGTGCCCTGTAAGGACAAGGGCAGATGACTTAGAGTCTTCCCTTAGTTCCTTAAAGAATAACTCATCAATGTCATCATACTGGCTGAGTGGTCTGTACTAGACTCCCATGACAACATTCACTTTATTTTACAGAATCACAGAATCACAAAATGTTAGGGATTGGAAGGTGTGACAGCCTTGAAGCGCACCCTCCATCCTTAGCAGAACAAAGGACCTTGTTATGCCTTAAACGTCTGGTTTTTGTTACTTTGGGAGGAAAAGATAGATGATGCCTCATCTTATCTTTCCCAAAGTTTTATGGCCATGGAGGCAGACACCGTGTAAGATAAGGGCAATTAACAGTGTTGCTGTGAAAGGCCTCATGGTCTAATTAGGATGATAGAGATGAACCATCTGTCGGACAACTAACTACCAGAAGAAACCACAAACCAACAGCTACCCCTGACAGGCAAAACAGCTCACTTCTGGTCAGTACTGTGAACTTTCCCCTAGTTTGAAGACCCCAGACCCATTTCCAGAAGAGTCTTCCTAATTAGCATGAAGAGCTAGCAGAGGGAGGAGATGAACCGCCCTCTCCTATCTCGCATGTAAATGAACTGGGTTACAAAACAACCTCATGTATGATACAGGTTGGCGGCGTGTAAATCTTCAATGCGTCCCCCCCTCCAGAGGTCGTCAGGGGACCAATGTACCTGTGGAGTGGTGATATCTTTCTCCCTCTCTCTCTCTCTCCCTTTCTCTTTCTGATATCTTAGTTTTCCTTCTCTCTCTCTCTCTTTCTTTTTCTTGAACATATAAAAGTAATACCATTCTAAGTTCTGCTGCTAAAGTCTTGTTAAGTTTTGCATTACAGTTACTAATTGTTGCCAATCCACTGTTTTTAGAAGGGCTTTTGCTGTCAATGTATTGATAAGTTTCATGTTACTACAACATACTTTTGCCAAGACACTATTCACTGTAATTTGTATACCACCATGTGCTTTTAGTAATTCATAATTGGACCCCTGGAGTGATTGTCTGTCATTCACTTCGCATTGCCGCGCAGAATTACCCGGAGTTAACTCACAGCTCATCTCATCTGTTGGGACGGGACAGAAGGGACCTCAAAAGATCATCTAGTCCAATCCCCCTGCCAGAGCAGGAACACCTAGATGAGATTACACAAGAAGGCATCCAGGCGGGTTTTGAATATCTCCAGAGAAGGAGACTCCACCATCTCCTTGGGCAGCTTGTTCCAGTGTTCTGTCACCCTCACTGATAAGAAGTTTCTTCTCGAATTTAAGTGGAGCCTCTTGTGTTCCAGATTGAACCCATTACCCCTTGTCTTACTGTTGGTTGTCACTGAGAAGAGCCTGGCTCCATCCTTGTGACACTCACCCTTTACATATTTATAAACATTAATGAGGTCATCCCTCAGTCTCCTCTTCTCCAAGCTAAACAGACCCAGCCTTTCCTCATAAAGGAGATGCTCCACTCCCTTAATCATCTTCGTTGCCCTGCGCTGGACTCTCTCAAGCAGTTCCCTGTCCTTCTTGAACGGAGGGGCCCAGAACTGGACACAATATTCCAGATGATGTCTCACCAGGGCAGAGTAGAGGGGGAGGAGAACCTCTCTCGACCTACAAACCACCCCCCTTCTAATACACCCCAGGATGCCATTGCCCTTCTTGGCCACAAGGGCACAGTGCCGGGTCATGGTCATCCTGCTGTCCACCAGGACCCCCAGGTCCCTTTCCCCTACACTGCTCTCCAACAGGTCATTCCCCAACCTATACTGGAACCTGGGGTTGTTCCTGCCCAGATGCAAGACTCTACGCTTGCCCTTGTTATATTTCATTAAATTTTTCCCTGCCCAACTCTCCAGCCTGTCCAGATCTTACTGGATGGCAGCACAGCCTTCTGGCGTGTCAGCCACTCCTTCCAGATTGGTGTCATCAGCAAACTTGCTGATAGTACACTCAATTCCCTCATCCAAGTCTTTGATGAATATATTGAATAGTATTGGTCCCAGAACTGACCCTTGAGGCACTCCACTAGATACAGGCCTCCAACCAGACTCCGCCCCATTGACCACAACTCTCTGGCTTCTTTCCTTCAGTCAGTTCACAGTCCACCTCACTACCCGATCATCCAGACGACACTTCCTCAGTTTAGCTGTGAGGATGCTGTGGGAGACGGTGTCAAATGCTTTACTGAAGTCAAAGTAGACTACATCCACTGCTCTGCCATCATCAATCCACCTTGTTATGTCTTCATAAAAGGCTATGAGGTTGGTTACGCATGACTTCCCCTTGCTGAAGCCATGCTGGCTGCCCCTAATGACCCTGTTATCCTTGATATGCCTTAAGATGGCACCAAGAATAAAGTGTTCCATCACTTTCCCAGGAATGGAGGTGAGGCTGAGTGGTTTATAGTTACCCGGGTCTTCCTTCTTGCCCTTTTTGAAGACCAGAGTGACATCTGCTTTCCTCCAGTCCTCAGACCCCTCTCCCGTTTCCCAAGATTTGGCAAAGATGATGGAGAGTGGTCCAGCAATGACTTCAGCCAGCTCCCTCAGCACCTGCGGGTGTATCCCATCTGGACCCACAGATTTATGGCTGTCCAGATTGCTTAATTGCTCCCTAACCCAGTCCTCATCAACTAAGGCAATTTGTCTTTCCCTTAATCCTTACCCAAAGGCTCTCAACTTTGCCATGACCAACTGCCAGCTCCATGCCTTCCAGCCCCTCCACTTCATACAGTGCCACCCCCCCTGCCTCTTCTATCCTGCCTATCCCCTCTGAAGAGCCTGTAAACATCCATCATGGCACACCAGTCATAGGACTCATCCCATCAGGTTTCACTAATGTCAATTATATCACATCCCTAGGACAGGGCTAAGGCTTCTAGCTCAACTTGCTTTTTTCTCATTCTATGCATATTAGTGTAGAAGCACTTCAAGTGTGGGTTTTTGTGCTCATCACCTTGTGGTGCCATCTGAAGAATCTCACTAGCTGGCAGCATCTCGTAATTTGGGGTGCCATCCCATTTCTCATCATTGACTAGCCTGGTATGGCTCCCTTCCCCCTTCCAATCAAGTTTAAAGCTCTGTCTATCACCCCTACTAGCTCCTGAGCAAGAATCCTTTTCCTCTTCTGAGAGAGGTGCATCCCATTGGATGTCAGTAGACCTGGTGAAGAATAGACCAACCCATGGTTGAAAAACTCTAAGTTCCATCGATGACACCAGCCTTGGAGCCTCAGCTGGGTACTGTGATGACTTGGTTCACTGTGCTTAGAGAGCTCTGCACAAGCTGAGAAAGCTAGAGAAAATACCCACATCTTTTTTTTTTTTTTGTGGATGGAAACATATGCTTACGGGCTGTAGGAAAAAGTTCTGAGCTCCATGACACAGGTCTCCTTTGTCATGAACAAAGAAGTAGAATACTATTGCTCATCTTTTTTGTACACAACAGAGGATAGCCAACAACAGCTAAATATAGGAGTTTCACAGTGAATCTCAACTTACTTTTGTATTATTCAGGTTGATAATCCAAGCAAAATGTAATGTAGATTTTTCTTCTGACATTAGAACAACAATCTCTTGAGTGTGAGCAAGCTGAGCTGTTGGCAGACTGAACAGCTGTATCACACCTAGCATTTAAAAGTTACAGTGTCTTGACTGTTGCAAGTAGGATTGCATAAGCAATTGTATCTTGGCTGTTGAAAGTAATATTGCATAATATCAGAATAGCTTTGAGGCTTATGCGAGAAAGCCCACCTTTACTATTAAAGCTTGTTAAATTGGCTGATGACACTATTACACATATACATTATGCATTCCGTAAGCATTGCAAGAAATAAATAGGAGACACAGACATCAATTTTCTGAGAAAGGCTGTCTAAACTGGGCAAGACAGAGTCTGAAGAAAGGAATGCTTCTTGAATTCAGCTCTTATCCCAGTTTTATACAAACAAATCATACCAATGACATAGGAAATATAAGAGCTCTTTATCATGTTTCTCTACAGGAAGAGAATTTAAGTGTTTTTAGCTAAGACATTTTTAGGATGATTTCTAGACAGAAAAGGTGACTTTTTGCTTTGCAAATTGATTGGTAAAACTTTTACAAATGCAAAATATCATATTTCAGCATGAAAAGACTCTCATGTTTATTTCAAGAAACATACAACATTTTTTTAATTTGGAGTTTGTCATAATCACAACTTCCTAGATTTTTTGAATCTACAATTTTCATTTTGGGTTTCCTGCTGGCCCCAAATATCTGGGAAACATATTTATATTGAAACACAAGCATACTTTCTGTACAGCTTTGTGGCAGAGATGTAGAATCAAATACAGTATGCAGTGTCAAGAGCCATGTGTTACACAACTAATATTCCCCTTTTGCACAGGTACTGAATGATTGCGCAAATATTCTAGATTCCTAGGGAAACATACACTGTGACAAACATGCATACACACAGAAGCTCTTAAACATCTGACCCAAATTCTATCTGCCTGCTTAACTGACTGTATAAAAATTAGGTGACTACTGAGCTTTCTCACAGAAAAAGTGGGAAACAATTAAAAAGCAACCAAATAAACAAAACAAAGCACCTTGATGTATATATTCTGTTATAATGAAGCACTGCAATTTTGAAATGCAAGAAAAAATACATGGTCGAATTATTGCTAAATATATTGTAAAAGAATGACTGTAGAGGAGAAACACAGGACACAATTAACTTAGATTTTCAATGACACACTTGGGTGATATCATCAAAGGAAGTGCCAACACTGGTATGAATTAAAAAATGCTTAAGAACTGGGATGCTGAAACTAATAATTAACTTATCTTCACTCAATAATTCTCTGAGTGAAGATAACTTAATATTAAGGTACTCCAACATAAGTTTGGGGACTGTCTGAGGTCAATAACTAAAATATTTGAACAACATTAAGCTTGTACAAGTCACTAGGTACCTCCTAATGTTGAATGTTGTTTTTCAGTTCAAACATAGAATTTCCGGAAAGGTATAGAAGAAAAAGTTAATGCTCTGAGAAAGTGATGTGTCTCAGAAGGGGCAACATTGATCCAATCTAAAAAAAAGATTATTAATGGTAGTATTATTCAATATAGAAAGAGTAAGATGAGATGACCTCCAACAGCAAAGGTGTTCAGTATGAAATATTTTAAGTTCCATACAAGGTAGAAAATGCCTTAAAAGTATCTAGAAGTGATATTCGATGAAACTTAAGAACTACTAGCATTCAAATGGACTTGAAAACCTTGCTGAAACAGTACTTATGTAATGTTAGCCTAGCCCAAAGGATGTTGTGCAAAATAGAAACTAAAATTGTGATAAATAAATTCACAAAGAAAAATGCAAAGAGTATCTATAAATACTAATAGTTTTTTTATTGTTCACTGATGGTGTCAATCACAGAGGCTGAATCCAGAACAAAATTACTTTAATTCTAGAATAAAAGATCTGCATACCCATGCCTTCCTCCTGAGAAATTTTTAAATATTTTATGGTAGATACCCACGGCACACAAGGTATCTTCACAATTAATTGAAAAAACTACTATGCTACCATCAGTTTTGTTAGCCTCTTACTCTGTTTGTAAATAAATTTTGATGAAATCCACATATTTTAGAACAAAATAGAAACAAACATTATGAGAAAATAAATTTCCAAAGAATACACAAAAAGATCATGTGTATTTTAGGAAAAATGAAGGTGAACTGCATTCCAACACTGTCAAACAAACTTTAACCAGTTTCAGAAATTACTTAGATGAGTTATGATGCAGAAGATAGGCATTTGGACTATTAATTCTGCAACATGTCTGAGATTCAATTAATATTGAAACAAGAGCAGTTAAACAATAGGAATAAAAACTACAAAGCCCTACTCATTATTTGAATATATGCTGACTCAGCAGGTTGAATTATTTTTCTTCCTAGAAATATCAGTCAAGTGAATATATTTACATTCAGAAGGAAGCCTACAATGACAAGAACTATGTTCTGATTTCAGCATATCACAAATGGAATTTGGAAGTCTCTAGAATCTGTTTGAAATTTAATTTCCTGAAAAACTAAGAAAACTCTTTTTGAATAAACATGCTTTGTATAGAGTCACAGAAACATTTAGGTTGGAAAGACCCTTAAGATCATGGAGTCCAACCATTAACCTAATACTACCAAGTCCACCACTAAACCACGTCTCTGAGAACCTCATCTACATGCCTTTTAAACATCTCTGGGGATGATGATGCAACCACTTCCCTGGGTTGCCTGTTCCAATGCTTAATAATCCTTTCAGTGAAGAAATTTCTCCCAATATCCAGTCTAAACCTTCCATAGTGAAACTTGAGTCCATGTCTTCTCATCATATCACTTGTTACACTGCTGGCTCATGTTCAGGCGGCTGTTGACCAACACCACAATTTCTTTTTCTGCCAGGCAGTGTTCCAGCCACTCTTCCCTGAACCTGTAGCATTGCATGGGGTTGTTTTGACTCAAGTGCAGCACCTGGCACTTATCTTTGTATCAACAAGACATCTTAATAAAATTCAGAAGTTTATAAGTCCACTTTCATGACACTTGATGGAATGTTTTGTAAAGAACAGCAGCTGTTTTATAAAAGTTCTACATTATTTTTTTCAGTGTTTGAAAATTACAGCTTTGCCATAAAATCTCAGCAGTGCTGAAAGACTTGAGAAATATTTCACAGTCTATCAGTTATATTTTGATTTCTGAAGAGAGTCAGATTTGCTAAAAAGTGTAAGAACAATTAAGGCTACAAATCCAGGCTATATATTGCATTAAAATTAATACCACTAGCCTTTTAAGAAAGCAAACGTATTATATTACTAATTAAACATGTTACTGGTAAAAAATGAATTCCTCAGGAATATGCAATCTTAATTTCTAGTGTGTACTAATTTCTCCTTAGACTAGATGAGAAGTAAAACTTGGTTTCAGTCTGTGTCCCGTCCCAAAAGATGGGATGAGGGATGAGTTAACTCTGAATGCAACACACGCAACACACGCAACACTCAACAGATGAAATCAGGTGTGAGTTAACTCTGGGTTAATTCTGCACGGTTATGCAAAGTGAATGACAGACAATCACTCCAGGGGTCCAATTCGATTATGAGTTTTACTAAAAGTACGTGTTGGAATACTGGTTACAGCGAATAGTGGCTTGGCAAAAGTATTTTATGATATCACAGAACTTATCAACACATTAACAGCAAAAGTCCCTCTACGAGCAATGTATTGGCAACCATTAGTAGCTATAATACAAAACTTAGCAAGAATCCAACAGCAGTGGTTAACATGATGTTACTTTTATATGTCCGAAAGGAAAAAGAGAGAAAGAGAGTGGTAGCGAGGGAAGGAAAACTAAGGTATAAGAGATAAGGAAAGAGAGTAATATATCACCACTCACGGAAGGAGAGACAGAGAAATAGGGATATAGAAAAAAGGAGAGAAGGAAAGAGCAGAGAAAAAGGAAGAAAGAAAAGGGTGAGGGATCCAGCCACTCTTACGACTCCGCAGCATGGGTGACAAGACTTGTATGACGATGTATGGCCTCTGGTGTCCCACAGCGAGGATGCTGGGGTTTGTAGTTCAGGAGCACAGCATCCTCCAGTTTCTGGTCCAGTTCCTATGGCAAGGCTGCTGGGCAGAGGGTCCTCAGGGTGGTGGGTTCCCTGGTGGAGGGTCCTCAGGATGGTGGCTTCCCTGGCGGTGCTGTCTTAGGTGAGCTTTTTTATAGCTCTCCAAGTAAAGGAAAGTCTGGGGGGAAGGGGTGATTGCGAAAGATTGACAAGTCTGGACAAGTCCCAGGCCACGTCGAAGGGTCTCAGCTTTTCTCCTTTGTGTGCCAAGCTGGGCATATTAGAAGATGGAGCTATGTGCCCTCCAGCACATCCTCCACCTCTGGTATCGGCCAGCCGGCCTGGGCTGTGGCTCCTTAGCTTGTTGTTGATATGTAAATCACAGTTCATCCTATACTGAATGTGTCATCTCCTGAGTCCTGGGGCTGGAGAAACTAGTTCTGCCACAATGGCTTTGGCCATGATCCTTATCAATGAAAAACGGTCTGTGATCACACAAGACATGGATTTTCTCTAGCTTTGAGTTATGTTTTTCTTTTTCTTTTTTTTTTTTCCTACCCACAATAGACAACTCTTTCATACCATTTCTGTTATTATTTATTTATTATCATAAGGTACTTCTAATACGTATTCCAGGGGATCTTGACTGATAGGTAGAGAGAGAAGTCCTGAAAGGGAAAAAATACTTTCTGTGAATGCTTAGTGTGCCTAGAAAAAGGAAGACATTATGCAGGGATTTTTCCCATAAATCTGAAAAAGCATCCCTTGAGTGGGAGAGCTCTTCATGTAGTAGATGTCTAATCATTTCACAGCCCAAGTGGGAAAAACTATTTCCACAGGTCCTTGACTCAATATTGAAGAGAGGTCACAACCTATGTTCTACACACTCTCAACAAAAAAGTTTTCAAATTACCTTGACAAGAAAGACAGAAAGTGCATGAATCCCTTTATATAGATTTTTTTTTTAATCAAGATTCTTTTCCCTTTATCTAGAAAGTAATATCTGCATAGTTGCATTATTAGTAATAGATAATAAGATCATTTTCCTCACTGTGTAATCATTTCGTTTTCTACTGTTTAACATAACTTGCTAAATTAGATAAGATTAATTAAATAAAGTTTGAAATTACGGATTTAAATAATCTGTATAGAGCCCTATTCTTAACCATACACTTCCAAACTCAGCATTACTGAACTCCTCCTTTGCCCTGTTCACTTAACACAATAAACCCTTCAGGGCAGAAGAAACAGGCCTATCTTTTCATAGTCTATATAGTATTTTCATCTCCTTCATTCGTACTGTTCTGTAGGAAGACCATGAAAGAAATCTCTTTTACAATCCAATAAAACACTGTAATATTTAATATTAACACAATGCATATATAAATATGCTACTCTAGAGAGGAAAACTTTCCCAAGGTAAGACTCTTCTTGCTAGTAAGGAATAGTACTTTGACGCATGACAAGTTCTGTCCCCTTCAACTAGACCAGCTACACAGTAAACTATAATTCAGTAAAACTTGGGATAATAGAAGCTGTCCATCTTCCAAGTTATTATTGAAAAAAATGTGCTGTGTCAAGTTACAAAAACAATATCATTAGTATCACTTATATTGAGTAAATCAGAGCCATTTAATGAAGGTACTTGGTCTTTCTGCTATGGAAAAATCAAACAACATCAAACCAGTGTCAGTGGAAAATCCAGCAAATTAAATATTGGTTCAGTTATAGCTTTTCAGTAAATTTTAGCCCTTCTTTGTTGAGTATGGCTATTTTTGTGGGTAACAGTATGAACTAGGGTTACTTTTGCTGTAGATGCATTATGGAATATTTAAAGAAAACATGGTCAAGAGCAATCAAACTTTTTAAAATTCATTAAATTTATTTATGTGCTGATCCTAATATTGAAAGAAACTTTCCATGTCCTTATTCATTTATCTGTCAGCTGGGGTAGATAATCTTGGTTTGTCTGGTAACTATGCTATTTCACACTTGGAAATGATGTTTTTCCTACACATGTTGGAATTCCTGCAGTTGCTGCATTCCAGACAATTCATAATTTCAGAAACATTTGTACTAGCACCCATTTTATGACTTATTGTAAGTTAGAGGGTACTGTAGTTATATTTTATAGAGTATCTTTTATGGATATTGCCTATAGGTCGTGTTCTGTCCTGAAGAGCAGCTTACCTTGATCTTTCTCATAACTTCACTGTTATGTAGAGTTATGAATGAAGGAAAAGACTCAAAGTATGATCCCCATCATCCCAACACTTTCCCTCAGTCTGTTGGTGGGATATTGTTTGCCTTTTAAAAAGTGTCTGGCTCAATGCACTCATTCAGTCTGAAAGATTTTTTTAATGCACATAGATTTTGTACTATGTGATGAATGACATGGTCATTTTAGAAGCGTTTGCCAGAACTGATCAGATTCCTTTGGACTCATTATAAAAATGTACATATGTTAACGCAGAACACAGTTGTTCATATATTTAACTTTTAATTTATCAGTAAATGCTTTAACATCATAACATGTAAGCTGATGGGTTTTAATAGTATAATATCACTGTTTGGGGTTTGGAATTTAAATAAGGTTTTCAGCCCTCTTCCCAATACAGCTCAAACTTTACAGCAACATCATTGCAGAGTCAGTCTTATTTTCTTGCATATAACACAACCATACCTTATCAACAAATTCTGTATTGTTTTGTAATTACTCTCTTTCACTTCAGTATTCTTTTTGTATTAGTCTCAAATGTTTTGTGTAGGTGAAGATATGTGAGGCAGTACACATTGAAGCTAGAAAGGCAAAATTTTAAGGCTCAAATATATATGATGGTTATGATAATGGCAAAAATATTGAGTGCTTTATTATGTCAGTATAGAAATATTGTTTTGGATAACAACAATTCTTACATGAATTATGTATTCTACAGTATGTAGATTTGCTTGTACAAAAAGTGTAAACTCATAAAATATCGTATTAGAGAAAGATCTCGTTATGTTCAATCCTAATCCAGAACACTTCAGTAAAAACTACTATGTTGCATTTCACCTGAAATAAATTCGGTGTATTAGCCATACAGAAACAATTTAGGCTGGAGTCAAAAACTCTATTAAGTCTTCATTAACTCCTGCTTAGAAGAATGAAAAATACATTTTTGAAAAGTGAAGTTTAAAGGCTTTCTCAGCAGCACTCTGTTTACTCTGTCTCTACTCATTTCTCCACATCCTGGGGTTTCTGTCAGTTTGATTTTCACTGGAGATTATTCTGTTCACACTACATTGTCAGGGAGGCCAATTTTCAAAGCGAGTATTCCAAAAGAAAATCATAAGCTCACATTTAGCTACTTTATATTTAAGCTTACATCTGTCTGCTTCTGTATCCATTTGAGTTTCCAAGTTCATTATCTGGATGTGCTGCTAAATATCTCATGTTTGGAAATTTAAATGAAGACTGTAATAGCTACTTCTGGGAATATGAGACAAAATGGAAGATAATGTCTGTATTCAGAATTACATTGAGTAGCATAAATAAGCAAGCCTTTTTTTCTTTTTTTCTTTTTTCTTCAGGAATTTTTAAGCTTTTTAAGAAACTTTATAGGAAGATCTAGTCTTCATAATTATTTTGGAAATTAAAATATTACATTATTGTTAAAAAGAGATATGTTCACCTAAAGATTATAAAAAATAATTTATTAACGGTGACCTAAAAAATGAAAATAGTCACATCATTGTGACAAAAAAGATGCTTTTAGGAATATTCAAAAAAAGACTACTCCTTATCTATTCCTTAACATCCTCCTTCTACAAAATGCTCCTTAAGCAGACATCATAATAAAAATATTGTTAACAAATTCTCTTTAAAAAAAAAAAATCTTGTGACAAACGACCTCATGTCTAATGGAATTATTTCAAATATATTGTCTTTCAACACTATTCCAGAGTAGTTGACATGACCAAACTCTCTTTTCAGTTTCTTACTTAGTCTTCCTTCCCAGGGGTGTTTCTTTATCTCTGTCTTAACACACGTGCACTGACTTCTTACATCAAAAGATCTCTTAATAGTATAATAACCGTTATTAGCTTAAAAAGAACAAACAAACAAACCAAAAAACCCTGTGGTATTCACTAAGGGTTGTCTTTAAAACAGATTGATGATTTTTGGTGACATCACTGGAAATAATTTAAGGATAACAATAAGCCATCGAAGATTACAGACAAAGTTACGGTATTAATTAGATACCCGTTTCTTGGTTTCCATGACAAATCCTCCCATCCTTCTGACTTCAGGTCTGTTCACTTCAAGTAGAGGAGCACCCTTATATCATCTAGAACTGAAGTGACTGTGAGTACTTATAGGCTCCTTATCTTCTCTCCAGACCAGCAACAAGATATTGTCTGTAAATACAGACAAAATATCAGATGTATCCCTTCTCAAGGACATGTAGAAATATATCTCTGTGAGCAACATATCAACAAGGATTGTTAATTTCTTTCCTCCAGGAAGAAATCATAGAGAAAGAGATAGGGAAGGTATAAAGTTATGGCTATCCTTCTGTTTGCAGCAAAGAATAGAGCTTGATTAGTGCACATTGATCACAAAGGCACTATTCTGTTCCTAGGGCAATTTTGGATTTGGTCAAGGAAGAGACAGAGTGATAAAACAGAGTCCAGGGCCAGATTAATGACTTCTGGGAACTGTTCTTGGCGTAACTAGAACAATTTTGAAGCTTCTTAATGAAATACTTCAACCCACAAGTTACCTTTCTTTCTCTTCCTAACCAGTGCACTGAATGACGTAATCCAAAGCTATAAAACAGCTAAGAAGGTAGCTCTAAAAACTTCTTGATTACATATGTATTTCTCCAGGTTATACATATCTTATAATTACACTTTGCGAGGACCTAGAAACCACAACATCAACAGCAACTAATATGTTTTTCAACACTACTTGTCCTATTTGTAGCATCAGAAGGTCAAGTGTACATTCTGCCTGAGGCTTCTCTCATTTAAAACTACCTCGGAGATGTACTAATGCAAAATTTATGTTGTCCCTAATTAACAATACAGGCTGATACATGGAAATATGATGGAGGTGGACACAGTAATCCATACTGATGTACACTGGCAGTTTGTCGAAAGTTTGGCCTTAAAGCCTAAACCATGCTAGTAGCACTTTAGGAACTAATTTTGACTTCTCCAGGTTAAAACTAAAATTTAAGTAAACATTAAGAACAGCAAACTGAGTTAAGTAAAAGCATGGAAGATATATCTTTGTCCCATCAGAGACCAAATAAGACTTCTAAATCAGAAAGTTAGTCATGGAAGATCACATTTTGCAAAATGAATGTGATTTCAGGTTTTCGATTCAAGTAAAGATTCTATATAAAAATATGGTATAACACTAGTGGAAGTAAAAACAAACAAACAAAACCCATACTAATAACTAATGACACAACCTGCTTTTTATAGGCCAGAGTTGTCAAACTCATTTTCACTGGGGGCCACATCAGCCTCGCAGTTGCCTTCAATGGGCCAAACGTAATTTTAGGACTGTGTAAATGTAACTGCAGCCCTAAAACTACATTCAGCCCTTTGAAGGCAACCACGAAGATGATGTGACTCCTGGTGAAAATGAGTTTGACACCCCTGTTATAGGCAAAAGGCATATATTTTCTTTGTTTTGAAACATAAAGGTTACTATTTGGACAAATTTAACATAGTTATCAAAGTTGCCTACCTAACCAGACAAATAATTTTCTGACTTCATGATTTTGATGAAATTTGATGGTTTTTATTATTATTTAGGGTTGGATCATAGGAAAGCTAGGAGCTTGTTTTAGGACTGTCAAATCACATTTTTTTACATAGGGATCTAGAAGACTGGGGAGTTTTGTCTCTGCTTAAAGAAGAAATCTGCTGTGATTTCAACAACAAAAGCAGCATTTGGGACTTTGAGCTTTTGGGTGAAATAAGTCCACATGAACATCAGAAAAGTATTCTGTTTCTTCAAGAGAGTGAAGTTATAAAGGAAAGAGTAGTGAAACTCTGAAACCACAACATAAAAATATAAGGGAATGTTTCGACAGCTGCACAATTTTTATACAATTTATCATTGCATGCATGTGTAGAACTCAACAGCAGAGAACTGCGTCAGCTTTCCACCTCCTCCTACAGTAAAGGAAGGGAAATTTCGTACTTTTCCTTATCCATCCTCCACATCTCACCCAATGATTAACAGATAAAAAAGTACATATTTCAAGGGGCTTTCTTGGAATATTTAACATATTTACATGCTTCTGCAATCAGATTTAAAATAATTTAACAAAACAGCCTGATGAATTAGTAGCAGCAGCACTAGTAGCATTGACATCAGGTCCTATTACACTGCTGTTAAGTGTAATAAAATTAATTACGGTTGTGGTACTTTGTAACTGTCACTGCCACACACACTGGACAGAACCATGTTCAACATTTCCCACCATAAAGTTACACTGAAAATGGTCTAAACATTGATTTTAGTATCATTACATTTAATATTAGCTAATCTTAATGTAAGAAAACAATGTGTCTTCTATTAAATGTTTAATAGAAGATAAATTAGCAGCTTTTCTGTCCATAAATAATAAAAAAAAAGTGGAGTTCTTTAATGTAGATCATCGTTCTGTCATTTTAAACTTGAAATATTAATATTTGAGGAAAAGAGACAAAAAATTTTAAAACCCACTGAGAACACTTGCACGGATATGTACATCTTCTGGCTAAAAAAAACAACCAACCAAAGAACAACAAAAAGACTTAAACTCTTTTGCAGATGTAAGCATCTTTAGGCATAAAGCTGTTACCCATGAAGAGCTAAAACACTATCTCCAGTCATTAGTAAAATTTCTTATTATATTTTTAATGAAAATTAAAGGAAATGAAAATTTTACTTTCAGAAGGGAAGCAGGCTGATGTTTTCAAATCTTTTTTTTACTTATTCTGAGCTGTAATATGAAGTCAGAAAAAAAAATAAATGAAAACTTTCTAAAATTATATTTTGACCAACCAAAAATAATGATTTTTTTTTTTTTTTTTTAGTCTTTGTCTATCTGCCAGACAGGTGATTGACAGCCTATGTGACAGCTGCTGAGAGGTGAACACAAAGAAAGTCAGACAGGCTTATTAGCAGACTATAGAATACTGCAGCAAATCATGAAATAGTATTTTTCCCATCACAGAAAAATTTTGACCAGCTCTGATTAAAGTAAAAAATAACTTTTTATTCTTTTTTATTTCATCTTTATTCTTCCATCTTCTAAAAGCCTGTTTACATGTATATCCCCTAATTCAGTCTTTTCTGAAATAGAATTCCATATGTTATTTTACAATTACAAGTAAATCTAATCATTTAGGCCATAAACCTCCAACCCACACGTCTCAGCTCAAAGACTGGCCATCACACTTATGTTAAGAAAGACTTAAAAACTACACTACAATACTTAAACTCAGTAATAAGGTAACAAATCGCTATAGGCTGGAAAAATTATTTTTTAAAGTTCATATAGAAGAAAGACTGGTGTGAGGTAGGATACATTTCATCTGAACTCAGTCACATTGTTTTGTCAGACTCATTAAGCTGTATATTATTAATGCTGAAGCTATTTATGCTTACCTGGCAAACTTCTCAGAGTGCCTGCAATTCTGAAGGGGAAAAAACCTACAAAAATCCCAAAACAAATTAAAAACAACAACAACAACAACAAAAACAGGAAGCCAAATTATATGAAATCAATACTAATCAACTGATATATTAAAAAAAAAATTAGGCACCCCCTTCCTAATGGATGAAATCTGCTGTAATCGTAGCTTGTTTTGATAGATCTCCAAGAGAACCACTGCAATGAAAGAGCTGAGTTTAATTACATTCAAGAGCATCACAGTGCTTTATGCTGAACACCAGCTATTTCTAATGTATTTGAAATAGGTTTTACTGTTTCTAACATACAGGAAAAGTCATATGAGGGTGAACAAAAACCACCAAAACTTTTCTCACTATTATCTGAATATAGGAAATAAATTACAACTTGTATGTGTGCTCTGTCCTACAAAGAGTTGATTTATACATGCTGTTACAGAATCACAGAATGGTTGGAGTTGGAAGTGACGTCTGGAGATCATCTAGTCCAACCCACTTGCTAAAGCAGGTACATCCAGAGCAGATCACACAGGAATGCATCCAGGTGGGTTTTGAATGTCTTCAGAGAAGGAGATTCCACAAGCTCTCTGGGCAGCCTGTTCCAGTGCTCTGTCACCCTCAAAGTAAAGAAGTTTCTCCTCATGTTTAGATGGAACTTCTTATGCTTCAGTCTGTGACCATTGCCCCTCATCCTATCATCAGGCACAATTGAAAAGAGTCTAATCACACCCTCTTGACATCCACCCTTGAGATATTTATAAGCATTGGTAAGATCCCCTCTCAGCCTTCTCCAGACTGAACAGACTGATCTCTCTCCGTCTCTTCTCATAAGAAACATGCTCCAGACTCCTAATAATCTTTGTAGCCATCTGCTGGATTCTCTCCAGTAATTCCTTGTCCTTCTTAAACTGGGGAGCCCAGAACTGGACACAGTACTCCAGATGCGGCCAACCAGGGCAGAGTAGAGGGTGAGGATAACCTCGCTCGATCTGCTGGTCACACATTTTTAATGCACCCCAGTACATCATTGGCCTTCTTGGCCACAAGGGCACATTGTTGACTTATGGTCAGCCTGTTGGAGACCAGAACTCCCAAGTCCTTCTCTGCAATGCTGCTTTCCAGCAGGTCACCCCCTAACCTGTACTGGTGCCTGGGGTTATTCCTCCCTATGTGGAGGACCCTACACTTGCCCTTGTGGAATTTCATCAGGTTCTTCTCTGCACAGTCCTCCAGCCTGTCCAGGTCTCACTGAATGGCAGCACAGCCTTCTGGTGTGTCAGCCCTTCCTCCCAGTTTGGTACCATCAGCAAACTTGCTGAGTGCACACTCAGTCTCTTCATCCAGGTCATTGATGAAGAGATTGAACCGGACTGGACCTAATACTGACACTGGGGAACCCCACTAACTGCAGGCCTCCAACCAGATTCTGCACCATTGATCACAACCCTCTGAGCCCTCTGTTGTCTGTCAATTTTCTTAAAATAACAGTAGTTTAGTTGTTTGGCTTTTGAGGGCTTGTTGTTGTTGTTGTTTAGGGGTTTTTGTTTCTTTGTTTTTGTTGTTTGACTGTTTTTTCACCTAATGTCTATATACCAAATATATTAAATACTAAACTGTTGTATTTGTTCAAAGTGATCATGACTATCATAGTGCATGTATGTTTTTCCCACTTAGAGAAACGCGAACCACAGAAATCAGTTTGTGAATCTACTTTGTTTATACTTATAAATGTCCAAATGTATCAACCTGCCATGACAATTCAATGGTATATTATTCTATCACAGCAAAAGATTTTACCAGTACAGATGTGCAGGAACCTCTTATAGTTGTAGCCAATTATCAGGAAGTTATGTGAAAAACACCAGTGATGAAAAAATATCCTCTCCCTCACAAATTACACAAAGATAATGCACTAAACATACCTTAAATAAAGGATTACAACTGAAACAGAGCTCTTTGGAAAATTGCAGAAAAGCTTTGGGGATACTAACCCATTTCCACTGAAGGATTTTTACATATAAGGTAATTCATGTGTCAAACGCTAATATTTCCTCTTACAAAGTTAATAAGCCTTCAGATGCTTTTTAGTAGTTCATATGTTTTAAAGAGTAGAACAGCAACTGCCAAGGTTTTAAGTTAGATATAAGATTCCTCATAATACTGAGCTCCATTAGATCTAGTTACATTTCTAGCCTTAAATGAAGTTAGATATAGGAGCCTAAAATACTAAAGACTTTCTGCATAACTTTCTGTATTATTCATGAAACTCAGCTATACATCCTAAAGCTTATTCCTTGCCTTTCGTATTAATTATTGTAAGATAAAAAATATAGCAGTAGCTAATCAGTTTTTTTGCCTTCAATGACATATAGAGATTTGTACTTCTTGAGTTTCAAAATTTCAACAGATAAAAAATTATTTATCCTTTCAAATTCAGCTACATAAACACTGTTCTACACAGTTGTCTACAAACCATTAGCTATTTCACTGTATATATAATTTTTTAATCTATTTTTGCTTCCAAAAAGAACTATTTAAAATGGTTGTTACTTCTAATGTACTATAGTAATGCATATTACAATATAATATAATTCAAAATACACCTACAGAAAGATAATCCTTAAGAAAAGACAATTCTTAAGGAATAATAGTTAAAAAATAGCATATCTCAAGCAGTTAGACATTATTTGGGAAGTCTGATATTTCTGTGAGGAGGAAAAATTGATGTTTCAGATAGTCTTATTTGTTTATTCTTTTCATCAAGGCAAAATAAAACAAAGACTAGCAAGAATTTTTCTGTTGACAGCTGCAAGTCTCTTGCCAGTCAGTATTTCATCAAGAAACTTCTCTCTCTGTCCATTCAGCTGCTGATGCCTCTTTTGTTCTCACTTTGTCTATCTTTGTTCAATTCTGCCTACTTAGACTCTCAAATGCTATCAGTTCCATAAGGTTAACACACAGTTTTCTGCATTTGTATTCAGCCTAAAAGGCTTTCATCCCCTTGATGCAGATAGCTTAACTTCTGACCTGTCTTGTATTTTCTAGTGTTTCATGCACTGGCTGTTATTGTTTTGACCATTTCACTCCAGTGAAAGGAGTTCATCTGCTTCTATTGTTTATCCTGAAACAAAATAGGAATAATTGACTCCTTACCTACAACTTCACCATTTCTGTAGCTTATTTTTTTCATCAGAGTAATAACCAATGAATTTTGACATTGCACCACCTTTACAGTCACCTTATTTTAATGAAACTAATTGATTATAAAGCCAATTAGAAGTGGTCCAGTGTTTAACATTCTGTACAAAAAAGGCCAGATACTTCTACAAATTAATTACTGTTTCTGTGATACTATCTCTTTCAGAATATCTACGGTTTTTTTAAGATTTAGTTATTTTTTCTTCTTTGATATTAAAAAAAACACCTCACAAAACTAGTAGTTCCTATCTACAATTACCACCAGAATAATTACATTATTCTGTACATATATTGTGACTCTTACGTCTTCCATATTGGTTACTTAGGTCGATGATTAAATAATAATTTAACTTTCTGTTCAATAAATTAAAGAAATCAAGCTCATAGAGTCTCTTACTGCTGGCATATTTTCCTACCCATTCTTCCATGGCCATGCAGTGTCACCTGGAACACTGTGTGCAGTTCTGGGTGCCGCGGTATGAAAAGCATACAAAGCTACTGGAGAGTGTCCAGAAGAGGACCATGAACTTGATGAAGATTTTGGAGGGGAAGCTGTATGAGGAACAGCTGAAGTCACTGGGTTTGTTCAGCCTGGAGAAGAGGAGACTGAGGGGAGGCCTCATCATGGCTACAGCTCCTCTCCTCACAAGGAGAGGAGAAAGGGTAGGCACTGATCTCTTCTCTCTGATGACCAATGACAGAACCGAAGAGAACGGCAGGAAGATGTGCCAGGGGAGGTTTAGGTTTGACATTAGGAAAAGGTTCTCCATCCAGAGGGTGGTGGAGCATTGGAACAGGCTCCCCAGGGAGGTAGGCACAGCCTCAAGCCTGTCAGTATTCAAGAAGTGATTGGACAACACCCTCAGACACATGGTGTGAACTGGGGGGTTGTCATATGCAGGGACAGGAGTTGGACTCAATGATCCTTGTGGGTCCCTCTCAACTCAGGACATTCTATGATTCTGTGATAAAAAAGCTCCAGGTTTTTTCCCCCAAAAAATGTGAACAACTGATTCAGCAAATTAGTAGTGGATGAAAGCAGAATGAAAGAACAGATAACTCAGCAAAATTATCTGAGTGACTTTTTTTTTTTTTAAGTTTAATTTTATTTTTATGCTTTCCCAGAGCAGCACCAAAAACTGGAAAGAGGTAATACAGTGCACCTTATTATTGGTGTCATTACTGTAACACTAATTACTTAGCTCAGAAGTACTAGAATATCAGTAAAACAAGAGTTTGAGACAAGAACAATTAAAGTTTGCTTGCGATAGTGATATTGACTTTCAGCAGACATTTATTTAACTAAAGCGTTCCTAGTATTTATTGTCACTGCTGGTTTTGATTGTGAAGTAAGAAAGAACTGTTAAAGTTTGATGTCTTTTCATGACATATTTTTGAATAAAATAATTTTTAAGTACCTACAGCAGACACACTTAAAAGTAGTGTGGACAAACCACAGAATAATCTGTACAAGATACCTGTAATTGATGAGTATTATCTGTTATGTGGAAATGAATAGACTAAGCAAAAAGCTCAGAGTATGATGAAAGTGTGAAATGAAGTTTTGACAGCTGCATACCCCATACTTCATAGCAATCAATGGCTGCAGGTCTATATAATCTTCAGAACGTTGCTCTACAGACAGAAATTAGCTAGTCAAACATAATTTAGTACAATATCAAGTGTAGACAGGGCAGCAGAAAGATTTTTGAATACATTTTGTTGGGAGCGTTGAAATATTCTGTCTGCAGGTGGAAGAAAATACATGTATAACTATACCTTCTGGCTATTTCATGTTTGAATTTGGAGACTGAAGCCTTTCTACGGCTTTTGGTAGATCACAAATTACTTGCATGGAATACTAAATTGTGCAGTAGGTATTTAAGATTACATGAACAGCTTTTCGGAACTGTCACCCAGGTCACTGGTGAAAATCTTTTTAAGAAGTGGATTTGAGGTGCCAAAGGTGCCTTTGTTTGCTATTATAACTGGCCAGAAATTTAAAAAAAAGTGTAGGTAAAGCAAGTCTTCTGGATTATCAAATCTCAGTAAAACCATGAAGTACTGTAAGTCTTCTCACTACCCCCACAAAAACCCTTTTCTTTTTTGCTTTAACATAGAAAGTATAGATTAGAATTAACTAAGATTTAGGATTTCAAAATTATTTTCAAGCATGACCTAAGTCAAATGTCTCACCACAAAAAGCTGTATCATCACCTAACCTTTTGAGAAATTTTCAGAAGTCTATTTCAACAAACTCAGCTGAAATAGATATTCCATGTAACATGTATCATCATACAGCCAGAACAATCATAAGACAACTTTACTGTGTCTTTTTTCACATTATATAAAGGTTAATAAATTACACTTTGTGTCATTGTATGGAAGTGAATTCTGCTTCTAAGGCAGCAAACTGCACACATCACTGAGATAACACAATTTAATAGATGAGGGAAGGTTTAATATTCATTTTACAACTTTAGCCAATTGTTTTGGGATATCATTGCAACACATGACACTGCACTTTTACTAGCTGAGAAGTTCAACTGTACAAACTGAAAATCAATCTAATCAAACAGTGCTACTAATGTACATTCACTATTGAACAGTAGAATCAACATAGTGGAAAGACAAAAAAGCTAAAATCTCCCACAAAAAAAGGAGAATGCAGAATACAAAGTCTAGTAGTTAGATGTCACATGCAAGAAATGAAATCAGAATCATCAAGCACTTGAACTTCTCCAGCATACCAACAAGAATTACATAACCCTAATAAAGTGTAGTATAAGTAGATCAGGTTTATGTGTACAAAAATACATAAATAATTAAAATACAAAAGTACATACACATGGAAGACATAGGCTAAGGAGGTATCGGAGAGAAAATTACAGAGCATTAAATTTTCCTCAAGCACATATTCACATGTAAGCTTAGATGCTTCCAGCACAAGGCAAAAAAAATCTGTCATTGTGTTTTGTACAAATATAATTACATTATCAGAATAATTTTCACCTATGGTCTGGTATGAAGATTCAAACAGCTTGCGTTATTCAAGTATTTATGACATTTGCTGTTTCATTCTCATTTAACTACCCATCAGTTTTCATAATATCTTCATAATCACATGTTATGTAATAGTTTTGACTACATAATGGATATTCTAATTTCTTGAGTTTGATTGGTTTCTTACCTGCAAACATTATGTAGGCTTTCATAACAAATATATATCTTTAGAGCTGTCAGAATTCTATTAATTATTGTCTCAAGGTTAATGAGATGTACAAATAAAAAAAATATTCTTTTTATTTTAATCTTATGATAACTATCCTTTCTTCCTATATTGCTCAAGATTTGGAGCTTTGAGATTTTAATGTGCATTAGATTTAAGATTAGTTTATTCTACAACTAAAAGCCAAAATGCTAGTGGAGGCAGCGGGAATACAGTTTAAATCTTTGTGGCTATCTAGTGCACACACATACACACACATACACGCACAAAAAACCACAAAAAACCCCACAACACACCAACAAAAAACTACACAGGCATCCTGTTGTAGCTGCTTTAACAGTGAAAATTATTTTGAAGACATGCTTTTGACTGCTATGAGTTCTAACCACTGAGCTACATTATGAAGAGTTGTATTCCAACGAAAAAACCTTTGGATATACAACACAAACTATTGAAAACAAGTTCCCCATATTGGTGGCTGGTTTGCCCAAAGGACAGCTAAAATTGTAGCTCTGATAATGCTCATAGAAAGCACTTCTCAGCAAGAGCACAATTTCTCAAAGGAGGAGTATACTGAGAGCAAGAAATATGGTATTTTACATCGAGAAGCTCTGAGAAGCACCAGGTTTTGCTTTGTGAGGCTCCTGCCAGTGTTGTTTGGTGGTTTTGTTGTTGTTGTTTTGGTTTGTTGTTTTGGTTTTTGGGGTTTTTGTTGTTGTTGTTTGTTCGTTTGGTTTTTTTGTTTAATTGCAGAGAAATAATCGTGAGGAGGATATATTTCGTATGAAGAAATGCAGAAACTGTGTAAATTTATCTGAGAAATAGAGGTATTTTGTATGTAATATAAGACATGCATCTTAAACATTTTTATTAATGTGGGTTAAATAACTTTTTAATTAGTACTCTTATTTCTGATCATAATGATGAAGAAGGTAATAGTAGGAGCTAATAATGTAATAGAAAATACTAGCTTTGAGACATAGGAAGCCATTCTGATAACAGAAAGCTTCCCTGCTCTAACATGTGGATATGTTGCCCACATTTGAATAGAAAACTAGGGCATTATGTGATGAACCATGGAACAAGTCACTGTTAAGCTTATTTTGTATGGAATTGATCGAGCAGGGAACTATACTGAAAATTGTGCTTATTTACAATAAGTGATTGCGTTTTCCAAACTTTTAAGGATACCATTCAGATGAAACTGAAACTGCAATTCAGTAGGCCACAGAAAAACTACTTATATCAGTGAAAAGGAAAAAAGTAGAAAATAAATGGGATAACTTCATGTGAAGTGTAAGAACTCAAGTATTTGTCAAGGTAGTTTTACAAACACAAGGATAAGTTTTGAAATGACACATACAATTGGAATAAAAGAATCCAGACACAACTGAGTATATCAAAATCATAGACAGCAGAAAGAAATTTTGATAGAAATTTTAGTAAAAGGTGTGTGCTGCATTACACAATCTTTCAGCTCAGATAAACTGTCCCAGGCATCAAAGCCTGGAAGTCAGCTATTCCCTTTTATAGTGAACACATCCTCATTTATCTTGTTCTGCTCCTTAATGCCTAGGATCCAGAACCCATCTGCAAAAATGGAGCGATGTTAAATTAATTTTGTATACTGTTAAATTTTACTAGTGTGTATTCAGATCTTAGCAGGGTACTTTAGGAGAGCTACCCGAAGGTTGATTTAACTTTGGTATAAGAGAGGTGCTGTGCTACCTTGCTCTTTGAAAACTGTGGGATGTGTATAGGAACTCCTTGAACAAGTATGATATGATAGGTGTGTGTTTTCACATGTAAATATATGTATAATAATGTAACATATGTTTATATTTTTGTATGTATATCAATCCAGCTGAATATAGTCTTTCTGATTCAAAATCCTGTCTAACTCAATGTTATACATGTCCTTTTTTACTTAATCATTTTCATGTTTTCAATCATTACTAGAGTAGAAGTCATAGTTACTTTCCTCTTGTTCAATGTTTTCAATATTTGTGATAAAACCATATAGCAAGAAATAATTAATGCTCCATTGATGTCTGTACAATTTTCTTCAGAAGAAAATATTAATTTCAGAGTTTCATTATTATTAATCATTACTAAGTACTAACAAAAAGGATTTCAAAATATATATATATTTTTCATCTCTTTTTTAGACTTTGTATTGGCAATGTCATAGTTCTCAGCCCCTACTCTATCCTCTCTCAGGTTAGTCATAAACTGCATTTATGAAACTCTAAATCTACTTCATATTTTATCAATCTTTTCATATTGTTTGTATTTAATAAGAAATGAACTATTTCCATCCAGAAACATATTTGCTCTAGTAATCAGTTTTTGATTCAGTCTGTTCCATGGTGTCATCACTGACAATAAGCTTATCTGTTATGTAGTGAAACACATTCATACAAATGCAGAACAACGTAAACTGTTATTCTAACAGAATTCTAACAGAAGCTTTGTTCCAGCGGTTAGGAAAAAATGTAGAGATACTCCTTCCAAACCCCAAATATTCCCTAAACACTTCCTATACTCCTGTTTGCAAGCATATTAAGTCACCATTGTTCTTTTCAAGAATGCTACCGACAGTTAATATCTACCTTTTCATTTCATGCTTAAATTTACTTGTAACTTGTTTATGTACATCACAGTGTGTACAACATCCTTTACCAATGCTCACTACCTTGTGTTCATCCTATCCTCCCTTCATAGACACATGGATAAAGATCTAGTCCCTTCTCTAGCTCCATTTTATTAGATTATGAAGTCAGGTTCTGCAAGTTTTAATACAGACTACCAATTTCCTCAATTACACTAAAAGCGCTTTTCTTGACCTATTGCAAACTGAATTAATCTTTCTTGAACAAATGCAATCAGAATTGTACATAATACTTCAGATAGCTTCTTGGTGGTTGTCTTTGCCTTCTGAGAATAGTCAATTTGAAATAATATAATCCTTTGTGAAACACCAGCCTTCCTATCTGTCTGAAGTAACTACAACGAAATTGGATATTCTGTAAAATGTGTTTCTTTTTCTTCCTTCTAAAAGCCCTAAAACAGTCAGAAAGAATTTGTATTGATTAATCTGTGCAATTGTTGCTTGCAAGACAGCAAGTCTCTGGGGAATGTTTTGTCAACCAAATCAGAAATTTTAAGTGGTCATTTCCTACCACTCAAGGGTTTACACTTGTCCTTGTAATTGTGACAGCAGTAGAATTGTTCTATTATTTATTGAGCACCTGACAGTGAGCTCAGATGGGCATTCAACACAAAGAAAACTGTATAATGTAATTTCAGACCTTGAGAACACTACACAACACCAAGAACCAGATGAGATCCCAGTGTCAGGGCAATTTAAATTTTTCAGAGAGACTGACCTGCATTTTTCTTTTTGCAAAGCAGAAGTCAAATCTATTATGTAATCTACTGAAAGCTTCTATTACAATCAGAACAAATCTGATAATTTAGAATACAGTCACATGTTAAGTTCCTGAGTACAACTAATAGAAGTGCAGTTATCTCTATGTAAGAGCTGCTTTTCAAGAATCAGTTTTCTGTTTTGTGAATGATAGTATATATACATGCATTGATAACAAAAATGTAATTTTTTCACAATAGGGAGAAGGAGAAAATGCAGCTTTCCAATTAATGGAATACAGAAACTTGTGTCTGACTACAAAGGGCAGCAGATGGAAAGGGAAAATTTAATCCAGGAAGAAGGAGTGTTATAAAGCAAGAGAATATATGAACATCTAGGCTTAATGTGAAGAAATATACATAACAAACCAAAACTTTCAGAAAGAAGAATCTGCTCAACTTTTGGATAATACCTAAGGAAAAAAAAATAAAACAAACAACAACAAAACACAACAAACAATACAATAGGAGAGATATCACTCGAGACATAACTAGGCTGGACAGCACTCTGTAAACATACAATAAAAGCTAAAACTGCATTGACAGAGAGACAGATGACAAGACGTATTGATTCTTTGCCAACTATGCTGCCTAAGATCCATGAAGCAAAGAGTGATTGGAATGAGCAATAGATGCTGAATCTAATTTACATGTCAGTAGACTTTTTCTTAACTATTCCAGTGTGAGCAGCTAATTGGCAGCCACCTATTAATTGGCTAGTCAAAGCCAAAAGGGCAGCTGGCACAATTTTACATCCCTCTCTCCCAGGGTTCATAGATGAATTCTGGGTAAGGTGCGATCAGTGTTTTGCAGCAGCAATTAGTTTATTCCTGGGGTAAAGTATGAATAGAAGTGGGTATGCATGTACAGCAAGAAGCTTGTTTCCCATGCCACTGTGAATGAGGAAATGACAGCCAGTTGGCAATGGGCCATACAAATAAAAAATACCAGCTTGCTAATGTCGGATTATTTTTTCCCACATAGCTAGAGATATCTTGGATGACAAGAAGATATGTAACTGAATACTAAGCCATCTATTCCTTGATGGGGATTTAACTCAGCAGTCACAAACTAGTTCATAACTAAAGGGGAGGCAGTAAACAACTTTGTCATTGTCCAGAAGTTATTTGGAAGGTTTGAACACACCAGATTATCCAGAATGATCATACTGGTGATATAATACTGATTTGAATTAACTACTTTCTCAAATAGTATATGAAATCTCACCTTTGTATTAAAATTCTCTATGAATAATTTTCAAATACAGTGTCTTTAGTGTTGTCCGGAAATTTTGCAACTTCTGCCTTCTTAGGACATTTTAGTAATTATTAATTTTAGATTAGTTTTCCTCCTGTTCGATATAGTTCTGTTCTACAGACAGCTGGAACATCAAATAACATAAATAAAAGTTAATTTATTGCATCAGTGCAGAAGAAAGAAATCATTAAAATTTAAGAAAATGATTAATGTCTAAATTTGAAATAACCAACATAGATACATCACTGACATATAATTCCATACCAGAAGTGAATATATATATTAAATTAAATTAAATTAATTATTTTTTTGTTTGTTTTATACTGTTTTATTTTATTTTGTTTTATGGAAATATATTTTTTTTTCTTTTCTCCATCATTAGATATTCTGAAAAGAGATATCATGGCTGTTGAGCTCAGCCCTTGTGTAAACTCAGCTCTGAATACGTCAATTATAATTCTCAGTTATGGAGATATTACTACATTTTAACATCCCTTTTTAATATCATTAATTCAAGCTCGCCTGATGGCATTAAAAGAATGCCAAATAGACATGTCTGTTTTGTGGCCTTCAAATATTTCAATCCGTTATTTATTTATTTCATATTGCATTTGCAATAGAAGTAAAGTATTATATATTAGGATAGAAAATGAATTGAATATATGCTTTAGGACCAAATTTAGAAACAGAATGAATGGCAATTTGAAGAAAATTAATCCTGGTTAGCATTAATGATGACGAAATGTCGAAGAAGGCATTGTGCAAAGAATGAAGAGCCACAGAAACTCTTTGGGAAAACATTAATAAAAACTCCTCACAGTTCTCATCCAGTTCTATCAAAATTTACATAAGAAAGAGATGCCATTCTGTGACGCTTTCTACACATTTTATGCTAAGTTTTTCACATATGACATTAATTTATCTAAACTGTGCAATGGTACGCATTGTATATCCAATATTTATACATGTTGTCCTCCAGAGTTAGGAGTTAATTAGATACCTAAAAAAGTTTCACATTAATAAAGTCCACTTCTTCCACTCGTTAACACATAGCAATTTACTTTAGCTGATACATTTATCTATTTACATTATCCAGTACTTAAAACTGCCTAGAAATATTTAAACCAGGATGCATCCATTGAAAAGCTAACACTTTATTGCTGTGTGGTTGCAATGATTTTTTAAAATGTACTGAAATATTGTAGCATGAGATCTTGGTGGCCTGGTAGACCTGACTCCCCGAGGTCAGCTGATCGGAGCCAGTGCAGCCAGAGCCGCATGGGCAGATCCCGGGGTACAGGGGGGTTTTGCGACGCAGCAGCACCCGGCAGCCCTTGCGAGAGAGCAGCTGATGTGGTGTGGTTGTTAACCACAGTGACAGCGGTAACACCCCCGCCCCTCACCTTGAAAAAGCCTCAGGGAGGTGCTGGGAGTGGTGACCAGTCTGTGAAGTGAGTGAGTACCACCCACACTGTCCTGCAGCAGCAGGTGTGGTGCAGCAGGGTGCAGAGGTTGTCACTCCTTGCTTGCTAGACCATCTCAACTATTGCCAGTGTCCCAGCCTGCTGCTGACCATGGTTTCCTCCAGACAGAGAGCTTGTTACAAAAAGACTGTGGCAACTCAGACGGAGGGCCTGCCCCGAACCATGGCTGTTCAGGTCTTTGGCTGCAGGGAGTGCCAGAGCCTGCTGCTGCTGGGGGAGGGAGGCAGCATTGCACCTGCGTGAGGTGTGAGCAGGTGGAAGATCTGCTCAGCATGGTTGTGAAACTTGAGGAGGAGGTCAAGAGACTGAGGACCATCAGGGAGTGTGAGAAGGAGATTAACTGGTGGAGTAACTCCCTGGAGTACCAGTCACAGGGAGATACTCCTCAAAAGCTAATTGACCCCCCAAGCTGTCAGGCAGAGGTAGGAGACCCAAGACAGCCCCTGTCCTGTCACTGTCAGGCAGAGGAAGGAAACCAAAAAGATGGGTAGAGTTGAAAGCGAGTTCCAGTTCGGCGTCACAGGCAACCCCCCTCCCTACGTGCTTTGCTTCCCCAGGTGCCCCTCCGTAATAGGTTTGAGGCCCTGGATATTGAAGAAGAGGAAGGTGAGGATGTGGTCCAAGGCCCACCTACAAGGTCACATAGGAAGAGGCGGTTCACTCCACACCTCAAGACTGCCTCCTATAAGAAAAAAAGAAGGGTAATTGTAGTAGGCGATTCCCTTCTGAGAGGGACAGAGGGCCCAATATGCAGAGTTGACCCTCATCATAGGGAAGTACGTAGTCTAGCTGGAGCCTGGATCAGAGATATCACCAGGGCACTCCCCAGCCTGGTGCACCCAACAGACTACTACCCACTGCTGATCTTCCAGACAGGTGGGGAGGAAGCTGCATCCTATAGTCTGAGGGGAATGAAGAAAGATTTCGAGGCCTTGTGACGGTTGGTGAAAGAGTCTGGGGCGCAAGTGATTTTCTCTTCCCTCCTTCCATTTTCAGGTGATGACATGGGATGGAATAGAAGAATTCAGTCCATAAATGATTGGCTACAAGACTGGTGCTACAGGCAGGGCTTTGGATTCTTTGATAATGGCTGATTTTATAAGAACCCAGTCCAGACAGTGATGCGTGGGAAAGGTTTATCTCACAAGAGCAAAAGGTTGCTGGGACAGGAATTAGCAGGGCTCATTTGGAGAGCTTTAAACTAGATTCGAAGGGGGATGGGATTGTAGCTGGGCTTGAACCAGTGGGGCAGCACTCAAAAACTGATGAAGATCGGGAGGCCTCCCATCCCCCTGGTGAAATCGGTGTGCTCAGCTCACTCACTGAAATGTCTGCACACCAACACATGCGACATGGGGAATAAGCAGGAGGAGTTAGAAACCTGTGTTCGGTCAGGAGATTATGATCAGGTGGCAATTACAGAGACATTGTGGGACAGCTCACATGACTGGAATGTGGTCAAGGATGGCTGTGTCCTTCTCAGGAAAGACAGGCCAGCCAGGCAAGGCGGTGGAGTTGCTTTTTACACGAGAGAACAACTACAATATACTGAGTACTGTCCAGGGGCGGATGAGGAGCGAGTTGAGAGTCTGTGGATGAGAATTAAGAGGCAGGCTGGCAGGGCTGATACTGTTGTGGGTGTCTATTACAGGCCACCAGATCAGGGTGAGGAAGTTGATGAGGCCATCTACAGGCAGCTGAGAGCGGCCTCACAGTTACAGGCCCTGGTCGTCATAGGGGATTTTAAGTACCCTGATGTTTGCTGGAAGGACTACTCAGCCAGCCATCCACAGTCCAGGAGGTTCCTCCAATACATTGATGATAACTTCCTGATGCAAATTGTGGATGAGCCAACTAGGAGAGGTATGCTGCTGGATCTCATCCTCACTAACAAGGAGGGTCTGGTTGAAGCGGTAAAGGTTAAGGGCTGCCTTGGTTGCAGTGACCATGAGATGGAGTTCAGGATTTCAGGGGCAGGAACAGAATATCTAGCAGAATCACAACCCTGGACTTCAGTAGGTCCGACTTTGGCCTTTTCAAGCAATTGCTAGGGGAAATCCCATGGGCAAGGGTACTTGAAGGTAAAGGGGCCCAAGATAGTTGGTTAGCATTCAAGGACTGTTTCTTCCAATCTCAAGATCAGAGCATCCCGACACATAGGAAGTCAAGGAAGGGAGCCAGAAGACATGCTTGGTTAAACGGGGAACTGCTGGGCAAACTCAAGTGGAAGAGGAGAGTTTACAGGTCATGGAAGGAGGGGCTGGCCACTTGGGAGGAATATAAGGCTGTTGTCAGAGGATGTAGGGAAGCAACTAGGAAAGCTAAGGCCTCCTTAGAGGTAAACCTTGCAAGAAGGGTCAAAGACAACACAAAAAGCTTCTTTAAATACATGGCAGATAAAACTAACACCAGAGGCAATGTAGGCCCACTGATGAATAAGGTGGGTGCCCTGGTGACAGAAGATACAGAAAAGGCAGAGTTACTGAATGCCTTCTTTGTCTCTGTTTACACTGCCAGCGGCTGTCCTGAGGAGCCCTGTACTCCTGAGGCCCCAGAGGAAGTCAGGACAATGGAGGAGTCTGCCTTGGTTGATGAGAACTGTGTTAAGGACCAATTAAGCAATCTGGATATCCATAAATCCATGAGTCCTGATGTGTTGCACCCGCGGGTGCTGAGGGAGCTGGCTGAAGTCATTGCTGGACCACTCTCCATCATCTTGGCTAAGTCATGGGAAATGGGAGAGGTGCCTGAGGACTGGAGGAAAGCAAATGTCACTCCAGTCTTCAAAAAGGGCAAGAAGGAGGACCTGGGTAACTATAGACCAATCAGCCTCACCTCTATACCTGGAAAGGTGATGGAACACCTTATTTGGTGCCATCTCAATGCATTTCAAGGATAAGAGGGTCATTAGGGGCAGTCAACATGGCTTCACCAAGAGGAAGTCATGCTTAACCAACCTCATAGCCTTTTATGAAGACATAACCAGGTGGATAGATGATGGCAAAGCAGTGGATGTGGTCTATCTTGATTTTAGTAGAGCATTTGACACCGTCTCCCACAGCATCCTCGCAGGTAAACTGAGGAAGTGTGGTCTGGACGATCAGGTAGTGAGGTGGACTGTGAACTGACTGAAGGAAAGAAGCCAGAGAGTTGTGGTCAATGGGGCAGAGTCTAGTTGGAGGCTTGTATCTAGCGGAGTCCCTCAAGGATTGGTACTGGGACCAGTACTATTCAGTATATTCATCAAGAACTTGGATGAGGGAATAGAGTGCACTGTCAGCAAGTTTGCTGATGACACCAAGCTGGGAGGAGTGGCTGACATGCCAGAAGGCTGTGCTGCCATCCAGCGAGACCTGGACAGGCTGGAGAGTTGGGCAGGGAAAAATTTAATGAAATATAACAAGGGAAAGTGTAGAGTCTTGCATCTGGGCAGCAACAGCCCCTGGTTCCAGTATAAGTTGGGGAATGACCTGTTAGAGAGCAGTGTAGGGGAAAGGGACCTGGGGGTCCTGGTGGACAGCAGGATGACCATGAGCCAGCACTGTGTCCCTGTGGTCAAGAAGGCCAATGGCACCCTGAGGTGTATTAGAAGGGGGGTGGTTAGTAAATCAAGAGAGGTTCTCCTCTCTCTCCACTCTGCCTTGGTGAGACTGCATCTGGACTATTATGTCCAGTTCTGGGCCCCTCAGTTCAGGAAGGACAGTGAACTGCTTGAGAGAGTCCAACACAGAACTAGAAAGGTGATTAAGGGCATCTCCCTTATGAGGAAAGGCTGAGGGAGCTGCATCTCTTTAGCATTGAGAAGGGGAGACTGGGGGGTGACCTCCGTAATGTTTATACATATGTAAAGGTTGAGTGTCACGAGGATGGATCTAGGCTCTTCTCAGTGACAACCAGTGATAGGACGAGGGACAGTGGGTACAAACTGGAACATAGGAGATTCCATTCAAATACGAGAAGAAACTTCTTCATGGTGAGGGTGACGGAGAACTAGAACA
Source organism: Caloenas nicobarica (assembly GCF_036013445.1). Lineage (NCBI taxonomy): Eukaryota > Metazoa > Chordata > Aves > Columbiformes > Columbidae > Caloenas > Caloenas nicobarica. The sequence continues at coordinate 51,487,513 of NC_088284.1, forward strand.
GGCTGCCCAGGGAGGTTGTGGATTCTCCTTCCCTGGAGACTTTCAAAACCCACCTGGACACATTCCTGTGCAACCTCATCTGGGTGTTCCTGCTCCGGTGGGGGGATGGAGTAGATAATCTTTCGAGGTCCCTTCCAATCCCTAACATTCTGCGATTCTGTGATTTTGTAAATAAATTACTAAGTAGATATGAAATATAAAATGGTATATATGCAACATGTATATACTGAAAATGCCAGGAGGTCTACTTTTGAAAAATTCTGGATTTTTTTTTCCCCAATTATGTCTGAAGAGGCAATACTACTTGATCACAAATACAGTATCAGTTTTGGATGTCTTCACTAACTAAATTCATTAGACTGGTTTGTCCTCTTTTCTTTGGGGTTTCTTATTTGTGCTTGGTTTTTTTAAAGCTAAAATATGATTAGCTTGTTCTTGTTTGTATTAGAGCCTGAGTAGAATGTGTTAACTCAGCTTTTAAAGCAAGCAGGTTTCAAACAAACAAATCATAAACTGCAACCATGACATAATGATTGCCTAAGATCTTTCATAGTTAACTTTTTGAATTTTGCAGTTACCTTCTGTATCTTTCTACCAGAAATCACTTTTGAGAATCCTTGTATCATAGTTTACTGTTACTAGCACACTAAATCTTGCCTTTTGGAGAAATAATTTCGTGATTTGGCATGGTATACACCTAGTGACATACTCAGGAATTTTTTTTTAATTATCTTATTAAATATAAAAAGAGATAATGCTGGCTTGCTAACCACATCTGTTTATAAAATACTACTTGGAAAAAAAAAAATAGATACAAGCTACTAACTATAAATTACTAACTTCAAGACCTCCTTATTTAATGCTTGTTCCATGACCACAGGGTTTACTCCACCTTATCACACAGTTATGACTCCACTGCCATGACATGAGATGTGTCATATAAGTCCCTTCTAAAACAGAGTCATGACGATAATGTGCGAGATTCATAAACAGCTGTAGTGTCTCCTAAGATATCGACACCAAAACAATTAGCTCTTGTCCTGTATGTATATGAAGGAAGTGAGATAGCATAGTAACTCTATTACAGAGAATATTACTTCCCTATAGTTGTACAATCTATAGGTTACTTGTTCAATATTATAGACAATCTGCAGGAACCAACACATCACAGAGAGATTTGATGGAGGGAACAATATTGTGAAAGGCAGATCTTGGTTAAAAACACTTTTTTCTTGAACCACGATAATGAACTTGTGTAAAAACTACACGAATAACTGTGTAAATAACATGCACCTTACCGTGACTTGAAAACAAATCCCAATCATTTGAGGCAAAGCATTTTTCAGAAGTTTTTATCCATAGAATATTATAAACAAAAAAAAATGTATGTCAAACACAGAGCGTAGTCCTTTATCTTTGTTATTTAAATTCATACCTTTAGAAACACATGGTCTATTATTATTCTGCTTAATTCCCATGTATTCCAACAATTCAACTTGTTTGGCACCAACATGTCAGTATGCAGCATTTTAGCTGTTAGTATAAAAATATGAGACAACACAGACGAAACAGAAATTGGTAATAGAAGGCTTATCTCTGTCTTTACAGGTAAAATTTTCAATGTTAAGGCATAGATAAGTTGAGTTCATTCATGTTAAAAATTGTGCTAATGCTGAAAGGAATAATTTTGGGACCAGGTGAAAAACAGATATAAAACAATGAGGCAAAACAAATGTCTCCTTTTTATTACCACTGTTTTGTTGATCTGTTGTGCTAACACATTTTGATTAGAAGCTCCAACTGAATAATAATCTACATACAGTTCAATCAATAATTTCCACTGCCAAAGGAAAGTGCAGACAAAGCCCTGAGAATGTTGTTATAATGGATGAAAAGGGGGAAAAAATATCCAGAAGACACAGTATCAGCCCAAAATATCTCAGAATACCTTAAAACGCATTTTCAGGTATATTCTTACATGTTTAACTTCTAAGATAGAATTATTACCTTTCTCTGTATATATTTTTATGACACTACAGAAAAATGGCCAGTATATTTTTGGAGTCTCTAGGAAGACTGACTCACAAAGATGTCATAAGTAATTAGCAAGAAATTGGAAAGAGTAGTATTTTAGGATTGCAAGCCTAAGCATAGTAATTGAGAATGATTATCAAATTGAAGTAAAATACAGGAACAAAATAGTAGTTCTTTGAGTTTAGGAATTTGTTCATGATTTCTTAGAAATTACCGGCAGAATGCATGAACTCCTGATTGGCTAATGTTCAAAAGCAGAAAAACACTGCAAGTATTTGTTGTAACTCTGTGGGGTTTGTTTTGTTTTGGTTTGGGCTTTTTTGTTGTTGTTTGGATGTTTGGTTTTGTTTTGGTTTGTTTTTTGACTTTTTTTGATTGCTTTTTTTTTTTTTCTGTTGAACAAAAGAGCGTCTTACATTTTTAAGTTGTTTCAGGGGTGAAATAAAAAAAAAATTAAAAAGCCCTATCACTAACTTGTGCTGAGAAGGTAATTTTTGAGGTTGTTTTACAGTTAAGCTTTACCTTAGCAGTTTATAACAGAGTGACCCCTTTTTATTCACAGAACAATTTTTAAATAAGTGGTTATGCTAAAACTTTGTTCTCCAAACTCACCCTATATATATCTCCTGTTATTTCCTTTGACTTCAGAATATTTTAATCCATAGAAATGTTTTACTAGTGATTTATTATCCCTATAATAACCTATGATCAAAATCAAGGAGTAAGATTCATATTTCTCAATCTCATTTTTAATAACTTCAACCAATTAATTTCATTTTCTAATGCACTATGTTCTGGTAAGGCTGCATCACATTTGAATACCAGTTACCCACTTCATTCAGGAAATGTGTTTCTTCAAACTAAAATCTAATAATATGAGACTAAGCTAGACTATCTACAGCTATCTCAGGTTAAAGGTACTTTATAGCTTTTTTTTGTATTGGCAAATTAGTTAGCTATTCTCAGCAGAAACTTTCCACCTGCACGGTCTTTCAGACAGCATTATTTCTGACAGGGTAATACATTTCATCTCATGCTTCAGGTAGGTTCTACTTAAACCTATTACATCAAGCTGGTTAGCCAGTCTGCTTACCCCACTGAGACAGATAAGCACACCCAGAAAATTGTTTGTTTGTTTTGTTGGGGTTTTTAAAAAAAAAAAAATCAGACAAATATCTTTTGTGTTTTCAAAATAATACCAGGGTAACCTGGACCAGCCTCTGAGCATGCACAGAACGTGCACATGAACTTCAGCCCAATTTCACTTCTAGGACAACCTTGTTTTCCAGCTATGGCTTCTATCTACATATTAGACACCTTTACCCAGTGTGATCCCTGAGATCTTCTAGGTACCAGTACCTATCAAGTTAGTTAAAACCTTCACAAAGCCTAGAATATCTCACTGTTGAAGATACCAGGGGCCTTGGGAAACACCTACTTTTCCATTAATTGTGGGGCTTTATGTAAGGTCTAGGGATTAATACAGCACTCCATGTGAGTCAACAATATATTGTCCATGTGAGACCTCAACATATTGTGAATTTCAGATCCTTAAAAATACTATAACTGCTGACAAACATTCAGAAGATTCAGTGTTTCACTTGTCCCAACTGGAACCAAGCGCCAATGATCCACTTACAGGGATTACTGTCACCATAGGTTAACTATCTGGGAGGAGGATGAATATGTTGTAGTCTTAGCTGACAATCTGGGATACCCCTATCTTGTTTGTTTATTTCTTTTCTATTTTTTCTGACCCCTGGCTCCTCAGCTGTATTTACTTTCTTAATTTCTGACTTCAACACTTCCTTCCAAACCTGGTTTAGATTGGCTTCAAGGCTAGGCTGAATTGGCTATGTCCTTGATAAGAAAATCTGATTTGAGATAGCTAGATATTGTATGTACAAAGCTTTGAAAATGTCACTTAAGTACCTCTAAAATGAAAACACCTCCTAGCCAAACAAACAGTGGTATCTGGCTTCTGTGACAGTAGATGTCTTCCATCTCATGAATGTCACCTGCTGATGCCTTTGCCAATTCAGAAAGAAAATTACAGACTAGCATATTGCTCTAGAAAGGCTTAAAGCTGATGTCACCAATTGTCTACAGAGATCTCATCTAATTACTCTTAAGTCGAAATAAAGGGATAAATACTGTAATTTACTGTGTTAGCTAACAGTGTTAAAGTCTACAGGCTGTACCATCCACCAAAGCAGAGAGAATTTGGCCCTAAATTTGTTTTCATTAAATTAATGCAGAGGTTGTAGAAGGAATGCATGTTAGACACCCTTACCCAATGTTATATTACCCACAGACCCGCAGAGACTGGAAAGCTAATGGCAAAGGCAAAGGGAAAAAAGGGAAAAGGGAAGGGAAAAGGGAAGGGAAAGGGGAAGGGAGAAGGAAAGGGAAAGGGAAAGGGAAAGGGAAAGGAAAAAAGAAACTCATCCCATAAAAATAATTGGGAGAGAAAAAGAAAATTAACTAAAAAGAATGGAATTGCATGAGTGAGATTTTCGAATTACTGAGAGAGTTTTGTACTCATTCCAAATCAATTTCTAGATCTGAGCTGTTAGGTGTTAATTAGAACCTAGCAATTAATGAAGTCAACTCTTTTATAAAGAGAGATTAATTCTTAAGTCCTTTTGAAGGAAAATGGAGCAGTAACAGCAGATGACTAAGTGAAATACACAAACATTTGATAGACACCCCAAATCATATGTGGTTTTGGTTTGCATTGTAAAATAAGAGTTTTGTGGCTGATTATGAACTACCATTATATCTTCAAAACCCTGTTCATGACAAGAACGTAACATTGAAGTAATATTTTATTTTCTAATTTATGTTGAAAACCTTTCTCATTTAGTGATGAACTATACTCTTTACATTTTCTGATGTTTAGTAATCTTCATTGGTAGAATTTTGAGAAAATTGAATATCCGAAATGAATGATTTATTTCTCAATGTTGATTAGTCCCCATTTTTTAGAAAAAAAATGTATAAGTGATACATTTTCAAAGTCTGAAAAGCTACTTTTCACTTGTTAAAGTAAAATAATGGACGATAATGACAGAAATGCATAAAGAAACAAGTTTTTACTTAGCAAAAGAGTTCAGAAGTTTTTCAAACAAACAGCTTAATTCTATAACATCTGAATGCCTCTGCTACGAAACTACACAAAATAAATGTTTTAGTACTTTCTGTACTTATACGCAGCTATTATCTTAAATCAGTATGCAATACACAGATGGGTAATATTATGGGATAACTGTCATTTGTTTAGTAGTGCAATAGTAGGTGAACTTCTATAATTCAGGATCTGGTAATAAACTAACCAACTATGAGTGAGCTAATAAATAGAAACAATTTAATTAACCTTAGCCATGTGGAGTTTTTATTAGTATTAACCTGCCCCCCACATTTCTCGAAAGAAAAAAAGAGAAAAAAAAAGACAGAAGTGGTATCTTCAGCTGCATAATTAATGGAGGATTTTTAATGTTTTGCGACAGACCACAAAAAATTTTTGAAAAACACATAAAGTTTGAATCTAGGTGTTGGTGTCATATAGAGCCTTACATATGTGGACTTACAGATAGATTTTATTTTGTTAAATTTCTGAGGAATCAGAATTAGAATCAGAATAAGTTTGTGTGATAAAACCTGTTATGCTTGCAACATATATTTTGTATGTAATTTTTATGTCTTCTTATAAACCTTGCTTTCTGTGTCCTCAAGAAAAACATTAACTGTTCTGTGATCTAACCCATATACATATAGAGGTCCTTAATAATGATATACCATTTCTTTTCATTTTGAGATGTAACACATTTTTAATAGTTTGTACTATCTTGATTTTTGTATCATTCTAATTTCTAGGTTAGTCCTTGTTTAGAGTGAGAGGTATCATGTGAAATAAACTATCATTATTAGCAACCAAAGTTGGAAAAAAAATTGCTTTAGAAAGTCTGTTTTCTATAATCAAACCCTAGTGTCATTGCTGTGTTACTAACCTTCAGTTCTATATTTAATGATTACTGACTCATTGTTTCAGGTTTTTTTCTCTGTGATCGATGAAGTCTCAACAGATCTAAATGTACCTAAGAAACCTGCTTGCCATTTTAAAATATTGGCACAAGACTGCCTTTCTTCTAGCCTTGTGGAACTTCTCAAGTATTTTAAGACTCACTGAAAATCAATACTAATAGTGTAAGAAGGTTTTCTGTGAGCTTTCTTGAAACTTTTGGATTAAAATTCCCTGAACCTGTGCTCTCAAAAGTCTACTGTCTTGATTCAAATTGCGGCATTATGTTGTTATATGGTTCTTTTCCCCAAATAAGAATCATAAATCTAACATTTTTTACTTCTTCTGCATTAATTATAACTACTTTTACTGTTCACATATACCAGGAAATCACTACCATTGCTGGGTTTATATTTGTTCATTCATTTAACTTTCTTGCACTTCTTTTTTTCTAGCCACAGATTCACCTCTTTCTCTTTTGCTTCCTTTACTAATTTTCTGGTGAAAATATTTTTGAATTTCATATTTCCATACATTAGTGTGTGTATATGACAATAAATGTATCTCTACAATTCAACATGTATATAGAACAGAATACAAATGCAATGGTGAAAACAACTTTAATCTTGATTCTCCTCACTGACCACTTTATTCTTTGGCATTTTGTTCTGTGGGCTAAGAGTCTTTAGGGACTTCTGTTTCAACTAGACCATTTCAGGGTGTGTATTAATGTATGTATTAATTTAAAAAAGAAATCAGTTGCATGGAATTTGGTTGTGTGTCTCTGATTTTAAATAAACTTTATAACAGACTATACTGATGATATGAATATAAAAATGTTCCTTCACCTTATTCTCTAAAACCAAATCAGAACATGTAAGCCAAGTTAGCCATCTTTCCTCAATAAATATTTAATTTTTTCTGTTTTGTGGAGTATTTTTATCAGTGCAGAGACAAAATTCTGCAGGGCAGTGTAGAAGAAAATGTATTACATGGAAGATACAAAAGACTTGTAGTTCAAGGAGCTAGTTTTCACAATATTAACCTGCATTTCTGTTCATTCCTTCACGTTTACTCAGCTGTTTATGTAGACAGATATTGAACTTTCACGATAACACGTTTCTTCAGCACACGTAAGACATTAAACACACTGTGGCTCTGTCAGTTGATATACTAACACCAGACTGAGAGAACAACAAGACTGAAGCATTGAAGAAAACTCAAGTGATGAAGTCCTTTGTTCTGCATCATAGTTTCTTTTACCTGAAAATGTAATTCTGTGGCAGGATTTCACTGCTACAGCAGTGAAGCACTGGAGTGTTGTATGTTGTCCTCGACATACGGCAGTAAGCAACAGTCTTTTGATTTCAGTACGTTAGTGTTATAGGAGACATTTGGCTCATGCAGTTAGGTCTCAGGGCAGTAGAATCTTCTATATATAAAGAGAAGGCGAGACAGTTTCTGTAATTTACAGCTGAAGAAACTGTGCATAGAATTTCCTTAGTGTCAAAAGCATTGTCAGTGTAGGCTGAACTAAATAAAATTATGCTTCAGTAGCAGAGTTTCTTGTGTTTGTAAAAAGTCAGTCCTATTTTGTCTCAGTACATTGCAAACTGTTTTTTAGAAAAGAAATAAAAAACCCACAAACCTCCCATTTTGCAAATAAAAAATACAATTTTGTGAAAAGTGAGTATTTTGAATGAATGCAAATGTGAAATTAAATTAAATTTTGAAATAACATGAACCAAATTTAAAGAATGCTGAAAAAATCAGCATGAATTTCCACTTATTCCTGTTCAAGAATTCACCAAGTAGACTTGAGTAAGCAGTAAGTTCATGCACAGAAGTAATATTTATACTTAAGAAAATTGTTTATGTGATTGGGTCATTGTGTTGAAGCTTTTAATTAACATTGTGAATAGCATTTAGGTGCAGGCAGGGACACATCAGCAGCATGATCTGGTCCCTTACTACAGCTGAGCGTACTGTAGTTTTAAGGATCATTAGGTTTACTACATCTAAAGATACTGATGTTTATAGTTGCCTGTAATGCCCACCAGCTTGATGGAACACTAATACTGTCACAGAGATAGCCCCCAGGCAAAATCTCAGATCCAAACAGATGGGAGTTTTAGTTCTGTAATTTTATTTTTCATTGATTTAAATTTTCAGACTCACAATTTTAACTTTATTTCTAGATTTTTTTTTACATCATTCAGTGTCATGTTATTCTGACAAATATTAATCTCAGGAAGTAGATACTCATTGAGGAAATCCTTCAGGATCATGTTTTTAATAAGTACCAACTAAGGAAATACATGACAGCACATTAGCATATGACTCCTTTCACCATTACCAGTTACAATTTCCACAGGCAGCTATACCTTAACTAAGAAGATAATTTATAGAAAACAGTATCTGATTACAGTATATTTATATTGCATATTTTGATATATCATCATTTCGCTTTGCCTCTTTTCCAGCTTTATACTTGGGGCATGAGAACTTTTAATGCCACAGCTCATAAAGCTTGGTTCTTAATGCTCAGTAGGTATTGGAAAGTACATACCATAAATGTCCTGAGCCATCAAGCTAGAATACCTGTATACTGAGAAAAGAAACTTTAAAAAAATATGCTATTGTCATAAAAGTAAAGTAATGCTGAGGCTGCAGAAAAATCAGTTAATTTTCTTGAAAATTCTTTGCAGAATGAGTGAGAAACATACAAAGTATAGCATAAGTATTTGAATAATCTTGGAAATAATATTAATTGCATAACATAATTATTTGCAAAAGATTGGAAGTGCTACAATTCTTTATAATTTTGTATTTCCCAAACTTTCTGTAAGTACCTGTTTAATATCACTTATTCTAGGCATTTAGAAAACTGTCTGTCACTGATGTGACCTAATTTCCCCTGCAAGGTGGTTCTGTTTGCTTCTTTTTCCTTTGATAGTCAGAAGTAAAAATTTCATTTGATTTAATCTTAATAATTTCAAGAATGTGCCAGCATCTGAGATGTATTATAAAGCCATTTCAGCAGATAAATGGCTGTCAGTATCCCATAGACTATTAATTGATATATGTTAAAGGTGAGAAGGAAGGAAGGAAGGAAAGAAAGAAGTAAAGAAAGAAAGGAACAAACAAACAAACAAACAGGAGTGGAAAAAATATTAAGAGAAAACTATTAAGATATTCAGGTCATTATTTTGTTTGTATCAACTAAATATGTAGTAAACACAAGTCTTATTACTCTAGGAACACAAAGGAATGCAGATGGAATAAGGGATACTCATTCAACTTCAAGTTAAATTTATAAAAGAGTTTTTTCATACTTATGTATGAAATGAATTAATTACCTATAACTACCTATTTTCAGAAACCCAAAGCAGTATATATATTTGTTTAATAAATAGGTAGATATGCTTACTTATTCCTGCTTCAAATATAGCAAGGAGATAAACTGAGGAGTCAGAATTGTGCTTATCTACATACACTTACTTAGAAGCCAGATTCTAGTCTATAGTTTAGAAAATGCATTGAACAGTACCAAATAGAACAGCAACCCTTGTACTGCATCTTTGTTTTCAAAACCACACAACACATTCAGTTTCAGCATTTAAGATGGCCAAGACTTTTCATCAAAAAGGAGCTGGATTCAATGGACAATATTGATTCATGAATAGAAAGTTTTCAGAAGCACACATTGGTTTTATAGCTAGCCCATAGGAAAAATTTCTTCGTTCCCAGGATGCAAGATCACATCAGTGAATAAAAGCATGAAAGAACAGATAGCTTGTGGATTAAGGCACTTCTCTGGAGTACTTAGTATTCCAGTGGTACACTACTACTGAAAGATTCCTGATTTTTGAAATTTGCATTCCCTAATTCACAGTGGAATCTTTACCAAAATTTTCAATAGCTTTCTAGTCCTGGAACATAATTTCATTATTAAAAATATTCAGAATAGCATGTGCTTGGAGACCTGCTTTCCTATGGGCAATGTTATTAGGGCATGACCATCCCTTGGCCCATGTCCAGGTTTACATCAAGGGTTGAATAATTTCTCTAGTGGATAAACTGAATAATGTTAAAAGTCATTACTTTAAAAAAAAAAAAACCAACAACCTGTAAATATCTAAAATCTTTTGTAAAAAGGTCTGTATTTGGCCTTGGGGAAAGAAAACAAAGTCAAATGGAAACCCTTCTATCTGCTTTCTAGGGCTACATTATTTTGCTTTTCCAAGTAAAAATTTTAATTGTTTAAAGCTTAGTCATAAAAACATAGTTTTACTTCACTGGAGGATAGTTTGCAATAAGGCAACTCACTGTGGGAAATGTAATGAAATATACTGCCTTCTACTTGTGATTTCATGCTGGCTTGTCCAATCTTTGTAGTCAAAAGTTGTCTCCTCCTCAGCCTGGTCTCAGTAAGTACAGTAACATTGCATTGACTACAGACTACATCAGTTAAACCAAGACTTGAAACAAAAAGAGAAAAAAACTCCACAAAACAAGCCAAAACAAAGTGCATGTTCTATCCAACATTATGTTTGGACATCTCTCATATAAAAATCCCAATGCTTCTAAAGGGTAATATATGAGAATACATGACATAGCCATTGGTTTTATTTAAACTATATGGCTTGGGATTTATGGAGATGACATTGGATATAACAGCTGATTCAGTTTGTTTAGAAATGCAGGGACTGTGAAAAGACAGTCAGATTTCAGCATTTGCTATCTGCAGATTGATATGCCATTGAAAGACAGCATTATTTAACATTATAAATGTTATAGAATCACATTACAGTACTCTGTTGCTTTCTGAAAGCAGTTAGGCTAATAGGGCTTCAGTAAAATCATTCACAAATATTTTTTCTATTAAGTCTTTTAAAGGTATGGATTTGTCCCACTCCTGAAACTGAAAAGTGGACTGGGACAAATTAATATCTTTAAAATAGCTAATAGAAAAAAAAAACCATATTTGTGAATTATTTTGCTGGAACTCTAGCCTGATATCTGTAATTCAAAACATCTGTTATAGTTGTTGAGTGAGGAATGGTTTTTACTTCTATTGAAGTGCCTAATAAAGGCAGCCTTAGAAAAAATGAGACAGATCCCATAATCAGTTTTACGTTTTAATGAAACTATGAACACCTTATTCTTTGTAGCGTTAATAAGCTTCCTTTTAATGAATTACAAAACAAGTTAATGCAACAAACCCCTTCTTCTCCATGAATCGTTGCCTTCTGCCTGCTTTGCAGAAACAGAACTAAAGTTAACGTGCAACTTTTTTCTTCATATGCATTTTTCTTTATCTTGACTTAATTTTTAGTTACAGACTAATTATTCTGGTCTTACTGCTTAGGAAACTATAGATGCTTTCATTGTCTTAGCAGAAAATGAAAAGTAGCAATAAAGCCATAATAAATATCCAGTTTAAGATTACCTTCTGCTCTCACCTAAATGTCACTTTGGCATCCTCTTCAGATCAGTCTCAAGGCTAGAAGTCAAAGGCAAAGAATACATATCCTCTGGTGTGGTCCTCTAAGGTCCTGCTCAGTATCGGAGTTTTAAAAGCTGATCTGACTTGTGCAGACAACTTTACTGGTCAAGTATAATTCTGGAGAGCTAGTTACCCTTACTCAGCCTTTCCAGACTGGCTTTTTGGTTCCTAAGAAAAATTTCTTTTTTGATTTACCTTTTCTTGAAGACAGTAATATTGAGTCCCTTAGGAAAGATAGATTTGGGCAGTTACTCACAATTGCCAAGATAGAATAAGCAGAGTTTGAAGAGGTATTGAAAAAAATAAATTGGTAGGAAAAAAATCTATGAAAGGAATTGAGAAAAGTAGTCATGTTTCAGGCTTCAAATGTATAGTTTCGTGATTGTTTATACACATACAAATACATGTAGTAAACGTAGCCTCTCCTTCGGGAAGCATAATTTTTTTTTCTTAGGTTTCACTTCTTCTAGGAAAAAGATCTGTAATTCCCAGTAATGTCACATACTAACATTAAAGTGCAGCTTGAAATCAGGATTCTTGGCAGAACTTTAACAAATTATTTCCTAATAAACAACAAATAGAATTCTGTACAATTATTTGGTTAAGCTTCTAATCCATTTATAAATTTTTGTCACTAATTATTTACTGATGAGGTAGTTCTGAGGAGCGTCTTTATACCATTGTTACCCTCCCAATATAAGTTGTCCCTAATGCTAAAATCAAAGGCAATTTTACAAACAAACTTGATCTTTCATACCCACAATCCTGAGATGGCAGAATCAGGTGCTGAGGGAAGACTCCCAATGAACCATTTGTTAACATCCTTTTTTACCTTTAAGCCAGCTAACTTGCATATACTATTGATATGTCTCTGCCTTGTTGTACTGGCTTTGGCTGGGATAGATTTAATTTTCTTTATAGTACCATATTTTGAATTTTTGACTGAAACAATATTGTTAACACAGGAATGTTCTAGTTATTGCTGAGTGGTGCTTATGCAGCATCAAGGCTGTGGCAGTTGTACTTTCCCCCCCTACATGCCCTGAGAACTGATGTGGTAGTTGCACTGGTAGCTCCTCATTCCCCCCTCTCAGAACTGTGGCCTTCCATGGGGCAGCTAATGTCTCTCTTTATGGAGATCCAGAGTCAGTGGGCAGGGTCGTTAGCAGAGGAGGGGCCAAGAGCGCCCACAGCCCAGAGAAGCCGAGAAGCTTCTTGAATGCCTGCACTTGGGGGGCGGGGCGTAGAGAAGCTGAGAAGCTTCTGGAATGCCCACAGCCAGATCTGATCAGACTATAAATGGGGTTCCCGCCAGAGACTCCCTTTGTGTGGTCTTCTCAGAGCTGCGAGTCTGCCATGCTGCCAGAGTCCCTCTCCTTAGACGGAGAAGCTGTCTAAGGTAACCTCCCGGGACTGGGAATGCCTCACCTCCGTGTGTGGGTGAGTGATAAATTACTGAACATATGCTTTAGTAAGTCCTCGCCTGGTAGGTGAGCGTAAATTCCTTGTCTGGGACAGACGAGTGTAAAGTCTGGGCCGCAGTAGGCTAGTGTTTATCTCTTGTGGGCAAAATGGGGCAGAGAGGGCTCTGGTTTGTTTTCTTGTGAGTGCGTATATGCACGGTGTGGATCCTCATTATCCTTATTTCGCTGCACCCCCAATAATCTCCTAACCTAATATCTGAAGCTGTATCTTATGTTATCGAAGTGCTAACTAATTGTATAAACCCCGTTTCTAATTGGTTTATCGGTGGTACTTTACTGGCCAGAATAAAGTTTGTTTTGGACCTTGTTGTCCGCCTAAACTTATTTTGGGGTGCCTCCGTGACAGAGGCCTTTTCTGCTTCTCATGCTGCCCTGCCAGCAAGTAGGCTAGGGGTTTGCAAGAAATTTGGAGGTGACACAGCTGGGACAACTGATCCGAACTGACCAAAGGATATCGCACACCATTTGGCATCATGGTCAGCAATATAAGCTGCAGGGAAGAAGGAGGCATGTTCAAACTCATGTTGTTTGTCTTCCCATGTAACTGCTACATGTGATGAAGCCCTGCTTTCCTGGAAATGGTTAACCGCCTGCCTACCAATGAGTAATGAGTGAATTTCATATTTTGCCTTGCTTGCACATACAGCTTTTGCTTTACCAAGTAAACTGTCTTTATCTCAACCCATGAGTTTTCTCATGTTTACCCTCTCAATTCTCTCCCTCATCCCACCGGAGAGGAGTGAACAAGCATCTGTGTGGGGCTAAACTGCCTACAAAGTTTAAATCACAACACTAGTATAACTGTGTGTTGGTACTGTATTGATTTAAAGTAATTTTATTTACTCTTTTTTTCAATACAATCAAAAGTATTTTAGTCCTAAAAAAATTATACATCGTAAGTGTATCATTGTAGCACTAGTTAAAAACAACAACTTGATATATGTCAGGTCAGTGATTTTTCTTACTTCTTCTGTATTTAACAACAAAGTTACTAGTTGTTGGAGCCTTTATTTTTTCAATCAATATATTTTCCTTTACCATTTTCAATACAAATACTAAAACAGAAAATCATTCCATGCAAGCAACACAAGAAATACTTTGAGAAGTATATTTTGCAATACATAAAGGTAATAGTTTAAAATTAGAGATCTTTGAGTAGTAGTGGGTAGTGTAGATTTTACTGTAGTCATAAACTGGAAAAATATTCCAATTTTAGCAGAAATACATCTATGACAGTATTTTTTCTCAGCACCTTTCAGGTACAGGACAGCTGGTAACCCAGGTATCAGTAGAAAGGAAAATATCCATCCCGTTCTCTCATTAAACTTAGCAGAACTGGAAAAGCTTTCAAATACACACGCAAATTTAGATGAACATATTTTTCACCCAGATATTCTCCAAATCCTTGCCAAAGCTCATATATAATTCTAAGAATGTTTCAGGTCCTCATGACACTTAAAAAATATCTATGGCCATATGAAGTCTCCTGCTCTTGTCACTAATAGCGGCAGAACTGTATATTTGGACAAAGTGAGATTTAAATTAAATATCAAAATAAGATGGCATGGAAAACAAGTGTCTGACTACTATGAAAGAAACTTTAACAGAAGATATCTGTGAGTAAGAAAGTTGTCATCATATTTATTTAGACAATTTATTTTATTTACTTAGTTTTTTACCAGTGCATGAAAACCCTTATGTTGCATTGAGTTCATTTAAGGTCTTAGAGAACCTGTTGAAATTTATATTTTCTGTGGAAATCTTAGTGAACACATTTCACTGGATTTTAAAAAAGCCTTAAGGTCAGTCATTGTCCCTTGGTTGATTTCTGCACCACAATTACTGGAATCTTTATGTAATTGTATATATTGTTTTATTCTGAATTGTTCCATACCTATTATGTAACGATTAAATTTAAAAATTCGATGTACACAATGTGTGTATTTCTGGGCGGTATTTATGGTAGATTGGGTAGGTTGAGATGAATAATAGTTTGAACAGTGATGTTCCTGTAAATCTACTCTTCGGTTCAGACCTAAACATTTTCTTAATATACATATTTATCCTCAATATCCAACAAATTGTTTATGCAATCAAGTTGTGAAATAATACTGGTTATACTTAATGAGCTTGACTAATCATTAAAAAGCCCTTTTCAAGTCTAGGCACCTATCCTGTATTTTGAGAATTCTATGTTGTATTTTTTATTCACTATGCAAGGGCTTTGCTTTGATTCTTCAGTATAGATCTCAGCAAGAGTACAAAATACATAACATGACATATCTGCAAAAGTTATGAGATTTCCCTTTTCAAAACAAACTTTTCCAGTGAATCAGGAACAGAACCACCAGACAGGTTCACACTTCTGATGGATACATTAAAAGGAGCAATTATCTTCATGTTGCAGCTAATAATGCCAGCAATGAGAATGTTTTGTTTATTTCCAAACTGTTAATAATCAGAAGTGAAGTAACCAGTACAAGTTGGTAACCTTCAATTTCTGTGATGAAAAAGTACACTCCCTCAAGTTATATTCGTTTCAATTGCACCCAGAAATAACATTCTCCATATATATACATATTTACACTTAAAACCCCACATTTACTTATGTCTACACATTCTCTGAACTATATCATGTCTACATCGTTTTTGTCGGTGTGGAACATTGGTATTTCAGTTTATATATATATCCCATACAGACAGAGACAAAAAGATGTTGAAACCCGGAGAAATGTATACGTAGAGCTCTTATCCTTCATTTTAGTGAACTATAGGATTTAAGCTAATTTTGTTCCCATCTCAAAAGAAAAATAAACTCAAGTTTGCATACTCTATTGTTGCTGGGATAGAAAAATTGACAAGGTTTATTTTAGACAACAAACGTGGAACAAAAGACAACCGAGGTGAAGAAGAAAGATACGAAGTAGGGAGGAGGGAGCAGAGCTTCAGCAACACCTGAGCAAATCAGCTACATGGCCTTGGAAAAATCCACAAGAGTGACTTTTGGGATGGTAGCACTATCTGAAAAGGCAGTGTGGCTGAGAATAGGTGGATAGTCTCCAGCTGTTTGATTCTTCTTCCACTCATTAGTCTGTATCTCCTTGGCAAGATAAAATTGTATCACTTTACTTAGTCTGTCACCACTTCCCAGTCCCTGGTAGAATAATTTACAATCCCCTTGTTTCAGCTTGTGATGGATAAATACATTCCAAAGTGCTTTCTGGGGAAAAAAAAAAAAAAAAAAGTTATCTAGAGACACTCGCACTCGTCTGTAATTTTTCTTGGATCACAAAATAAAAATGAGATTTTCAAGCATTTCTATTTGAGTTATTCTCTCAGCTTCCTGTGGCAATATAATCATGTATATATTAAAATGTTCTCATTTTTTTCTCCACTTTAAACTCATTTCATGAGCATTAAATTTTTTAACTCATTTAGCCTCTCGCTTTCCTTTTGTTCTGCCTCAAATGGATACCTGAACATTTCAGTAGGGTGGCTTTTTTATTGCAATTCCCTGTTCACCTTCTCTATTCCATTCATTATTGTAGACGTTTTATCAGATCACAATTGTGTTACCATTGTAAAGAACTCTGTTGTGTTTAGCCTGTTTTGTATGGAAACTCTTCCACTTCTCCCATTATTACTGCCATCATACTTCTAGCCTGTTCTAGTTCTATTCGATCTTTTTTAGCCAAAAATTCAGGCAGTTGTCAAGGAGTGGATATGTGACTGTGATAAGCAGTGTTGTTGTATTATAACAAAATTAATCAATGCAGTACAAAAGGAGGATGGAAAAGTATGTTTTTTCTACTTACATATGTATGACATATTTGAAAAGAACAGATGAGTGCAGTATGATGAGGTTAGAAATTCTTTTAACACTTGGACAACATGTGACTCCAAGAGAGCCAAGAGAAACAGACAAAACAAGTGTGTGGTAGTCATGTAGTCTCTGCTTGTTTATTTATGACTGCTGCCAGGCAAACTTAGTTGACAAAAACTTGAAATTATCCAGAGTTTCACCTACAAATCAAGTGCATTTAATTAAGCGGTCATAATTAGAGCTTTTCACCATTTCCTGATTTTTGTTTTTTTATTATTTCTTTTTATTAGAAAGTACTGATTTTGAAATCAAGTCTTGAGGAATAAATATATCATCCTTTGCATGGAAATTCTGACAAGACTGCACAGAGGCACAGCAGAGAAGGAACATTCTTAGCTTGGTTGCTAGGAGTCTCATCAGAGATTCAGAGTCAGATCCAACTTCCGATCTAATTAGGCTCGTGCTTTGTATGGGTGACTTCGTGCAGAGGTCTGGCTACACTATTTGCTGGAATGTCCTCAAGCCTGGAACAAGCACAAAAAATTGTCTCTTCTGACTACGTATTACAGCACAAATCAAGAACATATTTACCTTTTAGGCTGATTGATAGGTCTTAACAAATTTTGGGATTTTTTTGCAGATTTTATCTATTCTACTTGCCCTTGCATGTGTGCTATATGACTGACACTGGACAAGGAATCTGTAGTGTGCCAATGTCAGCTACAACGAGCAGAGACAGAGAGCTGAATATAGGCAGTCAATAAAAGAAATATGCATGCTGGTGGCAAGTTTCACAATCACCTAGGTCTTCCATCTAGTTAGATAAATATAGATATAACAACTCACATCAGAGATGGCCATTTCCCACTCTGAAGATTGGTGCTCTAATGATCAGTAGCTATATTGAAGTCCTGTTGATGTTTCGGCAACTCACATTTTCCTTTTGCTTGGCAAGCTTTGCACTCTACTGAGGACAGTGGAGTTCACTGGAATAGCTTCAAGACTTATGGAGTTTAATTTCTTATTTTTCTAAGTCTGATCCATCTATTGGTAAATTCCACGAATTACAAGAAACGTATAGTTAGGTAGATTTTTCTTTAAAAAACAAAACAGAAAAAACCACAAGGATAATCACATCCTCTTTTAAAAAGACAGACTTTATTTGTAATAGCTGTAAGTCATTCTATGAAACGTATCATTTTCTTACAAGGAACGAAATGTCAATTTTCTGAAGATATGACTGTCATAAATTGACCTGACTGGCAGTTTTAAACCTGATTTATGTCAGTTACAGTAACAAGACTGAAAGCCTGTATATTTGCAATCAAGCAGAATACTTTTTATTTTAGAAAGATATGTTAAGTTGCATACTACTTACAAAGATAGCAACGAACACAAGTCACTGGCTGATACACTGGCAGTGCTGCTATTTTTTTGCTTAGATGTATGTTTCCACCATTAAAAGGTTATGTCCCAATGGAGCATTTAGGTGAATGTAGTCAGTATTTCCAGAAATGCAGATTGTTTTTGTATAATCACAAGCAAAACCAATAAAAAACCCAAGAGGTACAGGACATTTTTCAATGCATTTTGCTTCCCAGAAATGTTGGGTAGAGCAATTTAAGCTTGCTTTTGTTTAGTATCCTACTTTTAAAGAAAGGCACCTGACATCGGAGTTTCTTAAAAAAAAAAAGAAATAAATACCTAAGCCTATGGTATTTTGAGGCATTTCATCTCTCATTTGATCTACCACCTGTAGCTCTGACATTTACTTGTTTCGATTACTCAGAGCTGTGTTCTGTCAGTCAAATTCTGTTGACAAGAATTGTCAGCTCCTCAGCTGGTGTTGGTTGGAAAGCCTTAGAACTCAGTCTTTACAACTTCGGTAGGCTTTTGTATGAGAAGCATAACATAAAAGCACTAAACTTTCTGAAAGATTCAGGTGCTTAGTTTGCATTCAGAGGCAGATCACTCTGTGCTAAATCACTCTTATTTCCAAAAGGCTAATACTATGCTTTAGGGTCAATAAGGAAAAAAATGTTTTGCAAGATTAGGTCAGATCATTGTCAAGATAAAGAGAAAGCAAAGTAGCTAAAAAAGCCATCCTGAATTCATTCAGAACCTACTCCAAGAACTTCTCAGCCACCAACTGAGAATGACTCAGAAATACAGTACAAGTGTAAATCTAAGGGGAATATGGAAACTACAACTATTATTAATTACATTAGTGATGTGTCCTGCTATTGTAATGGAATGTGGTTTATAAAACATACAGCTACCTCATCACATACAAATGAGAATTCTTCTGAAGCATCTCTTCAAGAAAGAAAAATGGACAAGGTTATAACAATACCCATTTCTATTTAAATTTCACAAAAATGTATTATACTCCCAGTGTTATTTTGGTGCTTCAGTACACTAATATTTTCAGTGATAAAAGTTTTAGCTAATGTAAACTTTAGATAGATACATATGGAATTAGATTATCTGTGAATTGCATCTCTTATTCATTGATTCTTTATTTTTTAATTTAAACCATTAAATTGTACTCAAGAGGTTTCAAGGGGAAGCAACTATATTTCTATTTAAAATAAACATATCAAAATGTATTCTAAGAAGGGGTGTGACTATATGATGTGGATATATACATTTGCACAATATATATACACACACGACATTTTCACATGTGATTGATAAAATGAAAGGAAATCATGATTGCATTGCAGAAATATATTTTAAATGTCTACATTTAAGCCTGAAACATATCTCTGCCTAAGTGAGATATGCCTTTAGGCATACTGTTAAACACACCATAGCTTTTCTGATAACAGACAGATTATATTTTTGTCTCTTGAAATGTTTTATTAAAAAAATCCATAATTGTTTCTTCATATAATAATGCTTAACAACCTGTAAAAGTAACTGTCAACTAATGATTGCATAAATATTTCTTTTTGAGGACTAGCATAATGTTCTAATCATGTTCAATACTTAAGGCCATTATTGAATTACTTTGAAAACAAAACTTTTCTCTTAAACTAATTTTCTTTCATTTTTCCCTAAACCTACTTTTTAAGCTTCTCAAAACTTTAGTGAAGGTGAACAGACCAAACCGTTTTAGTTCCAGGAATATTACCAAAATTAAAGAACTGATTTATACACCTTATTTGTTACATCTTATCTCACAAGTATTTTCTGAATATTCAAATGATTTTTTTCTGAAATAAATTTTATTTGTGTATGCCTGAAGAATTAAAGCCTTCATCTGAGATTACCTGCTGCTGAATTAGACAGAAAACACAGTCTGCAGTATTCCACCATGAAAAATGTTAAAATCCTCATCAACTCTACTATTTACTGTCAGGCTTCAAGTCTTTTGTTTTACTATAATTACCTAGCTTAAATTTAAATGCTGTGAGAATAAAGATATTCAAAACTAGTTCAGATACTCTTATCTAATGTTATCACAAATTGTCAATTAACTCAAGTACCAAATCCTCCTTTACCTACAGTTGCTGAACTTTTCAACTGATGCCAAATCATTCAGGTAATTTTAGATGTATTTTAACTAAGATATAGCCAATTTGTATGTCTAACTGTATTAATGTTATATATGTTACATATTTATCTACTTGTTGAAGTCAATAATTTTCTATATATTGGAATAAACATTCAATGTCTGTTGCTGTTGTGTGTTCTCACACTAGCGTTTTGACGAGAAGCAATGCATTCTCTTATATAACTGTGGTCTAACAAGTAAGACTGGAAGCATAAATTGAACTGTGTCTATCCACATTGGTGGTGTTCATCGCACAAATATCATATAATTTGTAGAAAGTTTGTATTCTAGAACAGCTCTTTCTTGTTCAAGTACCATTATAACTCAAAAACTAATGTTAGTTCTGTAATTCTTCTTAGCTCAAAGCGAGCCAAAATTCCATTCGTACTCTTCTAGGACTTACTTTCAAACTGTTTTTCTGTCAACCTTGAGTATATTTCAGCTGTCTGTATTCTGTGATACTGAGAAGACTACAAAAAGAGTAGGTTTTCTTTACAACATTTACACTGGAAAGAAAGAAAATATCGACATAAAAGCCAAGAGTTTAACTAAGTTACTGACTCTGTTCACCTAGTTTTAAATCATTCATGACTCTAATTTTGAATTTAACTTCTGTTACAACTCCAACTTTGGAAAAGTTGGCATAGTTCTATAATATGATTGAGGTAAGTTAAAGTAATTCAGATGAGAAACAGCATCTCCTCACCGACAATCAGACGTGTCGAAGGCTTTTTTTGTAGAGAACCCAACACACTGTTAAACTGCTGTTGTGATTACTGGTAATTGCATTTTTAAATATAAACATATTTACTAGTTTCCCATCATTATTCATGATCATATTTTTTGTCTTATTTATGCAGCTGGAATATTCTTCTAATTATGGAACAACTTTTGGTTTGAAGGGAAATTCCAGGTTATGACATTGGAAGTCCTTGTTTTCAGATATTTAAGGAAAAAGGATTATTTTCTAGTGTGAAAAGGTGGCTGATATACAACATTCTTGCCATGCTCAAAAATTTTGTCTGCAGTGTTTTCTACATAGAATAATAAAGAAAACATGTAGTTTTCAGAAATACATAGAATAAAGAAAATTTGTAAACCATCCTTCTGATTCCAGCAGTGCATGATTAACTGTAACTTATCCAAGAATTGCCAAAGCCTTTGAGAGGTAAGTAAAATAATGCAGGATTTTGTTTGTTTCTGGGAAGAAGACAAAAATTCATCCCCACTCTTTTTTTTTTTTTTTTTTATAATTTGTTTGGATTTCTGTGTTTAAAAATGTACTTTAGCTGAAGTGTTGCTGTTTAAAATAAATCGACAATATTTTGTGAACACCGCAGCTGGATTTCTTTCAGATGTCATTCCGTTGTTGAAGTTAGATCTTGTTAGAAAGACCTCTTTCTGCCGTGGACTACATTCTCTGTTCCTGGAGGTGTGTAGAAAGGCAGAGGTTGCAAGCTGATGCAGAAGGTTACATTTTCTGAAACATGCCTGGACTGCAAAAAGAGAAATGCGATTCTTATGAGACAAGGATCATAATTTCATCCTTTATTTTTAACTAAAAAGTGCACGTTGTACAAATTTTCTTAGACACTACAATTTTTAGTCCATTTTTGTGTTGAATTTTTTAGGTCAGGCCATTGAATAATGAAACAACATGAAGGTCCTCATTCTGTGGCAAATAATTTGAACAGATCTATATGGAAAAAAAACCCATAAAAAGTTATTAATATTTTGATTTCATTCTCCGACACACCATGAATGGGAAAAAAAGTGCGTGTATCTGTTCGTAATATAAGAGAAATTTTCCAGGAAAAATCATCAGAAAAAAATACCTAGGAAGTGGTATGGAAAATTCCACAACAGTGTTGTAGTTTGTAGTCCCATTACTGTGTTTTTTGAGTTGGTAATTAGTTGCATTTCAGCCTATTCACAGTCAACATTTGGATGACGTGTCGCTCCAGCCTTTCTACCAAGAGAGAGGGTTTTAAATCCATTGTTTCAAAAAAGAACGTTGTATAGCACCAAGCCCGTGGAGCTTAAGCATGTTAGCATCTTCTCTCCTATTGATTTAAACTTAAACATGAAGAGTGTTCGCAGGACTGGCATTCCAGAGTGAGATCCACAGAGGCATAGGGAAAAAAAAAAAAAGGCAAATAAACCCAGAAAAAATTGAGACTTTTTTTTGAGAGTAGGTTCAGGCCATTTAAGTTGATCTTTTGATCTTATGTATAGAAAATTTGGTCCTTAAAAGGAGAAATTCCTGCAAACCATGTCCTGGTAGTTCAGTTACCTGCTATTCAGCAATAGAAAGAGGTTGTGTACTGCAGGATATCCCTAACATGGTCTTTGTTCTGGGCATCAAGGTGTCAACTATTTCACACTGGATCTCAGGCCTTAGCTTTGTCATGGAGTTAGGAGTATTTTCCAGTATTTGCTGTATAAAGAGGTGAAACTATAAGAAGTGCAGCCTTTGTGATGTAATGGTTCACTTTTAGAGTATTAATATATGATGTATTAATTGGAGATTCAATTTTCTGCTTTCACTTCACTCACAGTGAGTTAGTCACTCCTGATGACACATCCTGCTGCATAAGCTAAATGGAATGCTAGATAAATAAATGTATCTTCTTCTATAGGCAGAAGCTTCACTTTGCATAAAATAATTAAAGGTTAATTGGAAGAAGAAAAAGAAAATACATGAACATGACTTTTCCAATAATTATGGCTTTGATATGAAAGAAGTAACACCTATCTCTGTGTTGACATACTTCATATAAAATACCTCAATGTTCTTTAAAGCAAGGATTTGAATGTAAATTTCTCCTCTATCAACTTACATTCTTAGTCATAAAACTAACCGGTTTTGTGTACTTTCTTTCTGTGAATACTCAATGTTTATATGATTATAAGCATGGTAAAGCATCATAAATGTAACTAAGTTTGAGTTAATTAATTTTATAGATAAAATATTAAAAAATAATGAAACTAGACCATGGCATTAGCTAAGTGGATGTCCATGGTTTGTTTCTCTGAAAAAGAGACAAAAGACAAAACGTGATCTTAACTCTTTTTGCTGTTACCTTTACACAGACAGACCTTTAAGTAATGAAGCTCTAACTCTGAACTCAGGTTTTTAAAACTTGTTATATACTCCAGTATTCCATTACACTTAAATTTCTCCCTCTATCTTGACAAGAAATTGCTGGAGCATTGTCTTAAATGCAGAACACAAATTATTTCTAAGTAGTCCTTCGCAGAAAATAACTAAACTTCCAGATTACTGCAGAATATGTAGTCAGATGATATGATATAGTCTTATTGCAAACCTCTTATTTGCTGTGTCTGTGTAGGCAAAAGAAGGGAGAGAAGAAAGATGTCATTACACTTCTGATTGTTTGATGCTTACTTCTCACTATCCAGTATGTTGTCCTTCTGGACACTATCATTTCTTACACAATAATTATCTCTGAAGTTTCAGTTGTGACACCAGGGACAGTTCAGCACAGGTTTTGTGGAGATCGTGATTTCTTACACTATAATTATCCTTGAAGATTTGGTCGTGACACCAGGGATGATTCATGATATATGCCTATGGATTTCTTTGACATGCCTCCAACTGGAGACTCAGAAAGTAACTTAGTCACTCCATTGAAAAAAACATGTTCCAAGATAATTTATTTTAACCGTACCATAATGAAGCACCCTTTCTTCCTCTCTTCTATTATCAGAAGTGAACTCTGAGTAGAGCTTCAAGTACTTTTCTATGTATTTATTTAGTCCAAGACTCTTAATGTGTAATTAGGCTTAGTTCCTGCACAGCAGCTATCTTTGGGGAACAGGTGCCTTAAGAATTGCAGTCATGCACCACTGGCAGCAAGAATAAGACTTGGTTGTCTGTTGGTTAAGTACTGGAAGCTGAAAAACCCACAAAGGCTGAAGGATTGAAGTCAGAAATGTATTTAAACTTAGAGAAAGTAAGAGAGACAAATTTAGTAACAATTAGGAAAGAGAATGTCCAAATGTGCTGATGGTCAATTAGACAGCTAATGTTCCAACTACGTAGAAGGGTTCTTCATCCTAGTCCATGGCAACATTTGAATGCCTGTTTCCCTTCATACACTGTGCTCATCATTCACAGGCCAGCATTCTTTTGCCTGTTTCCAAGGACATCATGGGTGTTTCCAAGGACATCATAGGTGTTAATTAGCATTTATTTTGACTTATCTAGGTAATGGATCTAGCCCTTAGTCAGCTGTCTGCATGCTATAGCCATCTATGAAATAAAGTCTGGAGAAAATCTGCTATTCATGTGAATCTGCCAACAGCTCTACAAAGAAAAATATCTTTGAGTCAAGTAACATTTATATGAAAAGAAAGGAAAATGTCAAGCTAATTTATACCTCTAAGTCATAAGATAATCAAAATCATCACTCTAAATCTTAGTCATTTTTGTGACTGAAAAAAAAACCATGCTGAAAATCAAGGAGTAACTAGCCCATTTTGCCTATTAGAAGCCAGGCTCAACCATGATGAGTAAAACTATAAGAGGAATATTTAAAATATCTGAGTATATACATCACATATGCCATTAGCTGGTGAGATAAATACATGGATATAATATATATAATTTACACAGGTAACTGAGTATAGAATTAAGCAGATAGTTACATAAATTACCCCCTAGTGTAGTGTCAACAGAAACTTTCTTGTCTCCATTTTGTCCAAGAAAAGCGAAGGTGAGGCAGGCTTTACAAGAGAAGATAAGATCATAGTTTCATCAAGAAACAACACACAAATACAAATTGTTCCTTTGTAATGCAGACCATTGGATAATTTGCATGTAACTTTATAGCTGTTTCTTAAGGGAAGTTCAGCCTCTTTTAATAACTTCTTCCTTTTGATTTGACTCTTAGACGTCTCTCTTACTGTTTTCATATTTATTACTTTCCTGAATGTCATTGCTTATTTATTTTTAGGTTTCCTGATTATTTTCTTCTTAAAAATCAAAAATTCTGATATATCATGCACACCCTTGATTGTATTGTCTTGTCATGAGTCATTTTAGCCATTTCCTCCTGGCTGGATTTGATTCTGGCCACAATCAAACCAAGAAAAGCATCTGCTTTAGTTGGTATATCCACTTTCGGGGCAATGAAAAGAAAAAAAAAATCACCAGTACCTTAATAACTAACAGGCAGTCTTTTTCACTATGTATTTTCTAACAACCATCATGGTAACTAATATGTGATATTGTAAACAAATTTGTTTTATATCGTTCTGCCAGTTAGTCCCAAAATTACTCCTACCCAGTGGCATTTGATAACAGATAGAGGATTTCCCCACACACACTTTTGGTCTTTTTTTCTTTATAAACTAAACTTTAGAAGAAGTACATGTATTACTGTTATTACTTTTGTCAAAGACCAAGGGAGAAGTTTTGCATTACTGTATCATCGGAAATGATGACACGTGTTTTCTTTCTTTTGGCACTAATCTAGCTTCTGTGGTATAGTTTGTTTTAATAGTAACTACAGTGGGCCACAAATGTTGTATTAAGGAAGTTTCTTTTCCCTAGGTTTCCCAAAGCTGAAATTCAGGCACTGATTCCAAAAGTTCTTCTTAAATAAATGATTTATTTACTGTTATTTACAGTGTAGAGGAGCTCGAGCTGGGTGCCTCCGGAAGAGGGACACCCAGCAAAGGAAAGCCTGGGCGATTATGCCTTTACAATCTAAGCTTCCCACCCCTCACATCAATTCAGGCCAATTGTAAAACTAGATTCTCCATTGAATCTCTTCATTTTCATCACATAGGTCATTTCTTATCTCTGCAGGTAGTTTTTTGTCTTTCACTGATCAGACAAGATATCAGTCTAAGTCCTGTCCTTGCATTGTTATTTTGCCTCTGCATCTGTGGAGAAAAATAAATCCTTGGCAATAACGAAAATATTCCGTTTCTTGTCTTCTTTGAACATGCCTTTCTGTTCTTTTACTTATCTCCAGGGCCCCGGTTCCTGCCAATGATCAAAAAGTCCCCTTATCTTCCAGCTTAAACTGACTCTGAGGCCTTTCTTTCCTTAACTAAGCAGAAAGTTCAAGAGTTCACAGGTGCCAACCTAAGCAAACTTAGTTACTTATGCTAACCAAGTTGTATGTTAGCAGTTTCTAAGCAAGTTCTCATATATCCTTCTACAAGAAGCAGTATAGCAAATAGTTCAGTAACCTATGGCAGTCTGTATTTCCTAACAGTTGACAAAACTGTGTTTAGGCATATTTATGCAGTGACAAAAGTTTCTAATATACAGTAAGCATCAGCTTACTACTGAAATATAATACTTATCCTCAACAGTGATTACCTATGAATTTAAAATTTTGGTTTAGTGCTGACTTGAAAAGCAAAACTCATTTGAACAATTTCTGAGTTTATTGATTTCCAGTCACCGGTTTATGATTGCTTCTTTTCCTTACTGTCTTCAATATTCTGAATTCAGTGAACAGCACGGAGGAAAATATAATATTTTCTTAACATTTAGTTTACCATTTATATTTCCTATAACCTGCTTAAAGTGAAGGGTGAGCAGACAAATAGGAGCTTTTGATTTTTAATACACCTTAAATACTTGTAGAGTACTGGAGTATTCAGAAATGATCTGGAAATACAGCCAGTGAGAGAAATAACGGATAAGCATAGCAGCAGGCTGAATTAATTTCTCACAAGATATGTGTTTGAAGTAGAAAAATGTTTTTCTCTAAACAGTGTAAAATTACTTGTTAATGTGGTACTTGTGGTCCATTTTAACCCTCATACTTTCACTTGAAAAAGACCTTTGGCTGTTGAAGAGTAATTCCTGTCTAATACTGTTGCTGTTGAATTCAATCCTTTATTTTTTTGGGGTGTCACTTTTGAGGAGCCTTGTCTTTCGAGAATCTAGAAATTTACCTAGAAAATGTCAGTATTTTTCCAGCTAGTATTAAGCCAGCCTTCATCCAGTTCACTAAACAGCAACACAAACATTTGCTTTTGGTAAGACAAAGAAGGTGCAAGAAGGAGCAGTAAAGATATGGGAAGAATCAGTTTAAATAATATTGTTGTTTACCCTCAGTCCAGAAGGATCTGAAAGACAACAGATGATGAGAAAAGCAAGCAAAAGGCATAGCTTAAGTGTGGACAAAAGGCAGAGTTTTCAGAATTGAACATTGCTGGACAAGTAAGTTTCAGGATTTTTGAGGATGAAAACTGCCTTTTAACTTTTATTTCTACTCTGTTCATGTATTTCTCTGTACTTTTATTTCCTGAGCAAAGAAGAATTTCACTGAAGAATACAGCTGATTCCTATAAACAATGTTTCTTCTCTGAGGTGAGCAAACCTATAAGGCATTGATAAGGCAATTTTTTTCTGCAATACTTAAACATTTAGCAAGTTTCTTTTGGATTCAATACTATCCGAATATAGCATCCAAACCTTTTGTAATACTTTCCATTAGTAAATAAAAAGGTTTGGGTTTGTATGTTTTTTTTTTTTTTTCTTGGTTTGGTTTGGTTTTGGTTTGGGGGTTTTTTGGGGAGTTTTTCTGTTTGTTTTTTCACAGAATCACAGAATGTTAGGGATTGGAAGTGACCTCAAAGATTATCTAATTCAATTCCCCTGCCGGAGCAGGAACACCTAGATGAGGTTACATAGGAAGGCGTCCAGGCGGGTTTTGAATATCTCCAGAGAAGAAGACTTGACAACCTCCCTGGGCAGCCTGTTCCAGTGTTCTGTCACCCTCGCTGAGAAGAAGTTTCTTCTCAAATTTAAGTGGAACCTCCTGTGTTCCAGATTGAACCCATTACCCCTTGTCTTACTGTTGGTTGTCACTGAGAAGAGCCTGGCTCCATCCTCGTGACACTCACCCTTTATATATTTATAAACATTAATGAGGTCACTCCTCAGTCTCCTCTTCTCCAAGCTAAAGAGCCCCAGCTCCCTCAGCCTTTCCTCATAAGGGAGATGCTCCACTCCCTTAATCATCTTCGTTGCCCTGCGCTGGACTCTCAAGCAGTTCCCTGTCCTTCTTGAACTGAGAGGCCCAGAACTGGACACAATGTTCCAGATGCGGTCTCACCAAGGCAAAGTAGAGAGAGAGGAGAACCTCTCTTGACCTACGAACCACCCCCCTTCTAATACACCCCAGGTACCATTGGCCTTCTTGGCCACAAGGGCACAGTGCTGGCTTATGGTCATCCTGCTGTCCACCAGGACCCCCCCAGGTCCCTTTCCCCTACACTGCTCTCTAATAGGTCATTCCCCAACCTATACTAGAACCTGGGGTTGTTCCTGCCCAGATGTAAGACTCTACACTTGCCCTTGTTATATTTCATTAAATTTTTCCCTGCCCAACTCTCCAGCCTGTCCAGATCTCACTGGATGGCAGCACAGCCTTCTGTCATGTCAGCCACTCCTCCCAGCTTGGTGTCATCAGCAAACTTGCTGATAGTACACTCTAGTCCCTCAACCAAGTCGTTAATAAATATATTGAATAATACTGGCCCCAGAACTGACTCTTGAGGCACTCCACTAGATACAGGCCTCCAACCAGACTCCCCGCCATTGACCATGACTCTCTGGCTTCTATCCATCAGCCAGTTTGCAGTCCACCTCACTACCTGATCATCCAGTCCACACTTCCTCAGTTTAGCCGTGAGGATGCTGTGGGACATGGTGTCAAGGTAGACCACATCCACAGCTCTGCCATCATCAATCCACCTTGTTATGCCTTCCTAAAAGGCTATGAGATTGGTCAAGCACGACTTCCTCTTGGTGAAGCCATGCTGGCTGCCTCTAATGACCCCGTTATTCTTGATATGCCTTAAGATGGCACCAAGGATAAGGTGTTCCATCACTTTCCCAGGAATGGAGGTGAGGCTGATCAGTCTATAGTTACCCAGGTCCTCCTTCTTGCCCTTTTTGAAGACTGGAGTGACATTTGCTTTCCTCCAGTCCTCAGGCACCTCTCCCGTTTCCCAAGACTTGGCAAAGATGATGGATAGTGGTCCAGCACTGACTTCAGCCAGCTCCCTCAGCACCCACGGGTGCATCCCATCTGGACCCATGGATTTATGGATGTCCAGATTGCTTAATTGCTCCCTAACCCAGTCCTCATCAACTAAGACAAACTCCTCCATTGTCCTGCCTTCCTCTGAGGCCTCAGGGGTATGGCGCTCCTCAGGACAGCCTCCGGCAGAGTAGACAGAGACAAAGAAGGCATTCAGTAATTCTGCCTTCTCTGTATCTTCTGTCACCAGGCCACCCACCTTATTCATCAGTGGGCCTACATTGTTTTATCTGCCATGTATTTGAAGAAGCTCTTTCTGTTGACCTTGACCCCTCTTGCCAGGTTTAACTCTAAGGAGGCCTTAGCTTTCCTAGTTGCCTCCCTACATCCTCTGACAACAGCCTTATATTCTTCCCAAGTGGCCAGCCCCTCCTTCCATAATCTGTAAACTCTCCTCTTCCACTTGAGCTTACCCAGCAGTTCCCTGTTTAACCACGCAGGTCTCCTGGCTCCCTTCCTTGACTTCCTATGTGTCGGGATGCTCTGATCTTGAGCTTGGCAGAAGCAGTCCCTGAATGCTAACCAACTATCTTGGGCCCCTTTACCTTCAAGTACCCTTGCCCATGGGATTTCCCCTAGCAATTGTTTGAAAAGGCCGAAGTCAGACCTACTGAAGTCCAGGGTTGCAATTCTGCTTGCTATTCTCTTACTGTCACATGAGATCCTGACCTCCACCATCTCATGGTCACTGCAACCAAGGCAGCCCTTAACCTTTACTGCTTCAACCAGACCCTCCTTGTTAGTGAGGATGAGATCCAGTAGTGCACCTCTCCTAGTTGGCTCCTCCACCATTTGCATCAGAAAGTTACCATCAATGTACTTGAGGAACCTCCTAGACTGAGGCTGGCTGGCTGAGTAGTCCTTCCAGCAAACATCAGGGAAGTTAATATCCCCCATGACAACCAGAGCCTGTGACTGTGAGGCTGCTCTCAGCTGCCCGTAGAAGGCCTCATCAACTTCCTCACTCTGATCTGGTGGCCTGTAATAGACACCCACAACAGTATCAGCCCTGCCAGCCTGCCCCTTAATTCTCACCCACAGACTCTTAACTCACTCCTTAACTGTGCCTGGACAGTACTCTATACATTTTTTATTTGGTTGGTTTGTTGTTGGTTTTGAGGAGAAGAACTACCAATGGGACAAAGTTGTCAGAGGCTAAATTCCACCGTATCATAGCACAAGAAAACTTCCACTAACTCTTCTTATGCTATGCTACTCCTGAAAAATAGAAGAGGAGGGGAGAAACAAAAAAAAAAAAAAAAGAAAAAGCAAGCTTTTTTTTTTAATGTTATCAATCTATTTTAATTCTTACTTCTCTAGAGGAATTCAAATCACTTTCAGATCTGCAAGTTTTAGGATTTGAAAAGAGATAGTGTTTAAATATATTTAAATATATTTTTTGGTAACTAATAGCAGTTACTGCAGTTATTTACACCAACATACTGTTGGAAACGCCAGCTTTCAAAGATGTATAGGCTTGCCAATTTGGTTTGAGCAAAGGAAGCATGATATTAGGTTGGTGGGAAAGTAATTTCAGCTTTGGACTTTGAATTTTAAATCATTATAACTGGACCCAAACATTGATCTTTATTGATCAAAATAGGAACCATTACAATCAACACATTTTTGCTAATGGGAAATAAGTTTGTTTATTCCTGTAGTGTAAAAAATTGTGCTTCGGGATTCGATGAACTCTCAGAAAGCATTTTCTGCATCTTGCTGGTTGTAGAAGTGTTTTCCTACAAAAAGTTTTTGAGAAACTTGAAGAACTGGTAGTCGGTTGACAAGTGGTCAGATGAATACGGCAGATGAGGCAAAACCTTGTAGCCCAATTCATTCAACTTTTGAAGCTTTGGTTGTGTGACGTGCAGTTGGGCATTGTTGCAAAGAAGAATTGGGCCCTTTCTGTTGACCAATGCCAGCTGCAGGTGTTGCAGTTTTCAGTGCATCTCATTGATTTGCTGAGCATACTTCTCAGATGGAATGGTTTTGCTGGAATTCAGAAAGTTTGAGTAGATCACACTCCAGGAGACCACCAAACAGTGACTGTAATTTTTTTTTAAATAAGTTTGGCTTTAGCAAGTGCTTTGGAGGTTCTTCTTGCTCCAGCCACTGAGTTGACCATTGCCAGTAGTCATATAAAATCCACTTTTCATCTCACATCATGACCTGATTGAGAAATTGTTCATCATTGTTGTGTAGAAGAAGAGAAGATGACACTTCAAAATTATGATTTATTTGATTTTCTTTCAGCTCCTGAGGCACCTACCTATCAAACTTTTTCACCTTTCCAATCTGCCTCAAATGCTGAATGACAGTAGAATGGCTGACACTGAGTTCTTCCACAACTTCTTGTGTAGTTCTAAGAGGATCAGCTTCCATGATTGCTCTCAACTGATCATTGTCAACTTCCAACGGCCGGCCGCTGTTCTCCTCATGTTCAAGTCTCTAGTCTCCTTTGCGAAACTTCTTGAGCCGTAACCACACTGCATGTTCGTTAGCAGTTCCTGGGCCAAATGCGTTGTTGATGTTGAGAGTTGTCTCCACTGCTTTACAATCCATTTTGAACTCAAATAAGAAAATCACTTGAATTTGCTTTTTGTGTAACACCATTTCCATATTCTAAAATAAGTATAAAATAGACAGCAAGTAATAAGTCAGTAGCAAAAAACCCCAAACAAACAAAAAACAACAAAAAACATAAAGAAAAGCACACTAAAATTATGTATAACATAATCACATTTCTTTAAGAATGTATCCAATATCAAATGGCAAATTCCAACAATGCAAAAATGGCTATTACTTTTGCACCAACCTAATATTAAATCCTTTTGTATTTTATACCTAGACACTTTGATTTTTTTTTTTCACCTTAGAGAATATGTGGTACAGGAAATCAATTCTTGGAAAAACCATTTTAACAGACAGAAAAATATTATTCTTGCTTTTCATTGTGCCCTTACACCACAATTGTCTGGAAAATTTCCAACACG
This sequence comes from Caloenas nicobarica, assembly GCF_036013445.1. Lineage (NCBI taxonomy): Eukaryota > Metazoa > Chordata > Aves > Columbiformes > Columbidae > Caloenas > Caloenas nicobarica. Next base: position 51,520,034 of record NC_088284.1, read on the forward strand.
GAATCCACTGCTGTACAACTAACAAATGTTATTTACAGAAGAGAACATCTAAGTGTGAACTCATATGTTCTCCAATATTGAGAGAAAGTTTATCATTCTAGAAATAGAAGGTAACTTACTGATTATCTGATGCTATTAGAAAGGGTTTTTTTATGAACTCGGTATCAAATCCAGTTTCACACTAAAAAAACCATAAAACTTTGATTTATTGATTTGATCAGAACTTAGATATCTGAGTAGTTCCAAGGATAACCTTTCCTTTCCAGTTACATTGTATTCACTGCTATGGAATAGAAGATAATTTCGTGTTCTTTTGGAACATCTGAAACCATATTTCTTTTATTGTGCTTACCTTCAATTTGTTTTTGTAAAGGATTTTTAGATCTTTATCTTCTTCTTCTAACATCTTTGACTCCGTGTTAAACTAGCAAACAAGACCAATACAGGCTTAGTCAAATGTGACCTACTAATTATTCATCTTACAGATCTTCTCAGTTTCTGGCTCTTATTGTACACAGAGGGGAATAAGTTTGCTGGATAATATTACATTATGGTGCATCAAAGTGTTGTTTTCACACAGTTGAAAGAATAGAGAAATACAGCTTATCTTGTGACTTCTCATCCTCACAGAATTTTACAGCATAGATCTCTGTAAGCACAATATGTAAAAAACCCTTTTTTTTTCTTTTTTTCTTTTTTTTTTTTTTTCCCCTTGATATTAATTTGATGCCTTCAAACTAATGTAAAATGGAGAGGTTACATAGTGGCAACACTCTTCTCTTTGGGATCACACAAAGAAGAGCAGGTCTTGTCTTATGCATGTTTCTCTACCACAGAGCAAAAGAACAATTAACGTATTGTTCTTATTTACTTGACTCCAGATTATTCTGTGCCCTCACAGGCCCTTTCTTGCTAAGAAAAAAATCATACACAGAGAAAGCACAGCAATCCAGAAGCTCCTACATTTAAATCCTGCAGCTTCTGAAGCTTGATTTAATCCTATACAGTAGAAATACACCCAACCAACTTGATTTGTTGGAGATCTAGCCAGCAAGCTAACTTAGGCTAGCTCACTTTATAAGTGGTTTAAAGAGCTCATTTTTAAGGCAAGGGTGGTTTCCGAGTAATATAACCTCTAACTTTGTCATTAGAATAGTTTTGCAGCACTTAAATTCTGTATTCATTTTTTGGATGATTTATCTTTAAATAAGAAAAGATTGTTCAGTGATTTGCATTTTGAAAAACATTAAAGGAACACTGGATATTCTTAGTTTTTTTGATATTTCACTTGGTTTTAATATTTTTTTCCCATTTCTCTGCACAATATCACTTTCACAATCATCAATGAAAAGAAAAATGTTTTACCTCACACCTCAGAGTCTACCTCACAAAAGCCACAGGTACAGATATTTATTTTTGGATTTTCTGGGAGAAACCTGGTGTTTTACCCAGTTCACTCTGTCCTTCCTGTACTCATATACCATTATGGCAGGAACTAGGATAAAATGTTATGTTGTTGGGCGTACTGTATATTCCCAAATAGCAGGTGTTATGAACTGCTTTTTCAAACTTTTTTTTTTTTACTCCATAAGGAATTCATGGCAAGATGAAGGTCAGAACAGGTGTTATTACATTAGCAGAATAGGTTGTCCCTTTTAATTCTGCAAGACTGTCAGCATCAGTAATGGAAGTGTCATGGAAACTACAAATCCTCAGGATCTTCGTGTGTTTCTCTGTGACAAGGATGATAGACAATCTCTGCCCATGCAGTCAAACACAGCAATATAGTTGTGAAGAGACATTTATCATCATACAAAAGTATACATGTGCACACAAAAAAATAAAAAATAAATTAAGAGAGTCTCTTTCAAAACAAGATACTCAACTAAATGTTTTAATGCTTCCTCCTCACTATGGGAACCAAGAAGAAATAGATACAGAATTGTCTGCTCTGCGATGTGATACTCAAATATGAGGAAAAAAAACGAATGAAGCTCAGAACACCACTAAATTGACATTGTATGCAGACATGACTACAAAAGCAAGGGGATTTCAGCTTCCATTCTATGTCTCTGAAGATGACACTAGCCAGTATTTCCAAACATTTCCAGCTACATGACCATTGTTAGCATCCCAGCACTGCCAGGGTGTTTGAATGATTGTTATCCCCAGTAGCCCACAGTTCCCAAGATATCTCAGCATGTTCTACCTAAGTGCCTCACAGGAAGGAATTACCTTCACACATGTCAGAGACAGCTAAGGCTGAGGCTGGAGAGCATGTGCTGATATTTAGAGGGCAAGCTAAGTGTCTGGGTTATTTTTTCACAACGTAACCACAAAGAACATAATACTTTATCACTTGTCCTTACTCTGAGTTTCTACTTCACATTGGAAGATCCATATCTTTCAGTTTTTAGTGGGAAGGAAGCATTGCAGTATGTACAAGGTGTCTCCCAGGCAGGTGCAGGAAAGGATCGGTATTATATACCAGTACAAAGACTAGACTAGACTAGACTAGACCAGAAGGTGTTTCAAAAGGGTAGACACAATTTCAAAGCACTGTGATTTCAAATTGGGCCCATCTTTTTGAAACACCCTGTAGAACAGAATAGTAGAATAGTTAGGTTGGAAGGCACATACAAAGATCATCTATTCTAAGTGCCAAATTTGGCCTGACTCCAGTTGAGTTCAGAATTGCCTGGAGTTTCTACTGAGTGAAAGTTTGCCTACCATCTACTTTGATCATATTTGATACAAAGTGGAGAATGGTCTCTAACAGGTGCCTGAAGTCTTGGAGGATGCAGGGAATGTTAGTGGTTCAGCAGCTTCCTCTTTAATCCAGGTATACACTGTTGGCATGTTCTTGTAAAGCTCTTTCTTTGATAAAGCTACAGTTTCTCTTTCATCTGCCCATCCTGGAAAGTACCAAGGAATATTTCTTCCCCTCTCCCTGGCTGCAGTTCAGGTATCCAGAGGCACTCTCAAGACTGAAGACTCTCTTCTGGGAAAGGGCTGTGTGTCATCTGCAAAGCTCACCAGACTGTTGCCAAAGGGTAGCAAAGCAATGTAGGGGGTAGGTGGCAGAACGCAGAGAGAAATAGGTAGGAAATTTCTGGAAGCAAGTGTTACATTTCTTTTTCTGAGTTTTAAAACCACAGTTAAGATCAGGCCTCCCATTGTTATTTATGAATATATTCAGAGTCACTATGTCATCATTTTGAAATGGCAATCATGGCAATTGTCTTCCTGACATGATGGAAGCACGTATGAGAGGGGGGAAGTGCTCGAGTGTGCAACATTATCGTGTTTTTACCAGTTGTGTAACTAGACCCAGCCAATTAGGTTTTACCTCAATATTTAAAAGTTCCAATGTAGAGTTTGTTGTCTGTGAATGTGTTCTAATTCATAGTCAAAGGAAATGATGGTCAGATTGACCATTTCTTCTAGATTCTGCTATTTTAAAATTTACAGGCAGATTATTGTCTACAAAAACACAATCATCTCTACAACTTGATAAGTTATTTTGTTATAACTGTACTTTTTTATTATTATTATTATTATTATTATTATCTAAAACATTATTTCCCTAATATACTCATGTTGTACATTTAGCTACACATGGACTTTCTCAGCTTTGGGCCTAACTCCATTTGCAATTTTTTATTGTCTTTCTGTGCCTCACTTGTGCTATATTTCACTAAAATAGTTCACTGACTGACAAACATTACCTGCTGGCTGAGAATAACAGAAAGAATGTAATGCGTGACAAAGGCTCTTTGTTTCTGCTAAACATGAAACAAAGTCAAAATATTATTTGGCATTATCATAGTCATCAACGAGTATAAACCGTGGTGTGTGGGAGCACAACTGACTTGAATGTTCTCGTACGCTGTAGTTACAAACTGAAAATAATTACAAATCAATTAAAAAAGACAGGCAGAGCTGTTAATGCACAGGTTAAGGAACAAAAAGATACACTTCTAATGCCAGTTCTATCATACCTATGAACCTCAAAATAGTTGTATGGAATTAGATGTACAAATGTTACTTTTAGGTATCTTAATACATTATTAATCCAGCCAAAATCTCCAAGTTAATGAGATTCCTCATTTTACATGTGCTTATAAGTAAACAGAAGCAAGCTTGATTACATTGCAGGACTTTATTCATAAATATGTGAAAGTATCATGGAGCCTGGTGAACAGAAACTTGTTAGGGTTGTCATCTTAGAAAAATTTTGTTTAAAAATCATTGAACTTATTTCTTCTTTTGTAATTATCCTATATATCTTGTTAGCTCAAGCAAAATTTGGAGCATTTGGATGTTCTGAGGTAGACAACTGAAGTTACACTGCTAGACTACAGATGACTGCTTCTTTGCTTTTATGTGTGACCTTTTTTCATATAAGGCATACATATTTGTCAAGTTCCCGACACTATTCAAAATAATATTAATTTTTAATGAATACTAGAATTTCACTTGAATTTCTGTAGTGGAAAATGTAACCTAAAGCAACATTAACAAATCTTTGCAAAGATCAACGTAAGTATATTTTTCAGCTCTGATTCATACATTATTTGAGAAAATGCTTTTATATGCTATTAAACTACTTGGTTCAAGCAGTTAATTAGTGGATAAGTTTAAATATTTTTCAGGCACAACTTAGTAGTGACATTTTAAAATCTAACACTTTGGGCTCATTTTCTTTTCAGAGAGTAACCTTAGACTCCTTGGTAACTCAGTCAAGCAATATTTTTCTCAACTTTGCTTAGCCCTTGGCTCCAAATGCATTAGCACCTTGTTTTGGAAGTCTTGACAGGGATGGCTAGAGGTTAAGGCTGTAAATTCCCCTAAGACAGTTCTGTCTAATACAACACTTCATGTACCAAAACCTTTAAAACATGCTTCATAAAATGCAGTTTACATTAAAAAACCCACTCTTAAATCATTAAGAAATCATCTTTGCGAAGATTGATTTTATTACATTTTGTATGGGTTTTATGTGCTGACTCATACAATTTTCTTTCAATATATTACACAACAGGAAAATTAATCATTAGAAATGTGATAGTGTGTTTTCATGATTCTTACTTTGTGCTTTGTGAAATAGAAATTACATTTTTATTTCATATTGTAAAATATTATTTGGAATAGAAACTAGTAGCAAATTTTCTTGCAAATAATCAGTCCCTCTACAATAAAAACCCACATATTACTATCTACAGTCCTACATCTAACATGCTACAAGCACTAACTTAGTTGTAATGAACTATCTTTAGTAATAAATACTATGTTAATAATATGCATTCTTTTATTGTACAAGGATAGATTATTTACAAGGGAAGTTACCACCAGTAGCATGTACGGGAATCATGCCCAGCAGAAAATTACATTGTTGGAAGGGACATTTTGAAAATGAATCTTCCCTGTCTCAAACTGTGTCTTTGTTCTTTAGCATAAACTATACTTCTTTAAAATGTCTTACCTGTTTTAGACACAATTTAATCTCAATATTTGTGAAAGTTTCTGAAGAACACAGTAAAGACATTAAATGAAATCCTACAGAATAATACACTCAATAGAATAATTCACAGAATAAATATTTTAAAGTTTTTTCAAAAAAATACAATAACATAAAACTTAGATTTTATTGTTATTTTTAAATAAATTGTGAAGCAATATGTGCTCTGATCTTGTATTGAAATCACTTCACAATAAATGTGAAATTGTACAGCAAAGATACCCTTGATACTTTCTGCATAAAGGGAATCAATTTGCAAATATTTATGTGTAAACATTGATTATCAGAATATCTACATGTGAGTTATAGAAGCTGCAAATTGTTATTATATATTAAAAAAAAGGGGGGGCTTTTCTAGGTGTTCATTATATTGTTTAAAGTCCATCCCAAACTATATAGAGTCCTTCCTCAACTACCTAAGAGAAATTCAGAAACCAATCTAAGAGGAAGGGTGCAAAGAGAGTTGTTATACTACTCAAGCTATTGAAGATACAGATTTGAGTTAAATACTTTGATGGAATTTCTACCATGAGCTATGAGTTTTAAGTCATTTCTGTGTCTTAAGCACTGATAACATGATAAACATCTTTTAGAAATGCTGAATAAATTTAAAAAGGAATTTGTGTACTTCATGCACCTAAGAGTAACCACATAATCTTCATCCAGTATAAGCATAGGCTCAATACTCAGTGTGTTTCCTGGCAGCCAGGAGGGTAAACCACATCCTGGGGTGTATCAAACACAGCCAGACAGTCAAAAGAGGTGATTATCTTGTATTTAGCGCTGGTGTGGCTTCACGTTGAATACTGCGCACAGTTCTGGGCTTCACAATTAAAGAAGGATGTTAATGTACTTGAACACATCCACAGGAGGGCAACCAAGCTGGTGAAAACCCTGGAAGGCATGTCCTGTGAGGAGTGAGCGAGGACTCTGGGTTTGTCCAGTTTGGAGAAAAGGACATTGATGAGGAGAGGGAGGTGCTAATCTCTCCCCTCTGGTATCCACCAACAGGATCCATGGGAATGGTTCAAATCTGAGGTTCAGACTTGACATTAGGAAACATTTTTTTATTAAGAGGGTGGTCAAACACTGGGACAGGCTTCCTAGAGAGGTGGGCAATGCTCCATGCCTGTCACTGCAGAAGTGGACAGGTGGTTGGACTAAATGATCACAGGACCCTTCCAGCTGAACTATTCTATTGTATTCTACACACATTCGTTTTTATCAGATTGCCATCTTGTAAGCACTGTAACATTGAAAATGTCATCTGAGTATTACTGTGATTTTATAAAACAAATACACAGCTGCCACTGAGAATTAAAATAAGAAATAAATATACACAAACAGGAAACAGAGGTATTTAACCTAAATCTGAAGCCATAAAAGACATTTCAAAATCAGCAAGCAAACACATAATTATTGCAATATATGAAGTCTGCTGGTTAACACAGTATACCCATTCTAGCTGGTTTTGAATGTTATTGTATATCTTACTTCCGAAGTTCCTGACATATTTTCTTTCTTTCTTCTCTCTGCAATCAATTTTTATTTTTACTCACTTCATGTTCCCCTCCCAGCTAATATCTCTCCAATTGCTTTCTGCTGTCAGTCTATGATCATTCTGATTTACAACTCTCCCTCCTTCATCTTTTCTTCCAAATTTTCTCTATCTCTATCTCAGAAGTTCAATTTCTTTAAGAAAAGGTTTAATCTTCTAAAGCTCCTTGTTTTTTCTTTCTTCTTTATTTCTCACCACCACCATTAATCCATTCTTTATCTTGGGTGCTTTCTCCACATCTCTGAAATGAGTGAACTTGTTTCTTTCTAATCCCAGGTATTTTTTGAGCATAGTTTTAGAACCAACTTCTATTTTTCAAATACCTCATGTAATAACATTTTATCATCCCAAAAGACTCTCAGTCTATTGAGAAGAATGTAGGGTTATGCTACTTAAAATAGACCAGGCTGGAATTGGGAAGACACTATCAGATTCACCAGCCATAACCACAGGCTCATTTTTTCTAGCTGTTCTGTGTCTTGTAAGGCCTTTGCCATTTAAAAAAAAAAAAAAAATCCACAACAAACAAAACAAAACAAACAAACAAATAAACAACCAAACAACCCACAAATAAACAACAATTAAAAAAACCCAGTCTCTTATTGAACATGTAGAAGCCTACAGCCAACTATGGACACCACTCAGAAAGATATTAAAAATAGTTTGGCCTTTCCCTCTAAGTGAAGCACAAAGATAATGAAAGTAAGGTTTGCCAGACAGGAGAGAGTACTTTATTCTCCATTCCCTGGGGTCTGACAGTTGGAATCATAGGTAGTTTTGCAACATTTCTATAAAACCCCTAAATGTTGATCTTCAAAGGCAAACTCCTCAAAACCTATGAGTGACCTATCCAGATGATAAGGGTATTAAGTAGCCATGGTGGGATGCCAGGCTAATCCCGTCCGATTGCAAGAAGAGGAGACTATGGGAAATGTACAGCAGGTGGAAGTGAGGATAGACTGGCCAGGAGGACTAGAGAACTGGAGAGTTGGAATGGAATTCAGAAACCCAAAGTTCAGCTGAAGCAGAAAGTAGTGAAGGATGTCAATGGCAATAAGGTTTCCACAGATACAATGGCAGCAAATGTTGAACCAGATGAGTTCAAGAGTGCTGAGAGAGCTGGACAGTATCATTTTAAGACCATTCTGTATTATCTTTGAATGGCCTTCTGGTTAGGTCACTAATGACTAGAAAAAGGCAAATACTATGTACATTGTCAAAAAAGACGAGTGAAGACCCAGGAAATCATATTCTGCTCAGACTCACCTCAGTCCCTCGGAAGATTACTGAGTAAACCCTCCTGTAAGCTTCTAGGTGCATGAAGGACAGGAATATGAGTGAGAATAGACAACACAGATTTACTAAGAGAAAGTCAGGCATGGCCAATCTGATTTCCTTCTATGATGAAATGATTGGCTTCATCAACAAGAATACATCAGTGATTATTATTTACCTTAACTTTAATACAGCTTTTAACATGGGTTCCCTTAGCACTTCCGTGAAAACTTAGGCAGTGAGATCTCAGTGTCTGGACTACAAGATCACAGAATCACAGAATCTTAGGGATTGGAAGGGACCTCAAAAGATCATCTAGTCCAATCCCTCTACCGGAGCAGGAACACCTAGATGAGGTTACACAGGAAGGCGTCTAGGCAGGTTTTGAATGTCTCCAGAGAAGGAGACTCCACAACCCCTCTGGAAAAAGATGGGTGAAAAATGGATGAACAATGAAAAGGTCATGATGAACAGTTCAAAGTCTAACTGACAGATGGTTACAAATGACATTCCATTCAGGTCAATGCAGGGATCATTAGATCAATACCTTCATCATCAACGTGGCAAAATATGCGTCATCCAGTTTAAAAATGACACTAACTTGCAAGTACTGCTCAGTACAGTAGAGAGCAGGACCAGCTTCCAGAGTTATTCCAACAAGCTGACAGAAACATATATTTCAACAAAATGGGAAATTCAGATGTCAGAATAAGCCAGTTCCACAGTACAGGTTTGGGACCAGCTGTTTGGGTAGCAGTTTTGCAGAAAAGGACAGGAGAGTTTGGGTGGATTGTAAACAGAACATGAATCAGCAGCATGCCTTTGTAGCACTGAATGCCCTAGTGTTCCCAATGATAGGAGTTGTATCTTTTTTAAAGCTGAAGTTGAGGAAAGTGATTGCAACACCTTATTAGCACTCGTGAGAGCATATTTGGAGAATTGAATCCAGTTTCGGTTGTTCAAAATAAAAGAGACATTGAAAAGCTGATGGAAGACCACTAAGGCACAGAAGAACACATCTTTCAGAGTGTCTCAGGAAACCAGATTTGTTCAGCCTAAGAAGAGAAGGATAAAGGGAAAATTTAACTGCTCTCTTCACTTGCCTGATGGTAAGGGTTATAGAGAAAAAAACAGAATAAGACTCTTCTCAGAAGTGCATAGGAAAAGGATACATTTGCAGTGATCAGAAGTTGCATCACAGATAGAAATTAAAAAAAAAAAATTCTCAGGTGTGATTAAGTACACCTACCTTAAAGGATTGCTCAGAGATGTAAAACCTTTATCCTTGGAAATATTAAATACCCAACCAGACAAGCAACTTGATCAAACCTGAAAGTTAACTTTGGTTTAAATGGGATATTGGACTAGATAACCTCAAAACTTTCACTCCGAGCCTAAACTATTCTGTTATTCTATCCTACTATTCTATGTAGAAAGAAAACAAAATTGACAAATCCCAATCCAAACAGTTTAAAATCTTCAAACTGTAATTTTGACAGATAAACATATGAAAGGCTTAAGAGAAGAAGCTGACAGAAATGAGCTTGTTTAATCCGGCGAACAGAAGCCTTGTAGGGAAGCTGATAGAAATCAAAGAGGAAGTTATTGAGAAAACAGAGCCAGATGCTATGGAGGCACAGCGAAGGAGACAGAGAGACCACTTGAAACACAAGAGGTTGCAGAAGACATAACTCATTGCTTTTTCACTGTGAGGAATGTCAAGCAGTAGAATAGGTTGCTCACACACCACTGTACGAGGGGTCATTAAAAAGTACTGAAATGCTAGAGCAGCTTTTGAATTTTCTTACATTCTTTTTCCTATTCCCAGAACACTTTATTTACCTGGAAATACTAATAAAATGTAATTTTTTATCGGCAGAATACTGTTTCCGTATGGGCTGAACCATAGTTCAGTGAAAACACTTCCTTATGTCTGCTGGAAACACCCAGCTCAAGTTAAAGTTGGTCCACTTAAACGTGTAATGAATTCCAGTTGATTCATGGTAATTCTTCCTATGCTATATAAGACTGTAGGTTTTTCTTTCTTAATAATTATTATTTTTTCACACTTTTTTATTTTCTTAAGGCTGCAGTGCAGGTAAATAGGCTGAAAGGCTGACTATCTGATATCATGTTGCTATGAGTAACACAACAGTTAATTACCACAGGTTGGAAAAAGACATGAAGAACCTTGTGCAGTCTTACATTTTCAGGAAAAATATTGCAGTTTTGTTACATGGACCTGTTTCTGAGTCATCCTCATGACACAGATTTCACCAGTTTTGGAGCATTTATCATACTGCAGGGCACTGCGGAGCACCAGACATTGTGGCAAAGTAACTACATACAATTAGAGCACTTAACACAGATCATTAAGCAGAAAGATATTCTCAGCCTCACTGATGGTAGGCTGGCATAGTGCTATAATCTAATCAGGATAGGTGATAGAATTAGTACTATGTCCTGATGTATATAATTTAAAACATACATAAATGTGTTTGAAAGTGTAATCACAGGACTAAAGATCCCTACATCCTTCACTGTTTCTAGGATAATGACCAGGATTATGACACAATGGAAAAAATAAACAGAGACATCAATTTTAGAGAAAAATGTAATAAGCCATTATTTCACATATGAAGTGTTCACATGACCTAATAAAAAAATGATATTTCAACAAGAGTACAATGTTTCATTTATTCTTTAATTGGAAGTTTGTATAATGTAAAAGGTTGATGGACTTTAGACTAACGACCTTCTTTAGAAGCAAGCAAGAAAAAAAATCTCTTGACCTCAGGGACATATGACTTCAGCATTTTAGCTACTTCAGCAATTAATCATAGTAACACTAGTGAACTAAACAGGAGTTATTAATATGAATTAGCAAGACTTAAATCTCACCCAATATTTGTTTGAATTGCTTATAGTGTAATAGATGTAAGAGTCTCATACTTTACAAGCACCCAAAACACTTTGACACATACTGTGGACTCAAAAGAATAATGTCTCTAGTGTGTCACAGTGAGTATTCAGGGCTATCAAATGCAATGTAAGAAAACGGTTTTAATACTAATCTTAGTCCTTTACTTTTAAAATATCTTCTTTTTCATAGTGAATTAATCTATTTCTATTTATGCCTAACCTAAAGAATAGAAATAGCAAAACAGTCTCTCTCTCATGTCAGATAGAGCTGGCCTAAGCTGTACTACAATACTACAACTGAGCTGGAACTAGCCACTCATCCACAAGCAGTATAGGCATGGTAGTCCTGTCCTGTACTCAGCTGGTTAATGTGATGAACTGTTACGCTAAAATTTGAGTGCAAGACCACAGGAACAGTACTAATCACTTCCATGATGTCCTGAATTATTTGCTCCAGACAGACGCCTCCCCTGAATCAAACTACTTCTTGGTTCTCTACTCTGTTCATGGGAATACTTATGCCCTTCATAAGCACATGGTTAAGTCAGAAATAATGACACCTCATTTTCTGAAGGAATCCAGTATATCTCCCTTCCCCAAATTTACAGTTTTCTCTCAGAATGCTCAAAACCTCTGAACAGTAAAGAATAGTCCTTAATACTTTTCAGATTCCTATGTAGCACTTTCCTTGTTGATTCTGGAATGACTCTGATCTAGTTTATTTCCCCTGAAATCATACAAGAGGCAGGAATTTATGGTTTTCCTGGGAGATGTTCCTGGCCAAGTGCAAGTATTAAGTATATTATGAGATGAGCCAACATCATTACTTTAGTGCTTTGGTCTTCTTGCTTTTATTAATTTCTAACCGAAGATCCATTTTTCCAAACTGTCTCCTAACCTGATTGCCTTTCTCACATCTCTAGTAAAGCCTTACAAGAACTATTCTTTCCTTAGGAGTCTCTATATAGAGATTTTCGTTCTTTATCATGGTGAAAGCTTATTCCCATTTCCATTCCTGTTTCTGTCATCAGCTGGAGTCTAGGGTACAACTCCCAGCCATCTGTAAAGAAACCTAGATTGTGGTATTTAGTCCATTCCACAGTAAGGTCAATTTAAGACACATAACCTTCAACAGCATTATGCTCTCAGTATAGAAACTTCCAAAGTGAAATTGCCTGAGTCATTACAAGTTATTCTCATATCACCCTCCATCTGCATTTTCTTTCACACTCCTAATTTTGAGAACATTATTGGAAGCTCAACTGCACGTCTTGCAGGTTCCGTGTTTTACTCCCTGGAGAAACTAGTATGCAATTCACATGTTTGGACATGTGAAAGCAGTTAAAATGTTTTCTACCAATATATTGGTTATTTCAGCTAAACTCATGTTAGATTTCATTAACTTTTGGCTTTTTGTTTGTTAGTCAACTTTATAATTGTTTCTGTGCATGTTAAATATTGTAAGTTGAAGTAAAATTAAAATGGTTTTATGTTGTTGCTTTAGTCCTTCCAACAATGTAATTAAGATAAACTTTCATAACATCAAGCTTTTTTTTTGCATTCCTTCTTTTAAAATCCTATTTTCCAAAGCCTCTGAGCATCTTACTAATTAGTGTAACTCAAATATGTAATAAAAAATAAGAAAACACTTTCTGTTATGCAGTTTTCTGTATCCTTTCTAGTTTAATTTATAAGTCATAGATGAGGAGCTTCAGGTAGTGATCAGGTGGGTAAAAGAAATTTGTGGAGGAGACAAATAAAACTACAAGATATTCTGGTGACAAACATTAAGAGCATAATAGACAGGAAGGGTGTGTGACAGCTAGTACAGAACTATGGCAAATATTTCCTGTATAAAAGGACCAGTGACAACCTAATTATTAAATTTATGTTTATTTCATTTTACTCATACATATCATCTGTATTGAGAAGCACAAAGCTCCAGTTATGGACTCTGTGTAATTATTTAAAACATTTCTGTAGAGCTGTTCCATTACTATTGTTCTTTTAAAAGCTGGAAAATTTACTGTTCAGTTTTTCATAAGGCAGCAGATGTTGATATTGCACTTCTCCCTTCCACTCCCTACATTTCATCTTCTGTGTAGATTTCTTTCAAAATCATTGCAGTCAAATCCTACCTGGCACCCTGGTATATCTGTACTCTCTTTCAATATTTTATTCTCTATTCCCCACAGACAGCATGTTTGCAAATTTACTCAAGCAAGTGAAAAAAAGCCAAACTGGCATTTGTTCAATTGCTTTTCATATTTAGCCAGTCGTTATCTTCACCCAAAATATGTTAATTTAAGCCTGAAAAAGTGTTATTTCTGGGAATCTTCTTACACGTTATTGCTAGAAAAACTGAACTCTGGTCCCTTCCAACCTGATTTTCTATGATTCTATGACTTCTTTTGAGCAGCCTCGGGGGAAAGCCTTGCTTTCTGTTGGAATAAACTAAGGATGGTCTGGTTCAGTTTCTGAACTTTTCTTCCTTTGTTCTGGAAATCAAGTGTAAATAATTATGAATAACTAATTATTAATGAATAATTACTAATAATAAATTATAAATAACTAACATTCACACTCAACTGTGTTGTCTGTCCTTCTGAGTACCTGAAGCTATGTGAACTTTAAGCATTTGCAACGTTACTGGAATAATTTCTCCTAAAATACTGGCATGTTTACACTATTGAAAATTTCACTGTCACAGTCAAACTAGTTAATTATCATGTAAAATTTGCCTAAAACTTGCATGACTACCAGACTGATGTGTCATTTCTAGTCAAAATGTAATAATTCATGAATAGGATAGAAATAGAACAGAAAATAATAAAGTAGACTAAACTAGGCTAGACTAGAATAGATGTACTAAGTCGGGCTGGGCAGAGCTTTAAGAAACCTGCCCATGGCAGAGAAGTTGAACTAGATGATTTATACAATTGCCTTCCAACTCAAACCATTCTGTGATTCTATGATTGAAGCACTTCCACTTCATATGGAAGAGTATGAAGGACAATTTTTAAAAAACCTTATAATGAAACTTCCTTTTAAGCTACCTAGAAATAGAAAATCATAAAAACTGAACACCAGTTAACTGAACACCAATGACACAACTATAAATATGCTTCAGGATTTAGAACTACAATAGCTGTGACATTAACAACTGAGGTTCCCAAAGTCATCTTAATCTCCTTTACAATTGTATAGCTAAATGATATCTACCATAAGCACAATATTTAATATAAAATGCTGGTTAGCACATTTTCTAAAAGTGTGAAAATGAAATAAGATAAGCCATTATGTCAGCTACTAATGTCAGCTTCAGCAGAAATACAGTTTGATCATCATGGTCTAAAGCATCCTTGGAATCACTTGCATGTCATATTGATTTTTCTTAAGTGTCTTCAATTTCTAGATTTTTCATCAGACTGAGAGGCATTGGTCAGGTCTTTGTAAGCATCAGTGGTAACAGATTCACACACGATGACACCTCAGGAAGAACTGACCTATCAGTGCTGTGTGATAATGTGTTGACACTTGCCAGATGACTAAAATGTGTGCTGCCATATGTGTTAACACAATTACAGTTTTCAAATTATACCAAAGGAATGTAAGAAGCCCATTTGAAAGAAGAAGGAAATCCTGAGATAAAGGAAATTCACATTCTCAGTCCTCTACATTATGATGCTATTATTGAAGAAGCTGAGGAAAACAATCTGCTTACTGAAGAGACCCTAGCAACAATGGGAGAGTGCAAATAACAGAGAAAGACAAACAGCATTGCTGAAAAGGCAGATGACTCAAAGACAAACAGAATGAATGGCACATAAAGGAACAACTGCACAGATAAGAAACGTGTGTTCTCTATGGCAGCACTAAAATACACAGAGCCTGTAAGGTCACTTGAGTCAAAAGCACAAAGAAGCATCCAACAACCTGTCTTGTAAGTTCAAATAAGTCAGACTTTTCACACAGCAAAAAGACAAAAATCACAGCGTGTCAAAAATAAATTGCCAAGTTGGGTCAAGGGACTAAAGAGACAAATACTAATGGAGAAATGTAAGTGAATAGCACTGTGCAGGAGTTTGAAAACATGCAATTGAATAACTGAATTTTAAGTATATGATTATAGTCAAAGAAAGATTATTTAGCCAGAAACCACAGGTTATGATTAAGTGCAAAAAGACTAAATTATGCACCTTATTTTCTCTTCTGCTGCTTTTTGTACTGGATTCATTTCGTTAGTCTTCACTCTGTGGAAGTACAGGCTTCTCTTCCGTGGAACTACACCAGTGCACATAGTCTCTACCAGGGAGACAGATTCATCAAGCTGCTAAAATAGTTTACACCCATATTTATAAATGTAAATCTAGATATGTATATGTAGATAACTGTATATTACTGTATCCAACTAAAGGAGGACAAAATATAAAATACGACAGTAATTGAATACCATTTGCATAGCCATAAGGGAAGAGCTGTCAAGATTGAACATTATATGGAACAACGAAAACAAAAAAGCTTAGGGATTCTGTATTTCTTTTCAGTAATCAAAAAAAAAAAATCAGTACCTAATTCGTAGCCAGACTGGATATTCGAAAAACTGTCAGAGTTTCATTTCAGATCCAACAAGCTAGGGTGATGCAGCTCCACATGCCTAAGTCCAACCAGTAGGAAGGCTGAAGGTCAGTTCCCAGAAGGCACATGCACACAAAGAAAACATTAATACCACAGCTGGCCATGTGGATCATGGACACTCAGAGCACTCACATTAACATAGACAGTGACAACCTCATCCTGCTCCTGTCACTGGCTGAGAAGATGGGGGTTTGTTAGCGACAATATACATACACATATGTATGAGCTGGGTCCCGCCAACTGCCTGGTTCAGACCTGCAGCCTGCAGCCTGCCTAACAACTATGACTGGATCGCAGTCTCCCCAGTTGCTGAAAGTGGCACATACAATCCCCAAGGCTACAGCCCCACTACAGCTTCTGATACAGACCATTGTACATACACACACACACACAGAGAGTTGACAAGGACTCCCTCATCCTCCATATCTGGACACTGGAGCTGGGGCTCTCCTGGGACAGCCCTGGAAGCCCAGAAAATGCACCCTTCCCCACCTGCAACTATTGCCCTGCTGTGCTTGTGCAGGTGGGTCTTTGATGGGCTGATGCACCTGTAATGAGCCTAGGGGTAGCTGGGCCAAGGTATTTTTTGGATTTCCCCTCCTACCATTGCCTCTATGCTCCCCGGTGGATGTACAGACCAGCTTTTATCATGTAACCTGACAAAACCCATGATGCTAAAGAAAATAAGGAACTTCAACATTATTATCCATCACAATTAAAATAATTTTCCTGCAGTAGTATTGTCAAGGTTTAAAGTAAGGCAACAATAAATGATGGCAGAGGCTCCCTGTTACCACTTCACCCTCCCTCCACCCTCTCCTTTAGATCGGAAAAGATGATAAGGAAGATAAGAAGGAAGGAGGAGAGACTTAGACTTCAAGTTGGAAGGTTTTAAATGTTTTTTCTAACGCTACTAATAAACAGAGAATATATACAAAATATACAAACCCAATCTTGAATGCTCGATGCAGAGTTGGCGTCAGTCCAGCAGCAGCTGAGCTGGGTGCGCGGAGCTGGTGTGGCTCCAGCAGCTGAAGACACCCACAAGTCATGGGCGGAACTTCACAGCAAAACCACAAACTGGATTTCAGGGATGCAGGCTCTGAGGCCTATAGATCCCAGGCATACAGAGAGGGTCCTCTTTAGATGCTGACCACGGTCGAAGAGGGTTAGACCCTCGTGACCTCCATCTTATATAGGGTGTATGACGATTATGGGATGGAATACTCAGTTGGTCAGTTTTAGTCACCTGTTCCATCCACTCCTCCTTCCAAATATGTCCCGTTATCAGTTAACCTTGGTTACCATAGTAATAAATCTAAACACGAGCTTTTTCAGCATTCCATTGGTCCTGTTGTCAGCACCAAGTACAGCGTCCAAGAAAAATATGCAGGCACTTAGAAGGCACTTAACCTACAGGAAAATTCACTAAAAGAGAAAACTGATCTTGTTTTTAACAAAACCAGGGCAGGTATATAAGTACTTTCCAATTTTCTGGGTCGACATAGAATTGCATTTTGCTGACCTGAGCCCCGCATTTCCAATTTTGAAAGAATTAGCAACAGCATATAGAAATAAAAGTGAGAGTAGCAGTTAAGGAAAAAGCATTATCCACCTTAGGTCAACCTGATACCATTTTCACTAAGATGATTATCCTGTTTATTAGTGACCCTGTTTTTCCACTTAAATTAATAGCAAACACTCCATTAATTTCTATTGCCTCAAATTGAGAATAAACTAAATAATCTTCTCCTGCTTACCATTTTTTTTTTCAGACAGGTGCTAACATTTGACAGTTTTGTAAATCTGTGCTGTATAGTGTGACATTTTATTTTTTCCAAATTAAGAAAGATGTAAAGTAAATTGTTTTTCTAAGCAAAGTATCATCACTCTCCTCTGATAAACATGTAAACTTAAATGAATGTTATAACAATCTAGATATTAGTGACATTTTTCTAGATAATGAATATAGAATGTTTCTATTAATTTTCAATTTTTCAGAAACACTGGCTTAAAATTTAAATAGCAAGCATGGTAAAATGTGCACACACAGAGTGAGATGAGCAACATACCCTGAGGTAATCTCCAGATGGCAACGTACCAGAGGAAGAACAAGCAAAACATGAAAAATCTCCAGTCTGTTACTTATTTGAACCAATTTTCTTTTCCACAGCTAGCCTGTGTTTCCCTCTATCATAAAAGTTATGCAGAGCAGATCAATGGCCAGTCCTCATTTGTGGTTATCCTTTTCAGGATATGTTCATGAACTAATTGAAAGCTGTTGCAGATGTGAGAGCATCTTTACTTCTTTATAAACATATGTGGCTTTAGCTGATACTTAGAGAGATGAGAGGGTATTATTTTTCCCTGTGCTTGACTTCCAGAAAAATAATAACTTTTCAAGTTTTTCTCAGAAGTAACTCAGTAAGTTGTAATTGAACTGAAATTATTTATTACTTTTAGTGAACTACTCATGGAGTAATTATTCAGGAATGCAGTTCATCAGCATTGCTGAGTATGCCACCCAATATTTTACAGGTCAGAATACATGCAATTTCAAGTCCGTTTCCTGAAACATAAAGTTTGCCTTTCACATAGTTCACGAATCATTCACTTAATGCTATGGGCTCAGTTAAAAACAGATCCTTCTCAGATAGTAGCAAAGATGTGTGCTTTGTCATAGGTTGGATGGAAAAGAACCATTGGGAACAGTTTAATGGGTTTTGTTTTTCCCCTCCCATGAACAGAGTTGAAAAAAATCTTTGTGAGCAGATTTATACCTCTAGACAATAAAGTGGTGCATATAAGTATATTTTTTAACTTGGTAAATGCTGACTGTTCCTGCTGACTCCATTGAAGAGTCTTAACAAATCGAAGAATGAGTCATAATCTTATCCATTTTAACTTGCTCAAAATCAAAGATCTTTAACCAGCACTAGGCACTATTTTGATCAATAAGGTGAAGCTTTCAGATATTTACTCATATCAGTGATGCTATCTGTATGACTAACTTGAAATAAGTCAGTGGGAGTAATTATTTAGTCATTAATAAAAAATCCCACTTTCACAATCTAGAAAACTGAAATGATTGAGTGTTTTAAAATAGTTCTCATCTTTTTTTTGTTTTGGTTTGGTTTTTGTTTTGTTTTGTTTTTCCTGTTAAACTAAGACTGTTCTCTTCTTTAACCATTATTTTAACTAGAAAGAATAAGAACCTTTATTTTAATTGTAGGTCTTAAACTCCACAATCTTCAGGTAACATTTGCTGATTGGCTAAAGATTTGATCTGCAAAAATACTTGGTGGGAAAGATGGCTGCCAATTTTAGTATTCCTTTAGTATTCATCTTCCACTAGAGATCATTATGATAACATTTTATCAATGTCGTTTGAAGCATTGAGATCATAACTGAAAAACATCAGTACTTAGGTCACATTGACCTAATGCTATGCTTAACTGCAGTTCTTACATGAAAAAAGTAAAACAACCAGTAGAAATGAACCAGTATAAGATTGGACAATTAGTTGTGCACACATACATATACATGCACACAGACACAGACAAAAAAAGAAAAAAAAAAGAAAAAGAAACAGCCTTTTGTATTCAAGAGGAAGACTAATAGAAAATGTCACTTTGCTGGCAGTGAGATTTTTGAAGACTCATATTTCAAACCACCTTTCCTTATCATGTATATTTTAAAAATGCTGAGAATGCAACTTTGGAATATCCTGGTATGGATGTTGAGCTTTGTGACAGAAAATAAAATAAGAGACACATGTCTTAATTTCTTTTCATTTCTACTACAGGTGAATAGAAATCTTTCCATGCCTGGACATTTCCAGGTCTTGCCTCATCCTATTCTTGAAACTCTTGAGAACTATGTCTTGAAAGACAGTAAGTTATAGCTCTCTAATCTTTGGAGTGACTTTCAAAGAAGTAAAAGGAAAAAAAATCTTTCAAATAAAAATAATGCTTCTGGTTCTTAAAGCATCAGCTATATAATATACTGAGAACTAAAACGCTTTTAATGTGTGCCTGTATATACAGTGGGATGGGATAAGAAAAAGTTAATTGTAATGCCTCCAAAGTACATAATGCCCAGGACCTTCTTTAAAAATACAAAAAGAGGGCAGAAAATGTTGGAAAGAAGCAAGGAATCTCATTGGATCATGTAAAACATATGTAGCAGTAGCAATAAGTTCTCATTTAAATAATTTTGTATAAATATTTTATGTTTATAACAGTTCCAGTTCTAGATTATGCTTTGATCACAATTACCTAAGCTCCATAAGGAAGCTAATAGCCATTTTTTCTCTCTGAGAAAATAGTCTAGTATTTTGCCATTTGGTATGTATGGCCCTGAGCTAGTACCTACACAGCAACTTAGAAGTAAAGTTCTGCCTGCCCAGAATTTTAAGACAAATCACATTGCAAACAAAGGGATCAGTTATTAATCCTTACCTTCCCAGTACTTTTGTTTCTTGCTCAGTTCTCAACAACTTGAGCACTAGCAATCCAAACGCAAAAGAAGTCTTCATATCAGGAGAGATAAGGAAGAGTCAAATAGAGAATGAAATGCTCTCAAACTATTATAGAGTTCAGACTTCAATTTCAAATCCCAAATCAAGACTTTGGTTCTAGTTTCCACTAGTAACAGATTTTTTCTTTTACTTGCAATCAGACATACATGTGATTCTGGTGGGGCTAGGTAATTTTCAACTTGTGTAATTTATCAGCTTTATTTTAAGTGAATCATAAAGTCTGAGAAATTAGATTATTTTAAGAGAATGGCCCACCTGTTTTTCATGTACATGGTCCACCTGTTTTTCAAAACTTAGATGTAGATTAACCATTTTTTCCTATGGTGTAAATTATGAGATACAAGAAGGGGAACAGTAGTTCAGCTTTTGAAAACTGTATGAAGGATTATGGCGGTTAGCCTGAGTTGAAACTTCTATAAAAGGTTTTTGACAATTCATTCCAAGCAGAGCTGGAGCAATCTGAGGTTATAATATTTTTTACTTATGTCTGTTTAATTAGATGGCACATTAATTTAACATCCACACATTTAACTGAACACAGTCTATTTAAAAGTCATATAAGGTCAATTCTTCAGCAGGTTACAATGCTTTAAATCTGAGTAATGTCATTCAAGTTAATGGACTTAATCATGTTAGTGATGTTTTTATATGTATAAGCCTTTTCAGAATTGGTGTCTTTAACTTCATGTTATGTAAAGCAGATACATATTCTTTATATTTTAGTGGTTTTCTGGTAGTCTGACCTTGGTGCGAGGGAAGGTCATGGAGCAGATTACTTTGGGTGCCATTACACGGCACATACAAGACAACTAAGCAATCAGGCCCAGTCAGCATGGGTTTATGAAAGGCAGGTCCTGCTTGTCTAACCTTATTCCCTTTTATGACAAGGTGACCTGCCTAGTGGATGAGAGAAAGGCTGTGGATGTTGTCTACCTTGACTTCAGTAAAGCCTTTGACACAGTTTTCCATAGCATTCTCTTGGAGACACTGGCTGCTCATGACTTGGATGGGTGTACTCTTCACTGGGTAAAAAATCTGTCTGTCTTGTCTCAATGAGTTGTGATGAGTGAAGTTAAATCCAGTCTGTGACTGGTCACAAGTGGTGTTCCCCAGGGCTCAGTATTTGGGCCAGTTCTGTTTAATCTCATGATCAACAATCTGGATGAGGGGATTGAGTGCATCCTCAATAAGTTTGCAGACGACACCAAGTTCGGTGGGAGTGTTGATCTGCTGGAGGGTAGGAAGGCTCTAGAGAAGGATCAGCTGGATCAATGGGCTGAAGCCAGTTGTGTGAAGTTCAACAAGGTGAAGTGCTTGGTATGGCATTTAGGTCACAACAACCCCATGCAACAAGAACCAGGCTTGAGAAGTAGTGGCTAGGAAGCTGCCTGGCAGAAAAGCTCCTGGGGGAGTTGGTTGACATGAGCAAGCAGGTCCAGGTGGCCAAAAAGGCCAACAGCATCCTGGCTTGTATCAGAAATAGTGTGGCCAACAGGAATAGGGAAATGATTGTCCCCCCTGTACTTAGCGCTGGTGAGGCTGCATTTTGAATACTGTGTTCAGTTTTGGGCCACTCACCACAGGAAAAAAACATTGAGGTGATGGACCGAATTCAGAGAAGGGCAATGAAGCTGGAGAGGGGTCTGGAGCACGTCTGATGAGGAGTGGCTGAGGAAACTGGGACTGTTTAGCCTGTTGAAAACGATACTCGGGAACCTTTATTGTTCTCTACAACTACCTGAAAGGAGGTTGTAGCAAAGTGGGTTTTGGTTTTTTTCCCAAGTAACAGGTGATAGACAAGAGGAAAAGGCCTCAAATTGTGCCAGGAGAAGTTTAGTTTGGATATTAGGACAAAATTTTTCTCTTAAAGGTTTATCAAGTGGTTGAGTCATCATTCCTGGAGGTATTTAAGAGATGTGTAGACATGCTTAGGAACATAGTTCAGTGGTGGACTTGGTGCTAGGTGAGTCATTGGACTCAATGATTTTAAGGATTTTTTCCAACCTAAATGGTTCTATGGTTCTAAACAGCAATTTTATGATTCCAAACAACAATTAACACTCTTTTGCAAAAGGAAATATTAAAATTAGAAAACTAGAAAACTTTAAATTTGTATTCAAGTGGAAAACAAACACTCTGCCTACTTAAACTCAGATTAAGATTATGCAGACAGACAACACTAAAGATTCTTGTGCAATTCAAAAGCACATAATAAACAAACAAAACCAACAAAAACCAACCAACCAAACCAACCAATGAAAAAAAAAACCAAAACCCAACCCACAGTACAAAACGACAGATGAAATATGTATCTTTGCACACAAACAACATATGTCCTTGAAATCCTCCTTGGGGAGGACTATGAAGAAATTTTTTCCTGTTCTCTCTCCACACCTGTAAACTGGAGTAGACAGAAAGGGGAACTCACTAAAATAAAGGAATAACAGTAAAGAAAATTCTGTCACTTGTCAAAAGTCAAAGAAACGTTATTTGATCTGACATAAATTAGGACTAGGTATCATGGTTTGTGTGTGTGTTGTGGTGTGGTTTTGTTTGTTTGTTTTTTTAATTTAATAATAATAGACTTAGGAAGGGACGTGTTACTCATATTATGGCTACTGGTTTGTTCAGAGGACCTAATCTGTAGGTATACTTTCACATTGTAGTTACTCTTTAATGTCTATCAAGTAAATCCCTGACAAATCACATCTTAATACTTTTGGTTCTGCTCCCACAGCTTTTTATAACATTGTATCTGGACTGCTATTGTATGCATGTGAAACAGAACTTGACTTCCAACCTTACAACTCTAACGTGTTATAAAAAAATCATTACAAAGCAAACAGTCCTGCACTTTCAATCACGATGTGTAACATATCATTTTATTCATTGATCATTATTTTACCACTGATTACAAGGAGAAAACATTAAATAACAAGGATAATAACAGATATAATAAAGAGGTATGCAGGGATGTGGTGAAAAAGACTGTACTCCATTTAGAATTCAATCTGGCCAGGGATGTCAAAGACAACAAGAAGTGCTTCTTCAGGTACATCAGCAGCAAAAGGAAGGCTAGGGAAATGTAGGTCTGCTGTTGAATGAGATGGGTGCCCTGGTGACAGATGATACAGAGAAGGCACAGTTACTGAATCCCTTTGTTTCTGTCCTTACTGCTAAGACCAATCCTCATGAATCCCAGACCCTGGAGGTAGGAGAGATATTCTGGAGAAAGGAAGACTTTCATTTGGTCAAGAAGAATCAGGTTAGAGATCATTTAGCCAAACTGGACATCCACAAATCCGTGGGCCCCAATAGGGTGCACCCACAAGTGCTGAGAGACCTGGCAGATGTTACTCCTAAGCCGCTCTCCGTTGTCTTCGAAAGGTCATGGAGAACAGTAGAGGTGCCTGAGGACTGGAAGAAGCTGTGGAATATAGGTGGTGCATAAAAAATGTCTATTAGTGTTAGTTTAGAATGGATGCACCACTCCTGGGTAGCAAAACCCAGCACATTTTTCTAGCTCAGATCAAATGAGTACATTAAAATCTTTCATCAGAGTACACTACTGTCACTTGGAAAGTCAAGTGCCATCATTGCTGAAGCTGGTAATGATATTCTCAATGAAAGACAGTCTAAAAATTGAGAGCATTATAAAATAACAGATTAACCAGCTGCCCAGTTTTGTTATGAGGAACTTAAAAAATCTTCTTTGAGAAATTTCAAGAAAATCTAGTCTTAATTCTAGTTCAAAGCTGAGTCTTTTTGAAAATACCAAAATATCTCACAGCACTTAAAATTAAATTACTATTGACTTCACTAGTTTCCATTAATTCATTTCTATACACCACCAAGAAAGATAGACAATTCATCAATAATATATCTGTATTTCATCTAATTAGTTTTACAGCACAAGTGAAAATCATGCTTCAAATTGCAGCATGTCAAAATCTTTCAAGATGGGGAAAATGAAGGGTTTGTTTTGTTTTGTTTTGTTTTTACTGCATAGTGCAATGAAATATATAACCCTTAACATGACAGCAAGTTAGAAACTAATATCATTCATTTTCTGACTTGAATGACTATAACTCTGTAAGGAAAATCCTATATATTGCAGGGGGAAATATTTTATTATGACAATCTATAGTTGTTAGTTCTTTTTCTTTGGGTTTGTTTTGTGTGGTTTGTTTTGGTTTTTTTAAATGATTATTATTTTATCAGTTGTATGACATACTCAAGCCCTGAGGAAATTTGTTGTACTTCTTTGGCCTATGAAAAGAGCATGATCTCAGAGTACCTTGAGCCTGGCCCTTACAAATCCCATTTTTCCAGCTGGTAATAGGTTGGCAAATAAAAAATAAAAAAAAATTTAAAATCATTATAAAATACTCTGTACTCACTCTCTTCTTTATTTTGGAGCACTTTGTGTGTGTCAGCTATTTCTGAGAACAAATCATTTTTAAAAAAACACTTATTTTATACAAAAAACTTCCCAAAGTTTTTGTCTCTGTCTTGTTGTCTCCAGACTTTGATTAGAAGATTACAAAATTGATAGAGACATTACCCATAAGTTAAAGCTCTGACATTACTAGCCATGTAGAATCAAGCCAAATTTAGCAAAACAGTAAGTTTCAAGGGCATATGATTTACTTTTACCCAGCTATTAATTTCTGGTAGGTGAAATAATCTGACTATTGGTCTCTTGGGAAAGATTTTCTTCTTTTTCCATGAAGCTGAACTCCTGAATATCCAAAACACAGGGAAGACTTGTCCTTCTGTGTTATTATCAACAGTGATGCTGAAGCAAAGGGTGGAAAGAAAAAGGTCAGAGTCTGCCATGAGAGGAAAAGGCTGACTATGGGAGGCATAGGAGGCCCTGGTAGGCAGAGCAGAGAAGTGTAAGGCAAACAAAGAAATAAGACATGAAGGGTGAGCATGGAGACAGAAAAAGGAGCATCACCATTAGCTGATACCATAAAACTGCTATGTACTTCTCCATTAGTATATGCATTTGAGATCTGCCCTGTTAGTTTAAAAATATTAACACTGACCATATCAGGTTGAGTATCAAAATGATATAATAAAAGATGAGGATTATCAGAATAAGGGGTTGCTTCATGCGTCTAGACATGAAAGTTTTCAAATGCACAATCAGATTGCTCTATTTACTGTCAGGCAGATTTATACACTACATGTTGTTAAATCAAAATTATACAATGACGAATTATTGTGTTTAAGATCCTTCATCTGATGCAAGAATGGGAAGACTTCTGAACAACAACACAGAGAAGAAAGGACACAATATTCTGCAGGGAACACCTGTGCATTAGAGTTCATGTGAGAAGCTGGACAAGTCACCAGAGCTGATTATAAAATTTGGCCTGTGTTTTTTTCCCATTTACTGGGTGTCTTACATAGAGACGTTATTATCTACAGTGGTGGAAGGGCTAAGAGTTAACAGCTACAGCTGAAGTCAATTTAAAGTTGGCTTTCAACCTAGCAAGTAACCTGCAGCACTCAGGGTACTGAGTTATTCAGGTGCTGCAGAATGTTCAGTGAGAATTTTCAGAATTAGAAGGAAACTTTGTGAGACTTACAGAATCTTAATGTTTTAAATGTACTGATTCACTACAGAAAACTATTTTTATAGCAGCAGTCTCCAAAACAGCTGACTACACATGCTATTAAATTTTAGCAAATGTGATAAGGAACTGTTTGCTGGATTAGGACTTAAAGTAAGATATAAGGTACATCTCTGTCCAACTGTGTCTATAATTCTCTTGCTCATACCCCTAGGCACTCATAAAGAGCTCTCCAAAGGCAAAAAGGCATTCTGAAAAATCTGCTTTCATCATATATTTTGCAACATGCTTCTGTCTATGTTCATCTTATTATGTCTTTCTTGCTTAATGCAAAATGTTTCTATAAGGTAAATTTGACCCAGGAAATAATATTATTCACAAAGAGAAGCAAGTTTGGAAGATCTATTTGTGTTCCTTTTGATTTTAATCATTATTATTGAGGAACAGCCAGTTCAGCCAAAACCAGAACAGTATTCCAAGTGTGAGTCTGAATAAGGAGTGGTGGCTGGTTGGAATTTTAATTAAGGCTTTTACAGCTTCATTTGAAAGGGTTTAATCTAACCAATAGAAGAAATCTAAGAGGTCTTATGTATCTCCCTGATAGGTGGCCAGGACAACAGATGACATCGACATATCAGATGACAACATCAGACAGATTATGTTAATGTTACTTGACGTTAGCAAATCAATGTTTTCTGTATACATGACTCAGAAAAACTCATGCTTCCCCTACTCTGTGCATACTCTGTTATTTGCAGTAGGGCCTCTGGGTGACCACAGGACACATGGCAGTGATTTTACTGAGGCTGTGCAAGCTTGCAAGTTACAAGACAACCTTCACTGATCTCTCTCAAGATTGTTGTGATTTCAAGCTCATGAAGTAAGAACTTTATTGTTCATCTTAATAACATTAATGCCTAATTTAACATTAACAGACATTAAGTTTAGAATGAGATAGTAATTTCTGGTTTTATTTATTTGGGATTTTTCTTCTAACATTCTCTTGAAAACAGTGAAGCCAGTAAAGATGGTCTCCTCAAATCCTTTCCTTTCCTGCTGACCGAAGTAAACCAGTTCCCAGCAGGCTGTCTGCCTGGGTGGTTCAGGCTTAAAGCAATGGCCAACGTGAAAAGTCTTACATTTGTGGTCAATTTATAGGCTTATTTCTGGTACTTTTAATGAACTAAATTAAATTATAGAAAGAGGTGCTACTTCTTCAGAGTGTGCAAGTATAATTCACAGTGAAATAAAATAACTGTCCCACAGTGACCTTTAAGATGTTATAATACAAGGACTCATGTCAGGCTATGAATATGCTTGTGTGTGTATAGATAGGCAGTGAAGCAATCTTACATTTGCTTGTTTCAGTGATTAACAGAGTAACAGAACATGAATTGAAATGAAGCGATGTAAAGCACTGTAGACTTGTATAGTATGAGATAAACTGAGATGTCATACCTGTGAATCTTTAAACAATAAAAAAAATATTTTAAACTTTTTTTTTTTTCATAATTTCTCAGTATGGGGGCTTGCACATAAAATGGTTTAATTTTTATCCTTCATTGCCTGAGAAGATTGCTGTGTCATATAAAACATTTATATAAATAAAACACAAGGTGATTTAGCGTTTGAAAATGAGAACTATAAATGCAGCCAGCACAGCCCTGATGTTATGGCCCCTTTGATGTCTGAGCAAAAAAAAAAAAAAAGATGAATTTACATTAAGTGCGCCAAAAGTGAAAATGTTTCAGAGTATTTATAAATTAAAGGGCAAGTATTTAGATAAATTACTTTCCTCTCAATTTGAAGCACATTAAAGAAAGAAGACTTTAGCTAAATGTACTGGAAACTCCTTTTCTTATGAATTTGTAATGCCTTAAAAAAAATAGGGTTTTTTTCAGTCTGGCTACTAACACGAACTTTTTGGTTAGTTTTGTTTCATTTTTTTATTTCATCTTTCGTTAGCAATTTGAATGAAAATTAAGTAACTGTAAGATTGCACTACTTTATGATAATACTTAAAAATATTGAGGTGATTTCAGGAAAAAAAAGTCTATCATCTGTGAAGTTATGTAAAATTCTAGAAGACAACATTATAGATGTCTAAGAAAAATGTTTCTTAATATCAGCCTATTAAGTTACTGAAAATTTCAGAATCCTGATTTGAACCATGAATCACTCCCCATCCTATATTCTTCCTCTCACCTACTGAAAGTCCAACAGGAAAAATACAAAAAAAAAAAATACAAACCAGAAAATAAATAAATAAAATCACCCAGAACAGATTATTTTTCATGGCTTAAGCTGTAACCTGGGCTAAACAATTGTTCCAGTAATACTGAAACAAAACCCCCTAGGAACTCTATTTGCTTTCTCTGGTCAGGTTAGAGAAGGTTTAAAAGTCTTTGTAAGGTATAAATACTTCTCTGAAAAATGCATACTATTTGAGAACAATGCTTAACAAGGCAATGGAAATAGTTTGGAGTTCTACTAAAGGTACTGCTGATATTGGTAAAGTTATTTTGACTATTTCTAACATTTAAATTTGAGGACCGCTAAAGTGTCTATATACACTTTTCAACATGCTTTAGTATAAGTTTATCTATACTAGATCAACTGGTTTACTTTGCTTATATATCAAACCTTTCTATCCAGTGCACAATCATTACAGATATTTGAATTCAGTTAATTCTAGAGTGACAGCTGAAAAGAGAAGTAAGAGTTCTGCATAGAATTTGCTTCTATATTTGAAAAAAATAATTTAGAAAAAAAAAAGCATACATAAGGCAGTAAATGGTCTCTTCTTCCTCCGACTCAGTTTAGGTCCTTTGCTAGCATGGTAACCAATTCTGGAAGTCCTAAAAGTTCTGATTCTTTAAAGGATACTAAGTCTTTCTCTCAACAATATTAGAGAAGTGCAGTAAAATTAACTTGATGTTACTACATGGACTAAATGGGTATCACTGGATTATTTTAGTGGTGATTTCTGTCCACTGAAATCGAGTGACAGGAAATAGGTGATCCTATACCGTGAAAATATAATTGCTTGAAAATTCCTACACAATTCATGCATACATTAAGTTAAATGGACAAACTTGGACTATAAACATCATAGCCAGTGCTCATGATGTTGAGGAATAAAGGTAAAGAGGACATAGCCTTGTGCTAAATAATGAACTATATGTTATTTCAGTTGTAAAATACAGTAGATCAGCTACCAAAAAATTGTGGGGCAGTCGAAATTCCTTTATGTTTATTAAAAGACACTTTACACTCTCTAAATCTCTCTTTTTGAAAAGATGTTGATGATATTATTCATCTTCTGACATAGAATGAAATGAAGAAAAGAGGGGGAAAAAATCCCAACCTTAAAGCCTTTATCAGAGAGAAGCAAGTCTTTGCAGCATTCAGAGCAAGTGCTCATCTTCCAACTAATTCAGTTTTACAGTAACTCTCTTCAGAAATGCCTGAACAGAAATGAACTTTGTGCTCTCACAGATTGCTCTTCACTATTTTCCACTCAAACTACAGACTGTTCTTTGCCTCTCACCTGAATATCAGAAGACAGGCTCCAGATTTTTCTTCTCTGAAATCAAGGAGTTATGTAGAGTCCTAAGTACTTTAACTGAGTAAATGATTCTCATTACACTTACAGATCTCACCATCACAAGTGCTATGTGGTGTACTATACTGTTGGGAGAAAGTTTTGAGGATTTCTGTTGGAAATAAATATTACACTCTGTATTTTAGGGCATCTGTATTACAACGTATGTGAGAATAGCCTAGATAAAAGACATTATTTTTAGAAGTTTGTAGTTTTACACCAGTGAAGGAAAGTAGGATTCAGGAAGATTATGAAATATGACCTACTGGAAGGCATAGAGAGCTTATTACTAAGACAGGTTGAAAATGCACTCCCAGAGACATCTATCTTCAAGTACTCATTAGATATAAGATTGCAGACAGGAAGTACCTATGAAAAAAGTAATGACTGATGCATTCTTAAATGAGAAAGAAAAAGGGTACGAAGTGAGAACAAAGGTGTTGCAAAAAAATCCTATTAAATAAAAAGTCATAGCAGTATGAATTGAACCAACAAGAAGATTATGATGGTTTATAAATTATCTGTCACAGAATAATGGTAGAACAGGCAAGGAATGGATTCTTGTCATCCAGCACATTTACAAGCCCTGACACCTTTATGTCAAGAAAACTTCAGTTAGAATTATACCCAGGACTAAGAAGACTGGAATTTCATTTGACACATACATTCACTTTTTGGAAAGTGGCCTAATGAAAACTGCTTTTTATGTAAGATTTTCTAAACAGCTGCTAAATGTTCTGCCAACAATTAAACTTTGTATCTTGATCACAGAATACAACGTATAATAAAGGCATTAAAAAATAAATTATAATGATTTAAATCCAAAACCTCCATGTGTCCCTTGTTAATGAGAACCAATATGATGCTGAAAATTAGATGACTGCCTCCTAGATTAATTGAAAAATCAGAAAGGGTCTAATTCATTGCCATTTTGAACATGAAAACCAGAATATTTATAATAATAATAATAATTAAAAAACACCTAAATGAAAAACAAACCAACATTATTTACATTTCAAGAGCTTACCAATTAAGAACTGATTGCTCTCCAATAAAATTGCAAGTAGTAAACATTGGGTCAATTCTAAAAGTGCTAAGCACTCATGGATTTCATTTACTTTACTGTCAATTTTAGGTGATCAATACAGATGAATATTGGACTGAAAATTGATAAATACACATTGCAGTGAGAACTACAACAGTTTTTTCTTTTCCTAAGAAAAAAGAGAATGTTTTTTCTTGTGTAAAAAAGATTTCATCCCTACAATTAATGTAAAATAACAAACTTTCCCATCCTCCTCCTTACTTCATAATTAAGTTGATGTTATAAATGCTTAGCCCCATTTTGTATATTCAAATATATTTAATACATTTTTGGCCAAATGTAGTATGTTTTTTTATAACCTCATCTGTGGAGATGAGAGCTCTTCAACTGTAAGAGAGTGCTTATCCGAAGGAAGAACAGCACCTTGATAAACGATGACTTTTCCTGATGTCAATCAGGAAATATGATTCTGTTTTCCTCTTTTTATAGGATTTGATATATACTGAGATCTTGGTAGGATCTGAAACACTCTACAGCTTTTTTTTCACTTTTTTTTTTTTTTAACCACACAAATTATGCTGAGCTCTGTCTTCTTTCCTAACAAACGTAAGATAAACTTATTCATCATATACTTCCATAATTCTTTTGTAAATCTTTCCTATCTAATCTATCCTACACCTCAACAATATTACCATGCAAGTTCACATTCATACTTGCCTGAGGGTACTATTTTTGCTGCTGTAGTGGAGATAAACCTGGTTGCTGGTCAAATGTTCACCTTTACATTTAAGAGAAGAGAAGTAAAGGATCCATGTTTGATCACAGAGAAGAATTATTTTGGTTCACGTAGATTTTAAAATTTGTAAGTTGCTTCAATAACTGAAATAAGCCACATACTTTGAATTACAGCTTTTACAGTATCTGGTGTTTCCATATTTGACAGACTTAGGGTCTCACAGCTATTCCATATATTGAACTAAAGCAATTCTCTCTTCAGATCTTTTGTAATTTAGATACTATCCTACAGTCCACCCCAGCAACACAGAGCAAGAAAACTATGAATCTGACTCCAAATTTCTTATTTTTAATGTCTGTCATTCTACTTGCACTGGACATGAAGCAGTTCTCTCCAGAAACATAATGTTTTTCATTTAATGATTTGGCTCACTGACTCTTGAGAAGTAATAGAATTTCTCCCACTGAATAACGAAAATGTTCTTCTGAATTGTTCCTTCCTTTTTTGTTTTGTTTGTTTGTTTGTTGTTTTTTTCTGGTTTTAATTTATTAAAGTTAGTTTATGGTTACACACAATAAAGCAAAGTTTTTCAGTTTATCTTCCTGGTTTGGTACATTTCATTTGTACATGCTGACACATAGTAGGTTTTCCATATCAGTGATATTATACAAAATTTTCCAGCAGATGCCAGACAGGGACTGAGGAATGAGAACAAGTAGAACTACTTAGTTCTCATGAATCTATAAAGAACTGGGTTGGTTTGCACCACCTTTATTCCTATGGTACTGTTTTTCACTGCAGAGAGTGACAGGCACTTACACTTCTCACTACTTTTAAAATTAAAAAGCATTTTTTCCCTATCTTATGGCTTTATTTTAAGTAGGGTATGCAACTATGACTGTCATGAGAAGCTCTAGGATGTTATGGTGATTACTATGCTTTATTCTTTATAGGTAATTTCTCCTCAGCTTACCAGCTTCCCTTAACATGAAACATTCTTGTTAAATGTTCCTTAGTGACCAGACAAAAAGTAAAGAACGTAATAAATCAAGTGTAAAAATAAATGTGTGAAATATACGTATATTTATTTTTACTGTTCATTCATATATACATAATGTATGTGTTTATAAAAATATACATGCATAAAAATATAACTGCATATCAAAGTTTCAACTGGCATTTCAGTGTGTTGTAGATGCTTAACCTGAGCTTCATTTCATATGGTTTGCATTTTCCTCAGCAGGCTTAAAACAGACTGGATGAAAGATTTATTTAACGCATGGATAACCATTATTTGGAAACCCTTCAGCTTCTTGAAAGTAGCAGTGTAGAAAGTAAATTCTCAGGTAACTTTGGCCCTTATCAAGTTCTTCAGGTACAGGGAGATTCGAAGTTGAAGCAGTGGGAGTGAGGAAGACAGGGGAGTAAGAAGAGGAAGGTGAAGACATGGGGAAAAAGGGTGATATCAGATAGAGAGAACAAGCTAACAGGAAACACAGGTATAGAGGCTTTTGCACAATAAGGCCTAAGTTGGACTTTTTGTTTTATTATTTACACATCTGTATGTCTCATGCTAGTCAGCTGCAAATATCTTCAGAAATAATTATATAACCTTCATAGGTGTGAATGTAATATTACTTAGGATGCTTCTGAATTGCTTTCTCTGTATCTACTTTAAAATCCAGGACTCCAAACCATGGCAGTATTTACAGTCTGGTTAAATTTGGTCATTAGTGCTTTCTCAGGGGATAAATGTATGACTATGTATAGATTTTTTCCAAATAACAATGTAAGTACCTGAGGACAAGAACTATGGTTGTTTGCCTACTATTCTGTAAGTATCCCACCAGTGCTTTAATAGCAACAACAATAGTTATTGTAATTGTAAAATGAAAAATAACAACCTACTCTGTGTTGTCATCTGACTTATTCTATCAATGTTTTTTCTAAAATTTAAAATGCACTCTAAACATAAATTCTGTCATTCAGAATATAATCACCTTTAAAATTATATGGCAGCATGAGAGAAGAGAAAATTCTAGAGCAAAAACAAAACAACAAACAGCATTTCCATTATAAACACAACTTCATAGGGAAAAGTTCTCAACAACAACAACAAAAAAGATATAAAAATATACCAGTATTCCACAAAGAAAATCCAATAACTCTTGAGGCAATCTACACATTTTACTTTTGCTCATTAGGGTGACCTGTTCCTGACAGGTGACTTTGTTTCATTCTGAAACTAATGAGGAATGCAAAGGTCTTCTTAATGCGTGAAAATAAAATGTGCTTTAAGTCACAAGGTTCTCAGTGTTTGCTTCTTATTTAGAACCTTTCAGGATTGTTTCTTCCAAAAGTCTTTGAAGGAAACAAAAACTACTTTTTTCTGTCGAAAAATATTTAGAGAAAAATAGTAGTGTGTAGCGCATGCCATCTAATTCTGCTGAATAATCAGCTAACTCTAACATTCAAAAAACTATGAATTTTATGAAAAGCCTGATATTATTTTTTTCTATTCCTCCCCTCTGTTGTAATTTAAGATTTAAAAAAAAATCCAAACAGAAAAAAAAAAAAAAAAACTCTGTTTAAAATTTGTTTAAAACTTGTTACTACTTCTTTTACTTATAATACTCTCCAACTGACCCGTCCAGGTTCTGTTCCAAAATAGTGGTCACAAACAGAAACACAAAGCATGAAATATCTTTCTGAGACTTAGGAAAATTTTTAGGATATTTGAGCAAAGAAAATAAGAACAGCATAACACCCTATATTTTGTAGGTTTTCATATTTTGCAGCAGAATCGATATCCACATTACACAGTCAGAGCATACCTGTTCAGTCATGTTAGTTGTCATATACAAGTTAGATTATTTTATGACTGCCAGCCAGAACTTCTCATAGAGTCTGATGTTAGTTTTTTTTCAAATGGCTTAAAGCATAGCGAGGTCAGTCAAAGACCAAGTGGAACCTGCTTACACTTTTTCTCTTATTCGTACTTTATACTAGTGTTGCGAGAGTTGCTTCACAGTAAAAATAATTAAGAAAATAATGTCTTCTCTATACATATAAGAAAGCTTTGCCTTTGCAATACAGCATAAATTGGTCAGAATGTAAAACACATTTTCTGTAACAGACCAGTTAATCAGGAATCAGTGTTCCGTATTTCAACCAGAATTTCTTGTAGTGTGTTCCAAGACAGTAAACCTGGCAACTGCATCAAGCATCACCTACTATGCAAGTGTTATATGTACGTAGCTATGTATGCAATATCATTGCATGAATGTGCAGTAAGTCCATTTGATTATTTATGGATTCCCAAAACTGTATTACTTAGATAAGTGATTTTATGTCTGGAAATACTGGCCTATAGAAAACAACATTTTTTATTAAATTCCTTGGAGACAATCCAAGGAAGCCAACAGCAAGAAACGTAAGATTTCTCAAAATAAGAAGAAAGAAGAAACAGACCACATCCTGTTATCAAAACTTTATCTGAGCTTCATAAGTGTTTACATTCTGTTAACACACATATGCCTGCTTATTTCTCTAAGTGTTGACTTTTGAAAAGGTACTGACATTTTATACAGTACGCATTAAAATAGAAGAAAATATGTGATATCCCTCAGAGACTGAAATGGAACAAAAATAAATGTTTAGTTGTCATACTGCTTCTTAAAGGACTCCCGGTTTTGCCACTGGAAGTCATCTTTATGTGTATGGCAGATAAAGAACCCTGTATTTGCTGAACAAAAACATACCCTACACTCAGAGAATTGTCCATTAACCATTGCAGAAATGCCCTGGCATGTCCTCTGCAACCAATCCTGCCTCCTTGACACATCTAAATTATAGGAAAGAACACAGAATGTTCTATATTTTTAAATTCAGTTTATTCAGTTGATTTGACAGCTGGACAACCCAGACAAATGCCAAGGGCCAAAAAGCAATACCTCTACATAAATCTTTCCTCCAATTATAATTATTTTACATCCAAACAGGAAATCGAATACTACAACACTGAACTGAAAAGTATATGTTTCACTTCACCTGCAATCAATTAATGTAGACTTTTTTAATGTGAGGACAAGAAACCAGGATTTCCCTATTAGGGCAGAGTCTAGCCCTGGAAATGACCTTTGAGGTACAGCAGACTCAGCATCATGGAATTTAAAACAGAAATCAGCTGTGAAGTTTGAAGTATATTGATCAAAATGTGGAAATGAAGAATTCAATATTTTAAGAGCTCTTATAAATCAACGTGTACCTGTGTCTGAAATAATGATAAATTTAGTCCTGAACTACCAAACTTATTGCCCCTGGAATATAGTTTGAAATCACACTGCTTTTCAGCTTGAAATAAAGTAGGGTGTATTACTTCTAAATTAAGTACTTCAGCACACAAGATTAAAATAAACTTTTTGCTTCTATGAAATAATCCAACATGATAAAATCTTTAATTTTTCCTGTGCTCAAATAGTTTTAGAATAAAACAAATTCCTACAATGAGTTAATAATTTACTTCCATATCTGAAGAAAAGTGTATTCTATACATTTATGAATACTGTGTTCAGTTTTGGGCCCCTTGTCATAAGAAGGACATTGAAATACTAGAGAGAGTGCAGAGGAGGGTGATGAAGCTGGTGAGGGGCCTGGAGCACAAGTCTGATGAGGAGCAGTTAAAGGAACTGGGGCTGTTTAGCCTGGAGAAAAGGAGGCTGAGAGGAGACCTTATTGCTGTCTACAACTACCTGAAAGGAGGTTGTAGCATGGAGGGTGTTGGTCTCCCAAGTAGCAAGTGATAGGACAAGAGGAAAAGGCCTCAAGCTTTGCCAGAGGAGGTTTAGACTGGATATTAGGAAAAAAAGCTTCATGGAAAGAGTTGTCAGGCATTGGAACAGGCTGCCAAGGGAAGTGGCAGAGTCACAATCCACGAAGGTGTTTAAAAGGTGTTTAGATGAGGTTCTTAAAGACATGGTTTAATGCTAGAGTTAGGTTAGGTTATGGTTGGACTCAATGATCCTGAAGGTCTCTTCCAACTGAAATGATTCTGTTCTATGATTCTATTAATTCAATTTTTAAAAAATATGAAAAGAGAGGAAAAATAATTGAATGGCAAAACAACTGAGGTTTTGATCTTAGTATATATTTTCCAGTAGACACTACAATGCATAGATAGAATGCCGTTTTTTTTAATTCAAAATTCATGGTTTATGGTGACTCAGAAATCAATAGATGTACTTTGCATTCCTAAAACCAAATAAATATTTAAGAGAGTATTTCACTTATTTAAACAGTGTAGTACTCATATAAATGGATAAAACATGTTCAAATAATGTATAGAATTTTTAAATGTTTGTTTGTTTTTTGCTGTGATACAATATTTTGCCTTGAATATTTCCAATTCTGAAAACTACCTTATGGTTAATATGAATGAGAAAATAACCAGAAGTGTACATACTGTTTTACTCAAATAATATATCTACTCTAAATTTATCACCTCGGTTGTGTTTACAAAACCAATTTCATCATGTAGGTGAATAAGACCACAGCTCTGTCTCGGAACGAAGGAAGGAAGGAAGGAAGGAAGGAAGGAAGGAAGGAAGGAAGGAAGGAAGGAAGGAAGGAAGGAGGGAAGGAAGGAAGGAAGGAAGGAAGGAAGGAAGGAAGGAAGGAAGGCAGGCAGGCAGGGAGGAAGGAAGGAAGGAAGGAAGGAAGGAAGGAAGGAAGGAAGGAAGGGTTAGTATTTCAAGTTACTATATCAATGTCAGGTGGAATGAAACAAGAGAAAGTGAAAATCAATTCCTATAAAGTCAAATCATACATATTTACTAATAACTGTGTAATGCTATGATATATGACATCTAGGATGAAATAGTTTTTCCACGAATCTTAAGAGTGTAGTATAAACAGCTATGATGCTTCCAAAATAAATAGGAATTTCCAAAAGAAGCTGTTCTGTAATTTGAGAACGCAATGAATAGGAAAAAGGAAAAGAGAGAGGAAAGTAAAAAAGAGAGGAAAAGCATCAGCATATATTAGGTGCATAGGAACTCACTATTCAGAAGAAGCGGAAGAAACAGCTAGGAGAATATTTTTTAATTCCCTTTACATTAAAAATCATGCAACCAAATAACTCCAAACTTTCCTTCTATTTACCAAGTTTTTAATTACTATTGTTGAATTACACTTCAGCCCCATTTCGTAGGTTGTTTTTTCTTGTTTGCTTTTCTGTTTTGGTTTTTTTTTTCTGTGTGTGTTTTGTGTGTGTGTTTCTTGTTGATGTTGTTTTCTTTTAGCAAAAGTTCTGTTCTAAAGAAAGCAGGTAAATGTGTCTATTTTTTCCTCAGCTTTAAAACATTTTCCATTTCTTGTCAAACATAAAATGCTTCTTGATTTGCCTGGCAGTTTGGACTACATATTGCTTTACTAGCATAAAGTAGTACATGTATCTGATTACCTGATGTCAACCTTGACTAGCCACCAGGTTCCCAGGACATATTTCAACAACTCCATTCTATTTTCTCAAGCCTATATAGGGCTAGAGAGTCTCTCTCTCCTGACTTTCAGCTGAAACTTTTTCACTGACATAACAGTGGAGAAGAAAGAGAGGACCATTTAATTTGGAGCCTAACAAGTCATGGTCTTTACACAGTCTAACATAAGATCAAAACAAATTGTTAATTCATTAAAATGTTATAAACAACTATAATTTTACAAAATATCATGTTATACAAAAGCATCAACACATTTTAATTCTATATATTACGTAAAATACAAATGAATGTACGTCAAGTTTTCAAAAATAACCAAGTCCTCCATTCTCCTTCAAAAGACCCCAATTAAAGTTACTAATTCTTGATGTCAGTCCAAGAAAAATAAACATGCTAACATTTTCACTTGTGAAAAACACTCAAATATTTCTTTTATATGTCATCCCTAAGAGGATGAGATTAAAAAATCTTTAAATATACATACATCTATATATATATATACAGAAGACACGTATACCCTCAGACATTTTTGTTTCTTTTTCTTGTCTCTCATTGGTCAGGAAGAGTTTTTCTGTTAAAAATTCTGATAAATCTGCTACTTTTTCTTGTCTTGAGATCACAATATGATGCTTTTATATCATAGTTGATTGACAGGACAGATACGCAGTAAATTCTCAAGCCATTCATCCCCCAGTATGTATTGGTATCGAATGTATTGGTGTCGGGGATTACCCTGACTGATGTGCAACAGTTCATGAAGTTTAAAGGTCTTTCTTACCATCTCATTTAAAACAGCCATAGACTGCTAATTCCTACTCTGAAAAAGTTAACAATGGGAAAAATTATGGCTGATGTCACTATCTGCTCCTATCCTCATAGAAAGAAAAGTCTCAAGAGCATTTATAAAGACCTTGCTGTATACTGAAGTTTCTTTTAAAAAACATTTAGTGTTCTTAGCTATGCGGCAGCACTGTATCCTGTGCCCTGAAATAAATAGATGTATTGCCACCTTCTCAGACATTCCAGATATTTTCTATAGTCAATATAAAATATACCCAAATTTACCGAGGGATACTATATTTATTATTAGCAATTGGTGAAGAGGTGAAGGAGTTCATATTTCATTCTTTAGAAGTGACTTCACAACATGTTTAGTCTGGAGAAGAGGCAGCATGTATTTGTTGTGCAGTTTTTAGTATGTATTTGAAACATGAAAAACAAAGGCATTTCTCTGGGTCTGTGCTTCCTTGCATCATCCCAGATTGTGTATTTTTAATTTATAGAATAGGGTTATTTACTCCAAAGTAGTGTGTACAAACTGAGGAGTCCTAGTGAAAATAAATTTAATTTTTGCAGAATGACTTTAAAAATCTATAGAATTCAACAGAGAAATACATCCTTTTTGAAAAATTATTTAAGTGACTGTCAGAAAATACAGCAGTGGTACGAGTCTATATTTCATAGGAATTTACTATAAAAGAAGGTTGCCTAAGTGAAGTAACATTTGCTTCAGGGATACCACAAAGCAGAGTGACTTTAACTCTGTACTATCCAAATGGTAAAATAAATGTATATCAGCCAACTTAAAAGTAGACAATGGTATTCATAAAGTTTTCTGAACTGAGTTTTATTCCACTGGAGTGCTTCAAGAATTTCACATTTGTTGTTTTCAAACTGTGTTCATCCTTATTAGGAAAAGCATGAATCACCGAGTTTTGGGCTAGAATATTGGTATTTTTACAGGTTACAACAGAACATGAAGAAAAGCTGTTCTCTGCATTTCTTTACTATATAAAATACTGTTAATCTAAAACAAGACAAGCCATGGCAAGTTTCTTTTATTTTGGGGTGAGACAGGCATAAAGTTGTTTGTTTTAAAAAGGAAAAGAAGGAGTGAAAATGATAAATTATATTCCAAATTAGTATTTTAAATTTAAAAGGTGACTTTGAAAAATAAAATGTATTCTGAAGAGAGACAGAATTGTTCAGTCAGATTCCAGTGCAAATTTCTGTTTCCATTTCCATAGGTTGAAGCCCTTTACAATAACAAAATCACAATAGCACAGTTTATCTGAAGCTGTTCCCAAACAGATCAACAAGTACGTATCTTGAAAATGTATGAGTTTGGAAAAGAGAGGGGAAAAATCATAGCTAGCCTACTTCAACTCTTTCTACTATACAATTTATTCAGAAGGAGGAAGTGAAAGTTCAGAGCTGTGAGAAAAGAGAGTCTCTGCTTTAACATATACTCTTTTTCTTTTAAATTGATCATGTTTAGAAAAGACAGCAGACTACGTTACCTACTACGAAAATGTTCCAGACAACCAGTTCTTTTCATGCAGTCCATCTAAAGCTGGTCACGGTTATCACTAAATCTCTACCCAACTGAACTTAGTAGCTGTAATCATAGAATCACAGAATAGTTTGGGTTGGAAGGAACCTTCAAAGGTCATCTAGTGCAACCACCCCTGCAATGCATAGGGACATCTGCAACAATATCAGGTTGCTCAGAGCCTTATACAACCTGATCATGAATGTTTCCAGGAATGGAAGACTACCAGTGGGCTTTTGCTATGGCTGCCTTGGATACAGAGAAGATTAAACAGCTGTCTGGCTTGTGTGGTCTCTCAGACAATCTTTCTGTGGTGGGGTTGCTGCAAGTTAAAGAACTGCAGCTGCCAATTGCTTCTATGATGGTGCACAAACGACAGTTTCACACCAATTGAGACTCCCTGGTTCCCATCTGCAAGCTGATTGGGCAACTGGAGAGTGAAGAAGTGATCAATAAGTGTCTTCCTCATTGGGAAATCAAACCCCAGTCTCCTGCATCACAGGTGGGGATACCACTATACTATAGGTCAACTTTCCAATTAATTCATTCAGATAGGTTTTAACTGTTGAGCACAATTTGGTGTGTAGTTGAACAATTATAAATAAAGCAATTTTATTTAATTTTATTCTGTAAATACAAAAGTACATCATAGACTTGGCTTCAGTTAGAGGAAAATACACCATAGTGAAACAAACAAACAACAAAAATAAAAGAACAACAAATGCAAACTAACAAAAAATAGTCAAGATGGACTAAATTTTCTTTTATCTCAAGACGTGTAAGTACTGTTCTCTCCCTGTACAGTATTAGGGCTTCAGTGCTACCACAAGGATCCTTACATCATTTAAGGATTATATTTGATCTTAATATGCCTACAATCCCTCTTTCAATGTAAAATTATTTGCCTCTAGTGAAGGATTCTTCTATTAGTTCTTTTTTTAGCCTTCTTAATTCCATGTATGTATTTTATCCATTATATTTTATAGACCTTCCAATTTGCATTAGTATATGCCAACTATTTTTCAAAAGCCAGTCTTCCATCTTGGCAGATTCTCGCTAACTCCAGAGCTTCTTGCTTGTTTATTTTCTCATTGAATTTTGGCATTCAGTTTATATGTGCTTTTAACAGAGCATTTATTTGTAACTGTCTCCAAGACACTTTTACAGTGCTTGGTTTAGGGTGTTAGTGGGGTTTTTTTTTAGTTTGGTCCGTGTGGGTTTGAATCTCTTATGCTTATGTAGATCTCTTCTTTGAAATTGAATGTCTGTGTGCTGGATTTTTTTTTTGCTTACTCCCTCTACTATAATGTTTAACTCACCAGAGCAGTTTGCCCTCTAATCTCTCAAGTTAGATTCAATGCATTTAATCAAAAGAAAAACCAGAATGGTAACTGTGACTGTAGTCAGCCATTAAATCCCAAATTTTATTCCTACATCCCATCTTGATGTGGCATTGATCCTGTTTGCTTTCTTGTTTGTTTTGGTTTGAGTTTTGTTGGGTTTGATATTTTATGTTTTGATTTGGGGATTTGTTTTGGTTTTGTTTGGTTTTGTCGGTTTTTGTTGTTGTTGGCGTTTTTTATTTGTTTGTTTGGGGTTTTTTTGTGGACAGATGAAATCTCTTACTATTAATACCCCCTAGTCCAAATTTCGAGCTGGTCAATTGTTCCTGAACACTATTTTTGTCTTGAGCAATGATCAGTATTACAGGCTTACTATTATGTTTTTATTACAGTAGGGGTTTCTCTTTTGCTAGACCATTTTTATGCTATGATACTTTATGTAATCCTTCAAATACAGAGCTGCTCCCAGTATGTGCTACTTCACTACAGGTTCTAGCCAGGCGCTGCTCTATCCTACTAATCATTCTCCTTCTATCGGATCTGTGACATGCCCATTATATCAGGGTAGCTGTTTGATGCCAAGTACTCTAGAGTCCCATTTTATTTTTAGAATGCCAGAATTAATGTCATTTTACTTTCACCCACTCACTCAATACAACATGCCCTGTCACCTGGCATTTACATAACTAATTTGCCTGCCTTACTTATCGTAATTATTATTTTATTTTCCTCCTGGCCTTTTCAGAAACACATTAAATGTCAGTCATATACACTTTGGTCCTGTCAACTCGAACCAGATGCTCTTCTGTGGCTGTCAGTTTTTCTCAACCAGCAGTTCTCTGTGACCTTTTTAATTTTGAGTTGTAACAGTCTGGTTCCATTAGAATTAAGGTGTAACCTTTCTTTCCAGATCAGATCTTCTTTCTATAGGGTTCAAGGGTTTCTGACATACCTGAATCTTTCCTTTCTGAATGATTATCTGTCCCACGCATTAGACCCCAGATCTTCAACTACATCCTAGACCTCTCATGTGCAACTGGTAGTTTTTTTTCCTTAACTTCAGCCTCTGCTTAGCATCCTGAGGTAAATCTCCAGAATATCCCTCCTTCACTGGTACAATATGTGCCTATGACTAATAGCTTTTTTTCCTACATCCAAAGTGTCCCTTCTACATAACTCCTGAAGTGTGCAGCCTTCACATTCAGCAGCCAAGTTATGACTCAGTCCTTACACCTTGGTACTCAGACTCAATCTATATACTTAAGAGCGGAAACTCTCCAACTACTACCACCTCCATTTAAGATCTCAACTATTTGTTCCCATTTTATTAGGAAGTATCTACCCACTTTTATCTCTTTGGAGAGAATTTTTTTTTTTATGTCTTTATTAATTTAGTTTCTCTTTTGAAGGAATGATTACATGTGCTCTTAACTAACCCTACTCCATGTTTGTTAAGCTAGTAAATGGTAAGAAATATTTATGAACATAGAAAAAGAAAACACAATGAAAAGTCAAGCCGATCCAAGGTCTTTGTAGCTTTAAAGCTCAACAAAGTATCCCCTGATTTCCCACCTACTGTCCTTTTTCCTTATCCTGGACAATCTCTTTCACCCTGAGACACAACTTTAAACAGCCTTGCAAAGCCTGTTCATAGTGTCCCATGGGAGTCACCAGTTCTGAAAGCCCTCAGAGTAGCCTCAGTTGCCTCTGTGATTCATAGACATTCACCCAGAGAACACAGTGATCTCCTACTGCCCACACCAGTCTTACATCTCTCCCAGTTTTCTTTCCTTCCAGGAGCCAGCACCTCTTTTTTTCTCATCTTCCTCCTGCTCTTCCTAAAGAAAACTACCACATGTTGTTTGACAAAGCCTGCTCATTGCACTATACATAAAAAGCTACAAACTAATTTACAGGTAGTTTTGTATACCACTCTGGTCCAACCTGATTCTGAAGCTGAAATCCTTATACTTATTCTAGGTAAACTTTTGTCTTCCCAACGAAAAATGTCATCCCAGCAAGAGAATATGCATGTACATATCTGTAATTTCTTCAAAGGTTAAAAAAAAATCAGAAAATCTTCACTATCGTCAGTCATCAATATCTTCACAACTGTTTCCAGAAAACAGAACATATAATGTATTGCTTCTGACATGATTTTTTCTTTTAAAATAAATTTCTAACCATACATCTACCCAAGAAAATAAAGTTTTTACTGATTTTCGGGTCCTGATTAAAGCTCTCAGGTTTGCTTAATTTCTTCTGAATTATATAGAGAAAGCATGATTTGTCATTTTAGAAACATGTATCATATAACTTCCTTATACGTACTATTCAAAGATCTATGGGTTTTTTTCTCTATAACTTTCTACTTTAGATGCATTTGTTTAACAATCCTGATTCTCGGAAAATATTTCAACAAAGACCAGAGACGACAAATAAAATAGTAAAACATTCAGAAAATCACTATTGTAATTTGTCTAAAAATAAAGAAGAAATTCTAGAAATAATGGAGTTTTTTTTCTTGCTAGGCTATATCTGAAAGAATAGTTTAAAGCATGCATAGATTGGACTAATTGTTCTCCCTAATTCTCTTCACAAAAGGGGATGCTGCTAGAAATCTATTTTACTATGTCATTGAAATTAAATTGATTCCTGAGTACTAAAATGAAACTATAATCTTTTAAAATGTAATTAAAACAAAAATAGTCCAGGCTGTTGAGAAGTACTGGAAAAATGTGAGCAAGTCCTCTGTTACTGTATCATAAATCTGAGTAGAAGATTGTCTTCGTTATTTTCTTAAAAGACACAAAAGAATTGTTACAGAATTCCAATCCAATGCACCTATTAAATTTTGTTGTCTCTGAAATATTTCAAAACTCAAGGGCTGAATGGTGCGGACAAGAGAAGTGGAGATGAACAAGAGAACCATCTCCAAAGTGTCATGCAATTCAAATAACTTGCCGGAGGAGATCAGTGGAAATTAGTGAAAAAAAAAAAAAAAAGCAAATCAAGTCCACATTTAGGTTTCTTTTGCTCCCATGGAAATACTGGCTCATTTCATTACATTTAGTAGATTTACTTAGATGGAAGTGAGATCAAGGAAAATTCCTGGAGGCATGTCACTAATTAAGATTTTCATGACACTTCATCTTCTATAGACAAGTGTTTAGTTCTTACTTTCAAAGACT
This sequence comes from Caloenas nicobarica, assembly GCF_036013445.1. Taxonomy (NCBI): domain Eukaryota; kingdom Metazoa; phylum Chordata; class Aves; order Columbiformes; family Columbidae; genus Caloenas; species Caloenas nicobarica. The sequence goes on from NC_088284.1 coordinate 51,564,815, forward strand.
AGACACAATGTCATCCCTAATAAATGCCCTGCCTTTCCATCTCCACATTTACATTTGCATTAAAGCCCAACCCAAATGGTATAAAAAATGGCTCTAAAATTAAAAAGAATTAGGCCTAAATTCCACTTATATACAAATTAATTTGATTTCCCAATATGAATTGCAAGGTTGTGTCCAATATTAGTATATAGCATACCAATGTTCTGTTAAATTGTCATACAGTTATGTCATGCAGGTATCAACATTATTTTGTGAGAAACCTGTTCAATGAAGATACTGGATTTTAAGAATAAATCATTGTCAAAACAGTATGTTCGACTGAATTGAAAGGTCCACTGTAGCAAAAGAACTGCCTTCTGACCTTCTATTTTCTTAGTACAATCTCTATTACCAATCCATTAAAATATTTGTGAACATAGAATCATAGAATCTTTTTGGTTGGAAAAGATCCTCAAGATCATCAAGTCCAGCTGTTAACCTAACACTGTCAAGTCCACCTCTAAACCATGTCTCTAAGAACTACATCCACACATCCTTTAAACACCTCCAGGGATGGTGACTCAACCACTTCCCTGAGAAATCCGTTCCAATGCTTCACAACCCTTGCTGTGAAAAAAATTTTTGTAATATCCATTCTAAATCTCCTCTTTTGCAACTTGAGGATTTCCACTTGACCTGTTGCTTTCAACTTGGTAGAAGAGACCAATATCATCCATTCTACAGCTCAGGTAGTTGTAGAGAGTGATAAGATCTCCTCTGACCTCCTTTTCTCCAGGCTAAACAGCCCCAGTTCCCTCAGCTGCTCCTCATAAGACTTGTGCTCCAGATTCTTCACCAGCTATATTTCCCTTCTCTGAACATTGTCCATCACCTCAATGTTTTTTCCTGTAGTGAGCGGCCCAAAACTGAACACAGTATTCAAAATGCAGCCTCACCAATACCAAGTACGGGGGGACAATCACTTCTATAGTCCAGCTGGCCACACAGTTTCTGATACAAGCCAGGAAGCTGTTGGCCTTTTTGGCCACCTGGGCACACTGCTGGCTCATGTTCAACTGGCTGTTGACCAACACCCTTAGTACTTTTTCTGCCAGGCAGCTTCCTAGCCACTACTTCTCAAGCCTGGTTCTTGTTGCATGGGGTTGTTGTGACCTAAATGCCATACCAAGCACTTCACCTTGTTGAACTTCACACAACTGGCTTCAGCCCATTGATCCAGCTGATCCTTCTCTAGAGCCTTCCTACCCTCCAGCAGATCAACACTCCCACCGAACTTGGTGTCGTCTGCAAACTTATTGAGGATGCACTCAATCCCCTCATCCAGATTGTTGATCATGAGATTAAACAGAACTGGCCCAAATACTGAGCCCTGGGGAACACCACTTGTGACCAGTCACAGACTGGATTTAACTTCACTCATCACAACTCATTGAGACAAGACAGACAGATAGTTTTTTACCCAGTGAAGAGTACACCCATCCAAGTCATGAGCAGCCAGTGTCTCCAAGAGAATGCTATGGAAAACTGTGTCAAAGGCTTTACTGAAGTCAAGGTAGACAACATCCACAGCCTTTCTCTCATCCACTAGGCAGGTCACCTTGTCATAAAAGGGAATAAGGTTAGACAAGCAGGACCTGCCTTTCATAAACCCATGCTGACTGGGCCTGATTGCTTAGTTGTCCTGTATGTGCCGTGTAATGGCACCCAAAGTAATCTGCTCCATGACCTTCCCTCGCACCAAGGTCAGACTACCAGAAAACCACTAAAATATAAAGAACATGTATCTGCTTTACATAACATGAAGTTAAAGACACCAATTCTGAAAAGGCTTATACATATAAAAACATCACTAACATGATTAAGTCCATTAACTTGAATGACATTACTCAGATTTAAAGCATTGTAACCTGCTGAAGAATTGACCTTATATGACTTTTAAATAGACTGTGTTCAGTTAAATGTGTGGATGTTAAATTAATGTGCCATCTAATTAAACAGACATAAGTAAAAAATATTCTAACCTCAGATTGCTCCAGCTCTGCTTGGAATGAATTGTCAAAAACCCTTTATAGAAGTTTCAACTCAGGCTAACCGCCATAATCCTTCATACAGTTTTCAAAAGCTGAACTACTGTTCCCCTTCTTGTATCTCATAATTTACACCATAGGAAAAAATGGTTAATCTACATCTAAGTTTTGAAAAACAGGTGGACCATGTACATGAAAAACAGGTGGGCCATTCTCTTAAAATAATCTAATTTCTCAGACTTTATGATTCACTTAAAATAAAGCTGATAAATTACACAAGTTGAAAATTACCTAGCCCCACCAGAATCACATGTATGTCTGATTGCAAGTAAAAGAAAAAATCTGTTACTAGTGGAAACTAGAACCAAAGTCTTGATTTGGGATTTGAAATTGAAGTCTGAACTCTATAATAGTTTGAGAGCATTTCATTCTCTATTTGACTCTTCCTTATCTCTCCTGATATGAAGACTTCTTTTGGGTTTGAATTGCTAGTGCTCAAGTTATTGAGAACTGAGCAAGAAACAAAAGTACTGGGAAGGTAAGGAAGGTAATCTGGTCCATGACCTTCCCTGGCAATGAGGTCAGACTGAGAGGCCTTTAATTCTCCGGGTCCTCCTTCCAGCCTTTCTTGTAGATGAGCATCACATTTTCCAAGTTTCAGTCAACTAGGACCTCCACAGTTAGCGAGGACTGCTGATAACTAATTGAAAGAGGCTTAGTGATCACCTCCGCCAGCTCCCTCAGAAACCTTGTGTGGATCACATCTGGCCCATAGACTTGAGCATATCTAAGTGGTGCAGAAGGTCACCAACCATTTCCTCTAGGATTATTTTGGCTTCATTTTGCTCCCCATCCATGTCTTTCAGCTCAAGAAGCTGTGTCCCTGGAGCACAACTAGTTTTACTATTAAAGACTGAGGTAAAGGAGGCACTTAGTACCTCAGCCTTTCTCTTGTCTTCTCTCACTCTGTTCCCCTCCATCCACCAGAGTGGGGAGGTTCTCCCTGGGTTGCTCATGTATTGATGGAAACACTTTCTGTTCCCTTTTGCTGCAGTCACCAGATTAAGCTCTAGGTGGGCTTGGGCCCTTCTAATTTTCTCCCTGCATAACTTCATGACAATCTTGTAGTCCTCCTCAGTTGCCTGCCCATTCTTCCAAAGGCAAAAAATTCACTTTTTACTTCCAAGTTCCAGCTAAAGCTCTTTATTCATCAAAGGCTGTCTTCTTCCCTGTCAGCTTGTCTTTTGGCACACAGGGACAGCCTGCTCCTGCACCTTTAAGACTGCCTTCTTGAAGAATGACCAGTCTTCCTGGACTCCTTTGCCCTTCGGGCCTGCCTCTCAAGGGACTCTGTCAACCAATCTCCCAAACAGGTCAAAGTCTGCCTTTTGGAAGTCTAAAGTAGCAGTTCTGCTAATCCCCCTTCTTACTTCCCCAACAATAAAAAACACAGTCATTTCATGGCTGCTATGCTCAAGGCAGCCTCTGACTGTCACATCGTCCAGAAGTCCTTCTCTGTTTACAAACAATAGGTCCAGTGGCGTGCCTTCCATAGTTGGCTCACTGGCCAGCTGTGTCAGAAGGATGTCTTCCACATGCTCCAGGAGCTTCTTAGACGATCGTGAGACTTCTCCCAGCTGCCTGCAAGATATTTCATCTGTCTCTTCATCCTGATTGGGTGGTCTGTAACAGACTCCCACCAGGATATCCTCGTTGTTGACCTTCTCCCTGATTCTTACCCATAAACATCCAACCCTATCGTCACCATCATTAAGCTCTAGACAGCCAAACCACTCTCTAACATATAGGGCTACCTCACTGCCTTTCCTTCCTTGCCTATACCTTCTGAAGAATTTATAGCCATTCATTGCAGCACTCCAGTTGTGTGAGTCATCCCACCATGTTTCCATGATGGCAACTACATCATGGTTTTTCTGCTGCACAGTGGCTTACAGTTCCTTCTCTTCGTTGACCATGCTGCATGCATTGGTATAGTTGCACTTCAGCTGGGCTATTGATCCTGTCACCTTTTTGCAGTGAGAAGCCCTAATTCCTATGTGACCACGTACAAATGGCAGAAAGACCGTAGATTGACTTTGTTAGAATCTTCAAAAACTCAAGCAAGATGAAGGAAATGAGGAAGTATTTTTGTCTGAAATAAGTTATCATAAGCTAACATGATAATGACTGAAATAGTCAAAGTATTAGTGTGGTTAATTTCAAATGCAGCACTGATTTCCTGAAGTCATCGGGCAAAAATGTCTTTAACAAATATGTATGGTCATTCACACAGAGGGTCTATATTTTCTAAAGAAGGCTTCATAATACTTTAAAAGAATATATGTGCAAGCAAAACCAATCCAAACATTTATCTAAATGCTACCTGCCAACTACAGTCTTCAAAAGGTACTTTTTTCATTGGTTACACAGATAAAAACAGATAGATTTTTATTTTTTCAAGAGCCTGTTATAATAGTCTGCAGATTTGAGATATAAAGGTCAGTTTGTCTTTATTTGAAATGACAGAGCAGCTTCTATAACGTTCTTTTACCAATAAACCTCCAGCACAACAGTTTGTAGTGCTTCCTACATCAGCTGACCAGCTTCCACTAACCTCAATCTTACCATTCCTTCAAGGTTTTATATCCTTAAAATTGTTACTGATAGTTTTTTTTAAGCTGATTTCAATGAAAGTTTAATTAATTCCTGTTATCAAATCTACCCAATTTAGTAACTTCAATTAGTTTGTACTTTTACAATTTAAAATATAAATTTATGTATCTGTATGTATAAATATATTTCAAGATATTATTTTCAATATAATAATGTATTATATATTTATATGTTATGTTGTGTATATTTATATTATGTTACAAGTGTTATACAATTACATATATTACAATATCATTATAATAGGCAGATACATTTACTTTTATTAAAATTAGTATAAACATATAAAATATAAATATAAAGTTTATGTAATTCAATAATTTTAGTAACTTTAAGTTATTCACTTTAACTGTTTTGTTTCCTTTACAATAAAGAAAGACACAAATAGCCAGGAGTCTTTGATATTGACAGTCTGTGATGGTGGTTTTACTCCTCTTTTGTTTATCTTCTTATCTACCATTATTTCTAGTATTACTTTCTCTTGTCTTCCTACTGGATGAAGTGTGTGAAGAGGAAGAGACAGGATTGCGAATGTAAACAAAGGCCAGAAGAAACAGATAAATTTTCATTTTCAAAATTAATTTTGGAATTTAATTTTTTTTTAAGTTGCTTTCAAATTTAAAAAAAAACAACAACAGCAACAAAAACAACAACAACAAAAAACCCTTATAGAGTATGGTCCCTATATTTAAAAATATATGTTCAGTTTCACTGGTTTTTTCCCACATTTATTTTCTGATAGAATTAACTGAGGCTCACGAATCCTCAGAAGGCATTCCTTTAGTCCTATATTTGAAAAACAGAACTTCTTTATTATGAATGATATCTTCATTTTTGCTGACCATTACACTAAGACATCATCAACTCAGGCATTTAATTCTTGTATTCCCACAAGCCAGAACATGCTAGTTGTCTCCAAGATTACTAAAGAGAGGTAGTTACTGTTAGTAATTCCCTGACATCCTTACTCTTGCATCCAGATACCGATGTAGTCAGGTACTTAGCAACTCTATTTTGAGAGACTTGGCAGCAAGGTCTCTAACAGCATGAGCTTTGAGACCAGTATCATTTAAAAACTTTTGTCTTGAACCAAAGAGTAGACAAAATAAATTAAACTCATATGTTCCACCTTTTATTTCATTAGGCTGAAACAGAGGAAAACACCAATAAAACACCAACACATTGGGGTCTTACAGAGCACTGACTGAAAAATCACTGTGCAAACATGCACCTGCTCATCAGTCATGGGATATACATAAGAACTGTAATTTCAAGGACAAATTTTCTCTCATATCTATCCATGAGTCACTTTCTTTTAATACCTTCTTTTTCCCCAGGGAAAAAAAAAGTGTTTTGATGTCTTTTTATCATTTGTACTTCCGTCACATAGCATGTGAATGTATGGGAGATCTGATGGCAAAATATCAGCTCGGAATATTATTTAATTAATTCAAATAAACATTCAGAACCACAACAACATACTAGTCACAGAAATTTTTGTGCTTCTATCTTTACCTGTTATCCACACTATGAATACAGCTAAGGAGAACATTCAGTGTTGATTATTAAAAGCATGAGTTTTCAAGGAGCTCAAATCTGTGCTCCATTTCCTCCCAGGAAGCTCCACTGCAAAAATAGTATTCACCTGAATGACAGCAGGATGAAACCTTAACGTGCTGTCACTTTTACGCATATAACTATAGTAGTTACATAAAGCTAAGGTATATTCATTTTGAAGTCTTTAATGCACAGTATACGATAGATATTCTCGTATCTTATTTAGGAATCGAATGAGGCAGATTAGAATACTATGCTTTCTACTATATTTTATGTGTACTCCACTGACTGATCTCTGATTTTACTTGCCATCTGAGGTTATAATACTCTCCAGCTTGTTATTGATATGCTTTGCTTTTGAATAAATATTTTCTCAAAGTTTTGGAGTAGTTTTTTCTCAATGTAAGATGTTCAAGAAATGAAGAAGGAAGAAAGAAAGCGGGTCGAGTTCATCTATAAACAGTTTGCTGAAAATGACTTTAAATGGCAACATCCATCCAAATAGGAGTTTTGTGATTTTCTTATTCCCAGTCTCTCTAAGTGTGTGATTGACTCTGTCACTTGTGTATGAAGCTGGGCAAAATTGATGATATTTGATTTTGCAAAAATTCATCACAGCAAAATATGTTCACAAAAGTATTGTCTAGTCTCATACAAGAAATAATGTGACTTCAGCTGTACATAATAAGAGCCTAATGCCATCATACAATTCAGGCAACTGATGGATTACATCATGGTACTGAGTACAGGTGTCATTTTCATTTTAGCAGAGGAGAAAATGGAATTACAGATTTTACTTAAACAGAGTAAAGGTTTCAGTTTTAAAATATCCTGAAACAAGAAAAATACCCAAAACAAAGCTGGAAGTTTGTGCTAGAGGAATGTAGCCATTATCTAAAATAGCTGAACACAAATGCATATGAAAAGACACTTAATGGTCTATAACTGGCCATGTCATCTCTTTATGCTTTTTATTTCTGTCTAGTTGCATTCCCAAATCAAAACCTGACTTTCAATAAGGTCAGTATAACTAAGTTGTTAATTAGTTTTGAATACAATACAAATAATTAATGAGTCTTCATGATTCTTTTCACTCCTGTTGGACTCAGTTTCTACATATTTTAACTGAAGTAATAATACATTCTTGGTTAATATAATTTACCAGGAATGATATTTGCATCCTTTATTTTGAATCTATCAAACAAAAAATACGGCCAAAAAAGAGATATGATTGCATATCGATTTTAATTAATAGATTGCATGTTTCAAAGATCATTATCAAAGATTTGAGTCTGAAGTATATGGTTAAATAAGTCAGCCAAAAAAAAAAAAAATTAATAGTTCAATCAACACAGTATACATTATTTGAACAGAGTGGTATTCTTGACTAAATGTTTAGAATTGATTATTCATCAGAATTTTAGGCACATGTGGTGACTTAGCTGAATCAAGGTAAGTTTTCGTGCACTTTTCTTCCAGTAGTTTTCCAGTGTTTGGGATTTGGTACAAAAAGAATGTAAGAACTCACTGATATCTTGGCTGTTGCCAAAGGCATGAAGGACCTTTCAGCTGTCCAGCTGCAGGTGCAAGATATCCTCTAGAACGGGACATGGTAAGACAAAATGTTAGACTGACACCCAGGCTAGTCAGTGAAGTACTCCATACCATGACTGTCATGCTGCATATATAAGTGGGAAGTTGCTGGGGTTGGCCTGTCTTCTTTGATGTCTGGTGTCTGTAAAAGGTCTTGTTCCCATAGTTTATCTAGATGCTGCTGTTGATCACCTTTTACTGGACTCACTGTGCTCGTCAGTTCCACCCTCCGGTGTTCATTGCTGGGAGCATAAGTTCTAATGCTCACATATTGCTTTGTAACACTCTTATTACTATTCTATTAAATCTGTTTCTATTACAACCCACAAGTCTTTCCTTCTTTTCCCTTCCTTCCTTTTGGGAAGGAAATGCGAGAGAGAGCAGCTGTTAATTCTTTTAGCCATCACCTGGGGTTAAATGGTAACAACATTTTATAGAAAATTCCACCTCTTATGCCATCTACTGTAAGTGGACTGATAGCTTTGTACAAAATAAAACGTTATTAGAAGGCTTGAAACTAAATGGAGCACAATATCAAAAGATGTATCAGTCCGTCTTAAATATTTATCATATGTTCTGCTGATGAGGATGCATTGTTTGCAGCTCAGAGAAACAGAAATATCAGAATACTGTGATGAATGCTACCTTACTTTATGTTTATTAAAAAATACACTGCAGAATTAAGGAAAACAAATGTTTCTTTTAGCTGCCTTAGTACTTTTCTTCATTTCAATTGAAAAGTCATGATAGACACTAATAATAATTAGCATCCAGATGAAGTCAAAACATCTTGATTAAATGTAATTGAATATCATGTACTCTTAAATATAAAACTGTAATAGAGTTCACCTTTTATAAAAGACTTCGAAGGATAAATTATTTATTGACATTGAAACACAAAAATATGCTCATTAACTTTCAAGTATCTAATACTTATTCTATGAGGTACTACAGAGACTTTCTTAGAGTATAGGAAGCTGTAATGTAACCTCATCACAAATGATAATATATTTTATTACATAGTGCAAAATTTCCACTAACTTTTATGAAATGTTCTTGAGACCATAGGAATACATCTTCATGTGAAAGTGGATGCCTGTAAAAAAGATTATGCATTGTAAACAATATATTGATTATCATAATGACAAGAGTTGAAATACCATCTAAGCAGTGTTTGATAGTTAGATAAATAAAATAAAATAGCACATACTTACTTTGTTATCTCTGGCTCTATAAATATAATTACAGAAATGTTGAAGATTTTTTTACTATTATTATTGTTATTGTTATTATTATTGATTCAAAGCCTTTATTTCTAAAGGATTTTGAATTATAGCCTTATTGAATCTCACGAAATTACAAAATGACATTACAGAACTAATTTTCCACTTTTCCGTTACTATTCTTAAAGTTCTGCAAAAAAATCTGAACATAGAATTTCTAGCAACAAGCAAACATATTTTTCAAACATATTTTTGACTAGACATGCAGCTATAGAGATAAAGCACTCTGTGTAGATATTTATGAGGTTTTATTGCTGAGATTTGAAGTGTATGGACTGAACCTTGGTGATACTCAATAAACTGAAAACTTAGCACCACTTTTTTTTTTTTTTTTTTAATTAATGCATACAGAATTTTGACATTGTCATAGAAATAACAGGTACTAAAAGAGTAAAACAGAGAGTACATTTTCCTGATGGGTGGAAAAGAATTATCATCTGAAACTTCTGCAAAATATTTTTTAAAGTGAAAATAATAGACATATTTGGGATAAACAGAAATCATTATCTATAGAAAAATGCCATTATCATAACAGGAGAGAGAGAAAAATAGTTTAACTGATGTAACTATAGATTAAAAATACCATCCCAGTGATTCCACTGTTTGAAAGGGAAGAAATACTAAGAGACACCATTGCCTATTAAGGTTTAGCATTTCATTACCTTAAGACATACTGCCTGGAGATGGGGCCATTACAGTGCCATTACCATAACGACAGACAAAGTTAAAGTTCAAGTGATTGTTTTGTAGAACCAAATATATAATAAACCTCTGGTGTGGATTTTTCTTATTGCATATTTTAAAATACATCTATATCTTGAGAAAGCCTCTGGCAACCACTCTCTTTCTAATCAATAGCCTGAAATGCACAGAGCAGTTTATCACACTTCTAAATAGTAACGTATCCATATAATAACTTCTTTAACCCATTTGGTCTATAGAAGATAAAGGCCATACTCACTTCACACTAAACTAGATTTTATCAGGATGTATGTTATGTATACAGCTGGTTATAGCTGAATAGGTATCTTTCTGGAAATTTCAAGATCGCAGTATCTGTTTTCTTGTCAGGATTTTTTTGGTTTGGTTTTGTTTTCTTGTTGTTTGATTTTTTCTTCCAAAATAAAGAGTTTCTTTTAATTGTTTGACATTATTCTTTTAAATACTGCCATATAAAATTACAGAATAACATAAAATTAAGAATACCAGCTATTAAATATATTATAATTTTCCATTTTTTTTTAAATGATGTATTTTCGCAAGGTATTTCGATTTCATACTTTGGCATACTCTGATGGAAGAGCTTCTGACCTGTAGTTATTTTATCAGGATTTCTGATTTAGTTTTCTGGACTCATCACCTGGCAATTACAATTTTATATTTGATCTGGTATACATCAGTGAGAGGAGAAAAAAATAATTTAAAAAATCAGTGTATTTTGGAATAATACTGAAAAACTCTAAACCAAAGTTTTCCGTAGTTTCTGGGGGAAATAAAACCCACAACACAACAACAAACAAACAAAACCAAAAACCAGCAACAGCAACAACAACAACAACAGAAACACCAAAAAACCCCCATGGTTCTCCTATGAAGGAAAAAACAGATCATAACAAGTATTTGGTCCTAATTTAGCTCAGGCTGATGGATTGAGCGGCATATTTGAATCTGTTTCAACTAAACCCCATTCTTGTTTAGCCCACCATGCAATATTTATATTTATACTTATGGGAATTTTAATTTTTATTTTACAAAAAGTTTGAAGTATTCTGCAATCTTTATTTTGAAAATTTACATCAGCCATTTACCATGGCACACTGAATTCTACCAGACCTGTGAGAAATAACCAGATGCTCAAACATAATACAGGGACCATTTCAGCAGGAAGAAAATTCTTGAAATAAAATATGGATTTTGAAGAAGCATGTGCTGAACACCAAGCAGATATGTTACTGGGAGGAGTCTTGATTCCTTAGCATAAGAAAGCTAAGTCAAGCTACAGTAATATTGATATACACAAGTCTCTCCTGGAAATATCATATAATGAATTTTTCTCCATCGTCTTCATGTTTATCTGATTAATATTTTTTGCCACGATTATGTAATATTGAACCACTTGTAGATTTGACTTTTTTTTGTAATTTACTACATTTAGGGGGTGTTCTAAAAAGCAAGCTGTTAAATACTTGGAAGAGTAGAATGTCCAGTAAGACTGCTGTGTAGGCTTGCCGTACATGACACTGCCCAGCTTAACAAGTGAGGAAATCAAAGTGTTATTACAATGTTTCAGATTATTCTATTCTATTCTATTCTATTCTATTCCATTCTATCCTATCCTATCCTATCCTATCCTATTCTATCCTATTCTGTTCTGTTCTGTTCTGTTCTATTCTACTCTGTTCTGTTCTGTTCTTCTCTGTTCTGTTCTGTTCCATGCCATTCCATTCCATTCCATTCCGTTCCATTCTTATTCAAAAATCATAAAAGGGTTGAGGTTGAAAGAGTCTTCTGGAGACTGGCTAGTCCAACCACCTTGTGCAAAGCCGGGTCAACTAGAGCAGGTTGCCCTTACCAAATTATGCAGGAACTGGAAAAAGTTGTGCTCATACAACTCCAGTGTACATTCTAAACATCTGCCAATTGTATTCATAGCAGAACAGGAAAAGAGTTTACAGATGCAGGCGAAAGGAAAAGTAATATGCCCACAAACTCTAAAGGAAACACATACTGTTCTAATTGCTGTTCCTCATGACAGATTTAATTGGAAATATGCTTAAAAACATCTGGGAGGCTCCCAGGTTAAGTATCTGTGCAGCTGATTCATGGAGTTAAGATTCCCAGTCAGGTGTTTGATTCCTAATGACTTTGCTTTACCATCAGTTACTCTGTTCTTCATCAGTGCAGTCGTGACTTCTATTAAGGACAGTACAATATTACGTTCCTTCTAAATTTTCTGTGAATATAATTTAAAACTGCTCTTCTCAACTCTTTTACTCTTTTCTGCATATAATGTTACATGATGCAGCCACACTGAAATTGATATCATGTTGTGGGAAAGCAAAAATATTTTATCACCATAAAAGAATTAATTATATTTTATTTATACCAGTATTTAAAACAGACCTTCATATTTTCACCTTAAGAAACCATTATAATACCTAGTCCACTGTAACTGATTACTATAAGTAACATTAATTTTTCTGGCTTCTGTATGCAAAAGTTCCTTTCATCCACAACTTGCTGCAGCTGCCATCTATTGTAAAAGCATGTGTGTCACACCATTTTCAGTGTGACAGACATCTGATCTTGTTCTTTTTCTAGGAAGAGTCACAGATCCTGCTTGAACTTGTCATAGGCTTATGAGAATGGTTGTTAGGAAAACAGGAACTTCACATATAACAGAATATTTTAATGAAGGTTTTTCATTCTCATCAAATATGAAATGCAAAAATATGTCATGACAAACACATCATCTGTTCACAACTCAAAGGATCACAAGATTCTCAGAATAGCTGAGATGAAACAAAGTATTTTTGCACACATTAAACATACCACAATTTTTATGATTGCCTCTCTACAGTAACAAAAAGGTACTTCTGTTGACTATAAATTTCTAACTGCGAAAAATTAACAGCCTATTAAAGCTAGTGTGTGAACAAAATCTGAACCAAAGTTCAAATATTCAGTCATGATATTCCAGTATTTCCACACAGTTAATGTATAATCAAAAGGAACTTTAATCATTCTCCTGTTGCCTGTTTTCATGATCACACAACGTTTTTACAGCAGCAACTGCTTGTGTGGAAAAGTGACATTAGAAGAGCGATGAACTGCTTCACCCTTTTTTAACATGGTTTATTATCTGTATACCATCAGCATAGCATTGCAAACTCACCAGCAAACGTCAAGAAGTACTGCATAAATCACCTGTGTACCAGTTTAAGAAACTTCAAAATTAGACTAATCAAAAAAAAGATATAACACACTTTGTTTCTCAGGGACAGGAAATTACGCATCTTCCATCACTCGTGGAAGAAGAAGACATGAACAGCACACCAGCTTATGCGAATCATCAGGTACTGACTCTACAAAAAGGCAATCTGATTTTTTATCAACCTTAAAATAAGGGGAAGGTTTTATTTTCCAGCAGAATTTGCAGGGTGAAAAAAACCTACTGATCTCAGTGCTGCCCCACAAGTAATTATATCATTTGAATTATTTACTAAAATAATTCATGTAGTAAGTTATGCCCATCCTCCAAACTAATGACTAAAACACACTTTACTCCAAGGGTACGTTACTAGTGCTACATGAAAGCCATGTTCTCAGTGATAAAACATTTGGTGTGTATAACAACGCAACTAGATCCTAAGCACATAATGATACTACTAAATACTAACTTAAGCATTTTTGTGTGTTTGTACATGCATACTCCATGTTGCTGCAATAATGTTCCATGGTTGTGACTAAAGCTGACAAGGTTCCTTAAGGTCAGTATACAAGCCACCTGATTTTGAACAGTCCATGAGGCAGTAAAACTCTTGATTCTGACCATAGTGGAGAGAGAAAGAGAATGCCTGGACAAGACATCTCCCCACACTCCTTCCAAGAACAGACCAGTTAAAGGCAAAACTCTGTCTCCAATCAAACCCCAACATTATTAATGTTATAAAGTACTTCCAATGCAAACTCATCAAATCACTGGAAGTTCAAGAACAATTAACAGTTCCCAGATGACAGTCTTCATCATGTGAAGGGAACAGTTTTCCAGGTATTTTTCTCTTTAGAAAACTAGCTCCTTTTTCTTTTCTTCTCAGTACATTTAGTGTCCATGGCAAAGTGCTATCAGGCTGCAGGGTGGCCTATTTGGAAAGACTGCAGGGACTGTCTCATTCCAGATACAGCTGGTTTCAGCCAGTTCCAGTGGATTCACCACAGGACATGGCTGAGCCCATCAGCTGTGTGTGGTGCCACTGTAGAAATGTGTTTAAGAAAGGGCAAAAACACCAGACATAGAACAAAAGAGTGAGAAAGACCAGAGGAAACACCAAGATCAGAGTAAAAGGAGAAGGTGCTCCATGGTGGAGCAGATCTTTACGCTGCAGTCCACGGAAGACCTATACAGCTGCAGCTGGATATTCCTAAAGGAACTGCAGACCATGGAGAGATCACGCTGGAACAGAGAAAAATTGTGAGGAGGAAGGACTGGCAGAGAGGAGCTTCTTTGTACTGACTATAAATCCCACCCCGCACACACTCATATCCCCCTGTAATGCTTGTGGGGGGACAATGACATCTGGAGTGAAGATAAACTTGGGGAAGTGGGGAGGAAATGGGTTGTTTTAAGATTTTTTTTTTCTGTTTCTCACTACTCAAAGGAGCAATTATGTATTTATTTTAACTGACAATATTTCAAGCTATTTTTTCCCAAACTGAATCTGTTCTAGTAAAAGCAATTGGCATGTTTTTTCCCTCTCTTTATCTCAGCCCACAAGCTTTATCAATCCTCTTTTCTACCTCTCATCCCATTGAGGGCCCAGGCAGGAGCAAGCAGCTGGGTGAGCACTGGCTGTTAGCCCAGACTGGCCCATTACAGTTGAACTGACAGTCTCTTGAGTCCAATGTATTTGATTATCAAAGTAAACGATCAAATTTACCAACCTGTTTAGGGGCAGAAGCTGTACCGAAAACTTTCACACCAAAGTCTAAGATTTTAGTTGGTGTTCTGTTGAGAAAGCTTTCTCTTCCATATTAAGATAGAACTCAAATCTTCAAATCTATTTTATGAACAAAAAAACAGGCAAATGAATAAATATTTGTACATTAGGATCTACCGGGCCTTTGATGCCAAAATGATCTACTCAAATGAATCCTTCAGTCAAGAGACTGTTATATGTTCTTGTTTCTTTACACTCTCTCCAGGTTTTGACCTTTTAGTTGGCAAGGCACGTGGCTGTGGTAATGGGCTGAGCTCAGTTCTGTGGCTGAGCACTAGATCAGGGCATACAGAGGAGCTCCAGGAGGGAAGGAAACCCAAGGAAGAGCAGACAGCTGCACCAGAAGCCAGCAGCTCTTGGAGAGCGGCCGATGTGATTTGGGCATTATGAGGAACAACTGCGGGGGATTTAAACAGCCCTAGGGAGCACGAGTGACTGGGAGCACTGTGAAGAGGGCATACAAAGGGGGATCAAGAGGGTGCAGCAGTTGGCACAGCAGTTTGTGCAGCAGTTCACGCAGAAGGATGCATGAGAAGGGCTGTGTGCCCTGCTTGTAGGCCAACAGCCCAGGGAAGGGCTCTAGGTCTCTGCCATGATGATGGGCACTCGCCCCAGAGTTAAAATCAGTGTTTCTACAGAGAAAGCTCCTGAGATGTCTGATGTTTCCCCCCAGACAGAACCAGTAAGGAACGAGATTTCAGTACATCTGAGAGGTTGCAATGAGTGCCCTGACCCTTCTCCTGGAGAAAAGATAAGTACATGCAAAAGATCTGTACGGGCTGATAATCTGTGGTGTCAGGTGGCCAAGTTGCAGTAAACAGTTAAAAGGCTGCACAGTATTAGAGGAGCCAAGATGGAGACAGCTAAGTGATTCCAGAACAATGTTCCTGTGGCAGACACCACAGAGAACAAGGCACCTTGGACCCTGGTGAGGCACAAAAGCAGGATTATTCTTCAGTTTCCACTCTCCAGCATTATGATCAAAAACCTGTGAAACTTTAACAGCTGTAGACACCCACAAGCAAGGTTTGCAAGGAGAATCTGTACCAGCAATGCATACTGAATACTGCAATAAGAAACGAGTGCTTGTAGTGAGTGACTCTCTGTTCAGAGCCACTGAAGGGCCCATCTGCTGGCCTGACAGGGAGTCAGGAGGCATGTTGCCTTCCAGGAGCTAAGGTCTGAGATGTTGCCAAGAGAGTCCCATAGCTTGCCAAGAACACAGACTACTATCCATTGCTACTCTTTCATGTGGGCCTGAACAATATCACAGGCTGGAACCTGGGCAGAATCAAGGAAGACTACAAAGTCCTGGGGGTGTGAGTGAAAAATATTGGTGTCCAAGTTATCTTTTCTTCCATTTAACCAGTTAAAGGAAAGGTGCAGCCAGAAATAGATGCATAATGAAAATCAACTCCTGGCTTCATGGTCAGTGCCATCATGAGGGTTTTGTCTTTTATGACAATAGGAAATTTTTTCACAGCTATAGCCTGTTACAGAGGGATGTCTGGAAGAGGCAGGGGAATCTTTGGAAGCAGGCTGGCCAACTTGGTGAGGTGGGCGTTAAACTGAAAGTCTCAAGGAACGAGGTCCAAAGTGGCAACACTCACACTGTTGCAACTAACCGAGGAATAAGCCAGGACAACCAGAGCAGCAACAAATGTTCCTTAGCTGCCTACCAAGAGGAAAACCAGAAGACCTCGAGTCTATATATACAAATCCACACAGTCTGGGAAAAAAACAGGAGGAACCTGATCTCCATGCCCAGTCAGAATGTTATGATATCACAGGAAAAAGTGAAACATGGTGGGACAACTCATATGTCTGGAGGATCGCGATGGATGGTTATAGGCTGTTTTGTAAGGACAGGCAGGGAAGAAGAGGAGTGGTGTTTTATGTTAAAGAGAACCTTGAATGGAAGAGTGGGCTAACAAGAACAATCGTAAGGTCTTGTACCTAGGAAAATAATAATCCAGGAATGCAGCACAGGCTGGGATCTACCTGGATGGGATACACGTCTGTGGAAAGGGACCTGGGGGTTCTGGTGGAAAACAAGCTCAGTATGAGGCAACAGTGTGCTGCTGCGGCAAAGAAGGCCAACAGAATGTTGCACCAATAAGGGCATCATCAGAGGAGGTAAAGAAGTCATTATCCTACTCTACTCAGTGCTTCCAAGGTGACACTAGGAATATTGTGTTCAGCTTTGATCTCTGTTATGCAAAAACATGTGGACAGGCTGGAGAGGGTCCAGAGAAGGGCCACAAAGATGATCAAAGGACCAGGAAGCCTGCCACATGAGGAAAGACTGAGAGAATTGGGTTTGTTCAGCCCTGAGAAAAGAAGGCTTAGGAGAGACCTCATCACCATGTTCCAGTGTTTAAATGGTAGTTACAAAGAAGTTGGAGACTCCCTTTTTAGGAGTCGCATAGAAAAGATGAGCGTAATGGGTGCAAGTTACTACTGGGGAGATTCCGACTGGACAGAGGAGGGAAATTTTTCACAATGAGAACAATCATCATTTGGAACAATCTTCCCAAGGAAGATTCCCCAACATTGGACACTTTTAAGTTTCATCTGGACAGGGTGCTGGGCCATCTTGTCTAGACTGCGCTTTTGCCAAGGAAGTTTGGATCAGATAATCCTTGAGGTCCCTTTCAACCTGGTATTCTATGATTCTTTTTTTTCTTATTTATCACAAACATATTTCCCAGTTAAAAAGTGATTAAAATTAACATGTTCCCATCAAACTTTCCTTTTGGACCACGTGGCATTTTATGAGAAGGGATATTTGTTTAATTATAAAAGTTCTGACCTGTTTCATATATTATTAATGAGAAAAAAACATGCATCACACACACACAAGGAAAAAAAAAAGTCATTAATTTTTTTTTCCACTGCAATGACTTTTGAGCTTGACTCATGGGCCAGTGATGTTATTTGCTTTTGTTTTTATCAGTTTTATATTTACTTATCTTTATTGTCTTTTTAAGCTACATGATATTAAAAAGCTTGAGAATGTCAGCCAAATTACTTTGGGAGAGATAGGTAACTTTCTTTACAGAAAACACAAGTGTCACTTCCTATGTCCTTTCTTTAAAAAAAAAAAAAAAAAAAGCAAAAACCAACCAAACAAACCCCAAACAACAACAACAACAAAACTCACTTTGATTAAACATCTGTAGTATCTCATGACTGTAACACACTTCTTGATTCTTCTTATGAATTTAAAGTTCATTTTAAAAAGGGGATTTTTTTTAATGCTCTTGGCTCATATTCTTGTCTCATGAATACAATCTATTCAATGCTTGTTCTTCTCAATCTGCTTCTGTTGTTCTTCTCCCCTCCTCTCACATTAAAAGAAGAGAGAGATCTACTGAGAGCCCAGGCTGGATGTAATCATTAATTATAGAGAATAATCCTAATGACCTGTGGAAAATAAAAGGCAATTTCAACCTTGGAAATGAGTATCATCTCCAAAAGTTGTGTCTTGTACTAGTTTCAGAAGTATTAAGAGCAAAGTTAATGCTACTAGATCAGTCAGAAATAAATGCAGGACACAGATTAGCAGCTATTACCATTGCAGCGTTGGAAGGATCTGAACTAGAAAGGGCTTCGGACATGAAAAATTGATTATGTTCTGCCAAACAAAGGATAAAAGAGAATTTAGGGATCAAAGAAAGTAAGTAAGAGTCCTTCCTTTCCCTTCCTGTCCTCCAAAAACCAAAAGCATAACTAAAAAACTAAAAGTCAGACAAAATTTCTCAGGTCATCATTAATTTAAGAATGAGATAGCAAATGTCCTGAGGCATAAAAGGTGAAAATGCGTTTTTACATGTTTAGCAGCTTCTGCAGGTGATCCGTGGTAGTTCCAATAGCTAGGAAGCTTGAATATATCCTGAGTAGACCTTCACTATGCAGGTAGGAAGAAAAGAAAGAGAAAACAACATAAATTAAAGGAGTTATTAAGAGTTTTTTCTATATGAATTCAGCAGAAAGTATCTTCTACCTTTATGTTTTCTGATGTCAAACTCCCTGTGTATGCCAGGAAGATAATAGTGTAACAGAAAGAAAGCAGTGAAATTTCTGAACAAAAATATTAATCATTTTTATACTTGTCCAAAATTTTTAGCTCCATGTCCAAAATGATATGTATGAAGGAATGCCATATATTATTCTCTTTTTTCATCATAAATGGATTAAGGTTGTGTAATCTTTTTATTGTAATCACCAATATTACCACAGATCTGATTTAAACTATATTACCTTTCTGCAAATACCATACCTGCAAACACATTATACTTTAGCGTTCCAGAACCTAAGGAAGAAGTGAAGTCCAGCCAGGATAATAGGTTAAAATTCATCATCAGCTCTCTCCTGGTTGCATATGCTGCTATTTCAGAATATGCATTGTGTATTTATTTTATATGATGTCAAAAGTAAACACCTGAGATCCATTTAATCAAAGTAATTAAGCTTATATCTAATTTTAACATCAGTCATCAAATAATTTTAATGATGCTGTTTCAGTGCTCTAAATTTTATCTTTATTCATGATTCTTTCTATATTGCCACATGTCACAGAGGTACCGCAAAAGTCATTTTAGGTGGACAACAACTTCCAAAACAGACTCTGTTCTATCCAGAAAAGTACAGCAAATAAATCACCTAGAAATGGGGTTTATACAAATTATTTAGCAGTCCAACAACATAAAACACAGATTCGGATACCAGTTGGGGAGATTAGTGGGGTATGACCACATAAGAATAATGAGGATCCACAGTGTACATGAATTCACTCGCAAGAAACACGATTACAGGCCTCTTTCACTCAAAGGTACCCAGAAGAAATAATCACTTGCCTGGGTTAGGCAAGAGCTCACTCAGGCATATATCCAGCAGAGAAAAACAACCACTTACCAAACAAGGAGGTGAGGTCCCCTCAATCCCAGGAAGTCTCCTTAAATGGCGTCCCAATCTAAGGCAAGAGCTCCAGTTCACAGACCCGCTGCTTCAAGAAGACCACTCAAAGGGGGTCTTCAGCAGGGACCCCATTTTATAGCATAGTCAGATCTGGCTGTGGTTGTTACAACACGGTCCAGAAGCTACTCAGCTTCTCTGGACACCTCCTTTGTTGAGGACCCTGTTGATCGACTGAGAGTCCCACCCTTCCTGCCCCCCAGCTGGATGGAGGTGAAGGAGGACATAACTGTCAGCACCAACCTAGGTGTATACCTGGTGTTAGGAACAGCAGGCCACAAAAGGTGCTAAAGAGCCATCAGCTGCACTGTTGAAGGCTCTAGATCTCATCAGGGGATGTGCAACTGCCACACCATGTAAAACTACAGTTCTGAAAATAATTCCTTGCTTTCATGAATGAATAGTTAAATAATTTGGGTTAGAGTTGGAGAATTATCTCCCCCAAAATGCCAGAACTTAGAATTTACTATTTTACATCCTCAGAGCAGAGAAAAAAAACTGCTGGTATATGAAGCCAAGTAAAATCCAGCAGCAGGTTTGAGTAATCCCTGAACCCTTTGTTTAGGCTAAAGAGGAAATTTCAGGGATGGATGAGAAAATAAAATAAATGGAAACTGACATTCATCAGCTAACTTGTGAATGCAAAGTATACAACAAATCTTTTTAGCTGGGTGTGCAGAACAGTGATTCAAAAGCTAACATAAAACAACTAAAAACATTATATAGTAGATATTGATTTCAAGGAAAAAAACCAGTTTACAGCAGTAGCTACAGTCCCAATAATCAAATCCTGTTTTGTGTTAAAAAGGAATTTTACTGTCAATTAATGCAACAGTTCTCTGTTGCAAATACAAGCTTACAGTGAAGAGCTGAACTGCGTTTACTCCAGAATGTGCCATCAGTATAAACTTAGATCTTGAAATGGCAAATGATGTTTAATTTTCAGACCTAAATATGCACTTATGTGTAATCAAATAATTATTCATTCAAATGGAGTTGGATAAAAATTTCTGATTTGGTAGGATTATTTGTTTAGAAAACACCTCATCTCTTGACTGCAGCCCATAAATATTATTGAGCAAGTTTTAAAATATCTAGAGAAATAACCACAATGGAATCACAGCAACACTAATCTACAAGCTGCAAACCAGGTAAGAAGCTAAGTCAATACAGCTGATGTTTGCTTGGGATTTCTGAAAATCACTCCTTGTGCTTTTGATAGTTACAATTCTATATGTATTCCATAGTTAAGCTGTGCTGAACCCTCTATGTATATTTTAATCATTTTGGGTAGCTAGGTTTAGCCTGAGTGTGTCTATACAAACTTCAGTCCATGACATTGGTTCTAGAACTAACACAGTTTCTGCAGCTCAAAGTCATTCTAAAATAAAGGACTTCTATAAAAACCCAATCCAGAACCTCAAGTCATGTCAGACATTTAAATACCTGAGTGAGATATCTAGATTAAACAAACAAAACAAACAAAAACCACTCCAGAGATCAAATACCTCAATCATTTTTTGAAATATATTTCTGAGAAATGTAAATACATGCCACTTCTAAGCTTCACATGCAATTCCAACTTTTATAATATTACATAAAGGGTGCAAAAAAATTAATCTAAACAAAATGTTCCTCATACAAATAATTAATGAAAAACCAAAGAGCTATAGTGTTCTGAAACAACAGTAGGAAAAGATCAAAGCATTGAGAGGGTTTGAACCATAATCTCTCTATCACATAACATATTTGAGCTAGAAGGTACTCCAAATGCTTTGTATCACATCCATCATCATATTGAATAATTACTCTAATACTTTTGGTCTGTTATACTATTTCCTAATTTGTTCCTTTGCTCAGGACAAGAGTGCTGTGTCTCTCCTCCTATAATATGCAGCTAGGTCATCGGGACTTGTACTTTGTCAGGAAAATTTGCAAGGGACCTGTGCCAACCCAGAAGAAGAGCTAGGACATAAAGTATTGAATTACCAGAGCGAATACGCATTCATGCACATGAGGTGTCCCAGAGAGATTGAGGCACCTCAAACATGATTTTACATAAGGTCTTCTACCCTTCAAAGTTTTGGATACAATGTGATTTGACTAATCAGTAACATCTACACTACCAATTAGTAGTCATAGCAAAACTTTGCAAAGCAACTATATTTTTGCAGCATTATTTCCTCTTGTTTATTTATCCCTGGAGTCAGACATTCTATAGTTACTTTTCTATGGTGCCAGACAACATTGGGAGTGCTGGGATGCTGGCCTTATCTTTGCTGTCCAGGAGTATCCTTTATCCTTTATAGACAGCTCTAAGCTTCCAAGAAACAAAGTCCTTATTTCCTAGGCTGGGCTATCCTTTATTTTGTTGTACTTAAGCATGAACAAATTCAGTAAAATTTCACTACCTTATTGCATTACAGTGTATAATGGGAGCTAATATATGTTAAGAAAGTTAATACACTTCCATACTATAAAGACTAGTTGGTATAACGGTTATGGAAGGGGATTTCTTAACAACCTGCAACAACATAAGTTTCTGTAGTTTAGTTTTACAATGTTTATAACTTGAAAATTTATTTTGAAGGAAAAGATACTGTTCTTGACTGCTATCTTATATAAAGCTGAAAAAGGCACCACGTTTGAAGGTAGACCTCTGTCCTGTTGCTGTGTCAATTGCTTACGGTTAGACAGCTTTCTCATCAAGGAAGTTCTGGGAGGGGTTTTGTTGTTCCTTGATTTACATACAGAATTGTGCACCTCATTAGTTAAGGTCATCTATGTGAAAACAAAACCTTCTAGATCTGAAGAAAAAATGGTGAAAAAATGTGCCAATGGTTATGCAAGATCATGCAAAGTACTTGAACTAATCAGTCACAGCTGAATAAGAAATGGAATATTAAACAGCCTGGGCTTTGTTAACAGTATATGGTAACTTATAAGATCATGAATAAAACAATTTATGCAAAGAAAGATTTAATGAAAATAATTGTGGTGGAAATTACTGCAGTATTGCAAAGATGTATCTTTTGGAAACAAGTTTAAGACATTAGCTGAACCAGAAACATCTTTCTAGTATGTGTTTCTAATCAGAGAAATATTTAGTTTGACCAAATTCTGCAGAATTCTATGTAAATTTTGCATTAAATATAATTCTGCTTGCTGGCAACAGGAAGACATTCTGGACAAATACTTAATTCTTTTTTCAGCATCCTACCCAAATACCAAAGATGGGAGGAATGTGGCCAACACTGACTTTTACTTCTAGATTACATGGGACCTTTCCATTGCATTTATTGCTTTTAAAAAAAAGGCACAAGTCATAAATAAAATCAAGTGAATGTTTGCATATCCACAACAATATAATACAAACATGTATGGCTATCTGCTGCTTTCTTTGGGTATGTGGACTGTCTCTAGATGCTTACTTATATGAAACATTCTTTTTTTAGGATTACAGTAAATCCACTTTGCAACTGAGGACATAGGAAGTTATTCTTATGTACAGGCCAGAAAGCTTCAAATAAATCATGTGGACCATTTCTGACCTATGTCTAAGACAGATGAAATTTATACCAACAAAGTTGAAATACCAATTCAGTCAAAGTATTGTCTTGTATGAAATTTCATATATACATAAAATGCTATAAGTATATCAACTTAAATTTATAGGAATGAGCAGAGCAGAAAAAAATATTCTCTATAATTGTTTACCAAGTATACTCTTGTAATTTTAGCATACTTAATTTATTCAAACTTGAACTTTCTCAATATCTGTCTACCTCATGTTCAGGATAAAGAGTTTGGGAATTTTTTTTAAATATTAGTCAAAAATTAGTAAATATCTTCAAAAATGAGAACAGGTTTGGAAAGACCATATTGTGGGTTTTTTTCGTTGTTTGGGGTTTTTTTAATTTTTACTTTTTAATTTTTGTGAACAATTAAACATAAAACAACGTTGCCCACATATTTTAAAGTTAAGATTTGAAATGTAGTGGAAAGGAGACCATATTTTTCTGTAAGAAAATAAGACAGTAACTCACTTTGAGACCAAAAAAGATTATTAGTCATATAATAAAACTAAATTAAACTTTTTCTATTAAGTCACATTAAAACATAAAGACAATTTTCTGGACTTTCGTAATAGTTTATCACTGGACATGTTTATGTGTGTATTCAGTTATATGTATGTTTTTCTGTACTGTAGCAGTAGTACTGAGCCTGAGCTTCAGCTCTATTTTCCTAAGCCTTGTATAAATACATGGAAGAGCAGGTGCAGTGCAAATGAAGTTAGAGTTTGAGGCTTTGATACTACAGTTAGAATAGCTTAGAATTCTTTATTGGATTTTCATGAGACTAATCAATGCACAAAGTATTATTCAAATTGCAAGACTTATTAGTAAACATAAATTTTAATGAGCCAAATCCTGTGTATTTTTATTCGCAAGTCTAATAAGCATTTTCCTAAAACTAAAGTATCCGTCACAGATTAGTGTGTGAAAAAGAATGTCTACTTAACTCTTGATCTCTTAAATGGAAGCAGAGCTTCATTTGTATGTCTAATTCGTTCTTCAGCCATGAAAACTGCATACAAAATTTCAACTTCTAATGGAATTTAAAGGTTTCATTTAATTGTAAATGTCTTTGTCTATGGGTATTACAAAGTTTTTAGGAGGCACTATTAGGTAGAAGAAATGGATACTTTAATTTACCTGAGACCATCATACAGTAAACAATACTATGATTTTCTCCTTTGTGGTTACCATAGAAAAGGAAGGAAGAAGTTTGTATAGTGTCTGGACAACAGCAGCAAGGACAATTTGTAACTTTTCAGTAAATTTAGCAAATGTGATCTAAAACACTTGTGTTACATAAAACATACAGCTCATTTAAATTAAAATCTAAGAGGAAACAAGATGCAAAATCCATAAAGTTAATTTATAAGATGCAACTATCTAATCTAAATAAGTCAATTCACTTTCAGAAGTGTAAACTCAATAGATTTGTAGCCATTTCTAGCAAATGTTTCTGCTTTGCACATATTGTTGTGCAAATTGCATTGAAGCATGTCAAACAAATTTGGCAGTGCACAGCTTTCACATAGAAATACCAATACCTTTACATGAACAGAAGTGATTAAATCCTATTGGTATAAATGGAAATAATGCACATTGAGAATTTTCACTCTGCATTTTGTAGAAGATTACTCTTGCAAATTCTGAACCAGCCCAGACCCCAAACCAAAAACTTTTAGATCCATAAATGCAACATGTTCAACTGACTGGTAGCAACTTTCACATGCTTAAAATATCATGCATAATAAAACTCTTCTCAGGATTTGTAAGATTATGGAAGATAGGCAACATATTTGCAGAAATCACCAGCTAAATTCAGGTCAATATAGTTATTCAAGAATTAGCATACCCCTATAAGATTATCTGAGGACCATTCATGCTACATTTGGTGTACTATCTGTTAGCAGTTTTGATATTTTGGTGGGGTTTTTCTCTGTTTGGTTGGTTTTTG
Organism: Caloenas nicobarica; assembly: GCF_036013445.1. Classification (NCBI taxonomy): domain Eukaryota; kingdom Metazoa; phylum Chordata; class Aves; order Columbiformes; family Columbidae; genus Caloenas; species Caloenas nicobarica. The sequence goes on from NC_088284.1 coordinate 51,590,168, forward strand.
TTCTTTTGTTTGGGATTTTGTATGTTTTTCCTCTGTACTGTTTTAATGCTGATTTTAGGTGGTGTGCTTGCTTTCCCAGTTCACAATACGTTAATGAGGTACATTTCCCCAACATATTCAATTACAATGACAATTGTTACAGAGAAACATTCTACTTGCACAAAAAAATATGCTGGATGATCACCTGATAAAATGTGACAGCATAGCTGGCAGTGGATTTTGTCTCTTCTGCCCAACTGACTTGTGGAACATCTGGAGAAAACCTCTCTGGGCAACAGAGTAGTAACAGAGTGAAGACGACTTTTCATAACAGATGTAAATAGTCTCAGATAAATGAGTTGCTATCTCCACTGTTTTGCTTTAGGAAATTTTCAGTATCTTCTTTATCAAAAGATAAAAAGTAGGCTAATGTTTCCTTAGAATTAAACCTTGCAAGAGGGGTCAAGGACAACAGAAAGAGCTTCTTTAAATACATGACAGATAAAACTAACACTAGAGGCAATGTAGGCCCACTGATGAATGAGGTGGGTGGCCTGGTGACAGAAGATACAGAGAAGGCAGAGTTACTGAATGCCTTCTTTTTCTCTGTCTACACTGCTGGAGGCTGTCCTGAAGAGCCCTGTACCCCTGAGGCCCCAGAGGAAGGCAGGACAATGGAGGAGTCTGCCTCGGTTGATGAGGACTGGGTTAGGGAGCAATTAAGCAATCTGGACATCCATAAATCCATGGGTCCTGATGGGATGCAGCCATCGGTACTGAGGGAGCTGGCTGGAGTCATTGCTAGGCCACTCTCCATCATCTTTGCTAAATCATGGGAAACAGGAGAGGTGTCTGAGGACTGGAGGAAAGCAAATGTCACTCCAGTCTTCAAAAAGGGCAAGAAGGAGGACACGGGTAACTATAGACCGATCGGCCTCACTTCCATCCCTGGAAAGGTGATGGAACAACTTATCCTTGGTGCCATTTCAAGGCATATCAAGGATAAGAGCGTCATAAGGGACAGTCAACATGACTTCACCAAGGGGAAGTCAAGCTTAACCAACCTCATAGCCTTTTATGAGGACATAACCAGGTGGATAGATAATGGCAAAACAGTGGATGTGGTCTATCTTGATTTTAGTAGAGCATTTGACACCGTCTCCCACAGCATCCTCACAGCTAATCTGAAGAAGTGTGGTCTGGACGATTGGGTAGTGAGGTGGACTGTGAACTGGCTGAAGGAAAGAAGCCAGGGAGTTGTGGTCAATGGGGCAGAGTCTAGTTGGAGGCCTGTATCTAGTGGAGTGCCTCAAGGGTCAGTACTGGGACCAGTACTATTCAATATATTCATCAACAACTTGGATGAGGGAATAGAGTGTACTGTCAGTAAGTTTGCTGATGACACCAAACTGGAAGGAGTGGCTGACATGACAGAAGGCTGTGCTGCTGTCCAGTGAGAACTAGACCAGCTGGAGAGTTGGGCGGTGAAAAAATTAATGAAATATAGCAAGGGCAAGTGTAGAGTCTTGCATCCGAGCAGGAACAACCCCAGGTTCCAGTATAAGTTGGGGAGTGACCTGTTAGAGAGCAGTGTAGGGGAAAGGGATCTGGGGTCCTGGTGGACAGCAGGATGACCATGAGCCAGCACTGTGCCCTTGTGGCCAAGAAAGCCAACGGCATCCTGGGGTGTATTAGAAGGGGAGTGGTTAGTAGCTCGAGAGAGGTTCTCCTGCCCCTCTACTCTGCCCTGGTGAGACCCATGTGGATTATTGTGTCCAGTTCTGGGCCCCTCAGTTCAAGAAGGACAGGGAACTTCTGGAGAGAGTCCAGTGCAGAGCCACGAAAATGATGAAGGGAGCGGAGCATCTTCCTTATGAGGAAAGGCTGAGGGAGCTGGGTCTCTAGCTTGGAGAAGAGGAGACTGAGGGGTGACCTTATTAATGTTTATAAATATGTAAAGGGTGAGTGTCATGAGGACGGAGCCAGGCTCTACTCAGTGACAATCAATGATAGGAAAAGGGGCAATGGATACAAACTGAAGCATAGGAGGTTCCACTTAAATATGAGAAGAAACTTCTTCACAGTGAGGGTGACAGAACACTGGAACAGGCTGCCCAGGGAGGTTGTGGAGTCTCCTTCTCTGGAGACATTCAAAGCTCACCTGGACATCCTCCTGTGTAACCTCATCTAGGTATTCCTAGGTATTCTACCCCAGCAGGGGGATTGGACTAGATGATCTTTTGAGGTCCCTTCCAATCCCTAACATTCTGTGATTCTGTGATTCTGTGAAAAGATATGCTTAAGCTGAATTATCCAGTGTAGACAACAGAACTTATGAAAAAAAAACCCAAAACATCAACATAGTTGGCCAGAGAGACCAAGTCAATACAACAAATACAAGTTCAGAAGTCAGATTGACAGGATCATTTCTTAGAATTCCTCGGCAACTAAAATAATACTACAGAAAATGGATACTACTTTAGACCCAAGTTTGTAATCCAGTTTTCCACAGAAAATACCAACCTAGTTTGGATAAACATAAGATTGCTTATGTTTCAGCAACAAATCCACACTCTTTTCCAGAAGCCAACTAAATTATTTATTTTTTAGTAATGCATGAACAGCTATGATATCTCCCTCTCAATATCTATTGTCTCCAACTTCTATACATTTGTTTACATAATTTTTTTTTTTTAAGGATTCTGTTACACTTCTGTGCCATCCTGCTATTTGCTGACAGGTTTGTCATTGCAAGAAAATCTGACTGGTGGCAGATCTTAGCTCGTCAGAGTGCTGTTCTTCATTACCTGTATCAATGTTAATATGCCTGCCAACACTGCAAGCTCTAGCTGTCTGCTCCTACTTTGACTACTAAATTAAAATCCATTAGATCACAGAGAACTAATTGCAAGTCAGTGTATTTGAAATATCTCACATAAATAAGTCATAGACAAAAGAAGAGATAAATTTCTTCTTAAAGCATAATTCATACTTCTACTGTACCTTTGTATATTGGAGTCTAGAACATCAATTGTACTCATTAGTACTGTAATATAATTTCAGCTGTCCACTCTAAAGTGAGCAGCAGAACAATTAAGGACAATAAATATCTTATAGTCAGCATTTTGATTAATGTGTAATAGTACAGCAAGCTAAACCTGTAATTTTCACTTTAACAAAACTTTTTCCATTCTTATTTGTACATATCAGCTTTGATAATCTTGCTTTATTTTTAATAATGTTAACATCCTCATTATTTTTACTATTTTTAAGTGAGAATCTGAAAATTTTTCTGGCTTAGGAGGAAGTAACAAAAACAAGCTCACAAGCTATTCCGCTTACAGTATGATAAGGAAAATATTTGAACATAAGTGTTGGTTTGGGCTTTGGGGGTTTATACCCCTTTTTGTTTACGGACACACAACTTGTTACTTTTTCCCTTAACACTTATTCAAAGCACTATGTTAATTTCGGGTCAATATTCCTTGTTTGATGTTTCTTCCAAATGTAGCATTGCTAAAGTTTATGTAAGAGGTCTAGACTGTCTACTGCATTAGACAGTTGTTAGTATACAGTTTGAGTCTTTCTGTCCTATTCCGTAGAGATGAGATATTTACATGAAATCGTAATCAGATAACTCTTCTATTGAGCTAATAATTGGATGCATCAGTATAATATTGTGATGGTAGGAACACTCATCTGTGAATAGCTAACGTCATCTATACCAGCCTTAAATGTCACTGTTCACCTCAAATTTTTAACAGGTAGAGACAGCCTAGCCACACTGAAGGACCACAACAGTTCCATAAATTTAGTTTAACATTGACCTCTGCAATGTCAGACAATCTGTTGCAATGAAACAATCCAAGATATAAGAAGTCAAGACTTCCAAATTTTATGTGGCAAATTCTATGCCTTCCTCCAAGCCTTTCAGAGTTAAAAATTATATCACTGTACCTTTTTTTCAGGTTTTCTTTATCACCAATGTAACTCTTCAGAGCCAGTTAACTGTTACACAAAACAGTCCATACCACTGAAAGAATGCACTGCAGATTTCTGCAGGACAGATCTCTGGTTTTGGAGTGCTAGAAGGGTAGTACTAGAATTGACTTGGGAAGAGTGAGTGGATTAAATCTCTAACCTCAATATCCGGAGTTTAAAGGAAGGATGTTCTATTAAAGTAGTTTAACTGAAAGTGAATTTTGATGGGGATGGCTGTAGCCCATCTTGTCCTTTTTCCAAAGAACAATTAAATGTGTAAGGCATTAACGACAATATTTGTCTGATGTGATCTTACAAATTTCATTCCATGAGGATTAGGTTGCTAACAGGTTTCTTCTTTAAGCAACCTGTTAGAGTGTTCAATTTTCCTCATTATTAGAAATTTCTTCTCTAATATACAAATATTTTCACAATACTTTTTAACCTATTGTGTGAAAACACTTTTGCAAAAGATAGATAACATGCAAATCACCAATAATTCTTCCTTTCCTATAGAATATACCTAGATATTTCACAAAATATTTGCTACTGGCAAGTTAGTATATAACTGTTAGTTCCACATAGGAAAGGAACAACATGGCTTACAGGATAACTGAGATATCTGGAGTCATTCGTTTGCTGAGTCTGACCCTATCTGTTTTGGGGATTTATACTGACATCCATCAGCATGTTGCTTTGCCTGACAATTAGCCTGTATGCTTACAAAGATCCTTAAGCCAGTATAGTAAATCTACAGCTGCAGTTCAGGACTGCTCAGCAGATGAAGCAAAAGGGGCAATGTCACATGATGCTATCTAAGAACTGCGTAGATTTTCTACTATCACATGAATTGTCTTACATGAATAGTGTTACTGTGATGAACATTGGCACAAATCTCACAGTTTATGCCTATGTCCACAGTATAAACACAATAAGTATGAGTAACTTTGGTGGGGGAAAGTTATTGCAAATTGTTTAATGATTCAAATTAAATGAATGAATTAAATAATTGGTTTTGATTCTGTATGCACTTTCGCAGACAGAACTTGTCATGATAAGCAGAATACAAAAGGTTATTTCTGCATGTAAATATTTATCTTCATATATACGTATGTATATATAAGATGTGTATGAAGCATAGCTTTTAAATGAGTGAGATACTTGTAGTACCAGTACAAAATTGCCAATACCTATGGATTGCTTCAGATATCTGGAATTGGTATAAATTTGTCTTTCATGCATGAAAAATATGTTAACATCTATCAGAAGATAATCAAAGAGGAAGTGCATAGAGTATTCCATGACAGGCAATTTCAGAACAGACTACGAATAAGGTATCACTGGTGTTAAAACATATCTTTTTATAACTTTAAATAAGTGACTAGCTTGACATTTTAAAGATATGCTGCAAAATTTATACAATTATTTCCGTATACCATTTATCACATAATAGGGATGTAAGAAACCCTGCTGTCTTCCACAAAATATGGACTTTTGCTCACCTTTTAACAGAGTACTGCAAGATTGCCTTATAGCATGAATGAAATTAGCTTCTTCCACTAGAAAGAAAACTTGTTCCAGTTGTTGGCTCAACTTGTTTTACCATCACACATTTTAAACATCGAACATTTGCTATAATGTGTCATGTGTAGGCAGAATATGATTTATAACACATTTTATACTTTACAAGTTATAATTTTATGTTGTTCTTGGGGATAATTCTTGAGGAAAGGAACTGACAAGAAAAAGAAGCTATTATATTCACTGCTTTTACAAGAAATGCAGTATTCTTCTCCTGTATAACTATCTGTATAGATTTAACAGAAATTGAAGATCATTATACTGAAGTTTTTGAAACCTAGTAGCTTATATGGTTTGAAGTAAGAATATGAATATCCTACAAAAACAGCACCTACATGCACTTGGACAGCACTCTTTACACTGTATTCACAGCAAACACAATCAATAATGTAAAGATGCTGCATCAAATGAAAAAACCATCCATACAAATGAAAATATGTTAGAAGATGGACTGAAAAAGTTAGAAGGTGGACCAAATGGTGCTAAAATATACTGCAAAAGACAAGGGTCATGAGAGATCAAGATATTTTATAGGTTAGAGGAATCTAATCTTCTTGTGATATATAAAAAATGCAGCCAAGTCACAACAAAATTTTCAAAAATTTCCAGATTAAACAGTAAAACATAGTTTAAAACATGGATTTTTATCAAGCTTATTATCTATGTCAGGTTTAGTTTAGCTTTTTCTTAGACAAATCCTGGACATTTTCTGAAGCACTAGAGACACTGATGTTTGCTTAACTAAAATGAAATGGCTATTGCTGAGCAGTGCTTGCACAACATCAAAGTTTTCTTTTATTGTTTTTTTGTTTTCCCTCTCTGACTACACAGTGAGTAGGCTGGATGGGGGTAAGAGTTTAGGAGGGAACATAGCTGGGACAACAGACCTGAACTGACCAAAGGGTTATCCCATACCATATGACATCATGTACAGCCATAAAATCTTGAGTAAAGGAGGAGGAGGAAGATAGATGCTTGTGGTTACAGCATTTAAATTCCCAAGTAACTGTTACACGTGCTAAGTCCCTGCTTCCAGGCAAGTTGCTGGACATTTGTCTGCTGATAGGAAGTGTTGAATGAATTATTTATTTTACTCTGTTTGCACACAAAACTGTGCTTCACTTGTCTTTATCTCAACCAGCAAATTTTTAGCTTTTAGTCTTCCAATTTTGACTCCCACACCACTGAAGGGGAGTCAGCAAGAAACTGAGTGGGGGCTTAGCTCCTTGCTGGAGTCAACCTACCACAGTGAAAAAGGCTTGGCTGAAAAGAGAGAACTCACAGTTCAATGTATGACCTCCTGTGTCAATAATACTTATGTTACTATACTCTAGCTCTGCTTTGTGGTCTTCTGCCTGACATAGAAAAGGAAGTTCCGCAAGAGAAAGACTTCTTTTCTCAAAAGAGATCTCACCATTGCCCTTTCCTCTTGCAGGTCAAAATTAGCATAATATTGTTTATGTCTCTCAAAACTGTTACCAAGTACACAGTATTTAATGTCAGCAACAGTAAAACTACCACTCTACAATGATTATTGTTTTCCTTTCTTCACAATTATGACTATTACACCATGCATGATCCTTTGTTTTATTTAGTCTTCCAAATGCATCAAATAAGTCAGTCTAGCATTTGCTGTTAAAAGTAATAATCGTGTTTCCGAAAGGCAGAGGAAATTTGCAGAATAAAGTGTCTCAGGCTTGTTAGTTTTAACAAGAGGGGATGAATCAGAGCAGTTTTCTTCCTGTACTTCTCTTTTAGAGCCTGAAAAAAAGCCTTAGTTTTAATGTTGCTCTTATTCGGAAACATGAAAAGTTGACAGTTGCCTGAACTGTTCAGAAAATACATCTTTGTGATAAGCACAGGCAATCATATAAACTGCAGTCTTTGACAACAAGATTAAAGTAATGCCTGGCTATCTAGGCCTTATGGAAATTTTATTTCAGCTGTTTCGCTCGCTGAGCTCTAACATCTCTGCAGGAGAACCACATTTTTAAAAATACAAAAATAAACAGGAATGCATAAATAAGATAAGCAACACTGTGATTTTTTTATAAAAATCCAGACCATACTATTAGGAGAGCAGCAACAGCATCAGCTGATAAAAGTGACATATTAACTACTACTGGTACACTGCGGTTTTACACTTATATACAAAATACAGAGGCAAGTGGTTTGTTTTGTTCTTCTAAATAAAAAATTGCCAACATCCTCCTTCTTCTACCTGACAAACTGAGTATATTATTCCTGCTTATACAGTTATTTAATCTGATATTTTTAAAATTAGATGCCTTGATTATAAGTCTTAAATTATATTAACAAACAAAAAACAACACAAACAAACCTCACAATATTGACCTCTTCCCTTGTCAAAAATCTTCGAAATTCTCTATGATTTTATGAATGCAACAAGATTTTAATAAATGAACAGGTTGAAATGAAAGAGAAATTACCCATTATGAGACATCTCAAATAGCCGAAGATGCACTTGGCTCCTTGAGCTCTAGGGAATGAGAAACAGTTCACAGGTACATTTCCACCGTGACAATCCTCAGTCCAATACTACTGCTAATTTATAATCACATTTGAGTTAGTAATCTTAACAGTAACCCAGCTGTCTAAGAATATTTGACACCAACATGCTTTTATTTTTTTCTTTTCCTTGGTTGTAATTTGATTTGTATTCATGGCAAGTTCAATATGAGTGAACAGCGTGCTCTGGAAGCTGAAAGGGTCAGCTGTGTCCTGAGATGCATCAAGCACAGCATGGTCAAGGGAGGTGACTGTCACACTCTACTCTGCACTGGTGTGGCCTCACCTGGAGCACTATGTGCATTTTATGGTGTCTCAAAATAAGAACATCAGACTATTAGAGTGTGTCCAGAGAAGGGAGATCAAGATGGTGAAAGGTCTCAAGGGCAAGACTTACGAGGAGCAGCTGACATAATTTGGTTTTTTTAGTTTGGCAAAGAGAAGGATGAGGGGTGACCTCATCGCAGTCTACAGCTTCCTCAGGTAGGGCAGTGGAGAGTGAGATGCTGATCTCTCTCTGGTGACCAGCAATAGGACTCTAGGAAATTGAATGAAGCTGCATCAAGGAAAGTTCAGATTGGATGTTAGGAAAAGGTTCTTCACTGATAGGTGGGTGGTTCTCTGGAATAGGCTGCCCAGTCAAGTGGTCAGGACACCAAGCCTGTCAGAGTTCAAGGGGTATCTGGATGATGTTCTTAGTTATATAGTTTAGTTTCAGATAGTCCTGTGAGGAGCAGGGAGTTGGACTCAATGATCCTTAAGGGTCTTTTCCAACTTGACATGTTCTATGATTTTATGATTATATTAATATGAAGTCATTCAGAAACATCTCAGTGTTGCAAAGGTGATTGATAGATACATCTAAGACAGCTGCTACTCTGGTTTTAAGTCATCTCAGGATTTTATTATTTCAGGAGAATTTCCAAGTATCATGTCACAGAAGGGTCCTTATCCTAGTTATATTGTCTGAGTATCATACAAGTATCACAAGGCAAGATACAAGAATGTAGCCCTAGCATTCATGATTTGTAGAAGAAAAGCTGCTTTGTACAATGGAACAATAGAATACTTGGTTGCAAGAGCTACAGCACAGAAATGGGAAGGATTTTCTAAAACTTAACAAGGGAACTAACTGTGCTGTATAATATATCAGAGATATGTCTTTAAATTCCTGTCTTCCCCAGTGATTCCCTTTTCTCAAATCAGCGGTAATAATTTAACCTTTACCTGTGTTCATGTCTTGCCTTTGATTTGTATACACTCTTTCTAGTGAAGTACATTTGGAGTAAATGTTCACCTAATATTGTGGAGAAATACTGACTCTCCAACGTACCAATTAATTTTCTTTAGCACTGGGCCTGTCAGTGCCTTAAAAAGAGGTATTTAGACAATGCCATTAATAACATGTTTTCACTTTTTGATCAGCCCTGAAGTGGTCAGGCAGTTGAACTAGATAATTGTCACAGGACCCTTTCAACTGAATTACTCTATTCTAGTCTAATCTAGTCTCACCAAGTTTAGTCTAGTCTAGTCTGTAAAATCATAGAATCATTGATACTGAAAGGTACTTCTGGAGATTTTCCAGTCCAACCTCCTTGTTCAAAACAGGATCAAAATTAAGTATTTATTGCTACCAACAGCTACTATTCCTACCAAAAATCAAATATTAACTTTTTTTTTTTGGAAGGAATTTGTTCCTCAAATGATCCCAGGTAAAACATGAAATAATAAAAAAGAAATATTTTAAAATGTATCTTTTGTACTTTGTGATGCTGAAATTGAGTAGGAAAACAGTGCTGAGATTTTCATAGAGCGTAAGCATGTGAAACTAAATCAGAAGAGAGATTGTATTTGCTAGAAGGCCAAACAATTCTCCTTAGAACTGTATATAGCCCAAAAAGGAATTTTAAAATTAATAGAAGAAAGACATACAAGTGAAGTAATGAATTTTTTTTTTTTTTTTAAATGGAAGGACTATTAGGCTATAAAGAAATTGAAGCCATAAATGACCTACAACATTTTCAAACAATTCTCAAAGGAATTACGTTTTGTGAGCTATAAGTAGCTATAGAAACTAAAGCACAGATCCTTCAGTCACTGTTTTCCTTGATATTGGAACTGGACTGTATTTTCAAGTATTTAAGAACTGTTTAGATTTAAAAGAAATCTTATCTTAGTGGAGGGTCATAGAAAAATTTAGGTAGAAAGCAACTCTGGAAGTCATCTAATCTACAGTGGTAATCTGTCTATGCCTCCTATTTTTCACCTCAATATGTCCCTAAATTTTTCCTCAGTGAAGTGGATTTTTTTACATGGTAGTAATGTACTATATAAAGCCATGTGTTAAAGGTATATTAAGTATATTTCTACCATGCAAAATGTAATCTGCAATTGTAAAGCTGTACATTGGATGCCTGAAAAGGTTGTCATAAAATCACACTTTTCCTTTCCCCTTCTGAAGTAGTATCAAATCTATCGATAACCTCTAGGGCAAGTGCTCATTTTAAAAGTGTGGATCTTCCTTGCACTTCTGTTGGAAAATTTGTTGAAACATCTGAACTCAACAATATTTCTTCCAGTTTAAGGTGTGCTTATTTACAATGACCCAAGAGAAAAACTGAGAAGGTTTTAGAACACAAAATACTGTTAAATAAATATTTTCATCTGAAAACAGAACCAAATAAATTTTTTTCTGAAAAATGTATAATTTTCTCATCATCTATAGATTTTTTTCCCAAAATTATTATTGTTTCTTACTATGTAGTACTTATGCATGCCATATGTATTCCAGCAATGTTCCAAAAACAGATAAAAGCCATTAGCATTCTGGCAAATGATACAGAATTAATCAATACATTTTATATTCTGATATTACAATTACTATATATTTTCATCTAGCAAGAGTACTGAGTTTTCCTCTTTAGATATATTTTGTACATCACACCTTACTCTTTGGAACAGAGAGAATCCTGAAAATATGACAAGGTTGAAGAGAAATATTATTAAAAAATAATGGAGTACATTAGAAGACAGAGAATATGTAATAAGTCAATAGGTTTGGTAAATAAAGCTAAGCATGGAAAAAAACAGGAGACAGAGGCTTGTGCTTATTGTGCATAAGGTATTGAATGATTTGAGGAAAAAGATGATTTTAACAAAAGATCATACATCGTCCTCCTTTTAACTGCTGCATATGAGCAATTGTGGGAGCTGGCTGTATGTTGCTTCATGTTTGACAGTCAGTCTGGACATTGGTGTTGGAATTCTTCTACATCAAAGGCACTACATAGGAAAGTGTTCTAATTAATAAAATTTTATTGTTTTATAGCCATTGTCCTGGTTTTGTTAAAAACAAGACCAGTTTTCTTTTAGTGATTTTTTTCTTTCTTCTAAGTACCTTCTAAGTAACTGCACTTTTCTGAATTTAGCTGCACGTTTTTCGGACACCGCGCTCCAAATCTGATAAGGGTAACCAATGGAATCCTGAAGAAGCTCATGTTTAGATTTATTGCTATAACAACCGAGAATTCTGATAACATCCCATAATTGAGAGGGGTGTATTTGCAAGGAGAGGTGGACAGCACAGGTGACTAAAACTGACCAACTGAGTATTCCATCCCATCCACATCATACACCCTATAAAACGGGAGATCACGAGGGTCTCGCTTTCTTCAACCATGGCCAGCATCTAAAGACGACCCTGACAGTTGCGCCTGCAAATCCGAGGTCTGGATCCAGACCCTGCATCCCTGAATCCAGTTATGTTTTGCTATGAAGTCCCACCCAGGACTTCCGGGTGCCTGCCCTGCAGCCGCTGGAGTGACGGCAACTCCATCCACCATGGAAGAGTGGAAAGCTGCACTACCCTAGAATATTTAAGATTGGTTTTGTATATTTTTGTATATTTTCTCTATTTATTAGCAGCATTAGTAAAGCCTTTAAAACCTTTCCAACTTGAAGTCTCTCTTCCTTGTCGCTCTTATAACTTTTTTCCTATGCAGAGAGGGCGGAGGGGGGATTAACAGAGAGCATCTGCCACAATTTATTGTCACCCTGCAATTAAACCTTGACAGCCATATAGCCAAAATCCTGTAATTGTGTACTCATGTCTACAAATCTTAACACATATAATCTACTCTTTCACTTTTCTCTAAGGTTGTCTTTTCTGGATTTACAAAGCCATGCAAAGTTTGAGTAATATGCAATTTTACTGTGTAGCCATGTGCTTAGCCTCAGCAGAATATAATCTACTTTGGACACAGCCTAGTGAAAAAGTAACAGCCATTTCCACAACTTTCACAATAAAAATATTGTTGCCATTAACTTTAAAAATATACATTAAGTATTCCCGAACTGTATGAAAACATTATGATGACACACACAAAGAGAATTTAGAATTTCGTTTAGAACCCATACTATAAAACCAAAAACAAAGTACCTGTACATCATGGAAAAAAAAACCCCAAACATCCCATAATCCAATTAACTTCACAATTATGCATGGAAGAACAAATATAAATAGCACCAAACTTGTAGACTTAAGATATGCTGTTTTACAAATATTATTATTTTATTTGTCCTTTAGCTAACAAAGGCACTGAAGCCTTACCATGTAACTTGCTAGCACTCAAATTGACTTCAACAGAGGTTTGAAGACATTCAAGGAAATCTAGATAACAGATTAAACTGTTGTATCACGATGCATGCTTGGCAGACAGGTACAGCAGAAGATAGTCTAGGAAAACTGCTCTTGCAATACAGTGGTGCTGAGAAACATATTGTCAGCAGCATGTAAATTCAACAGTCCTCAGATTTTAATGATTTTGAGCGGTATATATTTCTTTACTCTTTCTTTGTAACAAAAATATCTACCCTGTCCCTGTTAAGCTGTAAATATTCAAATTCAATAGCAGATTTGTAGAGTCTGAAATAAATTGAACAAATATTTCCCTGAATGTATACTATTTTGATAGCACAATCAGAACACCAGTAATATTTTTTCTTTATATTTTTTGAAGAGTATCTTAAATAAAAATCTTCTTTCTCCTTTCTCAAAGTATCTTTCCTCCATGACAAGTGGCCTCCTCTGATCCTCTTCTAAGTTTAAAGAGTACATTTAGCTAGGATACAAAAAATGTAGATCCATTATCATGTGACTGACCCCAACCAAATATCCTTCAAGCGTGAAAATACATAGTCACAAAACAAACTCAGAATTCCCATGGAATGAACCCGTAAAGTAGAAAAAACCACTCAGACTTCTTCAGAATTTTCACAACATCAAGACTGAAGTCTTACTTGAGAATGTTTATTATGGTTGGTAAAGTATACTGAATTCATAAAGAAAAAACTCAAGATGTTTTAAATCTTTCCATCCTAAGTCTTTAGATGTTCTAGCTTAATAATAATGCTGTAGTTGGTGAGATATTCTTAGCATCAAAATTATAAAACACAGTAATTAAAATGCATGGAGAAGCATGACGTTATAAAATAAAGCATTTATGCACTTCATGAGTCATACCCATTAATAAATTCTGATATATATGCAGGATTACTGTTTGCCTGAAGATACTGAAGAGTGACTCTGAGTAAAAGACCAAAAGAGAGAATACAATTTTTTCTAGAAACCTATCAAAACAAAATTAAATTTATAAAATATGATGAAGAAATACAGGGAAGTTGGAGCCTTCAATGAGTCATTCTTGAAATGCAAGTATTTTAGAAGTGAATACATAATCTTTTATGTACTTGTTAAGCAAATGACTCACCCAGAGCATGAAAGTAACAGCAGCAGTACTGATTATGACCACACAGATGACACAAAGCAGGGCTTTCCTCCATAAGATACAATATTGAGTGTTTCTTTCCTACCAGCCATCTATCATGCACAGCATCACCTCTCACTCATTCAACACTCTCATAAATATTTAGAAGTTGAGTTTTAACCTTTTCGACAAGTTGTTTGGTAAAGGTATTCTGAACACTTGAATATAAGGATTTTAATAAACTATTGAGAAACCAGACAGCCTCTGTTTATTAAAAGAACTGTTGAAAGTACAAATATAACTCCTTTTAATTTATCATCGCATTTTTCTTACTCTATATACATCTACCAATATTTTTAAACTCCTTTTAGTATGGATCTAATTGTCCTTAATGTCATTAAGATACCATTAATCATTAATCTTAGTGACAGGGATTAAATTACCAAAAAAAAAAATAAGTTTAGTATCAATACAAAGATGTTATCTTTTAAGTATTGTATCTTCAATACATTCTTCAAGTACCTTAGGAATTCATTTTTTTTCTATTCATATAATAATAAAATTCATATTTTCTTTCTTTTAAATTAATTCTTTCATTCTGTTTAATGTGACTATTTTTTTTTTCTGTATAGAAAGGAGTTTAAGGTACTTATGCTTAAAAACAGGTTAATACTTAACCTGAAGTTAAACTAATTTAATTCTTACATCTACATTTACTTCCATTTTTAGATCTTTTGCTGTATGACAATACTTGCAATATTTAATGTTTTAGCTGGAAGAACAACTTTGTTCTAGAATCTGCTGAATATGAGTATTCTAGTAAGCATTCAGGACTGGAGGTTCACTGGCTGCATAGTCTCTAACAGCAGTTGTTTAATAAAGCCATTGTTTAATCTGTGAAAGTTATTTTATGGCTATAAAATTAAGAGTACTTTCAGTTCAATGTCTAGAATATAAGTAACTGGTATGCCATGTGCCAGTTTAAAGTTGTTATTAGTTGAAATACAGTCTAGCACAAAGATGCATTTCACAGAAATGATATAATAGAACAATCAATTTGACTTTTTAGACTATGATATTTCTCATTTCGTATCACTTCTCTCATCCTGTAATACCAAGATTCTTAAACACTCAGTCATCCTTGCCCAAGATTTGGTGCAGAATTAAATTGCAAATCCGGGAGTTTATCTTTGCTATTTTGTTTCACAGTCTGTGACAACTTCTCTGCTGATTAAAATCCAAGGAAAAGCATCTCTATATAAATAAATCCTTAGACATTCCTACTAGAGATACTACATACTGTAGAGATAAAATTAAGGATTTGAGGAAAAAAATAGCTACAGTTTTTATTCTAAACATTCTCTGTAAATTTCTATAAGCATCAATTTTTTAAAGCACAATAACACTCTGATGAGACCAAAAATGTTGAGTATATGGAAAAATGTACTTTGCTATTCTTCCAAAACCCCATAAAAATAAAGAAATAATATATTACAGTAGTGTTTTGGGGTCATGACTGTGAAAAATATGAAGCAAAAATCTAATTCTATTTTCTGTCAAATTCATTTATTCACAAATAATTATGAAAAACAACCTAATATAGAAAAAAAAATCTTGTTGGTGCAGGTATTTTAGATTGTATGGCATATCACATGAATTTTGAAGTCAACAGCCAAAAAATAATAATATGGCTTGAGTGTATGGACACTGTTTACTGAATTTCTGGAAAGAATTATTATAAATATCATGAGTAAACTGCTTACCCTGAGTAGAATGTTTTAATAATTCATTGTTTACCTAGGGTCACTCATCTTTTGAGGTGACAAATCTGTTCCTGTCTCAGAAAACAACCTTTAGCCCAAATGTAGACTACAGGAAGACATTAATAATTTGTGCAGAAATGTCTCTGGAAGTTTTTAGACAGTCTTAAGCTTTGTTCCCTGTTGTGACTTAGGTCCTTACCTGTGCTGTATGTTGATGTTCAGATACTTAACCAATCTGTAGCTGAATTAGAGTGTGCTTCCCTAGCTAATCTTACCCAGATCTGGCTTTTCTCACCTTTTCTTGTTTCCAGGCCTACAACATAGGATGGCTTTAAGTGAACATTAGGTAATTTGAACCTAGATACCAACTGTAATTCTGCTTATTCATCTTTTGCTCCTGAAAACTAAGAGCATTGCAGTTCTGCAGTACTTTATTGGCACTCATGAAATGGTCCCACTAGTGGGAGTTTCTAATAAAACCTCTTGTGATGTTACTTTCCCTAAAAATTAACCATTACAAATTGCATTTTAAAAATAAAGCACTGCGTCAAGACATTCTGAAGTATAGTTTTTCCTGAAAAATTTCAAACAAATGTTTTAGATTTTGCACGTGTCCTGTTATGGAGTCTAAAATTATTTAATTCTTTTTCTATAAGAAAATATATAACAAAACATCATGTTTTTTCCCCAGGAAATCCTTTTCTGGAAAATAGAAAATGATGAAAACCTTCCAGATATTTGAGAGATACCTGTTCAGCAGCTGAATGACATTTAAATATTTTTGTCAAAGTGAACTTCCTTTCCTAAAGAAAAATTATGACATTCTCTTAGTATATGTTCAAAATTGGACAAAAGGTTCTGATATGTCCTCTTGGAAGTTATTAAAAGCTAAATAGAGAAAGCAATGGAAAAATTTACATCACAGGAAGCAATCCAACAGTGCTTGAGTATATTGACAAGGAAACCTAATGAACTTCTCATACATTCTAAAACATGTCAATTTCTAATTTCAGTTACTTAATCTATACACTCATTTTTTTCTTTTGAACATACAAAATTAATTAATAACTGCAGCCATTGCAGTCATAGTTCAGTTTTCATCACCAGCTGGGAATTCACAATCAATTAATAAGAAATTACTTGAAGTAAAAGTACAGTTCCTATTACTGCAGATGAAAGTTTCTCATAACTGTAACTAAAAGAAGTAAGCAAGAAATAACTTTTGAATATTATCTTTTATATTAAACCTTGTTAAATATTAGGCAGCCTGGTCTCTGTACGTTTATGTTTCTGCAGAATAAAGGCAAACAGCAGAAACATTATGAGTTTCCCTTTTTTCTCCACTTTATGAACATTAAGATCAACAACTTCTGAATATAACTGTTCTGTTAGATGTTAGATGTCCTTTCTCAGCAAACACAATATTGCTGTAAATTATTTAATATTAAAATCAGTAAATATGATAAAAAATAGAAATAGAATATTTCAAATTATGGATATTTTAACTTCACACAACAAAATCGAGATAATTGTTCCATAACTAGTGGTAGAATTGTTGAAAGACTTGCAGATAACACTCTGCAGTTCTGAATATAATATTCCTAAACAACATTTGGCTCAATGTTAGCCTTCACTCTGAGCTGGTACATGTACAATAAATGCCTGAAATGCAGCATCTGAAATAACAGGAAGAACAGAGAATTTCATTATTTTGTTTCTACGCCCACAGCTGTTATGTTGGAAGGCAGCAGCACTGTAATTCTAGAGTTCAGGGAATATAGCTTGGGTTTAGATGTAAGAAAATATTTTTCCTTTCACAAAAAAACCCCAGTAATTCCTAGTTACTTCTCCTCTTGTCCTGCAGCCTCATCTGGCTATTTACTGCTGCTAGGGAAGAGAGGTTATGGACTGCCATTGGAAATGCTTTGAGCAGCTGGGAAAAATAGTGATAAAATTGAAAAAAAAGACCACATTCTAAAGTCAGACACAATATTGCTTTTACTAATTGAAAGGATAATTATCTCTCACAAACTTACCCATGAGTTACACAAAACCTGCTTTCAAACTCTTGAAAAACAGAATGATGTGTGCATACACATATGCAAATGTGATGGCAATCAACATCAGACAGCTATTAATGCTTGTAAAATTACCAAGCCTAGCAGAAGCAAAATATTTGGGGTTAAAATTTTTGAAGTATTTTGCTTAATTTAGTAGGTAAGAAGCTTATCCAGTTAAGTGTCTCAAGACTCAGATGTATTGTTTTCTTAACCAGCGAAATCTGCCTAAGATTTTCAGCACCTAGCAACTGAGAAGTTATATTAGAGGTTTAAACCAAAGGTCTCTTGACTACTTCAGTATTTTACTTTTGGAAATAATTTACAGGGAAAGTTCAGTTAGACCAAGGCAGCTAGTTTAAAATAAATAGCTCATTTGGAAGTATCTTCCCTGGGGTTTTTTTGGTGTTTTTTTTGTTTTTCTAATAGCTGAAAAAGGTTGACTACTAATGAACTAACTACAAAATATCTTTTTCTTAAGTCTTTCATCCAATGAAACTTTGCTGTACTTATTCATGCAAATGACTTATAACAAGGTTTTTCTTAATTAAAACTGGTTAACATAGTCACATTTTTTCTATTCTGTTTGGATGCATTTGAAAGTTTTATATCAAAGCACACATTCATAGATGGCCATGGAAGCATTAAAAAAATAATGCAGAAGTATTCAGTAAGTGAATATTCACAGAAATTTGTGTTCTGCAGGTGGCTCTAGAAACAGGTGTTTGTTCTTGCAAGTGTTCACAGGAGATTGAAAATGAACTGGTAATACTAAATTGCTGATATTTCTCTTAGCTTTTACCTATCATCACAACTAAGTCTTGTTTATATAAATTAGTGACTTTCATGACAATATTGACCCACTACTGACAAATAAGTCGGATATTTTTGCCAACTAATAAACCAGAAACCAAACAACCAGAAAAAAATATAAGTAAAAGTATCTCAATTTCTGTTGAGCTTTGATTCTGACTACCTAGCCTGTACAAGCATAGTTTTTCTGCTAAATTCTTAAATGGCTAGTGTCCATTGTTTCTAAATAATATAAAAATTCACAAATGTACATAATCATTTTGAAGCAGGCATATTTACAGAAAGCAATGCTTATTAAAATGTGCAATTTTTGTTAAATAATCATAGACTTTAACTTCATGCCTTGCAGTATTTTTTGAGTTTATATTACACAGAGACGTTAAATAGTATATGTATTGTAGATTTAAGATGAGTGCATCCTATCATAAGGTAAAGGTAGATTATCATGGAAAAAACAGGAGTGACCACTTGGAAACCTCTGACTCTGAGGAATTAAAAACAGAAGTCACTGAAACCATATCTAGACTTGCTCGTTTTGTCTACCTAAGTATACCTGTAGCCTGTAATACCTTGTCTAGCTTGACTTCAGCAAGGCTTTTGACCCAGTTTCTCACAACATCTTCACAGGTAATCCAGGAAGTGTAGGTTGGATGAGTGCACAGTGAGATCGATCAAGAACTGGCTGATGGCAGAGCTCAAAGGGTTTTATGATCAATGTTGTAGAGTTTGGTTGGAGGCCTGTTGTTAGTGGGGTTCCCCAGGGGTCAGTATTAGGTCCAGTCTTGTTCAACCTGTTCATCAATGACCTGGATGAAGAGGCTGAGTGCACCCTCAGCAAGTTTGCAGATGATACCAAACTGGGAGGAAGGACTGACACACCAGAAGGCTGTGCTGCCATTCAGTGAGACCTGGACGGGCTGGAGGACTGGGCAGAGAAAAACCTAATGAAGTTCCACAAGGGCAATTGTAGGCTCCTGCACATGGGATGGAACAACCGCAGGCACCAGTATAGGTTAGTAGCAGACCTGCTGGAAAGCAGCACTGCAGAGAAGTCCTTGAGAGTTCTGGTCAACAACAGGTTGACCATGAGTCAATAATGCGCCCTTATGGACAAGAAGGCTAACAGTATCATGGAATGCATTAAAAAAAGTGTGACCAGCAGCTCGAGAGTGGTTATCCTCCCACTTTACTCTGTCCTGATGAGGCCACATCTGGAGTACTGCATCTAGTTCTGGTCTCTCCCATTTCAGAAGGACAAGGAATTACTGAAGGGAGTCCAGTGGAGAGATACAAAGTTGATAAGGAATCTGGAGCATCTTATTTATGAGGAGAGACTGAGAGAGCTGGGGGTGTTCATCCTGGAGAAGAGAAGCCTGAGAGGGGATCTCATCAATGTTTATAAATATCTCAAAGGTCAATGTCAAGAGGATGGGACCAGACTGTTTTCAGTGGTGCCCAAAAATAAGATGAGGGGCAATGGGCACAGACTGAAGCACAGGAAGTTCCATCTGAATATGAGGAAAAACTTCTTTACTTTGATGGTGAAAGAGTACTGAAACAGGCTGCCCAGAGAGGTTGTGGGGCCTCCTTCTCTGGAGATATTCAAAACCCACCTGAATGCATTCCTGTGCAATCTACTCTAGGTGTACCTGCTATAGCAGGTGGGTTGGACTAGATGATCTGCAGAGGTCCTTTCCAACACTAACCATTCTGTGATTCTGTGAAATGTTTCAGTGATGTGGGGTCAATCCAAACTGCAGAGCATTCAAACAGAGTTTCCACAGGACTTACTGTCCACTGAGTGATGACAATGTAATTTAGACCAGATTTTCAAATACTTTATTATTTGAATAAAAGTACTATTCCATTCTAAATTCTTAGAGAATAGACCGAGTTAGCTTATTGAACTATTTAGTATACTGCTTCTTATAGAACTTGCTTAGAAACTGTTTATATGGAATTTGCTTACTAGAACTAACTTAGCTTAGGCCACAAGCTGTGACCTTTTGAACTTTCTACTTAATTAAGAAAAGAAAGGCCTTCGAGTCAGTTCAAGCTAGAAGATCAAGGGAGTTTTTGGTCATTGTCAGGAGCTGTGTCCTGGCAAACTGGCAGAACAATAGTAACAAAAGCAGAAGTTGAACATGGAAGGAGAAAGAGTCACTGAACAGACCACCAAGTTGATCATGTTTTCAGAGGGGACAGAATAATACAGGACAGTAACAACAACTTTCAATATCTTTTCAAACAGAATGGGAAGAGCAACTGAAATGTGAGAGAACAGATTAGTCCTATAATCCAGACCGATCCTCTTAATTATTTTTATCTGTACTGAAGGAGAAATAATCAAATGAGACTTGGCAGGTAATAAACTGTTCCTGTCGAGAAACAGAACTGTCCATGTGATGACTAGTAGATATTACCCATTATGATTTACTTTAAAATTATCATATATCACTAAGGTCTTCTTACAGAAATGTGAAATCCGGTCACCTTATCAAGATTTTCCATTGTATATGATTGTCTTTAACTAGCCAAAGTGTTTAATGGAAAACTATATCATGTGAGGAGGATAGGAAAGAATATTTCTGAAATCTCTAAAAAACAGTATTTATAGCACTTAAAACAGCTGTTCAGTAGTCTGATGGCATCTTCATTGATCTGGAAGGAAGAAACCAGTCAGGTGAATAATAACTTCATCTGCTGCAAGGTTTCTCTAACATCTTCATTTATTGCATGAATGCATTTTTCTATTAAATTCTCTTATACTTTCCTCTCACAAGCAGTGAATACTATACCACATCTTAAGCTATCTTTTTTAAGGCTAACTCCAGTTAATTCTTATCACAGATGGATGTTTTTCAACACAGATTATCTGTAAAAAATATGATTGTGCCACACCTCATGTGTACAGGCCATATCACCATAAGTACTAGAAATTAGTTCCATTTCCTTTCAGAGTGGAAATACAATGATATCCTTCCAGGTTACAGGGAAATAATATTCCATTATTTTAAAATGAACAAAGTTCACTTTTAAATAACAAGTTTGATGAATGAAATGCCTTAAAGTTACGTTAACCAAGCCTAACTTTTCAAAGAATAGCATAATGGTAAAGCAGAGAAATAGGTTGAATTATAGCTTTCTCATTAGATAGTTAACTTTTGGAAATATCTGCTTTCTACAACCAAAGAAAAATCAATATTATATGAAGGAAAACAAAACAAAACATAACAAAACAATAACAGAAGGAAAAACTAACATTAGTCCATAAATTGTAATGCTTCTCTATAGTATTTGAAACTCCAAGGCAGAGATTACCAATGTGAAAAAGGAATAGAAAATTCATATAATCTAATTTACTTAAATATCTAACTATCTTTTGAAAATAAAACATGCATTTTAAATACCTTATTAAAAACAAAGAATGTAACAGGAGTCTCCCAGTCAGATTTCAGAATCTCAGTCTTTCATTATTTTACCTCTATGTATCCACGCAAGTACACCTCCATCTTTAAACAAAAGGGCCAGCACCTTTTTCTATTTTTTAACTCATTTGGAAACAAAAAGAATCAAAACACAGCAGAAAGGAGAATTCTTGAAGGACAGACAGTTTCAGTGTAGCTGTCAACCAGAAAGAATCAGACCAGATTTTGTGGTGTCTGTATTTGACAATAGACAGGTCAATGAGTTTCAGGTTAACTGTGTCTTAGTTTCCAAGAACTGCTGGGTTAAATCTTGTCAATGTGGGTAGAGTCCCTTAATACAAGCTATCAGAAGTCATTTTGAATTGACAAAGGACATTGACAGTGCTTTTTGAATGAGGGAATGATGCTGTGGTCTTAATAGCTTGTGAAGCAATAACTTCACAAATTCAGATAATGCCCATGATGCCATAAATTTTACTTGGACCTTTGTTGTAATCAGTTTTAAGAAGATTTAATTTATATATAATTCTGTATTTTATATATAATAATGAAAATTTAGGTTTAAAAAATTGATTGGTAGAGAGAAGGATGTACATCGTTTATCTTGTCAATTTATACTTGATAAATTATACGGCCTTTATGTTCATTTAAAATTACATTTTATAGGGTTAAGTTTAGATTTCTGAAGTTAACTTAACTTTTGCAACTGCAGAGAGGTATATCTGTTTTTTGAATATTCAAAAGCAATACACATCTATGTGCCATCTTTCAGTGACAAATCTAGAGCCACAGTCTAAAGAATCCAATGTTGTTTCTTTATTTCCATTTGTTACTACATGTTCAAAAGCCCTCTTAGCCATCTGATGTTCACTTAGTATTTAATGACGATGTAGTCAGAATATAAAATAAAGGATACTATTTTCTTTAAAGTTTAATTAAATTTCTGAGTTTCCTTTATTGACTTAATAAATTATCCTAGGTTCTTCCACATCCTTTAAAATTTCAATTTTATCTTCCTAAGGCTTTTTGTTTGGAGTGTTCTTTGCTTTTGCTATAGACAACATGGGATAATGCCTAACCTCTGTGAACAAAAGCAGCAACTTATCCTGTAGCTAGCAGGGTAATGCTCCCTAGAACTCTCTTTTAGACATAATGATCACAGATTTCTAGAATTATCTGTTTCATCAAACAATTGGTCTAATTAATTCTGATAACAGCAAGGCTTGGAATTAAGTTGTTAAGACGTTAATCTCACACTAATGAGAGACTCTTCATCCTTCTCCTGTCTTCACCATGATCCTGAACAATTGTTTTTTATGAACATTAGATATAAATTGCCTCTGTATGAACAACACAACAAACATGAATACCTGAATTCTCATTAACGGAGTAGCTCCCAACCCAAAGTAGTTCAGATAATGTGAAAATGGCACACCAACAAAAGTTATTTCTTAACCTAAAACCTTGAAAGAATGTGAGATTCAACATTATGTAAATAGCAGAAAAGTTTTCTTGCATTATTGTCTTTACTATGCTATTCACCTGGTTAGCTTCTAGCAACTTTTAAATAAAATGACCGGTGTTGAAAAGCCTTCTTAACCATGCTTGATACTTCAGGTTACATGGATGCAGATAGAATGTAGAATTGCTGGATAAATACTGAAATATATTTTTTTGAGCAGTGTATTATAAATTTGGAAAACTTGCTGAAAATAGGGCATGGATTTTAAAACACATACAAAGCTGATCATATTTTAATAAACCTTTTAAAAACCAATAGTGTTACTATTGTTACTTCCTTGTTTCTGCTTCATTTCTAAGTCTTTCTGATACATTTTCTTTACTTTTGTGTAAACCTTTCAATATTTTTAAAGATTTTATTTTAAAGTTCCTGCGATGAAGAATAGACATTTATACCCATAATCTTGGCTTCCCAGAGTGCTTGCAGGTTAAAAATGTGATTTAAAAAATGAATCAACTCACATTTCATTAAATATACGTATATATATATATATATAAAATTTTACAGAAATTTTGTGCTTTTCTCCTGCAATTTACTTACACGCTTTCTGCCTCCTGTAGCTACTATACCTTACATTCAGTCTGTAGGTTTTTGACATGGTTAGGAGAGAACAATAAATGTCCAGTTTTGCTTCCAACCCTGCAATTTCATTGCTGTGATGAGCTCCAGCATCTGGCTGCAGTCAGCCAGTCCTCAACATTTTTTGTCTGCTAGGTCTTATTCAAGAATACCTTTCTAGGAATTATTTTTGACTTCTTCCTTTTTGCCCTCCATGATTATTAAATGAGTTAGAAGAGATGATTCTCGTGTGGATGTACAGAGCTAAATATACAGGGCCAGGTGTTCAGCCTGCCACCAGGGTACCCATCCAGGAGGAGACCAGCAATGTAAGAAGCACACTTTGACACAAGGAGTCAGAAAGGACTCTCACTTCAATATTTACAAATTACCTTAAGTGTCCTTTAAGCCTCAGCTCCCTAAGCATCAAACTGCTTTTGTAGACTGACTATTTGTTATATAAAAAACCATATTCACAGCAAAAGCAGATTTCTCCTTGAGATGAAGTTCCATTTGTGCTCCTTCTCAAAAGCTGCACTATGAACAGTGCCTTAAATCCCATGAAATCTCCAGTCTTTACTCCAGCCAAGGAAGAACTGACCTCAGGAAGGAGTAATGGGGTTCCCTTTCAACCTCCCAGTCAGCCAAGTGTATGAAAATGGGAGAGATAAGCACCTCCCTTTTTAGGTGCAGATGGCAGTCTGCAGGGAGGCTACACAGTGGTCAGGTATGTTAGGCAATCTGAAAACAGGGCAAAGTAAGGAATTTGGGAGTATTTTCAGCTGTCCGTGTGCCTTTCTGTACCTACAGTGTAGACCCTATAAGGCTGAAATGGAAGATATGTTGTATCAAAGTAGCAGCTGCTTCAGAGTATATTCACTCGATATATCACAAATGGTTTGGATAGTTTAATATAATTCCAGCCAATAATCTAATTTTAAATAGTTGTTTGAGTCTTGGTTTCTGTCAGTGAAGAGAGCATAAGGGTACTTCATCTCATTTGTCTGAGTCGTAAACAGGAATAGGCACAGCAGGAGATGCTTCTTTCTTACTATTGGCTCGATAGAAAACTTCCATGGCTAGAATCTTACCTCTTAAGATACCTAATGGCATTATTTCTTGGTGTCTTACCATGAAAATACATAATGTAGTCACTGAATACTAAAGAAATATTATCCATGGATAGTGTTTCATCAGAACAAGGAACATGACTTTATGAAAAAGAGGAGGATAGAAATTATCTGCTTAAGCAAAATCTTGGTAGCCAGCTGAAAGTTCAGATACACCATATTTCCAAACAATCTCCTGATCTTTTCTCCACCCCTCCATGTATTCACTGAAAAAGCTGTCATTCTCACAATACAGTTAGATAAACACACACACAAACCAAACCAAACCAATTTAACAAACAAACCAAAAATAGTGGTGTATCACAGTATAGTGAAATAAAAGTTTACTTTGGAATTAATTTTTTTAAAAAGTCATTTCTGTAGATGATAGGAACTACTAGGATTGAAATGCTATGTATTAAAGGAAAAAAATGCTTCTATCAGATATAAAAAAGTAAGAATTCTGACAACATGCAAACCACCGTAGATCATCTTAGTCAGACTTTTTAATTTGCACATTTTAGGCTACAAACAGCCAATATTCTGGAACACACTACCATAACCATACTTCATGACAAAGTCATCTAGACCACAAAGATTCTAAATCCCATTCATGACAAAGATGACAGGGACCAGTTATATAGTCCCAAGAATGAAATGTAGTAGGATTTTTTTACCAGAAAAATTCTGCCACTATTTTCTCAATACTTATCCATTGCACTGACTAGGCTCACTTCTAATTAACTAATGTATAAATGTGGTTTTACTGATTTTGTAGATTTTAGGAGTTGTTCCAATGTATTCTTTCTAACACAGTACAATTTGTCCCGAAGATCCCTAGGAATTCTGTAACATGAACACTAGTGAGTAATGATTCTAGGTGAACTGACAGGGATTAATGTAATCTGCATTGTAAGATCACTGCACTGCACTATAAGGTCACTGCACTGTAGTTAGAACAGATTTTCCTTTTCTGCCAACTTATGCTGGCTATGTAATTATTCAAAGTGAATGACAAAAATTTAAAAAATTCACCAAATAAAATAAGATCAGATTCTAAGATTTACAATCCATCTATTGCTACAGAATGAGTTTAAAATTTAAATACCACGTTAAGGTATAAATGCCTTGTATATAAAAATACGCTATAGTCACGTTTCAAGTATTTGATTTACATTAAAAATATCCTAGAACCCAACAAATGTTATTTAAATGCATTTTTTTTTGTCAGTTAAGGCATAATACTGCTCTGAAGACCCTGATTTCCTTTTGGAGCTCCACTATTCTCTTCTTTTAATCTTACTTGAAAGATAATGTATATCACTCCTCTCACTAAGACCAGCAATAAAAGTTTCACTGTCTGAAAAGCAGGAAAATTAGTATAAACATTTTTTTTTCAAAATCATGTACATACTTGAAACCCAGAAAAATTCAGACATCATGTACTAGAGAAAATAAACTAGTAGTGTGTATTCATTTGAAAGGGATAACAGTCTAAGGTTAATGTAAATATTCTTATTGTCCAGAAATTATTAATAGATGAAACAAAATTCTATTGTGTACTTCCATTAGGGCTGTTAGTGTTTTCCTTGCTAGCAATAAAAGTTTGAACAATGTGTTCTTGGTCTATCAACTTAATTCCTCTGTTAAATGGACTTCGTGATCATATCTTGACAGTAATAAATGATTCCTCAGTAAATTATAAACTAAGAAAGCTAATCAAGGAGATTACTGCCTATTCTAATGAAAATAATAAAATAAATGACAATTTTACAGTGTGCTACGTAAGCACAGATCGGTGGACATAACCTTTTGCTCAATTGCATTACCATATGTGACATATTTCCATGCAACATAATTACACATATTAAAAAAATATACACCTTCCAAAAGATCCCGATATGTCTCCTTTCCAAGTCTGATCCTTTTTTTAACAAGCAAGAGAAGTAACATTTTCTACGTTGGTTTGCTTGGTTGGTTGGATGGTTGGTTTGCATTGGTTGAGGTTGGCTTGGTTTGGTTTGTTTTTTTAAACCAAACAGATTTTGTTTGATCTGTGTTTCCAGAGATAAGATTACCTCAGTCTTTCAGCACTTTGTCTCTTCTTGACAGTGAATAGAAACGCTTGTAGGGTTTGTGGAGAGGTTTTTTTGCCAGATGATCATATGTAAAATATTCTTTGACACTATATGAACACTTAGACCCCAAAATAAACAGAAGAAATCTATGATCTATCATTATAGCCCATTTTTTGCTGTCCAACTGTTCCTGTGCTACTTTTCATTACAGTGTTTCATAGATGTATAAAGGTCAAGGAAAGTCTGTCATTCAGAAAAAAAAAAATACAAACTTCAAAATAATAGATGCTGCTAAATTTAGCATGGATTGAACTTTCCTAAATTAGTCAGTAAAGACCACAATGACAGTAAGGCACCACTGGGAATAATATCCTTCTCTATTAAATGAATCAAATTTGTGGTAAGCTAGTAAGACATGAGTGGAAGTTGCATGGCTGTGGGGTGAATGTGATTGATGTTTCTTTTGTAAACATAAACAGGACAAAGTGCTTGCTTAAAACCATATTCTTGATGTGCCTAATCCATCACCTAGTGGAAAAATAAGTAGCACCTGACAAAAGGGACAGCATGGCCTCAGTGAGCCTGAGTAGGCAGTTATCCTCAGACCAGTACAAAGACATGCTTTCACTAATTCAAAGTTGAGAAATAAGTATGATTCAGCAATTCTTGATCCTATCATAGTGATGGGATGAGAGGAAATGGCTTCAAGTTGCATCAGGGGAGGTTTACATTGCATATTGCCAAAAATTTCTTCATGGAAGGGGTTCTCAAATCACTGGAACAAGCTGTGCAGGAAAGTGCTTGAGTCGCCATCCCTGGAGGTGTTTAAAAGGCGTGTAGATGAGGTCCTTAGCAACATAGTTTAGTGCCAGTTAGGTTAATGGTTGGACTCAATGACCTTGAGGGTCTCTTCCAACCAAAATGATTCTATGATTCTATGAAACCTTTTTTCCTTAATTCTAATTTTCACTTCTTATTTTTCCCATTTTTTTTCTGATTTTTCAAATTACTTACTTTCATCACTGTGATACTGATTCCATCATGCCCAGCACCCTGAGAACTACAGAGATCATCTCTGGATTGACCTTTGGAGACATAACATCTTACTTATTTTCTGATATCTTATCTATCTCTCTTTGTCTCTCTCTGTTTCTAACTTTATTCTGGGCACACAAGGGTAATATCACTGTGAATTTTGTCATTGAAATCTTGTTAAGTTTTATGATATAGTTACAAGCTTTTGCCAAGCCACTATTGACTGTAATTCTGCTGAATTTTAAGTAAATATGTGATTTAACTGAACCTCTCGAGTAATTGTCATTACTCCCAGTTACCACACAGCGTATATAAATGTTATGCTTGCTCTTGCCCCACTGAGTGGGACAGGACAAAATCAACTTTTGATTTAATCTAGTTCATTAATTTTAAACATTTTTAAAAAGAAAAAATTTTAGAAAAGCATTAATTTTCCCTTTCTTTGAATGCACTTTTGTTTTTCCCTCATCAGATGATTATATTTTTTCTCTATATTTCTCTATACACTATTTCTATATTTTATTTTACCACCTTTTTCAGTTTCCTCTGCTAGACTCATTTCGTGACTAACCAATAAACCCTTAAAATAAAATAAGGCTCAGAGGAGGTGGGTAAGAGTGATGTGCCTGTGAAGCTCAGGGAATAGTGTAGGGTGTGATGGATCACAACTGTTGCAAAGAAGCTGACCTTGATCTCAGCACAAAGGGAACCAGAGGCCTTTGGTGGTGTAAATGTGAGTTCATTAAAACAATGTTGAATGTCTCCCCGAGTTAGCCACACCAACACAGGGAGAGTGAATGCTTGCTCAGCCCACCACAGAGTATAAAAACCAGGCAAGCTGCAAAATAATTTTTAAGAGAGCAACAAGCTTGAGCTGGCACCAACTTTCCTATTCCTTTCCAGCAACAAGGGACACCTAGCATCATGACAGCGACGATATGATACAGACCAGTAATGGGAATCACATTGGTATTGTGATTGAACTGTATATTTGAATTACTATATTTTGCAAAGCATAATTTGCATTTGTGTTCAGATTTCAGTATATTATTTTATCACTCTACTAAATAAGAAATCCTTTGTGACAGCAACTATCTTCCATTGACACCCAGCTGAATATGAGCCAGCAACGGGCCCAGGTGGCCAAAAAGGCCAACAGCATCCTGACATGCATCAAGAATAGTGTGGCCAGGAGGACTAGGGAAGTGATTGTCCCCCTGTACTCAGCAATGGTGAGGCACCACCTCGAATACTGTGCTCAGTTTTGGGCCTCTTATCATAAGGAAGATACTGAGGCACTAGAAAGAGTGCAGAGGAGAGCAAAAAGGCTGGTGAGGGGCCTGGAGCACAAGTCTTATGAAGAGCGGCTGAGGGAACTGGGGCTGTTTAGCCTGTATAAAAGAAGGCTGAGGGGAGACCTTATCACTGTCTACAACTACCTGAAAGGAGGCTGTAGCATGAAGAGTGTTGGTCTCTTCTCCCATGTAGCAAGTGATAAGATGAGAGAAAATGGTCTCCAGTTGTGCCAGGGAAGGTTCAGGTTGGACACTTGGAAACATTTCTTCATGGAAAGGGTTGTGAAGCCATGGAACAGGCTGCTCAGGGAAGTGGTGGAGTCTCTATCCCTGGAAGTGTTTAAAAGACGTGTAGCTGAGGCTCTTAGGGACATGGTTTTGTGCTAGAGTTACATTACGGGTTGGACTCAATGATCTCAAGGATCATTTCCAAACAAAATGATTCTATGATTCTATTATTCAAATAACTAAAGTTGATATTGCACATTATACACTCTATGTGTGATATATTCAGAAAACATAGTCAGAGACTATTGGACTCCGACACAAATCAAATTATCCCAAGTAGTTGATAATTTAATAACATAATACTGCATTACCTAACATAAATGGTTCATCATATCTGGAACATTTTAATAGTTATATAATAGCATAGAATGTGTTAATAACTTGGCAAATGTGACTTTTCTCATGTGAGACTAAGTTCGAACCTTGTAGGATTCATAAAGATTCTATGCTGTGGAGGAAAAAAAATAAAATTTACATCGAATGCCAAGTTAGATACTTTTGTAATTTTCTGTTTGTTGGTTTTACTGATAGCCCTGGAAGTCATGAAAATCCTACTGCTTGAGAAAGGTTTCAATTACAAATCCTCTAATGAAATGTCATTCTTGTCTGAATCATATGTCTTTGACATCTTGACTTTTTGTTGATTTCAGGATCAAGACCATGAATTTGTTCAGCCAGGACATTTTATTTACGAGATTAAAAATAATGCGATCAGAGAATGACAGAGAGCTTGCCACACACAATCTCTCTTCCGCATCCCCACCCCAGACCAATAAAAAACAAAGGAAAAAAAAATAAAAGAAGAGGAAAGAGGAAATGAAATTTCAATAAATAAATTAAACCAGAATGTTTTGTGACAAACTAGCCTGCAAGGGTTCTGTTTTCTTGATGATTTGTAAAGAGCAATGATGAGAATTAAATCTACTAACAAAGCTTTAAGATTTTCTTTTTTTCAAACCTAGAAGCTATTTAAAATGGATAGCAAAATCTAATGGAAGGGTATTCAAAAAAAAGAATGTTATTCTCAAGCACAACATACTGAAAAGACCAGAAGTACAAATGAGCTAATAAAAGTAGTTGGAAAACTGTTTAGTAAGTGGACTAATAAAAATACTTGTCCAAAAAATCCCAGTTTAGTATGCCAACTAAAATTATTTAATGGCAATTTAAAACAAAGATTATGGAAAAAGTCTTGACAAGATGGACAGTGTTTTAGCAGAAAATATAGGAATAATTGGAGTTCTGCCTTAAATATTTAAACGTACTCTTTTCAAGGAAAAAATAATGTCTATTTTAACAAATATATTTTCAGAAAGTGTTTCAAATCAAGAAATGTTGGATAATACATAGACTGTATTAGCAAATATACAATTGAAAAAAACAATAAATGTTGGAAGCCTGTGCATGATGCCATCGCACTGAAGTTTTATGCTTGACTGTAAAAGCTGGAATTTATTTCAATGAGACTGTGTAGGTCTAACAGATAAAATACTAAGCCTTGAGTCAGAAAGGTTACCTGTTCCCAGAGTCTTTAATGTCTTTTTTTCAGGACAACTGTAAATGGCTTGAGCTGAGGAAGGGGAGTAGTTAGGAGGAACTTTAATTCCCATTTTAGATCTATTTAGTCCTTTAGGGCTTTTACTAACACTGCAATGTCTGAAAACTGGTCAAAAGACATATAATGAGAACCATCAGTAAAAAACAGACTTAGGCCTACTGTTGAAAGAAACTGCGTTTCAAAGGTTGGTATTTTCTTTCACAGAAAAACATACTGTGCATATGCCACAACAGCAAATATGAATATTTTACATCTTCAACACAATATATCAAAGCTTTATTTCTTCAGACTATGGATGGTTAAAAAGTAGTAATGAACCATGAACTCAAAACTGTTATTGAACAAAATACAAAAGTAATTGCCATGATCTTCCACTGACAGATATCACTGATTTTATTCTTTATGTTCAAAACAGGAACTAACTCAGATCTGATGACTTTCTTTGGACACAACTGTAGAATTTAGTGCTTCCAACAGAATGAAAACACACTCATGAAAAAAATTGCCTTCTCTAACCTACCGTTGGCATCCATTCCTTTTTCTTTACTGCATAAATTCTCCTACTTTTTGTGTGTGTGATTAGTGTTTCTGAATGCTAGATAATAATGTACTGGCAAATTTTGCTTACTATGATCTCTGATGTGCCTTTACAAAGTAACATAAAACGATGACTCAAAAGTGTGAAATAATGACTCTCCTCATTCTGTGTGAGGCCCCACCTTGAATACTGGGTTCAGTTTTGGGCCCCTCATCATAAGAAAGATATTCAGGTACTAAGAGAGAGTGCAGAGAAGGGCGACGAAGCTGGTGAGAGGCCTGGAGCACAACTCTGATGAGGAGCAGTTAAGGGAACTGGAGCTGTTTGACCTGGAGAAAAGGAGGTTGAGAGGAGACCTTATTGCTGTCTACAACTACCTGCAAGGAGGTTGTACCATGGAGGGTGTTGGTCTCTTCTCCCAAGTAGCAGGTGATAGGATGAGAGGAAGTGGCCTCAAGTTGTACCAGGCGAGGTTTAGATTGGATATTAGGAAAAAATTCTTCATGGAAAGGATTGTCAGGCATTGGAACAGGCTGCCCAGGGAAGTGGTGGAGCCACCATCCATGGAGACGTTTAGAAGACGTTTAGACAAGCTTCCTAAGGGCACGGTTTTGTGCTAGAGTTAGGTTATGGTTGGACTCGATCCTGAGGGTGTCTTTCAACCGAAATGATTCTATGATTCTATGTTGAAACAATATTGTTGTATACCAAATTTGGGTTTAATTTTATTTTTTATTTTTGGTGAGGTTTTAGTGGTCTAAGTATAATGAAATACTAGCTGAATTTTTCTGTCTCGTGGGAACATAAGCTGTAAAATGTATTCCATGTAACAAATAGGAGTGAAATGATCAGCCCATTGTGTTTGATTTGACACTGCTGATTACTTGCATACTTGCAGGTCTCCTTGCCACATACTCCTGTAAATGATTTGTAAGTTAATTATCTTAATGAACCTGTATCTACTGGATAGCAAATGGCACTGGAAAATCAACAATTTCAGATGTGGCTTCCATAATTTTCTTGCCCATTATAATGTGTAGGGAATTTTCTAAGAAAATGCTTCAAACCATCTCACAACTTTGCCAGTCACAGATAAAAATCATGGAACTCTCTGTGTTTATCAGGGCCAGGTGCCTTAGTAACGGCATCTCCCCGATTCACCAACAGAAGTGCCAAATATCTGTGCTTGAGGCACTGGGCTGTCTGTGCAGTTTCTCACATTTCATAGCTTTACCAGGGAAGAGTGTCAGGTTATTTAGCCAGTCTGAGGAAGAATTCTACAAAGAGAAAGTTGTAAGAATTATATACAGAGAAAGTTGTCTGAGGTTTCACTCTGTATAACCTCTTTTAAATACACTCTTGCTTGCAGAAAGAGTGATTAAGTTAATTGTTTTCTGCATTTTAGATTTCCAAAATTATTAGAGATAAACGGATGATCCAAACATTCATATGGAAGTAATACCTTTTACTAATTCTCTGACTTACCTCATAAACTCAAAAAGGAAAAAAAAAATACACTGTGGGTTATGAAGATGCAAATGAAAGAATGTTCAAGCATTTCTCTGATACTTGAAGCCTGCAAGGAATGATAAAAAACTTTATTTTATTATACACAGGAAAATAGATTTTTAGTTTTAGTTAGAGATTTTGTGGCTTGCTAGCATCACTAGGAAGCATATTCCAGTGATCTATATCACCCCAGGGCAAGAGTCATTTTGAACAGAAGGAGCAATCCCAGAAGTACAGTTAATCAATTGGAAACCATCCACTCTTGTCTTCAGAATTGCTTTATAAGGATAATTAAGATTAATTTCTGGCTCTAAAACATTTATTCGAGGGGGTTTTTTTGGTTTTGGGTTGTTTGTGTTCCTTTTATTTTTATTTTTTTTCTCTCTCTCCTTCACTACTTATTATTTCCTTGAAAGCAAAAATATCGATGAATACAAAATATCAAATGTTTCATTATAAGGTATTGGATAACATTGATTTTCCAATATTAATACACAAAGAAAAAAAGAAACAAACAAAAAAACCCACCAGCCTCATAATCAGGTACAAGGTTATTCAGTCAGAAGCCAGTAATTATGTGCATATTCTACCTTCTTCAGTATATGTCAAGCTATAGAGCTATTTTGATATTCTCTGCTAACACAGTTGTGCAAACACAGACAGTTCAAAGATCAGGAGTACACACACAGGTTGAAGTAACTGCAAAATCAGGTCTTCTCAGACAAATTAACATTCCATGAGAGTCCTGTTTGTAAACAGTACTTCAAAGTAGAAGCTTTTCAGAAGATTTTTTATATCAGTAGGACTACAAGTAAAGAAATTTTCATCTACAGACAGAAAAAAAAAAGAAAAAAATGAAGGAAAATAGTCAAACTTAATCAAACATTTTTTTTTTTTTTTTTTTCATTTAAACAAACTCAGAAAAATCGTAAATATTTTTGGCAATTTATAGTAACAGCAGGGAAAACATTTTGAAATATAAAATATTTGAGCATAAACTAAACTGAATTTACTTCATCATTTTTCCGTGATATAGGCCTTCATTAAAGGAGTTGTATCTAATATTATTAATAAATTAATACCAAATCAGAACAGGAATCTAATATGATGACTTAAAAATAAAAGGCAAAAATATCTGATATAAAGCCCAATGCTGAGAACATCTAAGTATTTAAAAATAGCAGAAAATTGAGTTTTGTAAGGGGCCTTGCCTTACCTTGCCAGGCTACAATTAAACTGCTTTTAAACAAATAGGATAAATAATATTAAAGAGATCTGGGCAAACAAATAACTGATACTTTATTTAAGGAAACGTCTTATTTAATTAAGGCTATTGGAAACTTTTCATTCTACTATTAGGCTTTATACCTTAGTTTCCAGCAACAGAAATTTCCTCATAGGCAGGGAAGAAGGGAACAAACAACTTGCAGCTGTTTGGATCTTCCCAGTACATCTCTGAATACAGGGTGGTTATCATTAGAGGAACAAAATGAGAAACTTGGAAAGAGTTTATTTCAGTATGCTTCCTGTGAAATCTGCACCTATGAGAAATTCAAGATTCCTAATTCAGATTTTTATTTGGATGACCCTTATAAGTAGAGCAGCTGTCTCATAATAAAGTTCATGTTCTTTCTCGATAGATGAATCAAGTGTTCCCACACTCAAATTTGCTCGGGATCTTTAGATTAATTTTGAAAATTACTGTTTTGTGAAGTTTATAGCTCTCCCTTGACTCAGAGGGGTTTCTGCTGCCACTGAACAACCTAATGTTTACCTCAACTAAAATTCTAACTTTTGAAGGTAAAATTAAGGAGAATTCTTGGCTTGAAGAACATCTAGATTATCTGATGGTTCAGAAATTTATTCTTGGCTTCTGACTTACCTTGCAGGTATCTAGGTTCCACAGATGACTTATTTTGTGTTTTCCTGAGCAACGAGACCTCTGGATTTGAGCATATTCAGAACAAATCGTCTCTGACAGGAAAAATCAGTCCATCCTCCAAGTCTAACTGGGTTACTAAAAGAGGTTATCAACATAAAACCAGCTACAAATGCTATATATTTTATAAAATCTAGAGGAAATTGCGAAGTATATGACAGAGGAGAAGTGCCATCTCCCTTTTGGCACCTAGAGTATTAAAAAAAACCCAAAAAACAAAACCCACAAAAACCAGAAAAACCAATCCAAAAATAAATAAAGAAAAAAAGCAATTTAAAAAGTTGGATTGTACTGATCAAGACATGGTAGGAAGGGATTACAGTTCTCCTGCAACCTTCTTATTTGCCCCTCAACTATTGCCTATTCAAGCGAGTCTTATATCCCTACAGACTTCAGACCCTTTCTATTCAGGGAAATGAATTCTTTGGATCTCCTTTCAAAGTGACTATCATTTTGCATGCACTACACAATGAACCTGTATACTGAAGAGGATGATTTGTAACTTCTGCCTTGAGTTCAGGCATTTAGAAGCAAGAAATTGTAGTCTTCAACTTTTAGATAATCTTTTGGATTTCACACTCTGACAGTAGCGCACAGACTGACAAGCTAACCGAAATCTTAAAGTAGAAATACTGAATTGACAAAAAGTTCGGACTGTTTAAGTATATCAGAAATAATCAGCACAATTCAACGCAAAATTATTGCATTCAGTAAATGTCAACCTTACAACTATGATATATTTTATACATTCTCATACATGTCCATGAAGTATGCATCAAGGTGCTGTCAACACTGGGGAAAAACTAAAACAAGAAAATAAA
This sequence comes from Caloenas nicobarica, assembly GCF_036013445.1. Classification (NCBI taxonomy): domain Eukaryota; kingdom Metazoa; phylum Chordata; class Aves; order Columbiformes; family Columbidae; genus Caloenas; species Caloenas nicobarica. Next base: position 51,626,314 of record NC_088284.1, read on the forward strand.
AGAATCAATATGAAGAATTCAAGATCAATTCAAACCTATGGAAAGATGACATAATCTCATTTGCTTATTCCTGGTAGAGACAAACATATTGCCATTTCTTACAAAATCCAGACAAATCTTATTCAAAGACATATTGTAACAAAAATGGAAAGTTTAGCAGAGCAGAGTTCTTCTACCTTCTGCTTCATTACAGAAGTCCTAAAGTATTTGTACAGATTATCTCAAAGGGCATCTTTCTGGCACATGCTGCACACAGTAAAATGAGGGGTCTCTCAAGTTGCTGTGCAAAATGGATTAACAAATGAAGAACTTCTGTTATAATATTCATAAACAAATGTTAAGTTGAGAAGAGAATAAGCTATGTGCCAGGATGAGCTGGCATGCATTATTAAACAAGAGCATACAGACACAGAATATATTAACATACTGTTCAGCTTTTGTGAAACTTACACCACCAAGATTTCTTTAGGGTTTCAGCAGGTGCTTCTCCTAGAAAAGGGTGAATATTTAATACAAAAATACCTTAAGGAACATTAGAGAAGAGATGTAATTTCTAACAAAAACAATTATAAACATGAATTATATGATGTGCCTAAGAGAGTATAGCATGTTTGTGCATATAGAGTATCAAGATCTATCACAGATTAGATTATATGAACTAGTTTCATACATACATATAAGAGTTTACAGTGTATGTGACATTTTATGGAAAGGACCAAAATGCTTGTCCTTCCTTGCTGACTGATTTCATTTCCTTTGGTGACCATCATCACACTATTTAGAGCTCACAGTAATTAGGCAGGCACCACCTGTTGTGTGCAAAGCAGAGGCTTAAATCTATTCAGATTTTTTTTTTTTTTAACTCCAGAGCTAACTGCTAGAGTAATTAATGTGTTGCATTTATGGGTGCCACACTGAAGCGTCTGGTCAATAATTAAAGCCATAATTTCAAAAGCCATAAAAAGCACTCTTCACATACAATTTCACTAAATTAAGGAATTTTCCAGTTACTGAGTGACAGTGGGATATTACAAATAATTTTCTTATAAAATCCACTGCTACTTCTTGTAGCCAATACAAACTTGTAGACAAAGAAAGGATGTTGATTTTGTTTACTCACTCCATTAGCTTCTCCTTTGCAAGTAGCATTTTTTCCCCAGGAAGTATCCTTTGATACTTCATTTAAAAATCTAAAGGAATCTTTCTGTTTTGAAATTATTCCATTATGCATCACGAAATGTTTGGGTCCTAGCATTCGTATGTCATGTCACAAATGGCAAAGCTGTTTCAAGCAATTTAGGCAACTCTTCTTGAGGGTCAGACTTAATTACCAGTGATGAGATGCAGGTCATTGCAAAGAGAAGAGGTGAAGGAAAGATTTTTGCTACCCTTAGTTACATGCAATGGTAAGTGTTGGACTGGCAACTCCCAAATTGTGCAAAGCATTGTTTTTCCTTGACGATCAGAGTATTAAACCAGGATAGTGTCTCAATCTGAAGTACAACAAGTAATACTAGGTAGAAGTTACAAATTATGTTATTGAAGACATTCACTCCTGTTTTGCCTTCAGAAGAAATACACAAGCCTACTTTCTATTAACTTGAGGAGGGCTCATGGGAAAATAAAAGCAGAGGTTATATTAAGTACAAAGAAGACCATAATCCCAGTTCGTCGTGATTTACGTTGTGTAATTCTAAAAACATCAGCAGAATGAATTTAGTTTTTCACCACAGTAGAAGAAAAATTAAACATTTATGTGGCTAATTAGAACATGAGTTATAAGGCATAAGTCATTACTAACTGGTAGAGACAAGAAGCAACATCTCCTCTGAGACGTCTCTTTAGATGCATTGTATTCTTTCCTGTGGACTGTTATGTCTCAACCGCTGCCAGGGTCAGGCCTTCAAGGTACATTCTATTTGTTCAACATCTCAAGTGTTAGGTCCCCATATCCTAATCTGGTTGATGTATGTTTTTAGCCCATCTACATGCTATTTCAAAATGTTGCTATTAAAAAAAAAAAGACCAAACACCTCTTACAGTTGTCCTTTAAGATATCATATATTTCACATTTCTCTTTAGAATTTTATTTTAAACTTGTTTCATCTCATGCAATCGTGTCTTTTGTCATGATTATCCTTTCAGGTATAAACAAAACACTAATTAAAACCACACAAAAAACTCCACAAGCAAAAGTTTTACAGAACAAATTCTTATTATCAGAGATTGCTGCTAGTGGAAAAGAGAGGGTAAAAAAATTTAGTGCACCAGGGTATTAATTTATACCCCCAAATCAACATTACTTTGTTTATTAACTTCATTGGAACAATGAAAATAGGTATCTTTAAGCTGCTAAGAAGGTAAAAAAAAAAATCCCAAACAAATATAAAAACGAAGCACTTCAACACCCAAACAAATATATCCCAAAAGAATATTAACTAAAACTAGAAATAGCAAAATAGATAGGGCTTAAAAAAAAAAAAAAGGAAATCATCTTAGTTTATCAAGTAGTTTACAGTATCATGGTGTACATTAGAATATATTTTTTTACCCGTAACTGTACTTAAAAATAGCAAGAATATCAAATCATAGTTACATTGTTTAGGGAGCATTACAATGACTGTTTTTTTCTGATAGATTTTTAATAGTGTTTTGCCAACCACCATTTAAGAAATTGTGCTATGTGAGTAAACCTGTGCATAAACTTCTAAAATTCTTTGTGATGATTTAAAGCATTTCTCTCCCAAAATACATGAAACAGGAAATCAAAAGGCGATTGTAACAGTAGCAATCTTTCACTCGTCACTGACAACCCGGCACCCAGTCAACAGCATAATAATTCCAGTTTCAAGGCTTACTCCAAGCTTCTCCAGAACTATAACTGGAATTTGGACCAGATCAAGGGAAAATCACATTCTGAGAAGACCTGACTTGGTAGTACATTTCCACCAGTATTTACACAAGCAAGTCAAAATGTCTTTTGAAGAATATTTTCCAGAAGAAAGGCATTTAGACAGGTTGATATCTCACAATATTCTTTTTCATTTTGACGTAGACTCTGGTATATGATTACACATAAGATTTTAACTGTACAGAAAATGTAAGAAGTATAGAAGAAATAAGCACAATTCAACGGCAGAGAGAAAACATTCCATGAAGATGAACCCACTTTATCTGCAGAGACTGTATGTAACTATTGCACACTGAATACGACTAATAAAATATACCAGTCAGAGTCTGAAATATCTGGTCCTAATAGCTCTCCGAGTCAGTGATCTACAGCGTAATGTTAAACACCTTATGAGTTACTTTAGGCTGTAATTTCTTTATGCACTGCTACTACTATCCTGGGGCATTGAAGGGCATCAGCTATTTTTCTAGTCGAAACATTTTAAAACATGAAATGGCTTTTTAAATGAATGCCGTATTTCCCAGTTTAAAAAGGATTAACTTCTTCCTCCAGCTTGGGTAAATCACAGAGTGTGAAATAAAGACAAAAAAAAAAAATCTTGTTTTGTTACTGTTCATCAGAAATCACTAAGTATTTTGACAGAAAAGTAAACAAAGTGAGAAATTACATCTTCAAGGAATATTTTTTCTTGGCTAGTTGAAGTATGTAGATGTGTATATGAAATACATACATACTGCAGAAATAGATTTTTTTAAAGCCCAACAAAACTGTTACTATTTAAAAACTAAACCAAACCAAACCAAAACCACAAAACAATAAAAAACACACAACTATTGGTTACGCTGAAATAAGTGTTACATGTTTTGTGCCCAGGTTATGTCTGGGTCATGATCCTTGAATGTAAGTTGCTAAACACCAGTAGTATATAAATATCTGATTGAGAGTCATTTCAAGATCTGGAGGAAGTAGGAAGAAAAAGCATAAGGTATTTTGTTTGGTTTGGTTTTGGTTTTGTGGTTTTGTTTGTTTGTTTTCCCACTATTACTCTGAAGTTCATGTGAGTGGTTATTTTACAGGCTTATTATGTGTTACACCCACTCTGAATACCTGTATATCAGGTATGTCACCTTTGCTTCACGGTTTCATGAGTTTTTTTTCTACAACTTGCAAACAGGCCACTTATCTTCATTTCAGTCTTTGCAGCTAGCCAGCCTTCACTGTACCTGTACTTAATTTTCTGGTAACTCATTCATTTCTCTTTATAAGACCCAGGATACTACACTAGTTTCCTACATTTTTTTTTCAAATAAATTTTTATCTGTTTGAAAATCATATTTTTCAATGCACTGTTCATTACTCTAAAGGAACTCACTATTAGTAAATATACAAAAGCCTCAGTTTATTCTTTCAAATACTCTGCTGTTTAAAAATTTAAAAATACTTTGGCTTCTACGGTACCAAGACCTTTTCAATATTTGTGCAGTTTCTCCATCTGTTTGTATCTGTGTGGTCTCTCTTTTTTATTTCATGTAGAGCTTGCAAAATGTTTGTGGCTTATTTCTGTGTGTTTGTGCAACATTGAGCAGTCTTGGTTTGATATACAGTTAGAGCTTTCAAAGTGCTATAAGGAATAATAAAAGCAATTTGTCCCATGATATCTCTCTGAAAACCACCTAACAACAAAGCAGTAATTAAAATTGATTCATTTCTGTTAATTTCTAGCATTTTCAAGGATCAAAGATGGGAAATAAAAATAAAAAAAAAAAATTATTTAAAAAGAGGAGAGAAAAAAAAGTAAAAGTGAAGTAACTGAAAAAAAATGTTTCTAATTGAAAAAAACTTATTCTGTCATTCTGGTGTTCTTAAAAATCTTTTAGTATCATTGTCTCCTTTCCCATTTGATTTCAGACTCATTTTACATGCACAACAATTGCCAGAAGAGACCAAAAGAACAGAAAATCCTGAAAAGACACACCAGTGGCAGACTTTGATGCTCTAGCAACACCCTTAATTTTAGCCATAGGGAGAAAGAAGTTAAACAATAAAAGAGTAAAACAAGAGCTTTACTATAATCCTACAGTTCACAGCATATGGCTTTCCTGAAGCCTATTAGAAATACGAGTGTATGAACTAGGTTTAGTTTCAGCATCTATTTCTCTGGCCTCTCCCTGCAAAACACAAGGGATATCTAGCTGTTTTCACAAGTAATTGAACTATTTCACTATTCTGATCAGTAAAGATGGTCGGTTTGTTCAGAGACATTACATTTATTTTTTGCTAGGATTCCTGCAACTTTACTCATTAGCTGTGTTTACTTTTTTTTCTTTGCCAATTTCAGTTTCATAGCAGCCAAAAGCAAAGAGCACAGTTTCTTCCTGTTGTCTTACCAACAGCTTGTTTTGTTTCTACTGTTTTTCTCCTAGAAGTATTTCATTTGCAACCTGATTTCCATTCTTGTTCCTGAATGCCTGGAGCACCTGTTGCTGATTTATCATTTCACAGAGGCCTTCTAGCACCTGTTCTGCCTCCTTGCTTATAGCCTCTGAGGGTTGTTAGTAAGTACATTTGGGCTATGCAGGCAGCCTGACAGATATGCACATAGAGCAGCACACCTTGAACTGAATGGCAGATTAGATGAACCTAAAAAATTCAGCATTGCCTGGGGAAAAAAAAAAAAAAAAGATTAATTTGTTTAATGCAAGAATTGTGTGTTTTGTCCAAGACAAAATGAAGCATTTTACTATATGGATAAAATTGAATGCATGTCATTAGTGACATTTCTTTAACACAAGTAAACTGTTATATTGGTTTGGTAACTGGTGTTCTTTGAGCTGCTTTTCCAGCAGTTCTGAAAAATTGTATTATTCCTTTCACATTGTCCTGGTGTGTTTGTTATATCAATCTGTATCTACTTAGCTAGAAGCTCTTTCTGAAATATACTATCTTTGCATTACATACGTTACAAAAAATATTGTTTTGTATGTATGCATATAATGTGTATATATCTAGGTGCCATTGCAATAAATGTTCCTCATCATTTTCTTCACAGTAATTTCACACTTATTGCTATCTCTGGATCTTTTTAGAGAGTTATACTACATATTCAAGGGCAGTTTTATTTTGGTATTTATTGTGACTTGTGTCCCTGTACTTCAACTATATCATAAAAACAGAAGTTGTTAGCTTTCCTAAGTCACTTATTTATGTTAGAAATAAGCAAAACAGAACATATAAACAGCTTAATGCCTGTCAGGTGACATACAGTGAAAGCATTTGGGGAAGGGCTAGACTGAGTGACAGTACCCAGAGGCTAAGAGCATGTACTTGCAATGCCACTGTTAATACTGTCAATTCAGACATCATGACACCTGTGGTAAAGAAATTATTCTGCTGAAGTCATCATAGAAGAGTAAAACCTAATTCAAATACACTTTTGAAGTTTTGAATAAGGGTGTTTTTTTCTTAGACCAAATGATGAACATTTATGGTCAGTTATCTATAAATTATTCTTTCAAGATTACTGAAGGCTATATCTACAGAAGAGTATAAGAGGAAAGACCTAGAACTGTAGACCTTAAAATGACATAAATTTTTTGGAATTAAGCTTGCCTTTCAGCAAGCTTCTCTGTTGATTTGATTGATTAATATATTCCACAAAATCCAGTTTGATGTGATTTGGGAAAGAATTCAAGCTAAGATACAGACTTGACTGTTTCATATAGGGAAAACGGCTCAAAAAATTGTCAGATATTTTCTAAGTTCTCTATAATTTTTAGATTTTTTACTAACACACACTACTAAATTTTAATCTGCAAGAGCAGCAAAGCTGTCCCATAGGTACCGACTCCACCAAACCTCCTAAGGTTCATTTCACCCCCAAAAAATGGAACTGGAAGGCTACCCACAAGTTCAATAAGAGTTCTGTTCTAAAAACCTATTGTGAGTCCACAGAATTTTTATCCAAACTATTACTGTACAAAAATAATAAGCCACGGGTAGTTCTACATAACATTGTTTGCTCTGTCTCTTTTTATGCAGTGCAAACATGTACATAGGAAATATATAAAGGCAGATTTGACACTAACACTGCCTTAGGAACAAGCCCTCATAATAGAGTCTAAAATCTAATGATGGGAAAGGTATACAAATCTTCTAAAGCCAGTTGGTTAAAAAAACTTCAAAGATATTAGCTCTTTACGGGTAACATATAAATAAACATGTACTGTCATCTTCATTGTTGTGTTGTTACTAAATAAAGTTAAAAGAAGAAAAAAAGCCAAATCAGGTATCACAAGATGTTTGGTAAAATCTGTTTTGTTACTGTGTGTTCTTGTCTGGATTCATCTGAAAACCTTCCTCACTGGCAGAGGTCAAGGAGTGAACAATCTCAGAAGTCTTATCTAAATTGAATATTAGCTTTTATTTCATGAAGTCACTTTGTTACTTTCTGTTAGCTCTACATGAAGAATAGTGTTAATCTTACTAGTCCCCTTATCAGGCAGCAGCAAGACAGTGTCATCAGCATACAAGTAAATAAAAGATTTATCAGAATTGTAAGAGGGGAATTATATGCAGATCCAAAGAATGGAATAAACTCTTGAACAACTCCAGTACTCACTGTGGAATTTGAGGAAAGTAAACCATCTGTGGCTTCAAATTGTTGTTTCTTTTTTGCTAAGCAAGATTGCAATCATGACAATGCTAGATTATTAATACCAAACATAGAGAACGGTCTCCACAGATAACATAATGAATTTGTGTATGTGCAAAAGGTTCTCCCTCTCTGTCTCTCTCTCTTTTCTGAGGAGGAAAGTATTTATTTTGTAAAATGATAGAACCAGAAGGTCATCCCTATAAGATCAAGGGCTATTAAATAATATTGATTGAGAGAATGAACAAAAATTCATCTGGGATTCTTACATCTAATAGAAAGGTACGTGATATTAAGTAATAAATAAGTCCAAGGAAATTGTAAAGCAAAATTCTTATCGTGTGACTGCTGTAGGCTTTTTTCACACTAAAACTTTGACCACTGACACTCATTAGCAAAAGCAAAATAAAATTTATTGTCTTTCCAATTTACATCTGCTTCTCTAAATGGATATGAAAAATAAAAATCCATCCATATTAGTTACCACAGGGATAAAGTAATGTACATTTTAATAAAAAAAGTTATTATTATTTAGATCTTAATGAAATTTTGCTTTATTTGAAGAAAGAGAATGAACATTAAATTATTTATAGTTACAGAGGGCTTTAAGAGGAACCAGAGTTTTTAAGGGAATCACAATAACAATTTCAAAATACAGTGCAGAAGCCATTTAACCATACTGTGTATTTTTTTTATTTTGGTGCTTTTACCTTTTAGATAGTTTTACCTTTTAGAGTTTGAAATTTCAGGAAGAAGATTGAAGAAACTTGAATTATATAGGAATTTCAATAGAGTAGTACATTCATAAATTCCACTGCAAATATGGCAATTTCCAAGTGAATTATTCATTTTGATAAGGAAAATAAGCCTTTACTCTGTTTCAAGATGGCACTGATACTGATTTAACATAACACCAAGCCTTGGAAAGTATTAGAGGTAGTTACATCTAAGTGAGAGGCAAGCATCTAGTTTCAAAATTATGTTAACAACTTTGATTTAAAAAGATACCAAGAACAAATTCAATGAAGTTTTTGGGTTTTTTTCACAATAACACTTCATGTTAAAATGTGAAGACATTTTGTTTCCAAAATTTATTCAAGACCTTACAGCGGCACTCGGTGCCCAAGCAGAAGAATCTAATGGCATTTTAGGCATGGAAGGATCACACATCTCAAGATTAACTGCTGATTCAGAAGACAATAAGGCTTTGTGTAGAGCTCAGCTCATGTCTTAAAATCCTGTGACAGAATCTCAGATATCCTAAGATATATAAAACAGTACTGCAGGCACATGTTTACACAAATGAATTGCCTCCCAGTACTTTATCCCAAAGAGATTCTTATACCTATATACAATTACCGAATAACTTCACTGATACTTGCGCTGTTATTGGGAGAATACAACACTAATGAGTGTAAGAATCTCAGCCCTGTGTTCTTATTGTATGTATTTTCCACTTGCAGGAAGTTCCAACTAGCCGGATTTTTTTTTAATTCCAGTATCCAAATTATCAATTTACTAATACAAGCTTATTGTATTGACTAAATGACTTTTTAATTAGTCATTTTTCATGCAAATATTTGAAGCACTGGAATAGGCTGCCCAGGGAGGTTGTGGAGTCTCCTTCTCTGGAGACATTCAGAACCTGCCTGGACACCTTCCTGTGTAAACTCATCTGGGTGTTCCTGCTCTGGCAGGGGGATTAGACTAGATGATCTTTTGAGGTCCCTTCCGATCCCTAACATCCTGTGATTCTGTGAAATAAATAAAAACAAGTTTAAAATTGTAATTAAAGAGCCTAAAAGATAATTAAAACATCTGATAGAAACACAGCATGATGGCTAAATGTTTTCTATGAAGTAATTTCTACTGATGTTCAAATACAGAAGTCCATTCCTTTGAGACTCTTACTTAACTTCTGGAAATGCAAGTAGTCAACACCTAACCTAAGGATACTGACAGGTAATTTGAGGTATCTGTTGTATTCTTTTCTGATTATGTAGTACAAATTTTTCTCAGAGACTGTCATCACTAATTTATATTTTATTGGACTATAAACTGTAGAATCTCTAAGTCTACCTGCTGTTTAAAAAAACATGGTTGCTGATTTCAGCCAATAGAAACAACTTTTAGAAAATGAAATTGGGTACGTTGCTTTAAATTTCTTCAGTCTTTCAGTTAGTTCCCAGCAAAACCTGGAACAGAAACAGATGTTATTCAAATTGGTTTTACAGAGATCATTCAAAAGTTTACCTGGGGAGTAAATGAAAATTACTGTAAGATCTAGCATTATATTTTTATGGAAAAGGAAAGCTGGTCAATGAGCCTTAAGCAACGAGTGTTGCATGCTAATAAGATCTCTTCTAAGACATATAAACTTCAAACCCTCAGGGTCCAGGAAAGGACCAGTTCTAACACTGAAACTTACATTTTCTTACTGCTCTGGAAATACAGTATCCTACACTTTAAAAAAAATCCCAGATAAAGTGCATTTCTTTCAATGTAACAAAACATACATGCATACTTTCCAAAAAAACTTAGAGCCCAAGGAGTCTTACATAGTCTAGAAGCATGAGTAATGAACTGAATTATCAACCTCTTCCTGCCTCATACCAATACTGGTCCATTAATTCCATTCCTCTACGGCACCTAACTAAAAAAGCATGTGGATCTTTGCTGTGGACAGTCATATGCTGTTGTTATAATGAAGAAAGTTCAATTTTACACTTATTTTCCAGTAAAAGTCCTGCCCAAGGGATGTAACTTGAGGTACAGTATAAAGATGGTTAAGCTAATACTAGCTTGACCCCACTGCTCTTGCCATCTGTTTATCACAGACCTTTCAGCAGCTGTTTTGCACTCTTCTATTGACTAAAGGATATTAATATTGCTTGACAAGTGCTTGGTGTATGAAATAAATGGTTATCTCATTTTCTGCCTAACAGCTGTCAATTCATCCATGCTAACATGTTTATGGGACATCCATCATGTATTTAAAAGCTGGACAGCTTCCACTGTACTTTTGGTGGGAGAATATTGAACAATGAAGAAAGGCAGCCAGTAGAACTTAATGACACAACTATACAAAACCACAACTGTAGTAACCTACCACGTCAATCACCTTTTAGAGATGACTTTTTGTCTGACTAAAGAACCCTGCAACTGAGTAGGTAAGACCTATTGCCAAAATACAACTTGAATAAGAATCAGTTTCCTAGGTTACTTTATATCATTATTTCTGGATGTGTTTGCTCTTTTAAAAACTTCTCCTTGTTTTCTGTGCTATAGGAAAAAGATATTGTACAAGCAACATATCAGTCAAGGAAGAGAATGTATTTTTTAAAACTGCTTGTTGATGGGGGCCTCTGTAGTCGAGTGGTTGGGCAATGTATACATGCATGCAATTAAACAATATTTAAAAATAAAATCTAAGCATTAAAACAAGAACTTTTAAGTCTGGTTCTAACTCAAACAGATTTGTTTTCCACCATACATTTTCTTAACTTGTATGAAACACCTGCAATTTTTTAAATTTGGACTTGGAAAAAGGAGTTTTCTCTCCATCCTCTGTCTCCTTTGATCATTGAGCACAGCGGAATGAATTCAGTCCACCAGTTCTTTCTCCAGTACATTTTTTTCTTCAAGGGTTTTAGGTTTAGTTGTGGAGGGTCGCCCCGTTCTATAGATTTATTTTTTCCTTCTACAGATACATTTTTCATTTAGTTACTTTTCAAGGATTTCTTTAGCTACATTTTGAGTCTCAGAAGTTGCATATCGACACGAGAAAAACAATGAAAATCAGTCCTTAGCATAAACCGTTCTATTTTAATTACTTAATGGGAGAACTAGAAAAAAGAAAAATATATATATTTCACATTTAATTTTAAATGTTTCATTTAAAAATAACTTCTTGTTAATTCAGAATAAAACTCTACTATGACTGATTCTTCAAAAGGATTATTTTGTTTGCTTCCAACTTAAAACTTTCTTCTGTGATGCTTTTAGAATGACCAGTTGTGGTGGTTTGACCTTGGATGGCTGCCAGGTTCCCATCAAGTTACACTGCCACTCTCCTCCTCAGCAGGATGACAGACAGAAAATAAGATGAAAAAGAACTCATGGGTCAAGATAAAGGCAGTTTAATAAAGAAAATAGAATAGCAGAGGCTACATGTGGAAGCAAAGGAAAACTAAAGATTTATTCTCTTCTTCCCATCAGCAGGTGATGTCCAGTTACTTCCCAGGAAGGAGGGCTTCAGGACATATAGCAGTTGCTTTGGAAGACAAACATAGTAATAGTGAATGCCCCCCCCGCCCCTATTCCTTTTACTGCTGAGTAGACATCATCTGTTACAGAATATCTCTTTGGTCAGTTTGGATCAGCCATCCTGGCTATGTCCCCTCTCAAGACCCTGCCCACACCCAACCTACTGACCTTTGAGAGTGAGGAAGGAGTTTGGAGAGACAGCCTTGATGCTGTATGACCACTGCTCACCAGTGACCGAAACACTGGCCTCTTATCAACACTTTTCCAGCTACAAATGTGAAGCACAGCACTATAAGGGCTATGCTATGCAGAAAATTAACTCCATCCCAACCAGACTCAATACACTAATGAAGTGTAACTTAGACTGGCAGCAAAGAATTTTCCTTTTCCTTCTTCTCCTTTCATCCTATCTTAACTCTCATTGTATCTTTGTGCTTGCAATGAAAACTTCGGTCTGAATTATGGGAAAGGTTCTGTGTATTTAAAATATATTAAATAAGTACATCAAGTATTACATTCCTCATCTCAAGTTCAATAACTAAATTATCTCATTCCCTGTGTGTTTTTTAGTTCCCTTTACTTAAAAAATGCTTAAAAAATATAAATAATGTTAAAATACAAAGATGACATAGTAGCACCTCTCCCTGCTCCAAGGATTTGGTAATATAAAGTACAAATTACCTCTTCTTACTTTATACTGCACCATAGCATAAAAAAGATATTAAGCTACTAGAGAGTGGCCAGAAGAGGGCTACGAAGCTGGTGGAGGTTTTGGAGGGGAAGCCATATAAGGAGTGGCTAAAGTCACTTATTTTTTTTTTTAAATGGAAATCCATGGGAAATAATCAAAATAACTTTGAGGATCTGAATTCATAACAGTAATTCTTAAGAGTAACTAAATACTCTTAAAGTATGATACAATAGAAAATCCATGTCTCAAGAATAAATGACACTACACAAACTTAAAGAAACTGCATTAAATTAAAATGCTTCAAAACTATATGAATATTACTCCATGCAGCATTTCTCACTGCCGAAGATTCTGAAATTCTGAGTAAGGTTTTAGATACTTAAATACATGAATTTATCTTTATCTAACTTTAAAATTATTTCCAAGTGGGAAAAATGAAATCTATTTGAAAGTTCTGATAAGGAAAAGATCAAATCAAGTAGGACAATTACTGCTATAAAGTTTCAAAGCAACTTGGTAGGAGTCACATAAAGACACCCAAAGGTGTCCTATCAGACTTTTGTTGATTTCAGACAGTTTTTAAGACTTTTTCTGAGACACTGCCAATATACTATAATAATCAGTACAACAGCTGACAAATTTGCAGACAAGATCCTGAACTTTCGGTCTTAACTTTGTATCAGACCCTAAACTTTGACTCATACTGTGCTATAAAGCTTGCTTTTACAGCTAAATGTTCTGGTTTCCAAAATAGCATGCAATGTCATTGAAGACCTGTTCAGATTTAGTTCTCTGAGAAAATAAAATACATTGTATTTCTGACTTCCATACAGTGTTTTCCACAGGAGATTCACAGTGGTCACAGTTTTGACCATTGAGGCATTACTGCAACAATTATTTAGAAACTGGCAATAGCAGTCGCATATGAATTTGCTGGTGGTCACATTTCAGATTTTTGACACAAACTAAGTTAAGGTATCAGCTTGTGCAGGATTGCTTTCTCCAGCACTCTGATGCATCCTTTGCTGACATCATAGTGAGATCTCTCTCCATGATTTTTCAATGTTCTTAGTAATCTGGCGAGATCTGGGATGGCCAGAAGCTGGCAAATGTTGTCTCAATCTACAAGAAGAGCAACAGGGCAACTACAGCAACCCTGCAACTACAGACCTGTCAGCCTTACTTCTATTCCTGGCAAAATCATGGAGAAGATCGTTCTGGGAGTTACTGAAAAACATCTGAATGACAACGCAGTCATTGGTCCCAGCCAGCATGGGTTCATGAGGGGAAAGTCTTGCTTGTCAAACTTAATTTCCTTCTATGATAAGTTTATCCACCTAGTTGGCCAAGGGAAGTCTGTTGTGAACTTTTTGGATTTCAGTAAAGCCTTTGATACTGTCTCTCACAGTATCCTCCTGGACAAGATGGCCTGCATACAGCTGGGTAAACACACAAGGCAGTGGGTGAGCAATAGGCTGATGGGCCAGGCTCGAACGGTTCTAGTAGATTGGGTTATGTCAGGCTGGTGACAAGGAATTACTGGAGGGAGTCCAGTGAAGGGCTATGAAGATGATTAAGGGTCTGGAGCATCTTTCTTATGAGGAAAGACTGAAAGAGCTGTGTCAAGCATCACAATAAACTTAGTGAAGATTTTGATTCTCAGTCTACAGAGAAACAGTAATAATGTCAGTACAAGTTGGGCTGGCAAGTGCTTTTCATTCAAATGCCTAAATTCATTTTAGCTTTTGGGACTGATCACATAAAGAGATGACATGCATGACCCTTAATCATATTCATGAAGAATTCTTCACCTATATGGCCATACAGCCAGAATGGAAGCAAAATAATTCGGATAGAGCATGACTTTTTGGGGTTTTTTTAATAATAAACAGAGTTTTTGGGTTTTTTGATAATTTATATGAGTATGGAAACCAGGATATTAAAGAAAAGACCTTAAAAGGGGTAGCTACAACTTTTGTCAGTATCTGGGATATCTAATTATCTAAAATTCTATAAAGAATATTTAATTTAATTTATAATCATTCTTAAATATTTACTGTGATGATGAGTAAAAATACCATAAAAGTCTCGTTTTTTACAACTCAGATTAGATAGATCTATGGTCTAACAATACCAGAGACTTCTGCTCTGTTTTTTCACTCATATGCATGAAATGAAAGGTCTTTCCAATTTCTAACTCTTAATTTGATCATCCATCCTCAAATTCACCAGATCTATATCTCCATTGGTTTCATTACAGATGCTTAATTGGTGGATTGTATTTCCTGGACCATGTAGTTTAAGCCAACGGTTTTTCAGGTCTAGACTGACCACACATCTGAATTTCCATGATTAAAGAGCTATTTGGTTCCTTAAGTCAGAATAGTACAAGTTTATGACTGGAGTGAAAGATCAGATGTTTACGTCTCAGGTGTGAGCTTAGCATGGCATATCCTGCAATTGTTCAGTCTCCCTGACTTTGATGTAATACAGATGTTCCAGGTGCTCCTCTCCACTTACTAGGACTTAGAGGCTATCTTTGCTTTTAAACAATTACTCCATTTCAAGTTTCATCAGCCTTCCACTCCTTAGCCTGACCTGATTTTTACTTGTATGTTACAGTGTGATTGAGTGGAATATATGATAATAAAACCAACTTAATTAGATGCTGGCTGCCAAACAGATATTCTGAACCGGTTACCAATTCTTTTAGCTTACTAAACCGTTTGCTAATATTTTCAAAATGAATCTAAACATTTTCATTCCTAATATAAAAAGTACTTAAAAATTATTTATGTTCTTACCCTTCAAATTTCTGTCTATGACCTTTGTTCCAGAAACCTGTCAACAACTACAAAGGAATTGCATAGAGATCATCTGATTGTCCATATTAACTCTCAGAAATTAGTCATTATCACTTTTTAAATATTGTGACACTGAACTCTCTACTGTACTGTGACTATTACTACAATAATTTTATCATTCATTTAACAATATTAAGACATTCTGAAGTACTATTGCAGTCTCAAATGAAACAAATTGCCATTGGTGGTTTTGAATTTATTTGAAGCGGGTAATTTCAGATTTGTGAAAGGAAAAACAAATTTCACAATGTAATACCAATGAAAGAGATCTTTTAAACCAGCAAGATCCATCTGCTTCCTGTGTTGATTAACAGTTAATAAAAGGCAACGTTTGACACCTTTTTTAGAGCTGTTCAGAAGGATCTCATACTGACAGTGCTTATAGCTAGCAGGTATGGTCTAATATTTGAGTTCTGTATGAAAGAGATGCTTCTGTTATGTTTTGTCCTTTCTAAACTATGTTAGTAGAATACAGAAGTCTTGATTAAATGCACCCCTTAGTTTCTCAGCCTTGGATTCTCTGAATTGTTCACTCCCTTCATAAACAACTACACAACTACCATTGGTTCTTTGAATCACTGAAGACAAGCTCTGTTCACCTAGTGTTAAATCAGCAGTATCAGTGGAGGGACTCTTTGAGAAAATTTGCAATGATTAGATGAGACACTAACTTTGGGATGACAGCTACGTATAGATCCATTTGGAGCAAAATTCTTCAGGGCTCTAATAGGACAGAGAGCAATTATATATGTCCAGACAAACTCAGAAATATAAAAACTCTTCTAAGTATATTAACGGAGTCTCCAACAACAAGACACTACAGAGCAAATATTCAGATGGCTGCCACACTTTTAGGGATATAGTGAAGCAATTGCTTCGTATAGTTAACGTCTTACTTAAATATAGTGGCTCTCCTTGCTGCATCTCTGCATTGCATGACTTGTTCTGGGTCTGTTCCAGTGATAAATCACTCTTAAGTAGTCTAAATGCCCATAATGTTTAAGTGAAAAGGTTCTTACTGAAGAATTGAGCCATTCAAGTCTTCAGGTCTGAATAAATGAGAACAAAACCAGAAATTTGCTTCCTTCATTTAAAGCTTAAGTTTGCTACTCTTCTAAATCCTATGAGGGATTGCCCTTAACATCACTTGTCATATAACAGTGCTTTAGTAGTGGTCATATTCTATAGTGGATTATAAAGGAAACAAAGGCACAAGGATATAGCTTACCACTATAATTTAAATAAAACTGGAAATAATGATCACTAAAAATGAAATAGAAAAAATTAGTTGTTTTACAAAACCATGACTGCATATTACTGTAACAGCCACTTAAATTTTGTTAACATCAACCATACAGCTAAGGAACTGTTTAATTCACCCTATAAATTCCAGATTACAAATAATTTGAGCAAAACATACTAATGCCATCTAAGAAAAGCTGTTCTGTTTCTTTGTGCTTTTCTGAGGTCGTTGTTAACTTTCAAATCTCTTTTTGAACACCCAGAGAATCAACCAAGTAGCATCATAGAAGTCAATGGAAAGACACCAATGCTTTTTGAATCAGTACTGATGTAGGCCTAGAAACACAAAAATACTATAGAAGGCTTTACCGTACTCTGGAATTCCTAAACACTTTGGATAAAATGAAATGTTTCTTCTTATTGTATAGCATTTTAAGTTGCAAGTTCAACTTGCAACTTGTGCCTTAAACATTCAAAGCAAATATACTTCCCATGTCTGTTAAAGAAATGATGCTCCATCTATCTAAAGATCATTAGTATATGGTAGAACAGAACAAGTTTTGAGGGTCTGAGTTTTATGTGGTTAAAAACATTTTAAGTATTTTAAGTTTTAAAAGAATTCTCTCTGGTAAATATGAAAGGCACTTTCTAGAAAGTGTATATTTCAGCAGATGTGCAGAAGCAGTTTCATGAGGCATATTTTAATACTCACTAGAGACTGCTATAAAAATAAATGTTGAAGCTGCTGTAGAAATAATTTCTAGGCTCTAAGGCACGGGAATTGCAACATCACTTCAGAAGGAAGCCTCAAGAGCTTCTCAAAGAAGGGTCCAAGAAATATTAGAAGGGTATATTTATCTTCCTTCTATCAAAGTAATGGTAATTTGTATTTGTAGATACAATCAAGCTGAAATTTATATTTTACTCTCTTATTTTTTTTTTCCCCAGAATGATCTGGACTCTAAATTAGAAGAATATGCACACTATGCATTCCAGTTCCAGAGAACCTAGTAATTCCAAGCACATTTTATTTATTTTAGTGAATGGCTATTTCCAGAAAAATTGGACACCACACAGTCAGGGATGCAATAAAAAAAATTACTAAACCATACTGAAAAATTTCAGGATGGAAAAAAAAGAAAATAAGTTCAATAGATTGCATAAAAGAAACCCTGTACTTTAATTTCACATTGCTGCAGATGTCTTTTTCCCCATTTGTGTTGGTCTAGTCTGTTTGGAAGTCTATCAAAAGCTTCCTGGGACAACAATCTTTCCTTTAATATGTAAATACACACATGTGGTACTGCATAGAGTACCAGAAACAATGCTTGCCTGTGTTGTTTGGACATATGACCCTTATTTTGCAATAAAAACAATTAATAACATTACTGACCAAAGTTTATTTCTATATATACAGAAATCCTACTTATATGTCAAGCTGAAATACTTCGATATAAGTTTTTAATCAGACTTTTAAGAGTACAGTGACAGTGGAATAAGGTTTCCACTCTATTTGTCTAATTTCAGTCCCTTATTTTATAATTTTGCTTTCATTTACTTTCAGCAAACTATTGATTTTCTTTGACAGCACCCACCAGGATGCAGATTACAAAAGAGTTCAGAAATTACTTCTAGATTTTGTTACACCTTATGAATTATCTATACATTCAGTTATGTCTCTATAAACTATTGTTATACCTATGCTGCTGCCAGAGTTGTGATTGCAGCACAGGTATACTCAATACAACTGTAATCCATCTGACTATTCACAGAAGTGAAACTGCAGTTGCAAGGTCATCTGCTATTGAATACACAACCAGTGATTTCATTCCAATCATTAAACAAACTGCAAGGTGTTCCAAAAAGATGGACCCAGTTTCAAAGATACAGTGATTTCAAATTGGGTCCTTCTTTTTGAAACACCCTTTACTGAGGACAAAGTTAGCTCAGGTGTGGATGCATGTGCTGCAGTTGCACCTCTGGGTTTCATTGCAGATGTAAACTGAGGAACTGCAGTTGACTAGAAAGAAAACCAATACAGTAAACAAACAAGCACAAAGACAACAATTACAGGAACAAAACTCTGCATTGGAAACTTAAGATTTTTTTAGATTACAAAGAAAAAATAATAGAGTTGATTAAAACCAACAAACCCACTGTAGTTCCATGATCATAAAAGAATATCAAAGAATGGACACTGCTGAAAGAAGCAGCAAACTTGAAGATCTCCATCCTGTCTAATTTATTACATTAAGTTTCAGTTCACATTTTCTTTTCCTTAAATCTAGTTTGTGTGTTCTTATCAGGCTTGTCTTACTGGCTAACATTGGACCGACCATTAACTCTCCTCTCTTGTACAGGGCTGCAGATCATGTCGGAACTAATATGTCAGTTTGCTATGGCAGTGAACGGAGGGAAACAGTTTGTGCCAAGAAAAGTATAATCAGTAGGAAACTTACCTAGTTTGTGCCAAGAAAAGTATCATCAGTAGGAAAATTACCTCACTTCAAGGTACCAGTTTGAATACTGCTTTTGTTGACTTCCTTGTATTAAGGTTGGATATGAGAAGTACTGTAGCAGTGGAGGTTATTCATGTATATCCAAAAACTTCCAGACCTACACATGGAAGTTGGTGTAAGATTGTAAAATAAGTTAAGCACAAAAATACAAACAAGCATCAGTATTTCAACATTTTCCTTTAGATACTACTCTGCTCCTAGGATGAGCAGTTTGAGAAAAAAAAAATGCAAAATCTTTTCCTCTGCAAGATTTAATAGCTCTCTACAGATAATTCGCTGCAGTCAAACATCAGTTTGTTTCAATTTCTATAATCAACTTCTTCTTCCTTAGAAAACTGTGAAACTTTTCCTTGGTTAGTACCAAAATGCAGCAATTCCTATGTCATCACTAAATACTTAGTATCTAAATTTTAGTCAGTATTACATTTTTATCCTTGTATGCATCTCATACAACTAGAACCAATCACTATGTGTTGACAGATCTCCACATTGCACATTTCTTTTTTTTTTTCTTATTGTCAGTTTCAATACATTACAAGGGGAATTCTATTTATGTATGGAAAATTTTTTATCATAATATAAATCAATTTCATAAAACTTGTAGGAATGTAAAGATTGACTTCTAGAGATTGTGTAGTTCATGGAACTAAATCAGAATCAGGTTTTACTACACATCTAAAATTTTTGCAGAGTAACATCTCCTTTCTCACTTTCTCCCACATATGCCAGTTCTTTTCCTGCATTTTTTCTTTGTTGTATCCTTGGGTTTACGAACCTTTTCCCGAATTTAATACATTTAACCTGAGGTGCAAGAATCATTTCCTCTTTGGAACTACTTTGCTCCTGTAACAAATTCAGCAATGATACGAATCACTATCCTCACAGTAGCCTTTCACAGAAAAAGCAAGTTGGAAACAATGATGTAATTTATCAAGGTCACAAACATTAAGTGTACACGATCGTTTTAGAATCAGCTATCATATCTCATACTTGAGGGTGCCTCACAGTCTGTTGTCTGTGGCACTGACCTAAAGGCCCCATTTGCTCATTGCTTTCACTATGGCAATCACAAAATCATGATTCATAGGAAATAAAACTGACATCCTTCAGTGTGATTAATCCAGTTAGAACACAGGTGCTCCTTTGATTGATAATGCAGTTCCATCAACCTTTCAGATGCTAGTTTACTCAACATAGCTGACACAAACAAACTTTTTCCATAAAGAATGATGACCTTTATTAACTTTCTAAATATTCAATTGCCAATGGTACCTCTGTTTTGGAGTAGAATATTAATTAATGGCCTGTATTATGAAAGGAGACAAAACAAGTTATTGCCCTCATTCCTGTCTGCCCTTTATACTTAAGATATTCAGAAAGCTATTTGTTTGGAGATTTTTTAATTTATTTTTTTAATTTTCACATAAAGTGAAATCCTTTCTTGCAGGAAAGTTTATGCAAGTTCATTTATTTCCATTCACAAATTTATGCCATTCTCAAGTGTTCTTGAAGTTGGTCAATACCAGATATACAAAGCTTAGTAGAAAATTAGGCCATGCACTGAACTGTCCAGCTGATGGCATTTATTTAATTATTTATTTTCTGCAAATATCCAGTCTCCTGTCTGGCAATGCTGCTTTAGATAAATAAATGTAGCAAATGTAGTTCAGCTAGCAGTAAATGCTAGCCTGGATCACCTGGGATCAGCAAAAGGCATTTATTTGCTTACAGCATTCAGTTATTTTCTCCTCTTTAACCATGAAATTCCCCTGTGTAAGGAAAAACCTACTTCTTCTTCCCTTTTCTGATATCCCTGTTCTGAAAGAATGACTAGCTCGTGGGCGCAATGGTGATCAAAACAAAATTCCATTCTTTCAAAACAGGGATATCAGAAAGGAGAAGAAGAGGTGTTACATGCACAGTGTAACCAGTCAGACAAAATACCATCAAAAACCTGCTGAAATAAGCAACAATTTAAATCAGATCATAGTTCTGTCTCTGGTCTCAGAAATGTTAAAAAGTTACTTCTCCAATAGACCCTAGTATAGCAATTATGTTATCTAATAATGAATTCCTCACAGAAAGTTTGTTCTAGCAAATGGGTTCTATGGCTGCACTGCTTTGAGTGAATAAGGTTTTACATTTGGGCAGAAAAGAACAGTCAGATGTAATTGCAGGTAAGTGGCATGGAAGGGCCCAGTTTGTTATCTGTAAACATGATATTGCATAACACGAATTCGATACCCAGTTCAACAAAGCATCTGATGATGTGAAGCAGATGGGAAGCAGATGCCCCCTTCATCTCCACACCTGACACTCCACCCTAGGATTACAGAGAAACATTGTGCAGGAGGATTCTTTTACAGGGACAAATAAAATATATACTCTCAGAAAAAGAAACAAGAAAGAATGGCAAAATCAATTAAAGCTTAAGAATTCTTATAACTAAGACCTAAAGTATAACTGTAAATGAAGGTTTGACTGTAGCTCTGGGTAGTATTCATCTGAGCTCTTTATTCCAGCCAGTGATATCAGAGTGAAGAAACAGCTTGGTCTGGCACACCAGGCAACATGGACTTGTGTCACTGTAGCTGATAGTCAGCAGGAACCTCTCTTCAGAAAAAAGGTGGTGCTCAAATAATTTTGAAGAAAAGAAGTATGTATCCAGTGTGTTTTCAACATAAATAATGATGTTCCCCTCTAGCGTTGAGAATTGAAATGAACACAAAGGTTTTCTAAATTTAATAGGAGAATGTTAAAATAAAATTATGTTAAATCAAAACAAATGCTTCTGATACAGTTCTCCTGCAAAATGAGGATCAAAAGAGGAACAACAGTCAGAAATGACACCCAAGAAGAATGTTAATTTTATTATAATATAGTATATATACTCATACTATTTAATCTTTAAGATAGATAGCCTTTCTCTTTTGTTTAAGCTGTCATAAAAGTACTAGGTTTTCACACTGAAGAATCCATGATTCTTGCAGTTTCATTTCCTAACCTCCTCCTCTATTCACAAATTTTAGCTTTTTCTAAGGTAAGGTGTTCAAATTAGTTCCACTTGTTTACTGCTGAAGGGTTTTGTGAAGTCCTCACTTTTCACTCATTAAGAACTTTGTAGGTCAAACTTTTGATTTTATCCCCAGGCTAGGTTCAGGTAAAGTCTTGATTAAAACTGCGATTAAATAAATTGAGCTAGTATATTTTGTCACGGGGAGTAAACTTTAAAAATTTTCATATACTCAGTATATGAATTCTTCTAGTAGATCAATTATGACCATTTTAAACTGTTTGAACCACGTGACCTCAATGTTGTTAATTTAGATCTCTGTCTCAGAGTATATCAATATGTTTGCAAAAATCATTATGACTGTCAAAATGCAAAGACACAGAAGAGAGAAGGCAGAGGAAAAAAAAGAGAGGTCAAAAAAGAAAAAGAACCTGTAGACCAATTTTTCTTTTTAATTTCTTTAGTAAGGTAAACTGGAGGCTGTTGAGTTGGGAAACATTTTAAATGCCAAATGCATATAAATAGGAAACAAGAGTTTCAATTGTTTGTGGTCAAATCCATGACAAAGTACACAGAAAAGGCCAAAGTATGTGATGCCTCCTTTGCCTCAGTCTTTACTTGTAAAACCTGATTTCAAGAACCCCAGGACCCTGAGACCCTTGGAAAAATCTGGAGAAAGGAAGACCCTCAGTGGAGAAGGATCAGATTAGAGAGCATTTGAACAAATTGGACTTACGCAAGTCCTTGGGCCCTGATGAGATACACCTGCAAGTGCTGAGGAAACTGGCCCAGGTCATCATGAGGCCACTGTCAGTCATCTTTGAAACATTGTGGTGACCAGGGTAGATTCCTAAGGACTTGAAGATAGCAAATGTCACTCCTATCTTTCAGAAAGACAAGAGGGAAAATCCAGGGAGCCACAGCTCAGTGGGCCCCACCTTGATTCCTGGGAAGGTGATAGAGCAAATAATCCCTGAAATCATTTACAAACATATGAAGGAAGAGAAGGTGATGATGAATAGTCTGAATGGATGAAGGGGAAGTCATGCCTGACAAACCTGGTAGCCTTCTGCAGTGAGAAGACAGACTTGGTGGACAGGGTGAAGGCTGGATGCGTTTTATCTTGGCTTTAGCAAGTCTTTTGACACTATTTGCCACACCATCCTTCTTGACAAACTGATGAAGTACACCCTAGATAAATAGACAGTGAAGTGAAATGAAAACGAGCTGAACTGCCAGTTCAAACTCTTGTAGATCAGCAGCACAGAGACCAGCAAAAGGCTAGCAACTAACAGTGTAAAGAGTACAATACCCTGGCCAAAACTGTTTAACATCTTACTTAATGACTTGGATAATGGGAGAGAGCACATCCTCAGTAAGTTTATAGTATAACATTTGAAGGAGTGGTTGTTACACCATATGCTTGTGCTGCCTTTCAGAGGGACCTTGGCATACTGGAGAAATAGAGGGAGATGAACCTCACTAAGTTCAACAATGGGAAAAGCTGTGTCTCACACATGGAGACAAATAACCTCAGGCACAAATACAGGCTGGGGGCTTAGTAGAAAAAAGACATCTTGTCAGAGTAAGGCATGGAGACTTTAGTGGACACCAAGCTGACTTTAGTGTAACAATAGGCTCCTGTCAGCAGTCTCCTGGCCTGCATCAGGAAATAGATCAGCAGCAGGTCAGTGAAGATGGTGCTTTCCCTCTGCTCAGGCTTAGTAAAACATATCTGGAGTGTTGGGCCCAGTCTGAGCCTCTCCATTGCCAGACAGACATGGGTATAGCGGAATGAGTCCAGCAATCAGCCAGCTTAAAGACCCAGACCTTCTGACACATAAGAGGTTGAGAGAGTTGGGACTGTGCAGCCTGCAGTAGTGAAAGCTCACAGGGGAAATATCGTAATACATGTACCTGATGGGGAAAGGAGGAAGGTTTTTTGTGGTGTTTTGGTTTGGTTTGGTTTTTAATACCTTAAGAGAGATAAAAATGTTTACAGAACAAAAGACTGCAAGAAAACTATTATATTGAAGTTTCCAAGCCCTGTCACTGCCTTACTGCATATTGCCACCTGCTGGCAAAATAATAATTTTGGACTGTTTATGTTTTATTTCAAGTTCTCACAGTGATTACGACACTGAGGAAAAGAAAGAGGGAGTAAGAATGGTGAACATGCTATATTCTGACCTTTAAAATGATGTTAACTTTCCTTTCAATATTTGTTCTATTAAAGAAAGTATACAGATAATCCTGCTTCTCTTAGTTTATTGTTCTCTTCCCATCACCTAAATGTGTTCAATGTTAAATGGAAGGAAATGCCATTTTCTTGTTATAATTTCACAGATTATAGAAAAATTGTGGAATTTCCACAAAGTATTATTTCTGTTGAATAGGCATAAAACCAATATCGTGTGGATATTCAGTGAACTTTATGACAAATAACTACATCTTTACAGAAATATGTATTGCATTTGAAGCTACTAAAGAATGCTACTCCTATGCAAGATTACTACCCGTCTTTTCTTTGTCATTGATATCACAGATGGAATAATTTTTAATTCTTCCAGAGACTTTTCCAACATCCTTTTTGAGATAAACCAAAGTAGAGACACAATGATTCTCTATTTGTTTTTCCTTAATGTGGGCACGTATTTTAGGCTATATTTTAGTCTTCAGTCTTGCTAAATATCAAAAAACAAGAGCCTAGTCACAGTATTTCATCACTTAAAGATCTTCCAAATTCATACTAGCTAAGCAGCTAAAAGATAGAGCTAAATTTCAAAAATAATTGTTAACATAGCTTAATTTGGCAAGTGTCTGAAATACCCCCAAAGTTTACGTTTCTATGATGCAGATAAGTTCAAAAAAAAGCCTTTTATCCTCATATTCCCAGCAAGGCTCTCCAACTATAAGAACCTTTGGCTTCTGTTGAGTTTTCTCAGGGATATAATCCATAGGCACCCAAGCTACAAGATTACTGAGGATGACATCATGCAATAGATAACAGAAGGAAAGATGCAGAATACACCTAAAATGGAATCAGCTGTCAAATAATAATACTTAGATTCATCTTCAGGAGCTTATAATCAGTTTTGCTGGCACAGAAAATGGCCAGTGCTTTACTTGCTGAAGTCTGCGAAACTTTTTATTTGGTATTAAACTCTTCCCATGTATGTATCTGGGTATTTGGTTTGAAACAGAATGTCATAAAGGAGAGAGCAAGTGGAGGCAAGGAGACACTTAAAAATAAACATTCCAGTACTACCTCTTTCTTAGAGTGGTGCTCAAACTTGGGCATTTTAGAAGTGCTTTTGCTTCTAAATGACTATGTTTGTTTGTTTGTTTGTTTGTTTTGTAAAAAGGTCTTCATACTGAATGTCATCCACAAAATGAGTTAACTCAGCTAGCAACAGCAAAATTTTAAATGGAATGCGTTCATAATATCTGGATTAAACTTCAAGATATTTTAAGTCATTTTATTCTTCAGTGTTTCTAGATGCACCTTGTAAAGTTAATGAGTAAAAACCCCTTACATTCCCATTGAAATGCAAGGGTGAAGCATGTAACACTCCAAGCTAGCTGTATTACTGGGTGGCCAGGAGGTGGTTACCCAGAGGCTATAAAATCTTCATCCTTGAAAAACCCTCAGAACTGGACTGGACAGGGCCCTGTGCAGTCTTTGACTCACTCTGAGCAGGAGGTTGGACTAAGTGACCTCTGAAGTTTCCTTCCAGACAAAATTATTTTCTTATTCTGTATGTTGAGTTAATTATGCACATGAACATGACACTCAGTGTTTTCAGCTCCAGGGACATTCATTACTTATCAAATACTAATGAGACAAAGAACATAGTTGTCATTTTTCCAGGAAAAGAAATAACATCCTTAAAATATTGCCATCATCTGACGTTTACTCTGAAGCTCATGGTGCCAAATGCATAGTGATGAGCTTTCCAGGTATTTTACTTGACAGAGGATATGTTTCAACTCAACAGTTATGACCAAATAGTTCCCTGATGTTCAGAAAACCAGTGGAGGCTAAAAAATTTGTAGAAAAATTATTACCTTTACATCTTAGGCTCTACACCATCTTCTGAAGAGAGGGGGTAAATCAGTACGTCTGACAGAAAATAACGGGCAAGAACCCTTACTAAAAAGAGGTCTTTTCATCTGAAGACCTCTGGAAGGTTAGCAAAAATAGCCAGTTCGTCCGTCTTCCATGATGTAGTTTGGCTTTTCTGTTTAGTATTAAAAGACTTGCTTGCATGTGTTAACATCATCAAGTCTTCTCCATGTTAAAACTTTTCCGAATAAAACACCGCCTGCCTGTTTTGAATTACTCTCCCACTGTGAAGTGATCAGGATGCCAGCAACACTAATATATTGTAAGGAAAGTACCTTCAGACCATGTAGCAAAAAACCCAAACTGACATATTAAAGTGTCTGACATGGAGAACTTTATGTTCCAGACTTCAGATATTCCATTTTTATTGCCAGGTTTCTCATTATTTTTTTATTTTTGTTTAAATACCCAGACACAAGGTATACAAGCAATTCTAGGCACCAGCTGTTACAGCAGTATGTATTTGAGCAGGGATGATTAGAGATGAACAGAAAATAGCATTGCCTTCTCGTGAAAATTCTAGAGATTTAAGAAATTATCCCAGTCTTTACTAGGAGGAAGCAAATATTTGACTCAAAGTTTCCCATTTTAAAAACCAAGAGAAACCTACACAAAAAAACTCATAAAATAAACAATAACCAACCACCACTGCACTTGTTTAGAATATTTGAAATTATAATTATTCCCAAACCACACCATCTGTGTAAATCTTGCCTTCTGATATGCAAAAGCTGTCCTAAAAATTAGACCTCAACTATCCTTCAGATCCTTGTTTGCTGTCACAGTGGTTCTAAGTAAAATCGTAACAATGGGAACAGAAAACAAACAGGTGTCTAGCATCTCCTGAAGACTTCATACCATAAACTCAATTTACTCTTCTATAGGATGTGTGAGTGGTGGGTTAGTTGTCTTTTAGATGCTGTAAGGGTACGTGGAAGGACAGATCTCTGCTTCCTCAGGGGTTTCTGGCCAAGGACCTTTCAAGTGCAAAAGGGAAGATAAGTAAAGGAGGAAGCCATAAACAAGAACGCACAGACAAAAATCTGACCAACAAATGGTAAGAGAGGCAGTAGCAAGAAGAAAATCTGGTCATTCATGTTTCTTGGTAAAGGTACTGGAACATGGGAACATTTATGTCAGGACAATTACCTGATTGAGGAACTTGTCAAACGGGATGACAAGCAAAAGGGAGAAGCCTTGAACAAAACATACAATGACACAAAGCTGACAGGCAAACATAACAGAGACAAAAACAGAAAGCCAGTCTAGTCAGTCACACTAACTCATGGGCTACCAAGGAACTTCAGGAAAACTGGGACTTTGCAGCTGACAGGGATGCAAACCTGAGGGTCCAGGATGCTGGGAGACAGTGGGACTGTTCAAACTGGTGAAGGACTGTGCAGGAGAAGGGGACTGGGGTGGAATAAAGGGGTGTTGGTAGAAATGGGTATAAAAGGGGCTGGACCAGTGTAAAACACATTGGTCAGCATGTGTCTGACTGAGACCTACAGCTGATTGTTGCAGTCCAACCTATTTTTTTATTAAACACTTTCTCAGCTTTGTCTCTGCATAATCTCATTCTGTGTCCCGTGTCTGTGCGTGTTTCCAGGCCTAAGTGACAGCTGCTTGGGGATTGGTATGAGTGGATTTGCTGTCAGCAACTGGAGTTAGACCGGGGTGTAGGTGCTCCTGGCCCATGGTGAGTGAGGTCTCAAACCCAGCCACTGAGGAGATAATGGCATGTCTCTCAAACACTAGCCTCTGTGGGGGACCAAGGTACATGAGGCAAGTGAAGGGCTCTGTGCTGGTGGCTGGAGCAGGACCCTGGATGACGGTCTACATGCCTGGGTACATCTCAGTTTTTTTGTGAGTGTGAGTTTTGTGGTCATGTACACTCAGCAACTTAGGGTATTAACTGTTAAGGACTAACAGTTCTGTGCGTATAGCGAGAGTTACAGGTGCTATATAAGAATGAATTATTAGGATGAAGTATGTTCTTAAACAGCATTAATTGAAGAAATCTTTGTTTAAAGTCTAAAGGTGGATAGATTTATCAGTCTTCTAAACATACCTGTTACAGAGGATCTCTGATTCTCTGATATATACATAGGTGTACACACATAAATATGTATCTATATATAGAACACATACTCAATTGCAATGTTTAAACTACTGAAAAAAACATACTTAGTGGAAATGGGGAAAAAATGGGACAAAGATTGAATTAGATTCATTCAATTTGGTACATGCAGGTTTTTCTTCCCTGCTAAAAATCCTAATCTAATTCCTATTTAACTAGCTAACATATGGACCAAAGAGACTACAACCAACACAAAGTAAAACCTATCCAAACAGTTACAACCATTAGTTTTCTAGAGGTAATTTGGCCTTCTTCCTAAACTACTGATGTAGAGCCCAGAATTTACTGCCACTGTACTTGTATCTTTCATCTTTACATCTACAATACAGAGATTTATTCTGCACCACCTCTACAGACTGAAGCAATGTTGCTATAACTACATTGTTAGACTGTGTGCTAAAAAGTAAGGCTTGTCCTTCATGTGCCTTTTTTAAATTCCATCATTTGACAAGAATTTTCTCTACTGTCTGATACAAAGTATTTCATTATCATCAATCTTTTTCCTTCCCAAGCAGGCTAACTGTAAGGATTATTTGATCCGGGATTTTGGTTGTGCACTAATTGTCATGGATGCAAGGGCTATGCAAACTCCCTAAAATTTCATTTGCAAAAAGAACCCTACGGTTTTGCTTGCAAGGACTAAAAGTAAACCCTCTCCTGAAGGTTCACTCTGAAGTTCAACTGTGGGTTACATTCACAATTTTGTATTATTAGTTTAAATTTAGCTACCAATCTGTTGCTGGCTTGCTCTGGTAGCTGCAAAGAAAAGATCAGCAGTGCTCAGAAGTGCATACAACTTTGCAAAAATAAATGCATGCTTTCTATGAGCTGTTTGCATTGATGGTTGAAGACAATAGAGTAGATAGGAACACCACAAAAAAAAGGTAAGCACTAATAATTTTCTGTACTTCTCTTGTTTGCTGGTAAATGAAATGCACAAAAATGGTGATATTCAATGAAGCTGCAAACCTGTAGTAAGGGACAATGTGAACCTGTACTGTTCCTAGGAATTGCTTCAGGATATATTCTGAACCAAATCAGTTCAATGCTTCAAGGAGAGCTAATCAGTTTAGTCACTATACTACCCAGGGAAATAATGTAGATCATGTCATCCCCAGTCTTCTGGGTTATGAATACAAAACATGGATACAACTAAACCTGACACCATCTTCAGACCCTAAAACAGGAGAAAAGTAAAGAAAAGTAAAGAAAAGTAAAGAAAAGTAAAGAACAGTGAAAAGAAAAGAAAAGAAAGAAAAGAAAAGAAAAGAAAAGAAAAGAAAAGAAAAGAAAAGAAAAGAAAAGAAAGGAAAGGAAAGGAAAAGAAAAGAAAGGAAAAGAAGAAAATAAAAAAGAAAATAAAAGAAAATAAAAGAGAAAAAAAGTCTACTATTCCGATCTACAAACAGTAAAATTTTTTTTTTTCAAGCTGAAGGATATTTTTCCTCTCCAAATATGTATTTACTCTGTATTTTTCTAAATTTCTTTCCAGGCTTTCACCATCGCTTTACATATTACTTACTTCTGTCTACTAAAATATTGAGTTGTGAAACCAATTTTTGTACCTGAGGCTATTCTCGTTCTTCCTTTTCCATTCTGTATACAACTTAGTGTGGATAACAATGTCAGCCAGAGATTACTCTTTTATCCAACTGGCCAGTATACTTACTGAATTTGAAAAAAACAGTCCTGTACCAGCTGTGTATGCATGCTGTGCCTATAACAGCATGCTTTATCTGAGCTGTATGATCCTTCTCTAATAAGCATAGTAGAGAGAAAGATCCTAACAAAGTAAAAAATATGAGGCTTATAGAACTCATTAAAATATTTTCTGATGATAGCCTAGAACTAAGCATAATTAAAACTCAATATTAGTAGATATCCTAATATCCATATTCATATAACTTTCGGCATAGTTACTCTGGACACAAATCAATAGTAAATACCAAATTCACAAGCATTTTAAGCCCATTTTATTACTTCCTGCAGGAATGATTGCAACAACATGCTCAGTTCCACAGATGGGCTCTGTGGCTTTTCTTTCACAGGCGGACACGAGTTCAGCCTGTCTATAAGCCTCTTCGCTGAGGTCTGAATTTTCCCCAAGGAATACAGGAATCCCATTGTTATTGGCATAATTCTGTTGCCTCAGGGCAAAAAAAACCCTACCGATGTCTTTGACTCCCATGCTAGTGCTGTTAACACTATTCCTTTACATGTCTGAGATAGCCTAAACTTTGTCTACATGCTACACATTTAGCACAAAATTCCCGTCGGCTTTGTCACCAGTTCAGCTGCATCAGTTTTAATTGAGCTTTTGGCAGATATTTTGGAGGTTGGTGCAGGCTAAGGAGTCTGTACTATCAGCCTTACAGCTGCTTTTGTAACAGCTGAAGCAGCACTAGCTATGAAGAGCTATCTTGCTGCAGTACTTGAATGCACATAAGGCCTGGGAGAGATTATATCTGGTACTGAACTCTGGCAACGAGATAGCATTTCATTATATTCAGCAGTGAATATTAAAATGCTGTTTGCTGCAATAAGATAAAGTCAACCTGCACTGCAGATAAAATTCTGCACTAAAGCCAAGAGCTTGATCAAGCAGGAAAGGAAAGTAGATGGACACTGGGATGTTTTCTGATTGCTAGCACAGCATACAGCCAAGATTACTGCTACTCTTTTCAACAGCAGATGCATTTACTCTCCAGAGTAGCAATATCACAGAGGTGCAATGATCCCCAGATGGAGTGAAAGATAAGCTCCTGGTTTCTCTTGTATAAGTCTCATTTTGAGGACCATTTTGCTACACTATTTATCATCCTGATGGGAATGACTTTTCTGTCTGGTCTATGCGAGAATAAAATCAGGACATGCAGCCAGAGGGGAAAAAATATATGTGATAGTAGCTTCCTACATCCTTTCCTCTATCCCAATATTTGGAGAAACACAGCTAAACTCTTTGTTTTCATCTTTAGAGCATTCAACTAGCATTATCTTACTAACTTAAATTCCACCCTTTTAATGGACTTCCTAGTAAGCAGACAATACAGCTCGCCTTCTGTGTGCTAAGGTCTCTCCGCAGGCTTCAAGAAAGAGAGACGTGATTGTAACCTTTTTAATCTAACCAAACAAACGATACAATATATCATATGGGAGCAGGCATTTTCTTGATTGTCTATAAATTACCATAAAATTACTATAAATATGCACATAAAAGCTACATAATTTTTGCTCTCAGGTTTTCTGATAATAACGTAATTGGTTATGTTTACTGATAAGTAGGATGCAGCAGGATTGAAGTATAGAAGGAACACCAGCAACAATCTTCTCTTTGTCTCCCCAACACAAATTTTCTTACTTCTAACTCCGTTTTATGGAATAGAGAAAATGATGTTATCAGGAGTTATTGTGAAATTGACTGTGATAACTCATATGGTAACTACGCTATTACTGCTTGCCACCAGTGCAATTACACTCTCTGCCATGATATATCTTCTATTTTTATATAATTTAGAAAACCAATGACAGATTAGTAATGTATTTATCTAAACTGTTCAAGAGTGAAGGGTTGAACTACATGCAAAAAAAATAGCTTCGTAAACAGTGCTAGACTGTGCTGAATACTCCAAACCTTTATAGGTACAGAGAAACTTTTGAAACCCTGGAACCTGTAACAGGCTTCAAACATTCAAGAAATACTCATATGTCAAGAATGAAGCTGATAGTAAGACTAACTCCAACTTCAATCATCAAAATTTCCTCCAAGTGATCACATGTAAGATGGTTCAGTGAAATTACAGTCCAGTCACTGGCTACGATATATCTAAGACAAATATTTTGAACAGAAAACATCATCGTAGTCCAGAAACTGATTAGTGAAAACATCGACCTTTTGCATTGACTCCTCCCTGCCCCCAAATCAATATTTAAGATTAACTCTTTTTTTGATCAGGACTTGAAACTTAAGAAGGATTAGCTGTACTGAACGGCAATAATCTATCCCCAGCCCGTAACAGGCATGGGCACGTGAACATGTCATCATTGGCTATATGTGGCTATACAAGAGCTAGAATTTGCTCTTCAACATGGGCAGTAACCTTGTGTAACAAAAAGTTTGTGCGACTAGTAGACATAAGCCTATATGTTGTATATGTATGGACTAATTTACTTCCGTTTGACTCAAAGTGGAGGTTTTTTTCACAGTCCTTGGAAAAGGAAATGGTACAAGCAAGAATATAGTACAGATGTCTCCTGCCTCCACATTCCAATCCATTTCTCCAAGTCTCTGATGCTCTTCTTGTTACTTCATATAAAACTCACATATGAGTAGCCTGTGGTACACATAGTATAAATCTTTAGAAATAATGTTAAAAAATAGATAAAATTACACTGATCTGTGAATGGATATTTTAAGGATTATTTATTTATTTATCTATCTATTTATTTATTTTAGATCTTCTATTTGTTTCATAGAGATGTGGATGAAACCAAGTATGTATACCTAGAATGAACAGAAGTGGAATGCAGATTGCTTCCTTTCTTTTTTGTTCAGGTCATTCATCCTCTGCTGACACATCCAAATGTGTCAGACAGAACACAAAGCTAGAAAAGCCTGGGTATAAACTAGTACAACCATTTTAACACCATACATATTTTGTGATAACTGTTAAACTGAATATAAATTTTAAATACTTCTAAATAAGTTAATTTCAATTTTGTTGAACTTCACCATATAGAGTGTTTCCTTTTAAATAGATACTCCTATAAACTAATGCTACTGATGCAAAACAGTTATTATGAGAAACTACAGGGTGGATAGTTATCTACCACAGAAAACCAGACCTACTCTGATACATTCATTAATAGCTACATTTAAAAAGTATATCTAATAAATGAATGGAAAAAAAACACAAAAAAATCCTAGATCTCCATAAGAAACCAGGAATAATGTCCATATACCCTTTATAAAAAGGATAGCTTACATTCTACTTCTAGATCAAGATTTCAATATCTGCATTCCTACACACCGTCGCACAATAGAAATGAATCATATAACTAGGAAAACTTGAAAAAAAAATGAACACAAAAGATGTCCTTAAATTAAGAAGCTCTAACTATGCAACATTTTAAAACATCCATATAAAAACATGGTAGGGAAACTTTGTGTTGATTATTAATTTTCTTTGGATCACTTGGATTTTTTTCCCCTTATTTCATGGTATAAACTTTTCATGACTTTCAGGTAAGTTTTTCATCTTCTACTCGAGAGAAAGCATGTTCAAGTGCTTTTAACAACAATACAAGACCAGCATTGAAATTGTTATGTTCTCAGATGAAGTGATTTTTTTCAAGTACAATAATTTTCAGTTTCCAGCTCTTACCTCTCAGCACACTGCCTCAGAAATTATCTGGGTTTATGTTGTTTTTTCACAGGCAAAAACCCTGTAATGACGGTATCATCAGTGCTGGTCCCAGAAAAGGACTGGTGATCTGGGGGTCTAGTCTCACTGCACTACCACATACTCCACTCTTCATAGTTACTAAATTTGTCACAAAGAAATAGTGGAGTGACATTTGACCATAGTGGTCCAAGTGTTTTGACACATCTTTGAAACTAAAAACTGTGAGGATACAAGAACTGACAGAGATGGGTTCTCTCACATTTTCTCCTCTAGATAGCAGTGTGAGAATACCATGAAAAGGTTTTCTAGCCAATTGGGAGCCTTACAAGTTACTACTGTGTGATTTTATCTATTTATTTATTTATTTAGGTATCTTTATGGTACTTATATCTCATCCATATAAATACAGATTTTATCAGAGTCCAGTTATAAGACACAAGAGACATATCAGATACACAAACGCTCAGGGTGTCTCCAGTTCACCTAAGTGTCATGCACTTCAGCCAATTCCATCAATATCAAACTCTGGTGTAAATTAAATGTTGGTAAATTGTGAGGATGTTTTTGAGTTAATGTCTGGTGATAAAGTGTTAAATAAAGTCTAACATACTTCTATCCCATGATAGACATGCTCTCTATGCTGGAGTAAATTGTTCTCTTCTAATACCAACAATGATGCCTCATCGAAATCCTGTTTCTTGATTAATCAGTTTGTAAATGGCTTGGTTTTAATTTTCTCAGTTTCCAAGTTCTAATTTAAATCAAATTTGATAACTTAAATTATAGAACAATTTTCTAAAAGTGGTCTAAAACCAATAATAGTGCTTTTCATACCAGGATAACCATTTTCATTCTTTTAGTCTGCTACCTTGTTATTCAAAAAGCATGTTATATGTGGATAAAATTATATTTCATTCACTCCATATAGGAATGTCAGAATAAAATAAAGGAAAAAAAAAAGAAGAAAAAGGAAAAGTAAGTTACCAGAAAGAGTATATTCTTTCAAGTACACCTAGTGAAATATATGGCCTGTCTGTTGTAAAAGCCAGTCTTCCAGGTGATATGTCAAGAGGTTTTGATTCTATAAAAAAGCATCACCAGTAAAAACAGTGGTCTAAGACAGTGATAAGAGCCTCTGATAAATGAGGCAAGAACTTAGAATAAACACCATGGCATTCTTCTTTTGGTCTGCTTTCTAAGGCATACACTCCAAATAAGTGTTTTATAAAGCCAACGTCTAATAAAAATCCCTGAATACAAAATACGTAAAGGAACGTAGTTCATATTTCCATTTTTCTATCATACGGAGGCTGACTTTTCTCTATGGTATTTACCATGTTTATGCAAGGAAGTTTTTGATTAACTTCCTACTAACCAAGGAAGCAGATTGAAAAAGTGGGCACTTTATTAATTATGTTTTTACTTGAAATGTGAGTTGTTTCATGAATCCTGGGAAAAAAAGCAGAACACATATAAGTCTACTTCACTTTCTTTAGCCATGGAAGAAAGGAAAGAAAAACAAATTATTTCTACACACAACAGTAATCTTCAGATTTTCCTTTTTAAAACAATTCGATTTTTCCAGTGAATTTCTTTTTTGGTTTTGCATTTTAATTTCAGGACCTCTATGACTTCCCAAGAATGACTAAATGAATTCTTCAGCTGGCATCTATGTTTATAAAAACAGGTTTTTGCTTGCATGTATCTATTTAGAAAGAAAACTTGTCATATGGGTCCAAATCCAAATACGTGATTCAGGAGAGCATTCAGATTTGATGAGTTTGGTTGAGCTAAGCCAATCCCTAGATCTTTTCCTGGTCCAGTGGAAGTTTCTTACAGAGTCTTCACAGCTGTCTTTTCATTGGACATTCTCAGTAGCAGCCACAAGCATATACAGAAAATAAGGCAAATATTGTCATATTTTTCTATTCCACAAACAGTATTGCTTTCCCCTGAAAAAATGGAACTTTTACAAACATGTCTGAAGGACTGGGCTTAGTTACTGAGCTAAGGTTTAAAAAAAAAAAAAAAAAAAAGTATATATACACATATAATGGAAGAAAAAATAAAAACAAGTTTATTTGGGATATATAGTACCTAATCCAATGTCTGGATAATTTATTTTTACTTTCATTACACAATGTACAAACAAATTGTATTTGTATAGCCTCACTTCAAATTGTTTCAGCCAGTCTCAACTGTGTTATCAGTTTAAAAAAGCTAACTATTGTGCACTAATAATTTATTCTTTAATTAATTTCTTAAGTTTATTTTTCAGAAAGGCTTGCTGCTGCACAGCATTTGAGCAACCACCCTGAAGCACTAGAAGCAAATTTTTGGTTTAATTTTGGTTTACAGTAGTTACAAATGAATAGGTGGGAGGGTGCAAATGTGTTCTTGTTTAATTAGTTTAATTGTGAACTACAGGGTTCACAGTTAATGAATTCCACAGGGTTTTGTATGCACAGGATAATTTTTGTAGATATTATCACTCTAATATAAAAGAAATGTGTCTGTTCTTTCTTAAAGGATCAATGCTTTTAGGGGACATCTGCCTGCTATGGTATTCCACATACTTCTTTCCCACCTCTCAGTATTGTCTTCCTTGGAAATATTACATAAGTCTATACAGGCTCGCTGCAGACAAACAACAAATGCAGCCCTATTTAAAAAAAAAAAACAAAAAACAAACACAAAAACCACTGAGTTTACAACACGCTTTGGAATTTTCAAGTAGTCTTAGAAATTTTTAGCACAGACTGACAAATCTGTCTATCCTTCAGCACTATGAAGTTTTAGTTATAGTGTTCAAACAGTTCTCTGCTGTGACTGGCCTCATGGCTAATTGTATCACTTTCAAGAGCATAACTTACCATCTCTCCTGCAAATGTACATAGAAAAATCCAGTTGTAGGTAAGCTTAAGAAATAGGAAGAGCTTATGTGTTTCTCTTTCACAGCAGCAAAGATTTCATTTTACAGTTGTACTCAGTAGCATCATAGATTTTGTGGCTCATTTCAATTTATCATTGCATCTGCAACCAATTAAGTGTAGAGCTACTAGAAAAAATTACCTTCGTGGCTCATTGGTTACTGTTTGCACTATAGCTGTATATGCAATAGGACCAGGAAAAAGTTTGCCTTACTAACATCTTTCACATTTCTTGAAGAATTTCATCGTGTTAGAGAAATAATGTGCTTCTAGTCCTGGCTAAAAAAGTCTACTATAAATGAGGAATTTACTTCTATTTTGGACATTCACACGCTACTTTTTATTGATTTTTTATTTAATCTTCCAGAGAGATTTAATCTGTAACTATTTTGAATGCAAAAGTTCTGCAATTCTGACTCAGAAGTGTTTTCTTCTCCTGCTTCCCCCTCTCTCTCTTCTGCCGACATAACAGTAGAAATTACAAACTTATATATTTAATAATTGTCTGAAAGGAGATCAGGATTAACTATTTTTATTTACAGTTGTGTAACTGTAAAAATAAGCCTTTTTCTCTTTACTTGAACATTAGCATTTTGCCCATATGTTCATGGGTCACCAGACATGTAGATGACAAGTAAAAGTAGTCTAAGTCTAAGACTGTCTTTTCTTGTTCTGACCATCCTTCTGAAATAAACCAAGTCAGCTACACAGCACAAAGTACATTAGAGGACCACTTTAATAACCAAAGAAAATAAGTTGCTAGGCATCTGAAAATGTTACTGTTACCAACAAGGTAAATGTCAAAAAAACCCAACCCAACTCAACCCAAACCAACCAACCAACCAAACAAACAAACAAAAGCAACAACAAACTAAATAGAACTTTTGATTGCCAGTACTTTGACTCACAAACAAACAAGCTCTTCATTTTTAGAAAGTCACATACACACCCGATGCTTACTTTCACGTATGTTGCAAGACAGACAGATTATAGACAGAAGGGTTAAGTGACCACACACAAAGGTCCATCCTTAGAGAAAAGCAAGAGGAAAGTAATATCTCAGGCACAGAGCTTCCAGCTTCCTACTGCAGGCACACTATGCCATCCAAAATAAATATATTCAAAATCCAGCTCTTGCTGGAATAAAAATATAGTACCACAGTGAAGTTGCTCCACCCACGATTTCTTTTTCAAGATAAAGCACTTATTTCAGCAACCTCCTGCTTCTCAGTAACTCACTAGTTAAACATGACCTCTACAGAAACAACTATGGGTGGAATTTATACCTCTTTTTCATTATGTTCCCAGGAAATATCAATAATTTATGAGTATTTATGGAAAAAGGATGAAACTTAAAATGATATATTTGTACCGCTTATACACAAACTATCCTTTATATAAATGGTTGTTACTTTTTCGGTAGTTCATTTTTCCTTGTTTTTGATGACTGACTCAAATATTTGTTAGACTTTCAAAAAACCGTTACTAAATCCTAGCTCATTCACTGCCTTTTTTGCAGATCTGTGATGCAAAACACAACATCCGTATTTTTCCATTAATTTATGTCGTAAGTTGCTTTTTCACTGCAAAACTGCTCCTTCTTTAAACAGGACTGAAAACAGCATAATTCTCATTATTAATAAATAAAAAGATAAAAGTCAATCCATTTAATTTAATAATTTATACTACTAACCTTCTTAGCATACATGTAAAAGAAATATGGGCACAGTATCCTTAACTTCATTTCCCTCAACTTCATTATCCTCCAAGATACAGAATTGCTAAGAATATTAGACAAAGGGACAATGAAGGCCTTTAAAATGATCCCTTAAAAGATCTAAAAACATCCAGACCACTCCAGATTTTTGACAGACCAATGTCAAAGGTGAAGGAATTGTCTGCCTATATGTCATTGCATTACATGGACCCTATTTCATTTGTGAAGACCAGAAATGTCTGTGAATTAAAGTGAGAAAATGTCAGCTTCCTGCAGTCTAGAATACAAATAACTGGATTTACCAAGATGATTTTCTTTTTTTTTTTTTTTTTTTTAGGCACTGTCATATATTTATTTTCCTCTGGTCATCTATGACCAGATTTTTAAAAATCCAATCTTGTACAACAATTCATAGACACAAAACCACCACATTTATTTCAAAGTGTTTTATGCAAAATTTGGGGCTTTTATTCAAGTTACCTCATTGAATTGGTCATAGCAAAATTCAGCTAGGCAGTTACACTAAGTGTTAAACCTGTTCTTAAATATATTTCTATTATCATCTTTATATACCAAACTGGAGAAAAGAAGCAGATCAACTGAAGGAAAATGAGGAGACAGGACAGATACATTTGTTAAAAATACCTACAAATTACAGTGTAGCTTATTGTCATGTTTTAACCCCAGCCAGCAACTAAGCATCACACAGCCATTCACTTTCTCCCCATGTGTTAGAAAGAGGAAGAGAATCAGAAGGGTAAAATTGAGCATACTCATGGGTTCAGATGAAAACAGTTTAACAGGTAAAGCAAGAGCTGTGCATGCAAACAAAACAAGGAACTAGTTCACTACTTCCCATCAGCAGGCAGGTGCTCAGCCATCGCCAGGAAAGCAGGGCTCCATCACGCATAATGGTTACTTGGGAAGACAAAAGCCACCACTTCAAACACCCTCCTTTTCCTTCTTCTTCCCCCAGTTTTACACTGCTGAGCACGATATCATATGGCATGGAATATCTCTTGGGCCAGTTGGGGCCAGCTGTCCTGGTTGTGTCTCTTCCCAGCTCCTGTGCACTCCCAGGCTTTCCGCTGGTGGGGTGGTGCGAGAAGCAGAAAAAGCCTTGAAGCAGCGTAAGCACTGCTAAGCAATAACAAAAACATCCCTGTGTTATCAATGCTGTTTTCAGGACAAATCTGAAATGTAGTTCCATCCTAGTCACTATGAAGAAAATTAACTCTAGCCCAGCCAAAACCAGCACACCTGTAAAAATGAGCTATTAACTTTATGGGTTTTTTTATCTTTTGCTTCTGCTGTAAGTCATAAAAGTTGTCAATAACTCAGAAAAAAAATTCTTCTCAATAACTAAATAAGAATTACATTATTAAAGGTTCTTAATATCCTAATTTCCTCATTTTAATTTGCCAGTAATTTCAGTGTTGATTTCCCTATCTCATTTAAAACACTAGCGTCCAATTTCTGATACGCACTACATATCAACAAGCCTTGAAGCCCTCCAGTTTTCCTGCACTGATACTTCTTTCAGCTGAGAGTATTTTTAATACATGGGACTTGGTACCAAAATTTCCCAATACCATTTTTTTTCAACAACCATAATCTGCAACTATGTTGCAGTGAAATTTCATTTCTTAAAACAAGATTTTTAACACTTACAGGAAAAGTATATGAGTGGTTAAAGAAAACAAAAACTTCTGACACACTTCTATGCAAATTTTTTATTTGTTCCTTTTCAGAAGAAAGTGGTAAAAGGTAGGAAGATGGAAGAAAAGCCATGTTTTCAAGTTTATTCATCCAATGAGCAATCAAACACACAGTGGAAGGAAAAAAAGCTTTTACTTTTTTGAAAGATGATGTCTTCATAAACAAGCAGAGAAAAATGGGGACTGAAAGCTATATCTTAACATCTGCTGTGACAGCAGTTCTCCACCTTTGATATGTGTACCAGTCAAGCTATGTAGGCTTCACTGATGTATAAGGTGATTAAAGAGATTTGTTGTGCATAAAACAAGAACCATTTACAATACTCTGATTATATTAAAAAATTGTGACCTGGAAGTGGTGGATGCTACTTTTAAAGTTGAAGATTGCTAAAGCCAGCTTAAGGAGTGCAGCAGAAAAATGACTGATATAACAGAGGTGGAGGTGTACATATAGTTTAGAGAGAGTAAGCACATCGCATGGCTGTACCTACATTAAGACTGGTATTTCTTTATATTGTTTACTGAGGCCACTGGACACCAAATAACCTTCGTCATTTTTTCTGATTTTCAGGCTCAAGTGAACATCTACTCAAGTGAGTAAAAGAATCCTATATTGTGTAGTAGTGTGAGGAAATACTGTTTACACTATTAACTTCTGCATTGGAGACCTAGCAATGGTCCAGCTTCTCAGATACATATTGGTTTCACTAGAAGTGTGATACCTGGATATCTAAGTAGTCCTGACAATCTGAGTCAAAAAAAAAAAAACACGAAAAAAAACAAAAACCAAACAATATTTTTATATTTATATACATTTATATATATATACCTAATATTTCAGTGTGGATGGCCAATTCAGTTACAATCTGGATGGCAAAAATATTCAGTCAAGCTAAGGTGATAATCAAGACCGTCCATGTGTGTAAACATGATTTATGCAGCTTGGGTAAAGTGTGCTAGTTCAAGCTGTAGGATTTAAGTTTTCTAACAAGATTAACTTAAATATTGGAAAACACTATTGAACGAAGTCATACAGAGGACAGAAAACTTCAAAAGTACGTGCAGACACTTTCTGACTTGTTGCCTGACTGACAGTATGTTCTGCTTTGGTTATTGTTCCAGTTTATCTTCCCTTGGGATATTTAAATTCTAGGATTATTTCTTTTATATGTAGCATGCATCTTAGGAAAGAACAGAATCAGGGTCAGCAGTGGTGCATTGCATCAAATGCACTTCCAATAGCAGTTGAGGGGTAAAGCTGTGAATATATGAAGTTCACGACTGCTTGTTCTGGCCTGCAAATGTCATAGGGACAAGTGATGGAAAAGGCTTTCAATGAACTTTGAAGCTGCGGAGCATCTAAAGCCCCACCATGCCAGCTGCTAAATATATCACAGATTATATCAAATGTTTTCATTTTAAAGAGGTAAATACAATTTAAAGTATCTAGTATAACAAGAGATGCTCAACATGATGTAGACATTTGTTCTTGTGTAGTAACTGGTGTTTAACAAATATGCTTAGGAGTTTCCCGCAACATCTTTTTTAATTTTTTTTTAATATTTGTAAGAATGCCATTGCACTATACCATTAATTCATATTTTGATTTAAGGAAGGTACTAAAATCTACAATTAAATTTACATCCATCTCTCACATTAAAAAAACAAATGAAGCATTCTGTAAAATAAAACCTAATACATTCAAGCAGAAACACAAAGCGTGAAAGCATTCAACAAAATGTACAGGTCATGAAAACAGTCAAATAAGCATTCATATATATTTATTAGTTTATGTTTTACACTTTGGTCATAAAGGTTCAAACAAATGACTAGATTCACACCTTAGTGATGCACAAGTTTAAGTGTGGACTAATCCAATGAATATTAGCAAGACAGAATTTTTAATAGTGGATGTCTGCAGGCTAAGTGATAACTAATTAAATTGGTACAGGCTATATTGTATTAAATAGTAATTGAATTCCTAGAATGTTTCTCACAATTATAACATACTAATATGAATGCAATTGCATAGTTAATGGCTTACTGATTTTTTTTTCCTCGTCTCATTACTTTCGACCTAGGTTTTCTCGTATTCTCACTTAATTTCTATAAGTTTTCCATTACTAACTT
This sequence comes from Caloenas nicobarica, assembly GCF_036013445.1. NCBI lineage: Eukaryota > Metazoa > Chordata > Aves > Columbiformes > Columbidae > Caloenas > Caloenas nicobarica. Next base: position 51,668,634 of record NC_088284.1, read on the forward strand.
ATACTCTAGAATATAGTTCCATGGAAACATTAGGCAAGTAAACGTGAAACACACATCTGTGATGTCAGTTGCTGGATTAGACTCCATGCCTTCTTAAATACACCATATAAATAAGTTGCACAATAGTTGCTACACTGCAGAAAACTACAAGTTTCTCCAACACTTAAAGGATAGCTATACAGTTTAGCAAAAATTCATCTTAGCTGTAGAAAAATTCTACATTGAAGACAGAGAAGACAGTTTTCACTGGAAGGCAGTTGAAATGCCACCTTGCCTCCAAGAACCAAAACTGACTTCTTAGGCAAGTCAAGGACTCTGCAGTATTTAAGATTCAGAGACTGTCATGGTCATTTTGCAGTTAACCTATGGAAGCAATGAATCTGGGTGATATGAGCACTGGACAAGGGATAAAACATAGAAGGTTTCTATAGGTTTGGATCATAGTTTGCTCATAAGCATGTTCCAAGACAGCCACAAAATATCAGCATCTTAATATGTTTACTTAGTTAATTTTAATCCTGCAGACCTCAAAAAGTATGTGGGCAGTCCCAACTAGAACTGGAAAAACCATTCACTAGAGTCTTGTTTGCCTTAATCATAAAACTTGTAATATATTTTCACTGCATGAATAGGAGTATTTTATCCAAAACAGTCACTAACACTATGGAAACCAAAGCACCTCTTGTCAAAGACAGTTCTGTCAGTTTGATAGAAACCCTGATATGGAATAGAGTGGGTGTTTTGGTGCTATATATGTTTCTCACATTTCTCGTTTTTCACTTTGATAACTGCAATCAGATCCTCAAATATGCAATATGTCTAGGATGTTAAAGAGGAAAGAATGCACTTACAGAAACTTTTGGATTCTAAAACAGTTTTGCTGGTGATTGCTTATGAATAACAGAATAAAAGATAACAGTCAATTAATCTACTGTTGACTGTCTTTTAAAAAGGTCAGTTATAAGCAAAAAGAAAGGAAAATAAAAATTTCACTTGCAAGAATCAGAAAATATAAAGTTGTGGTACAGAGAGATTTATTTTATACCAGTAAGCACCAGCACATATAGCCTTGTTATGTCTATTCTTTTCCAAGTTTAGGAGTCTTTCAGGTCGCCGTTTTTTTTTTTTTTTTTTTCAAGTATTATTCATTGCCTTTTATCTATCCCATTCATCATAAGCTGCTGGTATGTACTTCACAAGCTATTTCCAAGCTAATTATCAAGATTTATTTCCAACTAACTAGGATTCCTCTGGCTATTTACTCATTCTCAAACAAGGACCTCTGTCCTTTTCACTTCCACATCATTTATCCTTGAAAGAAGACTTTTACAGAGCTGACTTTTCCACAAAGCTGACTTAATAACCTGCTTCAGGAAGCTTCACTTCCTTGCAACAATGCCTGCAAGAAAAGCGAAGCTCTTGCTTTGCTGACGTTCCCACTTTTGAAGTTGACAAGTATTCTCCCATTTTTTCCTGGTACATACATCTCAAACTAAATTTAGATTTTGTTCATACAAGAAGAACTAAACACAGATTCTTATGAATATCAGCACAACCCCAACTTGAGTTGCTCAAATTGGTTTCACTAAGCCCAGCTATGGGCATGGATTTATAGAAACAGCTGATAAAGAATCACATAAGGCAGTCTGAACCTGGCAGAATTACACAGGTGCCATATTTGTGTTGTTCTGTTCCAGACTTGGATGGCAGTCATAAACAGGACCCCAGACATTTGTTGACTTGGATTTACCTTCTAGCTCATCATTCTCAGTCAGTTCTTGTATATAAAACAGATCCTTCATTTCTTGGCATGATGATAAAAACCAGAACAACTTTACCAATACAGTTCCCTGGGGTTTAGATGCATATTTCATATCTGTTGGCCAACTTAAAATAAGGTTTCATTAACATAATGTTTTTAGAGGCTTAAACACATAATCTACATTCTCCAGTTCACATGTAAATAAAACCATGAGTACAGAATGAGTATTTGTATCTGCAGAATGATGGTAATAAAAAATATTGCTGTTCACAGGGATTTTATATGGCATTTCCTACAATCGCAATTCTTAACAGTATCTTGTTTTTAAAGGAATCACATGAGTATCTTTTAAATACCAGTTCTTATGAAAGAACTGTTCTCAGCACATGCAAACAAATCCAAGCCAATCTTCATACACTGACCAAGGTCACAGCTGCAGACATAGAAGAAGTACATACAAAAGTTTTTCTTGCTTTAATAATGCCTAAAAGAATAGGGTTTTAGGGTACTGTCAGTTTTACTAAGTGAGCTTAGAATCATAGAATGTTCTGAGTTGGACGGGAATCACAAGGATCATTGAGTACAACTCCTGTCCCTGCACAGGATAACCCCAAAATTTACGCCTTGTATCTGAGGGCATTTTCCAAATTCTTCTTGAACACTGTCAGGCTTGGCACCATGACCACCTCCCTGAGGTCCCTGTTCCAGTACTTCATCACTCTCGGTTGAAGAACCTTTTCCTAATATCCATTCTAAATCTTCTGTGGCACATCTTCCTGCCACTCCTTCAGTTTCTATCACTGGTTGCCAGAGAGAAGAGATCAGCATCTGCCTCTCCTCCCCCTTTGTGAGGAATCTGTAGACCATGATGAGGTCTCCCCTCAGTCTTCTGCAGGCTGAACAAACCCAGTGACTTTAGCCGCTCCTCGTAGACCTTCCCCTCTAAACCCGTCACCAACTTCGTGGCACTCTTCTGGACACTCTCCAGTAGCTTTATATCCTTTTTATATTGTGGCACTCAGAACCTCACACAGTGCTCCAGGTGAGGCCGCACCAGTGCAGAGCAGAGCGGGACAATCACCTCCCTGCCCGGCTGGCCATGCTGGGCTTGGTGCACCCAGGACACAGGTGGCCCTCTTGGCTGCCAGGCTACTGTTGGCTCATGTTTAATTTGCCATCGACCAGAACCCCCAGATCCCTCTCTGCAGGACTGGTCTCCAGCTTCTCCTTCCCCAGTCTGTATGTACAGACAGGGTTGCTGTGTCCTAGATGCAAAATCTGGCACTTGCCCTTGTTAAACTTCACGTGGTTGGTGACTGGCCAGTTCTCTAATCTGCAGGGTCTCTCTGCCCTCGAGAGTGCCAACAGCCTGTCTTTCATCAGCTGGCTTCCCTTGGCCAACTAGGTGGGTAACCTTGTCGTAGAAAGAAATGAAGTTTGTCAAGCAGGACTTTCCCTTCATGAACCCTTGCTGTCTGGAACCAATGACCACATTGTTTTATCTGCTTTATAGTAAGGAAAAGTTCTCCATGGGTTAAAACTTAGCTTTTCTTTAAAAATTCTTATTCTAGTTGTTCAAAGTAGATAAATTAAGCCTATTATTTCCTACACAACACTTTTTAATAAGCTTTGAAAAAAAAGCACAAACATACACAAAAATAAAAAATAGCTGACCATCATAAAAAGCTTAGTTGTCAATACTACCTCAAATTTCAATTAATGAAACACTTCCTTCATGGATATTAGCACAAAAAATGCTAAAGTTTTTCTTTACAGTTGTTAACAATGAGTGTTAATGTCAACATTACTGACAAGTTAAAAATATATTTAGTGAAGTGATAAGTTACTTTCACAGTAACACACATAAATAGTGTGATATATTTAGCTTTTTGACAGTAAGCTAAGTATTTTCTTCTTTTCCTTCTTTCTTTTTTATTTCCTTGAGTGACAACAACCTGAATTTGCTAATAGATGGAGTTGAAGTTTGTCACTATCATTAAATTCAGACAGAGGCCTATGTAAATGTTAGTCTCAAAAGGGGGTGGTTGCTTTTGTCAACAGGCTTCATGAAAAACTGTAAAACTTATTTTAATTTCATAGCTGTGCATGACTTCTCTTTGAAGAACAGCTGCTGACCTTTGCCATTCATGGGTGAGCATCAGCTCTGCCAGGCACAAAAATACATACTCCACAGCAATAAAACTCTCTCCACCCTTGCCTCACCTCACTCCTTCAAGTGCATCACCCACATAGGGACCTAAAGGAGGCTGGTCTGTGGGAAGCCAAACCACGTAGGTCTGCCCAGCCCTAAGGGTTGCTATGCCAAGATGCAGAGAAGGGAAAGGTGTTTTGCTCCCTTGTTTTCAGAACAGGCTGCTCCTGTTCAGAGTGAAGCATCTCTTGGTCTTCCAGAGTGGTACACAGTGAAGGGCTGAGGCACCCGTTGAACCTCCTTGTGGATAGGGGACTCTGGAAGTCACACCACAGCAGCTTTAGGTGGGAGCCCACGGTGTAGGAACAGCTAGGCTATCTTGCTGTTATGTTATCCAGTGCTGGAAAGGAGAACTGGAGTCACACAATTTAAAAAGCATTAAAAGTCCCAGTTTCTGGTTTCCCAGTCTTCTTAAATAATCCTGCACAATCTAAATGCTTTCAGTCTTCTTGTCCCAGAGTGGGAAATAAGGAAATCATCAAGTTATGGCATTGAGCTTCACATACGTAAGGAATGAGAGATGCAATAAATCTCTCAGTGGTCAATTACGTACGCTTGAAATAATCCTTGTTATTCTTAGTCACACTAAAAAAGGCTAAATGGTAACAATCAGCTTGTTTTTTCATCAACATGCTCATGTCTCCAATTATATATCTCGTATTTCAACATCAATGGCAGGCAAAGAGTAAGAGGACTCAATATCTAGTTCAACTTCACCTATACCACAGTCCACCTTCAAGCTGTTAAAGTTCTTTTCAGCTCTTTTTACTCTCTCTCTACCTTGCAGAAGATCCCTTACACTGAATATTTCTGAACATTCAGCCCACTGTTTCTTCTCTTTTCAGCTGTTATGATTTAGCATGAGCTATGACAGTAGGCTGAAAAATACTAACCCTGGAAGCCTGACTGGGAAAATATGAAAATATGAAAGGACGGTAGCCTTTTACAGTACAAGCAAGTGGTAAATAGCCTTATAAGCTTTTCTGGTGCAGACCACAGAATTCCTTATACACTGACTCTTTCACGTTGTACATTTTCCCGTCCCCATTTTCTTTCAGTTCCAAGAGCTAGTAAAGTTTCATACCTTGGCTATCCTCCTCTATTTGCAGTTAGATATTGGGAGGAAAATTGCAATCAATCAAGCAGGTTTTTAAAGTGTTCTTGTGAAACTTTCCCAGGCAACCACCCTTCTTTCTGTGCTGTAGCTCACTGACCAAGGGCTTCTCAGATATGCATGCATCATTACTCTGAGCTCTAGGTCTAAACTCACAGCCCATGTGCCTCCTGTGCTAAATGTTAATGGATTCATGTCATCACACTATGAGACTTCATCAGTAGTTGGCTTCTGTGACCACTTTACACAGTACAGAAAATTAAGGTACTTCAGCCTGAGCCTTGCAAAGTTATTGATTTTGAAAGATTTTCTCTGCATCGAGACACGTCTTTTTAGAACACTATAAAAATAGATGGTATTAAGAGTGATTCTACTAATGCCATTATACCAATATATATCTACTACTAAATGGTTTCTTGAAGATTTCTCTCTGGTTTTCTGTAAAGCTGTGCAGGAAGGCAGACACATTGAAACAAATATGATTTTTATAAACATGTCATTTCAATAATTGATTAGATGCTATTTAACTGTTTATCTTTAAATACTTTTTCATTTGTGTAAAGCACTAAGTTATAACCTTTCGACATTTTGTTTCATGTGCATGACTTTGGGTCTAATCTAGATTAATACAGAAATACTGCAAGTATAAATCTTTCTGTTACTTGAAAGATTAGACTTGAACCCAAGAATTTCCATTGTAAAACTACAAATGAAGGTGGAAAATTACTGTTTGTGTGACAGAAGATATTTCAACTATAAAACAGCAAATGCCAGCTACATCTTTTTTTAAACTAACCTTTTTCTTGACATCAGAGAAGGTATGTTTGACTGTTACGCTACTTTTTCCAGTGAACAAAATTGAAACACTTTGGCCTGGTCTCCTCATCCGTGTGTGATGTGAATGCTTGAGAAGCATGGTCAGAGAAATTGATGCAGTCATCAAATGTGGAGCACTTTTGGAAAACTCAGTGAGGACCTTTTTGATTTTGTTTCCTAAATGAGAACATCAAGAACATAGCTATAGAAACTGAGGTTAAATGTCAGTTTTCTTCAAGGAAGTATCCCTCTTTGAGTGTACAGTAGGCACAGAAAAGTACATTGCCAAAGGTGCCTTTTAATTGATGAGGTTAGGGCGTTAATTCTTTCCAATGAGTTTTCTCCTTTCTCCTTTTATAGCTGTCTCCCTTGGAACAAACAGACATGATTTTGAGTCACCTTTCTATGCAACATTGATGAGCCTCTCAAATTTGCAGGTGGTCAACACCAGTTTGAATACAAACATTTAATCTCAGGTGAAAATAACAGAGGAAAATATAGCATTTTTGATGGCTAGGCAGTTTTGAAAGTCAATAATTTTGTCTGATAGATGTGACTGCCTGCTCCAGGATCAAAATTCCCAATGAGAAATCTTTTCTATTCAGGGTTACAAAAATAATTTATCAATTATAAATAAATGAAAAAATGTCATACATATTTTACATTAGCTTGAAAAGACGGGTAAGAAACATAGTCTTCTGGATATGAGGTGCTTTTTTATTCACTTAAAAGAAGTCTCAGCTGTGAGAATCTACTGAGAGTTTGGCTCTTAAACATTTCAATAACTGTTGTATCACTGATCAAAGTACTCAAAGAAGGTAAGCAGAAGGATAGTATTGTGATGATGTGCATAATATCTTGCATATCTGAGACAGCCTAGAGGTGAATTTCATCTCCAAAGTAGAAACTCAGAGCTAATCTCAAGATACGCATTTGCACTGCATGTATCATGCCATTTTGTGCTATAGACAAACAAAATCTGGATTATGGCTGAAAACAGACACATTGTCATCACTTACTTTTCAAATATGAATCACAGAAATGATTGATGTTTAAGTAGCTTAATGGTCAATTATTTGTGTTACATATGGCTCATATAGAAGCTAACATGCACTTTTACAAAACTGAAATAAATGTTTACAGATAAAGAATTTGCCTGTGTCCCAGAAAACAGGTATGATAATGAACCTAATAAGGCAGCGACAAAAAACAAAACAACTATTAGCTTACTGTATGACCCTTTGAGAAACTTTCTAAGACAGTACGATTGTAAATATGGCAGAGGAATTTTGCACTTTAAATATAATGCAAAAGAGATACTATACTGTACTGTACTATACTATGCTGTACTGTTCTAAGCTATACTATACTATGCTATGCTATACTGAATACTGGTGACTACCAATATTACTCATAAAGATGAAAGAAAAACACTGGTTACAATATCTGACTGTTAGACATTTTATCCACTAATTATTGTAATAGCAACATTACCTTCAGCAAGAACTACAAACTTAACATGTGGAAAAATTCACTTTTCTAGCTATCAATGATACTTGTGTATATGGTGACACCTCAGAAACAGGAGCGAACTATATTTACAGAAACTCTTTAAACATATTTAGTTCAAATTTTTGAAGTAATTTGAACAGTCATCTAAACTTCGGGTTTTGGTTTGAGTGCTGTTTAATGAAACACAACCAATAACTTCTCCACAAAGTGTAGTTTAAGGATCCATGTAGCAAAATATGTGTAGGTTTTTTTGTTCCAAGAGAAACAGAGAAATCCAGATGCAATTCAGCAAAATTGAACTGGACAATGTGCAGAAATACTCAAGCTAGATCAGCTTACTAGAAGTAAAATGGCCACATTGGTGCAGAAATACACCTGGGAGTAATTAGTCATGAGAACCCAGGAAGAGTTATGCCACATAGACACTCTCTTAGTGTGACCATTCTTGAGCCACATTACTGAGAGACAGTCAATTACACAGAGGCTGTTTTACCTTGATTTCTTTGAATTCTATTTTTTCCATATTTACTCTGCCATACAGTCCTTCCTTTTCCCTCTCTCTCTTTCCACCAAGTACACCCACTCTAAAGTGCCAGCAGAACAGATGGAGATTCCCTCTTTTTCTTTTCTGAAACCCAAACCTCATTCTTCAGCATGCAATTCAGTCACCATTTGCAGATGTGCAACTGACAGAAAACCGCATCCAAGTAGATTTGTAATTAGAAAAAGGTCTCTTTCACATAGTGAGTGTGTACACAGACATTGACAATGGTGTGTCTCCATTTTCTATTCTTCGTCTCAGCTTGGCTGTCATATTATTCCATATAAAGAGTCAGTACACACCATGCTACACCCACAACTCCTGGTGATAATGCTCTGGCTACAACCCCACAGTATGGTGTGAAGATGAAAAGCATTGGGAACTTGTGCCTCTTATAGCATGACTATCTCTAGCAAAATTACAATTTGAAAGTATGGTTATTCTGAAACAAACTTTCATATGGAACAAGCCTTCCCTAGAGAGATCACGGCTATTATATTTCCTTATGCACATGTTTCATAAGGTTATATGTCACAAACAGACCACTGAACCACCTACAGATCATCCGTCAGATCATCCATCACTATTTTCATAAAATATACAGGCAGAGATGCTGGTTTAAAAAAGATAAAATCCCTATTTATTATTGTATCTTTATTTTAACAACTACATGATCTGAAATTCACTTAATTGAATTAACATTTGCTATGGGCTGTGACTTTGCTCTCAGGAATCTGCCTTTAATGAGCCTTCTAGCAGAATCTGAGCAAAAAAATAAATAAATCCACTTAAAAACTCCTTTGGCCTCTTCATTGCATATACACTTCCTCTGACTATTTCTCATTCTGATTGAGTATTCATCTACTTTTTCCATATTTTTAAGATATATTGCTGGTTGATTTTCTTAAATCATTTATTCTTAAGCATATAAACAGCCAATTGTCTTATTTTTTGCCTGTTGTGTCCTTGCATTGAGTGATCCCACTTTCATCTGCAAAAGATTCTTTACTGTTCAAAAATAAGATGTATTTTCAAAATTAGGAGAGTGGTTGCTCCCAGTGCCATTTCCACATTTCTCATTAAATGGTTTCTGTAGCATCTAGCACTTTATATGTTGAATAAGAAATTGTACCAAAACATTTCAGTTCTCTGTAGGCAGCAGCAGAAGTATATAAAGCCCCAAGAAAAAATTGGGTTTATTTCTACTTGTTTCTGTGATTCTTCTGTTCTTTGTAGAGTCGGTCAGTGAGGCACACAGAGGTAGCAGTGGTTAGTTTGTGTGGCTGAGCACTAGACTGGGGTGGAAAACAGGCTTCCCAGAGGCAGGGAGACCTGAGGAAGAGGCAGTTCTGGCATTCGCACTGAGAAGCAGCAGATCTCGCGAGAGAGGCTTATGTGTTGGGGGGGATTGCCAGTAGATTTAAGTGGCCCCTAGTCAGCACAGGTGACCAGGAGCGCAGTGAAAAGGGCCAGCAAACAGGAGTGAGGCAGTTTACATGGCAGTTCATGCAGAAGGGTGAGCAGGAAAAACAAGGAAGCTCTGCCAGCTCAACAGATTAGTGCACTTAGTGGTTATCATCCTTGCAGTAGGAGCCTTATTGTGGTAGCCACCCAGAGTAAAGGTGAATCCCCTGCATTTGCCATCAAGGAGACAGCAACACAGACAGAGCTGCCATGGAAACATGCAGCCATCCAGACCTTGGGCAGCAGGGAATGCCAGAGTCTCTCACTGGCATGGAATGGTAAGAGAGACAATAGCTGTGTGAGATGTGACCAGGTGAATGACCTGCTCCTTGTAGTGGAAGAGCTAAAAAAAGGGGTAGAAATGTTGAGAAGCATCAGAGAAGTGGAGAAGGAAATAGACTGGTAGGATAAAGCTCTGGTCTCCCTGAGACATGAAAGGCCACCACCAAGTAACCAAGACCAAGGGAGTCCATTAACCTCCCCACAACTGACAGATGACAGTGGGTCAGGGGAAAGGGGTGGATGGAAACAAGTCCATACCCAAGGTAGCAGGCAAAACATCCCCTTGCTCCTTCCCCGCCCCGCCCCCTTTTCCCCCCAGGTGCCTCTGTACAACAGGTATGAGGCTCTAGAAGTGGAAGGCCAACCAATGGCTGATGAAAACAAAGGACCGTCTACACCATCTACATCACAGGTGCTCACACGATCTGAAAGACCTACAGGTTGTACTACAACCACCTCTACAAGAAAGGAAAGAAGGGTTATAGTTGTAGGTGACTCCCTTCTGGTGGGTACAGATGGTCCAATATGCCAGAGGGATCCTCCTCTTAGGGAGGTCTGCTGCCTTCCTGGGGCCCAAGTCAAGGACATTGCCAGGAAACTTCCTAGCCTGATACAGCCCACAGACTACTATCCATTACTGGTCTTCCACATGGGTGGCGATGAGGTCGAGACCCATAACCCAAGGGCAATAAAAGAGACTTCAGGGCCTTGGGATGATTGGTGAGGGAATCAGGAGCGTCAGTGATTTTCTCCTCTCTTCTTCCAGTTATGGGCAGTGACGTTAGAAGAAACAGATGGGTGCACTCTATTCTTACATAGCTCCTTGGCTGGTGTCACTGCCACAATTTTGGCTTTTTTGATAATGGAATGGCCTACAAAGCACAGGGTTTGTTAGCATTGGATGGAGTTCACTTTACACATAAGGGGAAGAAGGTCTTTGCATGCAAGGTAGCAGGGCTCATTGACAAGCCTCTTAACTAGATATGATGGGGGAGGGGGATGTAATCAGATTTACCTGTGACATGCTGTGTCCGAAGTGGTGATGGTCATGTAATCACATCTAAATGGGGAATATGCCAGACCAACCACAGCAGTGACAAATATTCCTGAGCTGCCTCCCAGGATGAGAACCAGAAGACCAACCACCTCAAGGATACACATGGCTGTGTTGGATCTTTCAGCACACCTCATGAGAAACCTGCATGCTTGAGTAGTTCTCTGAAGTGTCTGTACACCGATGAGCACAGCATGGGGAATAAACAGGAAGAATTAGAGATCCATGCATGTTCACAGGACCATGATCTCATTGCTATTGCAGAGACATGATGGGACAGCTCACGTGACTGGAATGTTGTCATGGAAGGCTGCGTAATTTTTAGGAAAGACAGACCAGCAAAGTAAGGCGGAGGAGTTGCACTCTATGTGAGAGAGTAACTTGAATGTTTTGAAGTCTGCCTAGGGGGGATGATGAATGAGTTAAATCCTTATGGGTAAAAATTAAGGGACAAGCTAAAAAGGAGGACACTGTTGTGGGTGTTTACTACAGGCCATCTGATCAGGAAGAGGAAGTTGATGAGGCTTTCTACAGACAGCTGGAAGTAGCCTCACGATCACATGCCCTGGTTCTCATGGGAGACTTCAATCACCCTGACATCTGCTGGGTGGGCAACACAGCTAAGCATGCACAGTCCAGGAGGTTCCTACAGATCACTGAAAATAACGTTTTGACACAGATGGTAGAGGAGCAGAGAAGGAGAGGTGTGCTGCTGGACCTTATCCTAACAAACCAAGAACTGGTTGGAGATGTCATGGTTGGGGGAAGCTTCAGCTGCAGCAACAATGAGATGGTGAAGTTCGGGATCCTGCATGGAGGAATCAGGACAATAAGTAGGACTAAAACCATGGACTTCAGCAGAGCAAACTTTGGCCTCTTCAAGGTCCTGCTTGAAGAATCTCATGGGATAGGGCTCTAGAGGTAGAGGGTCCAAGAGAGCTGGCTAGTATTCAAACATCACTTCCTTCAAGCCCAAGGCCAATGCATCCCTGTGAGAAAGAAATTAAGTAAAGGGAGTAAGAGGCCACTGTGGGTAAGGAGCTCTTGTCAAAACTCAGGTGGAAGAAAGATGTTTATGTAATGTGGAAAAAGAGACTGACCACGTGGGAGGAATACAAAGAGGCTGTTAGAGTATGCAAGGAGGTGGTGAGGAAGGCGAAGCTGCACTTGGAAGCAAATCTGTCCAGAGATGTCAGAGACAACAAGAACGGCTTCTTCAAGTACATCAGCAGCAAAAGGAAGGTTAGGGAAAATGGAGGTCTGCCGCTGAATGAGGTGGGTGCCCTCATGACAGATAATACAAAGAAGCCAGGGTTACTGAATGCCTTCTTCACTTCCATCTTTACTGCTAAGTTCACCCCCCAGGTATTCCAGACCCTTAGATGTAGGAAAGTCTGACAAAAGGAAGACTTTCCTTTGTTCGAGGAGGATCAATTTAGAGATCGTTTAGACAACCTGGACATCCACAAATACATGGGCCACGATGGGATGCACTTATTAGTATTGAGAGAGTTGGCAGATGTTGTTGCAAAGACACTCTCCATCATCTTTGAAAGGTCTTGGAGAACAGGAAAGGTGCCTGAGGACTGGAGGAAAGCCAGTGTCATTCCAATCTTCAAACAAGGCAAGAAGGACAGCCCAGGAAACTACAGGCCAGTCGGCCTCACCTCCATCCATAGAAGGATGATGGAACAGCTCAGTCTGAACATCATCTCCAACTATGTGGAGGAAAAGAAGGTTATCAGGAGTAGTCAGCATGGGTTCACCAAAGGGAAATAATGTTTGACCAACATGATAGCCTTCTCTGATGGTATGAATGGCTAGGTAGATGAGGGAAGAGCAGTGGATGTTGTTTACCTTGACTTCAGCAAGGCTTTTGACACTGTCTGTCACAACATCCTCATAGGTAAGCTCAGAAGGTGCAGGCTGGATGAATGCATGGTGAGATGGATCATGAACTGACTGGATGGTAGAGCTCAGAGGATTGGATCAATGGTGCAGAGGCTGGTTGGTGTCCTGAAGTTAGTGGAGTTCCCCAGGGGTATTGGGGCTAAGATGATTAAGGACCTAGAGCACCTTTCTTATGAGGAAACACCAAGAGTGCTGGGGCTGTTCAGCCTGGAGAAGTGGAGGCTGAGAGGGGATCTCATCAATGTTTGTTAAATATCTCAAGGGTGCATGTCAAGAGGATGGGACCAGACTGTTGTCAGTGGTGCCCAACGATAGCATGAGGGGCAATGGGCACAGACTGAAGCACAGGAAGTTCCATCTGAATATTAGGAGAAACTTCTTTACTTTTAGAGTGACAGAGCACTGGAACAGGCTGCCCAGAGTGGTTGTGGAGTCTCCTTCTTTGAAGACATTCAAAACCTGCCTGGACACATTCTTGTGCAATCTACTCTAGGAAAACCTGCTTTAGCAGGTGGGTTGAACTAGATGATCTACAGAGGTCCCTTCCAGCCCTAACTATTGTTTGATTGTGATTCAGTGACAGAGCAGTGGCAACAGTTTCTGCCACCAAGAAGAGAAATGTGTGGGGCTGGGAAAGTGGATGTTGCCTTCACAGGGAAATGACTTCTTCTCAAAGCAGTGCTTAAAATCACAACTCTCACCTATTAGATGCAGCAGTAAAATAATGTGCTGGGAAAGAATCAACTAGAATGCCCTGCTCGAAAGCCAGTCTCTATCACCTTTGAAGTCAGCAGCAGAGGGCCTCAGCATGCATCTAAGTTCCCTGCTACCATGGCCACAGCTGTATCTTCAATATTTTGCTTTGTTTTGTTTAGCTATTCTGCTACTTGTTGAATATTTTGTTTCTAGGTAATATGGCTTTTCTTTCCATTGGGTTGCATAACTTCTGCTCTTCCCCACCCAAAATTGAACAATCTTTTCTGATGTAAAAAAGCCCAATACTAACAAATAGAGAAATGTTCCTATGCAGTATTATCAAATACAGAAGTATTCTTATGGCAAATGAGTCATACTTTACTCATTTCTTGACCATTTCTTTACAGACTTATCACATTCAAACTATTGCATATTGAATTGATTATTATTGATGAAAATGCTCGAACCTTTAGTCCAAGATAATTCACACAGCTCTTTCATAATGTAGTCTTAAGAAATAAAAAAAATTTCCTTCTGTATTTTTTAAACAGAAGAAATTCTTGTCTACTCTCTTGTAAAACAAAGAAAAAACCCCACCAAACCAAGAGCTTTAGAAGGTTTTAGTTTTCATGCTCTCTGCCATTCACAGTACTGGTGTATAATTTTCTGTTCATTTTGTATTCCTCATTTTTTCTGTTGACTGTAAAAGACTTCTACTTGATGTTGTCTTTACATTACAGCTGTACGGTTTCTGCAGCTAAGATAATGTAGGAGAACCACATTAACAAGAAATAGTTATCTGAATTAATGAATGACTGATCCAAAGAAAATATCCATATGCTAGCTCCAAGATCATATATTGAAACTGCCACTAAAAAAATAAAAAGACTTAGAAACAACAGTCTAGAATTGTCCATCAGCATTTAATATCAATTATGCAAGATGAAGTTAAAATTAAATGGAAATGAGAGAAAACAAAAGGCAAATATTTAACTTTGCTTGGACAGAAGGAAAACAGTTGTTATAAAAAACCTTTTTAATAGACAGACGTTATAGTTCTACCAAAGCCCACTTATTTTAGAGTAAATGTAAAGACATCTAGACATCCTTGTAGTTTGAGAAATAATTCAGCACCTAACCATGCAATGAATTTGTGGCTCTACTTCATACAAATGCTGTTATTCATGAGAACAGAATATTAATTCTTCCTTTTTAGCTTTTCATTATTTATCATTTTGTGTTTGTTATTCTGTCTTAAATGTTTTAATCATTTTGTGAATCGACTTCAACAAGCAATTTTCCATCACCAATAAGAGAGATACGATTGTTAAATGAACAACTCAGAGGATTACTTTAAATCATCAGACACCTGAATAACTTATACTGGAAAATATTTGCCCTATCTCAAGTTTGATTTCCATGGGGATATTCAAAGAAAGATGTGACTTCATGTGGCTTTTAAAAATCACATTAAACGCCTGTGTAAACACTTTATTTTAGAAGTGAAGATCCTTTATTTCTACATACTTTAATTATTCGAGGAGTTGTTGGAAACAAAATTTAATTAAGGCCACCTTAAGTCTGGGCAAAAGTACCCCGCAAAGGGACTTGAAACAAGTAACTGACTTGAAAAGTAAAATAAGATTAGTTATCCTTCGCACCGTGTGAAGACACATCAACGTTTTCCATCTCTGCCTAATTCTTACCACTTCTTTGATGATTGAGCAAATATAAATGTTGGCAAGGCATGAATTCACTCACTCTGTTCAATAGCAGATATTAGCTTGCATTTTATGTCTTCTTCTCCAAGGAAACAAACAGATATCTACTGAGATAATGCTGGCACTTAGCTCTGGCACTGTTTGTGGGCCAAACACAATATACCGATGAATGTAGAGATTAAACAGGATGAAAAGACAAAGTGAAAATTTTACAGACTTGCTTTTCTACAACTTAATATTCCTCACAGAGAAGCATTCATAGAATTCAGCTTGTGAGACTCCATTGAAAGCTTTCCACATCCCATATGGCATTTGCTTATACTGAAAATATAAATGAAAACAAGGAAATAATAGATAATACTTTGGTAAGGAAAAACATATGCATTCCTGGCATGCCTATTTTATGCCAGCTGGTTCATACACCCAACCCAAATATACGCACATTAGACCTTCTTTCCACAAATTTCTCTCACTGTGTGGTTTACCTTTCAAAGGTGTGCTATATACTCCTGATATTTGTTGAGGTGTTTTTCTGCATGGAAACTGGAAACATAGCATATGTGATGTTTGGGGTTTTTTGTTTGATTGTTGTTGTTGTGGGGTTTGGGTTTTTTTTTTTTGTTTGGTTTGGGTTGGGTTTTTGGTTTTGGTTTTTTTTTGTTTGTTTTCAGATTTTTTAAGACTCCCAGTAAGGCTCCCAAATAAATACCTGGAGCTCAACATTTTGGTAACTCAATTTTTTTGAAACTGCAGGTTTCTGTGACTAACTTTTGCTTTTAAATTAGGCAGTCCTTTGCAGAAACTGTAGAACAGCTGTATTACCACTACATAGCCTGAGGCAAAAGAATGCTATTCTCTTAAGTCCCTAAAATCTGCAGTAAATCAATGAACACAACACCGTACCAAAAATCAACAGGTACTAATTCCATAGTACAGGCAAAAAATGTACAACAATACAAAAAATAAGCTAAATAGGATGCAGAAACGTTTTCAACTGTATGTCCAATGAACTGTTCCTCTATTTGACCTGTGTGCAAATATGTTTTTAAAGAACCATGCTTCCCCTCAGTGATTACAGTAAGGCAGTCAGACAGCATCCCAAACCAATTCCACAATTCCACATAATAAGGAAATGTATTTAACATTTACAGGAGGTACCTTGATTGCATATCACACTGCAGCTTCCCAAATGCTAAGATTTTGAAATTTGCTCTGTGAACAGACCTTTCCAAAACTAAATATAAATATTATAATTTATAGGTAGCTAAATTAGGAAATACAAGAAACAACATGATTTCCTCATATGCTTTGTGGAGTAAAGGTTTTTGCATGATGTAGGTATATCTATGTATTTGTATATATGTGTATGCATATAAGTATGTAGGTGTATATACTTCTACATATTTAATATGTACTGGTTTGTGTGGATCTTCTAATTATAAACAGAGGCTAAATCTTAACATTCATTTGATTGTTTGCAGCTAGAGTTACAGGACAAAACCTTGAAAACAGAAAGCAGGGCATTGTCTCATCAGATGAGATATTCATATGATTTCAAAAGTTCTTAAGAAAGGATTTCTCAGACTTGCATGTTCTTCCTTCACATATACAACCTCCTACCCCCTTTTGTGACATATTCAAGAAATCACATACTAGCTGTGACTCGGTGCTGAAAACAGGTTTTTAGATGCGTTGCATACAAGAGATCAGAAGTATTTTCACAAGGATGAGAGATGCTACACAGGACATTTGAGAGATCTGTTCCTTTTGGAGCAGCAGCTGGAAGGAAGTTCAGGTTACTAGAAAATATCTGAAATACCACTGAATTTCTATGCTTCTGTACCAAAATAATTTGTTATGCTTAAATAACAGTATCATGAAAATTAAAGTAAGTTTATTTATATTTTTAATGCAAGTCAAATTTATAAAAACTGTGCTGATTTGGACACATCATCTGGACCTCAGCACAAACAAAATTACATAAGGAAGTTATTGAAATAGGAATCTGCATTTCTGGATACATGTCCTCAGTTTGACACAGATGGAGGAGACTTTCTTCACAGCAGCCCATACGTTGCTGTTTTAGATCTATGATTGAAACAGCACTGATAGCACACCAGTATTTTAGCTGAGCAGCATCTACCAAGCATGAGCCCTTCTCTATTTCTTATTCTGCCTACTCCACCAACCCCCTAGGAGTAGGCTAAGGATGGTCAAGAGACTTGGAGGGGACAGAGATGAGACAGCTGACCCCAGCTGACCAAAGGGATATTCCGTACCATATACCATCATGCTCAGCAATAAACCTGAGGGGCAATTGCTCCGACACTCAGAGACTGGGCATCAGTCTGCTGGTGGGAGATGGTGAGTCTTTTTATCACTTGTGGGTTCATATGCTTTTCTTTTTCTTCACTTATTAAACTGGCTTTATCTTCACTCATGAGTTTTTCTTGCTTTTGCCCTTCTGATTCTCTCCCTCATCCAGCTGGCTGTGGGGACTGAGTGGGCAGCTGGTCACTGCTTAGCTGCTGGGTGAGGTAAATACCAAAAATATTACATTTAAATGTAACTTATTGCCACATTCTGCCCGGAGGTATCCAGGAGAGAGGTGACTCAGATTTGTTGGTCCCTTTGGTCAGAAAAGAGTATACATTATACTTAATGTCTTTAACAAAAACTTTTATTTTGCAGCTTGGCCCAATTGGCAAATGATTCAGCAGCAGAAGGATTTACGTCACTGAAGCCAAACTGATAAACAGTTTGACAGCAAAAAGATTGCAGCACATCTCAGGCTGTAAAACTTAATTACTGTATTACTCGTAAAAGGGGAAGGAAGGAAGGAAAGAAAGAAGGAAGGAAGGAAGGAAGGAAGGAAGGAAGGAAGGAAGGAAGGAAGGAGGGAAGGAGGGAAGGAAGGAGGGAAGGAAGGAAGGAAGGAAGGAAGGAAGGAAGGAAGGAAGGAAGGAAGGAAGGAAAGAAAGAGAGAGAGAGAAAGAGAGAGAGAGAAAGAAAGAGAGAAAGAGAGAAAGAAAGAACGAGAGAAAGAAAGAGAGAAAGAGAGAGAGAAAGAAAGAGAGAAAGAGAGAGAGAAAGAGAGAGAGAAAGAGAGAGAGAAAGAGAGAAAGAAAGACAGAAAGAGAGAAAGAAAGACAGAAAGAAAGAGGGAAAGAAAGAGAGAAAGAAAGAGAGAAAGAGAAAGGAAGAGAGAAAGGAAGAGAGAAAGGAAGGAAGAGAGAAAGGAAGGAAGGAAGGAAGGAAGGAAGGAAGGAAGGAAGGAAGGAAGGAAGGAAGGAAGGAAGGAAGGAAGGAAGGAAGGAAGGAAGGAAAGAAAGAAAGGAAGAAGGAAAGAAAGGAAGAAGGAAAGAAAGGAAGAAAGAAAAAGATTTCACAACACTTGCCACTTGCGGATCTCCAATGTGAATGGTGGGGTTTGTAGTCTGGATCCATCAACATGCTGGAGAAGTCTTGAACCACTATGGCAGTAAAGTGGTGGATTGATTGGGATTTTAAGGGAGTCAGGGGGAAGGTAACCAGAAAATTCCCCATAACAGTTTCTGTTAGCCTCCTTAAATGAACCCCTGGCTGTCCTCAGGCTCACTAATCAGGGATGGTGGGTCTTTTTCAGTGCCCTCGGGTCACTTAGGTCTCCCTCAGAAGCAATAGGTGTCTCAAAGACAATTGCCACAATTGCCCACAGGGCTTGGAGCTCCACCCTCATGTTCCCCTGAGCAGGCAGTTCATTTTAAGGAGTGTCTTCAATGTCCTTATAAGCTTTTCCAAGGTCATGGTAGACATTCCATCCATTAAATCTTGGGGAGTTCCGTTTTCAATTCCCTCAGCCCACAAGAGGTTTCTCTCAGTCCCTGAGACACCCAGGGGAGGTTGATTTACCTGTGGTTCCACATAGAACAGCTTTTTTTTCTGTGACTCACCCCATCAGATGCACACTCCTCCAAAAAATAATCAGTTCCTGAGCCACCTCTCCCCAGGCCATGGCTGGACCCCTTTGGAGACCGCGCCTCACCCCTTTGCCACCCCATCCGGGGTTAGTGCATCCCTTAAACAATCTTGCACTGCACACGGTTTCAGTGCATCAGGAAGACCCCGTATCAGGGCAGTCATCCTGTCAGGGTTTGCATTTAATGACATCAGGGAAGGCTGTTGGGGAACTAGGTGCCTGATGT
Source organism: Caloenas nicobarica (assembly GCF_036013445.1). Classification (NCBI taxonomy): domain Eukaryota; kingdom Metazoa; phylum Chordata; class Aves; order Columbiformes; family Columbidae; genus Caloenas; species Caloenas nicobarica. The sequence continues at coordinate 51,687,903 of NC_088284.1, forward strand.
GCATTAGCCAGACGCTGGCAGACTTTTCCAAACTTTCATTCAAGTGATACAGTGTGGGTTTCAATGCATAATTGGGGTCCAGGCCCCCCCCGCCCAAAAGGTGGCTCATTGAATTAACGACCATAGCTCTCTTTGATCATTAGTTGTCAGAAACACTCCAGGCCCCCAACGCCCTTGTGCTTCCTCTTCTGAGAGCAGAATTCAATCTCCTTGTTAATGAAATTCTCCAAACATCCTCTGTTTCCATTTCTTGTGCTAATCTATTGTATTTCTCCTGAATCTGTGATAATTCAGCCACAGACTATGGTATTGTTCAGGTGGTAACTTGCTGAACCACTCTCATTTGACTATTATCAGTAGACTCAGTTTTAACAAGGGGCCTCATTGTTGCTTGCCCGTTTTCTGGATAAATACTTCCCGGCTGATTTCCAATTCTTTAGCTGGATACAAGAGTTTAAAACCTTGTTTCTCAGCCATTTGTGCTGGGCTGGTAAATGCAGGCTCACTATCTAGAACAGAATGAAGTTCTGCCAAGCCATTTGACCCCCGCCCGTATTCTTCCAATTCAAATAATAAAATTTTTTCTCAGTCTAATGCATCTGATAGAGCTGCATGAAGCTGCTGAGAGTTATTGTGATCTGTGGCTAGCTGGTCCTGTAGAAACTCAGCCATTTCTTGCTCAGTTTGTTTCTCCAGGTACTTGGTCCTTTGATCTGCCACTAGGGCCACTCATAGGGTAGTATACCCTGTGGCTTTTCCCTTTCCTCACTACAGTTTTTTCTCTTCAGCAAGTGATGCAATTCTTTCTGCCACTGCTTTTGGATCATGCCAATTATCAGCCTGAGCCATTCTTAATTGGGCAGGACATGCTTTGTACTCCTCAGTTTCTCAAAAAAGAGTAAGCAGTTGAGCCCTGGAATTTCCTGGGCAGCCACAGCTTGCCACTGCTTGGACCTCTCCTGGCCTAAATGCTGAGAGATCACCTCCCTGCCTCTTTCTACAAGGTAGAGAGTTGGTGCCCTCTCTGGATTTCTCCCAGTTTATAACTGAAAGACCCCTCCCAACTCTCCCTGCCTCTTTCTATGAGATAGTTAGTACTCTCTTTAGTGGACCTTCCAACAGAAGGGGACCCTACTCCACTGTGCCTATTACTTATACCCAAGGAAAGGCAAGGTGTAGCAGCTAAACAAAGAAATCCACTAAGTCATCTGCATGTATTCTTTTGACCCAGTAGGAATCATTTTTTAAATTAGGGACTTGGGATAAAAGATTGATAATGGCCACTAATACATGAGTAACAAGCCCACTTGTTAATACACTGAACATGAATATGTAGATTGCTGATGAGATCGGCAGCCACTACAGTACTGCCAACACATTATTCCAAGTAATTCCTCACATTTGGTTTTCTTAAAGCGTCGTGAGTTTTGTTGTTTCCATAAAATATCCTGTGTTCTGAAAAATTACCTTTCCCCTAGCTTCACAGCTTCAACATCTAGATTTTTCCCCTCCATAAAAAATGAATACTGTTTGGTCTCTAGGCAATCTCTAAGACTTAGAGTTCCTATATCCTATATCATCCACCCCTAATTATTACTTTTCCCTCATCACAATACTTCTTAATATTCTTTTTCTAATCAGATTTTATTTTTACCAAATTCTACTAGATTAGAAGATCTCACTATTTACTGCATTTTTCTCTTTATTCAGAAATATTAGTGGTTTCCTAACCATTATTAGAACAGCATGTATAAATTAGTTTATTGTTATTAGTTTTCCTACCATCAAATGGTTGGCAAATTGCTTTTTGGTTTTTAAAATGTCATTCATGAATTGCAACAAGAAAGAATACCCCACATTGTGCTTCGTTAAGAATTTATGAAAATGAGTTTGTTTGACAGACATTTAAGTGTGTGTCCATCTGCTCTTAGTCTGAGTATTAAGCAGTAAGGTGTGTTGCTATTAATAAGTCTATGTGTATATTTACTGATGTCTGATCACACAGTTACCTACTGCTGAAAACAGGTTAGACAGATGGCTTCAGTGGTTGAACACAAAGCAAAATTTCAGTTATTCGTTAACTGTAATTATAAAGTGAAAGTGAAAAGTGAAAGTACTGAAGGATGAGTGAGCCACAGAAAGAACAGGTATTCCATTTTGCGTAATATGTCTCACAAGCAAAGCATTTCAGTGTGTTTAAAAGAAGAAATGTGTGTGTAGCCTGTAGGCAGACATGAAAGTGATCAGGCTGAAGAAACTGCTTTGGCACAACCTTGAGCACTGGACTTTCTTTCATTAAGATATGAAACTTTCTCCAAGACAAACTGAGTATATTATACTCCGGTTTTAGAAGTGTAAGAGATGTTCGACTTCTACAGCCATCAGGAATGCATATTTTTATTTCAGTGAATACTGATCACATCTATTCAGTATTCATATTCTCAACACTTTAATTCACTAACAAACCACAAAGTTGAGTAGATACAGTATCTGACACCTAAATGAACTCTTTTCACTGGTCTTACATACTATTTGTATCCTCCTAAATAAGCAAAATCAGAAAAAAATGTAGAAGACGCTCCGGAATAACAAATAGAAGTGTATTTCTAGATACGTCTGTAGAGGAATCTTACCTTCAAAAGTAAGTTTCCAAGTCTTTTGCTCATATACATATTAAGGGAAAGTCAGAAACTGCAAAGTTCTTTCCTGCACAATAGATCCATTGCCAAATCCACATTCACTTCTTACATCAGGTGCCTATAGATATTAGTCATAATTTCGAAGGCAGAAGAAGAGAGCACTTGTCCTTTACTTTCCAGTCCAGAAAAATGCCCTTGTTTGTGAAGAAGGAGATTTTACATTTTCTGTACACTATCTACTCCATAAACAGCTGAGGAAATTGAAATATGTAAAAACGAAACAAAAATTAATACAAAGTAACTCTTCTAGTGATATTCTTCCACACAGTCTGATCTTACATCATTTGAGGCCTACAGTGGATAATGAAAATGCAGAGAAGGTCATTGATTACTAACTGCTGCCAAATAAGTCATTTGATCTGTGAAAGGAGTATGACTTCTACGGTATATATGCAGATGTAAAAATAGACCTATAATTAAAGAAATATCATATTGCACAGTATTATTTATAATTATATGACTTAGAATTATATTATAGAATATAATTGGATACCATTTGCATGGAATTTAGCTCAATAGTTTCTATAGTTTCTTCACAAAGTCTGATGAAAATAAAGTTTTTTGATCAGACTGTAAGAAGTCATAGCATCATAGAATCACGTTATAGGATATCTCAACTTGGAAGAGACACATAAGGATTATCAATTCCAACTCTGGGCTCCTTGCAGACCTACCTAACACTGTGACTAAGAGCATTGTCCAGATGCTTCTTGAAATTTGACAGGCTTGATGATGTGACTGCTTCCCCAGGGAGCCTGTTCCAGTGACCAATCAACCTCTCAGTGAAGAACCTTTTCCTAATGTCCAAACTGAACTTCCACTGATGCAGCTTTGCTCCACTTCCTGCTGTCCTATTACCGGTCACCACTGCCCTCCTTTGAGGAAATTGTAGACTGCAATAAAGTCACCCCTCATCCTTCTCTCCTCCAAGATGAACAAACCAAGTGACCTCAGCCACTCCGCACAAGTCTTGTCCTCAAGACTTTTCACCTTTTTGCTCTCCTTCCTCTGGACACACTGTAGTGGTCTGATGTACTTCTTATATTGAGGAGCAAAAAACTTCACATAGTACTCGAGGTGGGGCCACACCAGTGCAGAGTAGAGTGGGACAGTCACCTCCCTTGACCAGCTGGTGATGCTGTGCTTGATGTATCCCAGGGCACTGTTGGCCTTTTTAGCTGCCAGGGTACACTGTTGGCTCATGTTCAACTTGCCATCAACCCAAACCCCCTGATTGTGTTCTGTAGGGCTGTTATCTAGCCTCTCATCCTCCAATATGTATGCGTAACCAGGATTACTCCCCGCCAGGTGGAGAATCCTGCATTTGCTGTTGTTAAATTTCATATGATGAGCTCTCTAGTCTAGCCAGATCTCCCTGTAAGGCCTCTCCTATCATCGAGGGAGTCCACAGCTCCTCCTCGTTTAGTATCATCAGCAGTCTTACTTAACGTGTATTCAATGCCTGCATCCAGATCATTTATAAAAAAATTAAGAGGCATTTGCCGAGAAATTAAGCCCTGCGGAATCCCACTTGTGACTGGCCACCAGCCTGATGTAACCTCATTAACTAAAACTCTTTGACCCCAACCCATCAGGCAATTGTTCACCCAAGGTATTACAGATTTGCCTTGCTGTGTGCTGGACATGTTGTCCAGAAGGATACTGTGAGAGACATTATCAAAAGCTTTGCTAAAATCCAAACCCACCACATCTACTGGTTTCAACTAGATGGCTGACCTTGTCATAAAAAGAAATTAAGATGGTTAAGTAGGACTTTACCCTCATGAACCTGTGCTTGCTATGACCAATGACTGCATTATCTCTCACGTGTTTTTCAGTAACTCCTAGAGTAACCTTCTTCATAATTTTAGCAGATGCTGAAGTGAGACTAACAGTCCTGTAATTACCAGGGTCTCCCTTCTTACGCTTCTTGAAAATTGGAACAATATTTGGCAGCTTCCAGTTGACTGGCACCTTTCCAGACACCCAAGACTGTTGAAAAATAATGCAGAGAGGTCCCATGATGACATCGGCCAGCTCTTTCAGTACCCTAGTATGAACAGTATTGGATCCCGCTAACTTATGTTATGCTGGAGAAGCAAATCTTGAACAAGTTCAGAGTAGGCTGGGAGTTTATGATTCCCTCAATCATCATCTTGCAACTCAGATTCCTGGAGTTCCAAGCACCCATCATCAATCTTAAAGACACAAGTGAAGAAGGCATTAAATTTCCCTGCTTTGTCTGTTTCTATTTGTGTGGTGACAAACCTCGTCATGTAATGGACCAAGTTACTTCAACTTGTAACTTCAACTTGCAAGTTCAACTTGTCTCTTTGTTTTTGACATTTGTACAGATTTATCTTGTGAAATGAAATTGACAGTGGTACTGAATCATGCATGGTTGAGGTTGGAATTGGCTCACCAATGTACTTTAATGCATTGCAACTGTTGTGCAAGTTGACTGCTCCCACAGCTTCTGTGCAGAAAAAGCTGGTCTTGTAATATTACCAACAAAAAAACCTGTTCAAGTAGTGTTGTCTTACAACAATTTCATACAACCCTATTTTTTTATACTGAAGAAATATTTTATTTAAATAATGTTTAAATATACTTTTGACCTGGCAGCCAAACCCACCTTGTATTGACCCTGACTAGTCAAATATTAAATTATGTATTTTCATCTGAAATTTAGAGAATAATGTTTGCAAACCTTTATCTGAAGACTAACTCGTAATGTTATCCATGCTCGTAGTTAATAAAGTGCCTTCAGTGTAGCCGTACACAGAATAAGTAATAATCCTACCTCATTATTATCAATAGTTTTAGAATAATATGCTTTTGACAGGCTTACAAATACCTCCTGGAAAGCAAGTTTGGATAATATACGCTACATAGCACTAAAAAACAGCTCCTCCAATTTTCCTTCAAAACAAAAACCAGAATAAAAACAATCAGGCAGTTACAGATCACAGCAACCAATTTGCATCAAAAATATACAGGAAGAAGAAGGAGCTCACATGTAGTGACTGCCACATTAGCATTTTTGCTTGTTTCCTTTTCTTTCCATGAAGAGAAAATACAATTAGGGCTGCCAAATCACTGAACAATTTACTTTGAAAACTTCTTATGGGCTGAGATGGTTAGAACAATTTCAATAGATTACCGAGAGGGCTTTTATTTTTAATGTGCAGGTCAGAACAGATCAAAACTTGTAAAGTGAGAAATGCTGTAATGTTTAGAAATCATCCCCAGAAAAACACTATAAGAATTAAAAATAAAGATACATAACAGACTCCAAGCACATATTTTAGGTGTCTGAAACACTATTTGGGATGTTAAAATCAGTTTTTATGTACTCTATCTAGATCACTATGATTCTTCAATAATTAATATGAAAACTGAACAACAGGATATTTTGTCTAGGAATCTATCCCTGAGAATAAAAGAAGTGTCAGGAAAATCAATAAGTCTTTCAGCTTCTAAGACTTAACATTTTGAGCTTATTTGTTTGTTTATTTTTTCATGTTCTAACTAAGATCAATAATGACTAGAGGCTGTAGAAATGATACAAGTTTCCAATTCTATGAGTGGATGCGTGGAGAAAGTAAACATCTTACTCTAGCTGAAGAAAAAGTCCCAGCCCTCAGTACTTTCTTTTTGCCTTGATATTATAAGGAGAATCAAACCTTAACAAAAGAGTTATTACTTTTTAAGGGAAAATAATATGTAAGAAATCACAGAGTGCTCTGTGAGCATCCTCTATAGATCATTTCCCAAAGGTGCCAGTGTCTCTGCATAGCTCAGGAAGGGCTCAATAATCTCTTGGAGGACTGAGCCCGAAGTCATTGTATTGCAAGGGCTGAAGGAGTCCCTCTTTCGTTAGCCTCTTCATTTTAATTGACTACAAACATAATGGCTGTTTGAAGAAAAATAATATAACGGAAAAAGAATGAATTATCACTAGCATATTCTATATACGTAAAAATCAGCATTTCCTTTTTTGGCCTATATTTCTCTTGCAGTTTTTAAATTACTGTTTTTCTTAATCTTCATGGAATTATTTATTTGCGATACTGACACTGGCATATTACTTTTGCTCCCGTGCTCTTAATTTTGGCTATAGTTTGTCTACTCCATGCATTTTGTCCTTCTGTCAGCTTTTCTAATGTATCTCTGTATTTTTTTGCCTTCTTTCTACAGCTTACTTTGTTCACTTATAAACTTGTATTCATAAGCAAAAAAGTGCAAGCACTGTAATATATTTTTTTTAAAAAAGTAGATGTCTATTGCCCACAACTAGACCTACCTTGTCAAGAACACCTTAAAAAAAGAATAGATGAGGAAAAATCATTAAAGAAGCTACTACTTAGTGTTTTGAACATAGGAGCTTATACAGCATCTAGAAAAACAAAGTGATAAAGAATTTAAGCACTAATGCAAAACTAATAATTAAAAAAAGAGGGTGGTTTAAAGAGCAAATTTGAGGAATGTGGGTAGAGATTTAGCTCTTGTTCCTCTTCAGGTGAGGAGGAAATTTATTAATAAACAGAATAGTTATTCTTGAGTGTTTTCTGCTTATTTACATCATACAGTTAAAATTTTTAGCAGACAGATAGATGGCAAAACAGTGGACCAGTGTATTTACTTGAGTACATACTATACAGCTCTGTCGACCTGGAATGCAGCTTAAGAGGTGAAATCTAACCAGCAGTGCCTAGTGAAAGTGCACAGTGAATCAAAGTGCACACAGCTCCACCAAAGAAACCCTGCCAAAGCGTGCCATTCTCCTGAAATGGACCTAAATTAGATACCACCAAAGGTAACCGAGAGTGCTTTGCAGTACTGTGCTGTAGGAGGGAGAGCAGGAGCTTCTGAGTCTTTAGCTATGAGGTATTGAGGAGAGGTCAGTGAAGCACCTTTGACAACGATCTGGAGAGTGAGACTGTTTTCAGTACCTTTGACAGGAACATTCTTCACAAAGCAGAGTGCAGACAGAGAGAAGACACCGACACTGCTACATTCTTTTTCAGGTCTTGCTATAGGTGCATTCAGGCACATAGGTATGTATGTATACTTACTACTCACATATAGATAGACAGAGATCAACACATATTGTATCTTACTCTGAGTTATGAATCTTGGAAGAAAAATAATAAATTTATAATTCTGCAACACAAGCATACAGAAAGAAATATAATTCCTTACACTTTTAACAGGACCCAGCACAATGCTGTAAGGGCCAAAGAGATCTGGAGAGCTATTGCAAGAGGCATCATGTCACATCTGTGGTCTACAGACTCTCAAGAAAAAAAAAAAGAAAAAGAGAAAAGCAGTGTCTCTTATTATCAGTGTGGTTGATAGATGGATAAAGAAATGTTGCAATCTACATGGCATAGAAGTAATAGCAAAAATATTTGCAAAAGAAGTGTGAGAAATTAAACCAACTACAATATGGGAAGCAGCTACTCTGTCTTTCATTATGACTGTGGTAATTCTTCTCATTCCATTTATTCAGCAATTGATGAACTGTCCTTTTCACCTACAAATATGCTGAGTATGACGTAGTTCAGCAGCAGACTTATGGTTCAATAATATTGATAGTTCCTGTTTACCCAAATTGAAGTCTTAATAACTGCGGGCCACTTTCCATCCTCTTGCTGCTACTGACCTGTAAGGTTAATAAAGGAAATAAACAAATAGTTGCTGCTGTGTGTTTCACCCAGAAGGCATACGGGAACTCAAAGGATGAAACAGTAACTGAGAACTTACCTGATCTACATACATAAAAATGCAATACTATTGCAAACGGTGAAGTGATTCACTCACCCATAGGCATGCAGCTAATGTATTGCTATAATGATTTCAGAGAATCATAAAATCATAGACTAGTTCAGGTTGGAAGGGACCTTCAAAGGTCATCTAGTCCTAGGCCACTAGGTTGGTCATGCAGGACTTGCCCTTGGTGAAGCCGTGCTGGCTGTCCCAAATCACCTCCCTGTCCTCCATGTGCCTCAGCAGGGCTTCTAGGAGGATCTGATCCATGATCTTCCCAGGCACAGAGGTGAGGCTGACAAGTCAGTAGTTCCCAGGGTCCTCCTTTCTATGCTTTTAAAAAATGGGTGTCATGTTTCCCTTTTTCCAGTCACCAAGGACTTCACTTGACTGCCGTGACTTTTCAAATATCACGGAGAGTGGCTTGGCAACTACATCAGCCAATTCCTTCAGGACTCTGGGATGTAGCTCATCAGGTCCCATGGACTTCTGCATGTTCACATTTCTTAATTGGTCACAAACCTGATCCTCACAGTCAGGGGGACTTTGCTCCCCCAGTCCCTGTCTTGCAGTTCATGCACTCGAGAGCTTGCCAGTGAAGACAATTTCAGTGTTCCCGAGACGACTCCTTCAAACACAAACCAATATGCAACACAAAATAAAGCCTATCCTAGTTCTAATAAAGTTCTAATAAAGCCATCCCAGTTCTGGAAATCACAATACTCAGGAAATGATGTATGTAAGTATTTTGCAGCTTTGAAAAACTTCTGTTTAAGCTCATTAAGTAAAAACTGGATATTTCTTAACTAGAGAAGGATTTAACAGCACTGAACTTTGAGAAAAAATAAGGATACATGTACAAACCTACAATGGTTTCCAATTTCTACACAAATATCAAATGAATCATTTATTAAGAATTTTTCAATATTCAAAGACTAAAGGTAAATTATTAGCCTATTTTTCAGTCTTAGTCAAATAATTTTCCTTTATTTTAGAAATCCTGTGAATCTTTTCAACACAAATCTTTGGTAAATGCTCAGTCACAGTTAATTATTTGATCATAGTCATGTATTAAATGTAACATTTCCAGCCTTTTTAATGCATCCTACATAGTTTTTCAAGTCACACATGAAGTTTTCAAATTTTCTTGACAGGGAAAAAAAAATTTGAAAGAGGAGCTGTTATTAATATGCCCGAAAATATTTATTTATCTTTTTTTCCACTTTCTGTAACAAAAAGGATCCTGAATTGAAAGAGAAGCTGGCAAACTTTCACAGTAGTTCAACAGCAGATAATTAGTTTCAAATTGTTTAAGTAGAAGCACTGTGCTATTCAGCTCTTCTTTTAAATTATAGTAGAATAGAGATATTTGGGACACAGTGTCACTGATGGGAAAATAGGCTGTAAAAAGTCCTTTCAATAATAACAATACCTATGAAAATTATGTAAAACCATTATGTTATCAAAGAGAAAACTGTCAGAAGAGTACAATATATTAAAAAGGAAAGAAAACTAAACTGTGACTATGTTAAATTACACGCTATGATTTTTTTGCTTTAGTAAGTATAGTAAAAGTTATGAGAATGATCTGATAGAAAAATTTCCTTTTTTCATTCTATATAGGTAGATTACTTTATTGTTTCAGCAATAACTACAGAATATCAATGTGCCCATAAGTTGACAATTGATAGAAACAGCTGAGTTTAAAAAAAAAAAGAAAAAGAAAAAGCTTTGCCTTAGGAAACAAAAAAAAGTGGTTTGTGATGTGACTGACTATTTTCTGGTTTGCATTTCAAGATAAGAAAATAACTTACAGACCAATCAGATGAGGAAGGAGGCATAGGATGGTCTCTGTTTATAGATTGACTTAAACTTAACACTACAACACCTATCCTACACAGGCAGTGCTTAAATAGGAATCTACAAACCCCTTAGCCTTCTCAGGAAATTTACACCTGACCCAAATCTAGAAGTGCCTGATTAGACTGTGGATCACCAGCACCACAAAAGGAACAAGATACAAGTATTGGGGCATACCTGCAAAGTTACAATTTAACAAGAATTTTTCTTCTCCAAAAAACACGTAAAAGAAAGCCAGCAGTGAATGATCATTCGCCTTCCTTCTTCCCTTTTGTTCAGATTTTTCGACTGCCTTTCTCTAACTGCCAAGTTCACTGATCTTATGAAAATGAAGATATGCAGGCTGTTCACAAAGACACAACAGATCTGCTTGTTCACTGCCTTTTGTGAAATAAAGAAGGAAATTTTCCTATTTGACCTAATTATCAGAGGCCAGTGACTATTTTCCCATCTTCATGAATTCTAGAGGTGTAGTATTGTTAAAGAAGAGGAACATAGATTTAACACCTCTTGCTTTATATGCATATTAGTTCATTACAGTTGTGGCTGAGCTCTACAAGGCCTGAGTCCTAAAATGAAAATGAAACACCATTTCCACCTGTAGTCATTGTTTCAGCCTCTGTCTGAGAGAGATTTTAGTCTCCCTACACTAGGTCTACTTAAATTGGTAGATAAATTAATTTAGCCAATGAAGTCACAGTTGCTTAGATGACCTGTGTCCAGACCAAAGATCAGAGTGATTATTTGGAGTCTGTCACAAATCAGTGATATGCTCTCTGATGACTATTTACTTTGCTACACAGTACCTTATATATTAGCATATATCATATATTAACATATAGCTGTATAGTTTTTAAGCATCATGCTTTTGTAGAGGTAGCAGCTTCACTATACAATTTGCATAAAAGGCAGCATTTTCTATAAAAGCAATCTCAGGTACTTACGTAATGTGAGAAACAGAAAGTAATTCTGTGTATTCTGCAAAATAGTGTAGATTATTCCTTCCCAGTTGCTAAGTAAAGGAAATGGATTACCAAGCTGAATAGTTGGTTAGTTTCTTCTTGTTATATTGCTAATCAGAAAACCTATTTTCTTTGTTTTCAAAATCGGTAACATTGTGCTCCGTGTTCCACAAAATCAGAAGAAAAAGCTGTAATTTATTTAATAAGATTTTTTTAGCATGCAGTGTAACTGCACCTGTCAGATGATTTTGGTTTATTTGTTTTTTCTTTAGAGTCTGTTGCTGCAATAGCTTGTCAAAATGCCCACTAAACTCATCGGTAAAGTTGTATGAAGCAAAAGGTATGTCTGACAATTTCAAATTAAAAAGTTATTAAGAAGTTTGTAATATGATTATTACATAATTGTTAGTAAACAGTGCTATAAAATTATTATTAGGAATTTATCATCAAGTTCTGAGAAGTTAAGAACTGTGGAACTAAGATGGTGAGACAAACTTTAATTGTCCACCTTGTGTGTGCACTATAAGATAGCCTTTCATTACATAATCATACACTATTTTTCCTAAGAATAACTGCCTCACTCGACACACATAACTAATGATACTTACTTAACTAGCAGTTATTCAGAATATTTTTCTTCATAAGATTTAGTGAATGACCTCATGTTTTCTTTACTGCACACTATTCAAGTGCAGCTCTGCTAAGGAAACTATTAATTCTCCCATCAACTTTCCTGGGACTAAGGTTAATATAGTATCTAACATGAGAAATGGCTGTCTTTTGGAAAAAGACACTAGCTCTTGCTGATGTCTGTGTTAATTTTGACTGTTTCTAGTAAATGAGTGAGGTAGTTTCTAGTTAGATTACATATAATTTAATTTACCTGATTTCAGCATAGGTATAGTTCAGACTTTTATTATTATTTGAATTCTGAGTTATGGATATTTCTTAGCATTTTTAAATTTTTCAATTAATTTCTGTTTTCATTTTTATTTCAGCTCACTATTTGTGTAGATCTTCCTAGGTATCAGTAAGTACACAAGCTATAAGCGCTGACCACATATAGTTACACAGGATTTAAAGTGAGAAGATAGTGATATAACCAAATAACATTAACCAAGAAAACATAATTTCTCATCATGGAATCTTTTTCCTTATTTAAACCTCCCACTTGAAAAAAAGGGGGTGGGGGAATAAGGGGAAATATTACTTACTCTTTACACAATGATTCATACTTGATTTATTCTTAAAGTCTCTGAATGTAAACACATGAAAAGGGTGTGATGGACATGGTATGCGCCTCTTTATGCCTTAAACAGCTTGTTTTTGCAACTTCTGGAAGAGATAAGTTCTGTGGAGACAGGACTTACGTCTTCCTTGAGGCCTACCTATTCTTTGCAAAATGAAGGCATTAGTCTTTGAGATAAAGACATTAACGGTGTCTCTTCCTTGAGGCCTCCCTCTTATTTGCAAAATGAAGGCCTCATTAACAGTATGTTTTCCTTGGGTCCTCATTAATTGGGCTTGAACAAGGGCAGGGTCATTCAGCAATCACTGACCAGCTCGTGGAAATAACGAATCACCAGCTACCCCTAGAGAACCAAATGACTCACTTTTAGGCACTTCTGGGACCACCGACCCTTTTCTGGAACGATCTCCTTAAATAGTGTTAGGAGTGAGCAGAGGGAGGAGACAAGCCACCCTGTCCTATCTCAGATGCAAATGAACAAAAGAATAAAAAATATTCTTACTTGGGACACTGGTGTGAAGTTTCATCGCACCTACCACCAAGAGAGCTACAGAGATTGTTGCTGGATCAGTGGAGTCTTGGAATGGTGAAATCTTACCTTCTGATATCTTAATCTACCTCTTTTTTCTCTCTCTTTCTCTCTTTCTGTTATTCTGGACATGTAGGGGTAATATCGTTGAGAGTTTTGTTGCTGAAGTCTTATTAAGTTTTATGATATAGTTGCAGACTTTTGCCAAGCCACTACTCGCTGTAATTCCACTGAATTTTAAGTACATTCGTTATTTAATTGAACCTCTTGAGTAACTGTTGTTACTGCTGGCTACTGCACAGAGTATTCAAAGTTAACTCTGCCCTCACCCCGCTGAGTGGGAGGACACAAAGGGAAATATCATGCATTAAACTATTTCCTTATATTTTTATTTTATGACTAGTTCATGTGCCGTTTAACAAATAGACAGACAAACTGCATTACTTATATATCTCACAAGAGAGAAATTTGAATTCCAAAATAAGCTCTGTTTTTATCCTCTCTGGGATAAAATACGTTCCATCTAACAAAATTATGTTCAAACTGGAAGCTAAGGATATTTTTCTACCACAGAGAAAATTGATCACACTGCTTAGATTCATTAAGAGTTGTTCTGTTAGAATAACTGAATGACAATTACTCTGTCAGAAACTTTGATATACAGTTTTTGTATCAGATACGAACAATCTGCAGAAGGGCTCTGACTACGACAGAACACAGTGAAAAATTTACAATATACATTTAAGAGCTGGGTGCAATTAACGACAACTTTTTACACAAAATTTAGTACATCACAAAGGAGAAAACTTTTTTCTGTATAACATCACTAAATTCAATTACTTAGACTGTTTTCTGTCAGACATAGCTTTCCCTGTACAAACAACCAGAAAACACACACACAGCCACCAGCACTACCCCTTTCAAAATACAAAATCTGGCGAAGTAAAACAAATAAAAAATCATTCCCAGATTCATGGCAAAACAAAGTCGTTGTATAATGCTGTAGTATTTTCAAAAGGACTGGTTCTGTATCCTATATAATTGTGGGTTATGAAATGCAGCATTCTAGTGCATTTGTCCTAGAAAAATCTTACATCAATCAAAAGCATCAGTGAGGGAAATTGCTTTCTCAGTATGATTGGTGAATTAGGTCTTTGTGAGCTAAACGTCATCAGCTCATTGCTGACTAAAGAGCAAATTTATTTTATGTGATCCCTCAAAACTAATCTAAGACCCATGTCACTCCCTGCTGGTGACAGATAAAAAAACGTTGTTAATTCTTTGGGTTTCTTTGAACAAAGTAGTCTTCAGAAAAACTCAAGATCTCAGTAGTATTAGCTCACAATTTTTCACACATCTGGTGACTCCTTGTCCCAAATTATTCTTTTGTTCCTCTCAAGGATTTAGTCAGGAGGTTCAAATGACTGTAGCAAACAATACTTTCAGGGTTATTGTTACATCAGACAATTTTCCATTTCCCTATAAGAGCAGACTGAAACTTCCACTGAATACTCATGATATTAACTTTTTGCAGATCTTCATTATGATGAGTCTGATGAAAGCATGTGCAAAAGTCAAGTGATTCAAAGAAGGGATGAGTTAGCTGTTATATTTTCACATAGAAAAAAAAAAGAAAAAAACTTATTGAAAGGGAAGTAATTTTCTCTTGATGAAATTTTTAAGCACAAAAGAAAATCCTTCTGAATAGAAATCTGAATTTGGCAGATTTGTGTGGCATTACCCTGAAGGATACTTCCTTAAAACACTGTAGAAAATGGAATTGAGATAAGGTGTTTCAAGTGGTATGATGATTCCAATTTTTTCCTATTTCATACAAATGCTCACTATATTGGTAGACAGTAGTTGTCATTGTTGCTTTGTGGTTTTCTAATACCATATGGAAAAATGCATATTTAAATACATGAGAAGTCAGTGGGAACTCATAAATTAACACTTTCAGTGAAACACTCGAGCATAGGAAAATATTAAAGAAATCAAAACAACTGATTTCAAACTTGTAATGTTTCAACAACAATATTTTCCCCCTGTAATCATATAAACTTAAAAAGTAAAAAGAATAAGTCACCCTCCTCTTCTATCCTTCCTTTCAAAAAAAAATACAATTTGAAATTACATTATGTAGTTATTTTAATTTGTTCAAAGTGAAAAAACTACTTATTTGTCTACCAGTAATACATAGAGCATCTCACTTTTTTGTACTCTTTCCGTAATCACAAGAAACATGAACTGCTGCATAGAAATCAGTAGATACAGAGTCATGGACAAAATTAAGTCTTTCATTGCCCTCAATCACAAAGTAATCACAGTGCAATTCTTGTGCACAGTAATGAAAGAGTAATGAAAGATTAAGAAATGCTGTCTTCTGCTCCAAGCACCTAATATGTTGGAAAAAAACTTTGAATGAAATCGGTTTTGTGAAAAATTGTCTGTTCCATTCCTTAGACTATTGTGTTTTACATTTGTTATTCAATCTCCCTATGAATTTTCAGAAACTATTTCAATTATGTTGATTAAAATAGTCTATCAATTGAAAAAATATAATGTATAAATTTAGCAATGCACTGCCAAAATATTAGATATATATGCATTTAATAACAATCCTGCATGCATGCATACACACACAGGTATTTGCTTTCACATATGTATATGTAACAGTTTAATAATTTAATAATAGATTTTTTTCTCCTCTGTCCGCTCCATTCCCATTTCTAGTAAAAGAGAACGGTCTCAAATATTCAATATGGGACTTCTTTAAACCAATGATCAAGGACTATGTCTTAGATCCTCAATACAAAAATAGGTACGGTGACAAGTCCAGTGAGGGATCACAAAGATAATTACAGGTCTGAAAGACATGGTGTATGAGAAGAAGCTGAGAAAATTTGATTTACTCAATCTTAAGAAGAGAAGGCTAAGGAAGGATCTTATTGCTGTGTCCATATACCTAGTGTAATGGTGGACAGGAAACAGACCCAAACACTTCTGAGGCATACAGTGGTAGATGAAGAAGAAACAGACACAAGTTATAGTGAGAAAAATTCTGATCAGACATTAGAAAGCAAATCCAGAGGACTGTCATCCTGGATGGTACTCAAAAATGACAGGACACAACCCTGCAAAACTTTTGTTACAGTTGGCCCTTATTTCAGCAAGGGATGTGACCTTCATAGATCACTCCCAATAATCACTTTGTAACTAAGTTAGTAAGAGGAAACACCAACACTCACAATTCCAATAATGAAAGGTCTTTCCTCTAGTAGTTATTATTACATCATGATTTTTTTTCTTTTTTCTTTAATTTTTATCAAACTTAATTTAAATAAAGCATCTAACATCCTTTCCTGTTTCTGGAGTTTTTTATGCAGTGTTTTAAAATGCCATCATTTATTTGGGAAAGACTCCACAACCGAGTTAAAAGCAGGCATAGAAAAAGCAGTAAATGAAGAGTTTCTGTCTGACATTATTGTTAACAGCATTGCTGAGTTAAATTCCCCATGTACTGCTTTGACAATTTAACCCATAAAGTTACATGATGCTCATTTTACATTTTGACAGTTACACTTTGTATGAGTCATGTAAGAATAAAAATTCAGCGAAATCAAAAGTGATGTCAGCATATTAGAAAGAGTATGGAAGAAACTTTTGGAGGCAGTTCAGTTAGTTACCTGATCTGAAACACCACCTGAACCACATTTAATGTTCATTGACATGTCCTACTGTGCTGTCTGGCCTCAAGCAGATACCTGAGAAAGTAAAGACTACTGTAAGTCTTGCCTCTTCTGTCAGTCCTGTAGGGTTTGTATGGGATACCATATGGATACCCATGTGTAGGGAACAGATTGTACATTTTGGCTGAGTGAGCTGAGACACTTCTTAAATAACTTCAATAAAGTCTTCAAGATTTTATTGCTGAGTTACAATAGATAAATCTCACTATTAGGTAAGTCATGCTTAAGGTGCAGAGATGAAATACTTTACGTTTCTTTCTTACATGTTAGATTTCTTTTACAATCCTGAACAGTGACAGTGACTATCATAAGGTATGAACCTCCTGCTGCCGAAACTTCAGACCCCAATGGAGGTTAAGAATATCATTGTTCATCTTATTAAATTATTTATTTATTTATAACAAAAGATCAATTGTTATTTTAACTTCTCTGTCACTCTTTCCATATGTCATTTTAACAGTGCTTTTATCTCCACAAAACTTCCAGATTTCCCAACTCCCAGAACCCAAAACCAATACCTCTTCATCTGTGGGGGGTTCACTCCAAAGAAGGAAGATGACTGTTGATTAATTTACTACATTGCGTCCTGCTTGTTGTAATGATTTTGTCAGTGGTTAAAGGAGTCAGTCCTACAATAGTATATATGAGAGCAAATCAAATTACTGTTTTGTTCAGCCCAATGAAGACAATTCATATTCCTTTAGTATCAAACTTTTTCCTTCTCTTTACAGTAATTAGCATAATCCTATCTCAAACACTACTCATTTGCAACAGTTGTTTAGCATCAATTACTGATCATTAATTAATTAATAATCTTTAATTAATTATACTGATGTACAGACAAATAATTAACAATCAATACAATTAACAATAAAAAAATCTGGAGAAAGAACAATTTCATATCTCAGTTGCTATAAAAAAACATGAATACTTGTCAACTTTATTAAGTTGTTATGTTCAAAAGTTCTTTTAAAAATAAAAATATTTCCTTTGACATTCTCCAAATGTTGGTTTATTTTGAAATAACCATCAGTATGTGAAAGTTTAAAAGGTGTAAATTTTTTGTGACCCAAATAGACGTGTTTCTTAAAAGAAAAATTATAAATTATATATATTATATACAAATTCTATTTCCAGCTGTTCAGTTAGACCAGAAAACCAAAAAGGTCATTATTTGCATGGCACTAATCATCTGCATAGCAAAATATATGTGTAGCAGAACCAAAAAATTACTTGCTCTTTGCTGCAGAAACCTGGATAATTGCACAACTTTTCCAGATTTTTTAGATGCATTTCCCATGATTTTATGGGGCACAATATTCATTATCCTATATTGAGTAAATAGATACATATTTTTTTCATGACTTTTCCCAGACACTTTGAAATACCAGAACAGTATTCTGCCTATAAAGAAAGCAGTTGAATAAAATTGCAATCAAGCTATCCAGGTAACTGCATACTTTCTGTTTCTTCAGTAAAATGGTTTTGCAGAACAATTGCCTTTTCTGATACTATAGCTACTCTGAGGTTTCATTGCAGATATGCTGTTTTATTTTTTCTTCACTAAATGTTAATAACAATGTTCATGATATTCTATGCTTCTTAATGGTAAATGAAAAAAAATCTTAAAGCTGCTAACACAAAGGACATTATTTTAGAAAAAGGAGACCGTCAAGTAGTCTTAAAGTAGATGAAAGAATGACCTTCATTTCCAAAGTTATAAGAAAAAAAAAAAAAACAAAAAAGCACGTAACCTCTTGCCCTCAGGATTTGCTCTTACAAGAGTTCGCCAATTATTTCTCAAAAAGAAAAGAAAGAAACCAAAGTCTAATACAGAAGAGACTTGGAGCTGTTTCCATGTCTCTTTCTTGGGAGAGGACTGGTTTCAAGCTGTTGGGACTCTTATAAAAGATGAAATTAAATGACAGATATGGCATCTTTCTGATGAATTTCCCTGCTGCAATAATTAAATAATGTAGAAATATTATTTAACAGTCTCTGCCTTTATTTACTATAACAGCTCCCTTCCAAGCAAAGGAAGAAGGAAGGGGAAGGGGAAAGGCAAGGGGAAAGGGAAGGGGAAGGGGAAGGAAAGGGATAAATACTTACTTCTAAAATGCATTGAGAATAGTCAAGAATACCAACAGTCCTAAGGAAAGAATAAAAACTGAGATATCTCTAAACACAGTGAAAGATGAACAGACTTCACTGCTTTTGAAATGAAGTACTTCCCTCTGCTAGCAGATTTTATCAATATGAAGACATTATTAGAGATTATTAAATTAACTACAACACTGAAAATCTTCCATCTCCCAGTCACCATATGTGATTCTCATCCTGACCAAAGTTACTTTCCATAAATCATATATTTGTATTCCTGAAGTGGTGCTATCAAGGACTAAGAATGTCTCAGATAAGAACCAGCACAAACGATCCCTGTGCATATTCATGAACGGAGCATTGAGGAAATGGAGGCTCCAGCCACTACTAAGGAATATCCAAGAATCTGCTATCAAGACCACAAACAACACTGTGAGTGCACAATTTGGACTGAATTTCTAGTTTCAATAAAATAATGGAATATGTGCTGAAAAATTCAGCTGTCGCTTTTTGCTTCAAGGCAAATAAAACACGTCAGCCTCCACTGATGTAAGTCAAATATCTTTAAGAAAGACTAAATTATTACAGTCAATGTTAACTACTGTAAAAATACATTTATACATAATAAAGAGGATATTTAATCTATTATTTGCACTACCCTGCACTATCCAGAGAGCCCATTCAGTTTACGATGTCAGTGTCCACGTACAGTGCAAAGGCTGTTAGCTTTTTACCAAAGAATGTAAGGAGTAGCAAAAAAATGGCAAAGTGAAGAAAAACACATGGAAAAATATGGGGCATATAGAGTCAGTGATTACATAGCAATGCAACATAAAAGGATGTAGGTACAATTCTGGGATATTTCTTTAGCCCCAGAAGCTGAAGCCAAATCACCTAAGCATTGACAAAACCTAAATAGTATTCCATATATGATAAGAAGAACAGGAGGTTATTAGGCCATTAAAGAACAAAATGCATACTCACTTGTGATTTATGTGGCATTTGTAGCCATGTGAAAATGTGAAGATATGTTTGTTTTTTTCTCTTCATGCAAATTCAACTAATTCTTCATTCTCTTGAACATTCATCCAGTACCATTTTCAGTATGATAAAGATACCAATAATTTCAAATAAATAGTATGCCAAAACTAGTGGAGGAAAGAACCAAAGAGTAGAACCAATACATTAGAAAGCCACTCTAAAATATTTCTGCAGGTTTGGGTTTTTTCCTTTGAAATTCATCACATTAATATAATGGGTTGGTACGAATTTTTTACTGTCAGTTTTTTTCAGTGACCTACATAAGTTATTCCAGGCTTTTGAAACAAAATTTGTATTTCAAATTTATAACTGAAAATCTTGTAAACTATGGCAGTATATATTCCGTGTTTGCATAAGATGTAGACAGCATGCAAAATTTTACATGGAAGTAAACATTAAGTTTTAATTACATCGTAATTAAGAAATATCAAGTCCAAACCAAAACCAAAACAAAAGCCCCAAGCAAACAAACAAAACTCAAACAACAAAAAACCAAAACTGTTAATATTCCTGTTCTTGCTTTTCCTGAAAATCATGTTAGTGGCATCTAATTGCCTAATGTCAGGGACAAAAGCAGTGAAATGCCACTCATAGTAAAATCCAATATTAGCAAAAAAACCTGTTAAATTACAAAATATATCTGTCTTTTATTAAAAAAATAATATTTTAATTAAGAGCAGTGATCATTTTGTCACTGCAATGGTTATACCTTCCACAGAGCTTGACAATTATTTGTTGCAACTTAATGAATTTAGCTGATCATTATTCAACTTTGTTTCTGTTCTGTAATCCAAGTGATCTGAAGAATTATTTCTGAAGTACACAAAATTTCACTTGCAGAAGGCAAATCAAAACCTCGGAATTCAGTGAGAATTTGAGGAGACTGGAGCAGGGAGGTTATAACTGCCACCATGCTGCCGTTGTTAATCCTTTTGCATATCTTGGATTTTCATGATTTATGAGACAACTGAGGTCATGCAAGAAACTAGCAAGGGATAAGATCTCACGGGATTTACTGACCACAAATGGGATAGTTTGTTTTTGTACATGTGCCTCAAAGTTCTTCTGCAGAATTCCCTTACCTTGGTGCCATATTTCTAAATGGAGATAATAAAAAATAAGGTATGGAGAGGGAAGATCACCTGCCCAATTTTGTTACTGTTAGAAGGATCTGAATGTTTCACAGTAAAGGGGAGATCCTGGAAGTTTACAGGCCCCATAATTTCTTTGTGAAATCTGGACATGCTATTGTTAATTATGCAGCTGCTATGACTGTAGGTGTCTCTGAAAGGGAAAATGTAAGGAAGGGAGAGACAAGTGGAAATATATTTTATTGTAAAAACAACATAGATTTCTGAAAAAAAAATCCTATGGACATAGTCTCCTCCAAAGGGCCAAAATCTCTATGCCTAAAATCAATGCTAAAACTATGATCAGAAACAATGTTACAAGCGCTCAGAGGGCTTTTTGCCCAGCTCTGATCATTACTCATCTCTGGAGGACCTGGCTCATCTTCTAGTGCACTTAAAGAGATGAAAGAGAGAATGATTTATTCTATACACAGTTGTTAAATGAGAGCCTTTGATTCCAGTTTGAAGCATCCTCAGAGGCCGTAACTTTCTTTTATTTTATTTCTTGTTGTGAAAGAATGTTTATAGTTTTCCCAGTTGTGGCTGAGATGTCGCTCAGTGAAATTTCCCAGCCCTCTCTGATAACAGTTAAACATGTCGCTGATGGATTTCTATTGTCTGCCATAGTAGCTGCCGCTCACTGATTTTTCCACTTCTCTGTTTTCTATTTTGACATATCATTCAGAGCTCATGCATGACAGCCCTTTTGTGTAACCATGTTGTATTATATATCATTTCTTTTCTTCAAGATGTAATGTAGCATTTTTCTGCTCACAGAAATACGTTGTCATTTGGCTTTAGAAACATCTGTCATCTCCTGCAGGATAATATACAGTACATCCACTTCTTACATCGTTTGTCTTAGAACCACTTATTTTCTCCTTATTTTGCTTCCTTTCAGTTAGTATCCATCTTTTACTCTCACCAAAGATAATAAATATCTTTTTCTCTCCCCTTTCTCCTTATTCAATCGGCCTTTCCTTCCACTGGGCTCTAAACGGAGTTGATATTTCCCAGGATACTCTGTCCAGAACACTAACAGGTTGGAGTTTTTTTGAATATCTGTCATTTTTGGCTTTTGTCAAACATTTTAGTCTAACATGGAAGTAAATGAGAAAAGTCTTGCAGTTGTTGTACTGTATTAAAGGAAGAATATGAGAATCCACCTTTTAACCCTCAGTAGAATATTTATCAGTTCTTTCCTCTAAACTTCAAGTCTCTTAAACAAACATCTCTGTAGTTACATATTATGTCATCACACATATGTATATTTATATATATGATTGTGTGCATGTAGGCTACATATATAGATATATGTATATATTAATTATTATATTGAGCAGTGCAAGGAGATAGAAAGAAACATTACTATCTGGTAAAAACAGATTTTTAATTTTGTCCTGAACTGAACAGCTGAATGATTCATTTAATGCCATGTTGGCTAAATATTACCCCTTTCTCAGAATCAGAAAAGTCTGTATTTAATCCCGTCTAGAAAATAACAAGTACATCCTGATCATTTTTGTTGTGTTTATATTATAACTATATCTATGTTAGTTTTTCAGGAAAAAAAAAAAAAACTAGCATCATTTGAAATAAAATATGAATTAACAGCAAGACACACTTTTTCCTTAAGTGAAAATATCGATTGTCACTAAATGTTTAAAGATTTGAGAAATTTATTTTGAAATTCCTGCACATTTCTACAAAAGTTCTAATTCGTATAATAATTTCTTAATAAGATTGTTAGAATGACAATGAAACGTTCCTGTAACAATTTTAGTGACATTATATGTACATTATTATATAGATATAATGTCCTGGGTCATTGAGGGGAGCAACAAGAGGAAGTCGTCTGAGTCAGGTGACCACAAACTGACCAATTGGAGTAGTCCATCCCTTTCACGACTTCCTGGATATAAAAGGTGGAGACCAGAAGGACTCTCTCTCTTCTGCTGGGTCTTCTGCTGCTTCGCTTTGCTGCTTCTTTTCTGCCATCCCTGCAAGCTGAGGCCTTATGGCTGTCCCTGAAAGCTGAGGCATTGTGACAGACTGAATCTAGTTCCAGTTGGCTGCAGGATCCTGCCAGAGCAGCTGCTGGGAATTGCAAGACTGGTTCTGTAATATGTGTTCTGTGTTATTTTTCTCTATGTTTATTTAGTAGCATTAGTAAAACACTTTCAAATTTTCCAACTCTCTTCTCTCTGTCCTTCTTTTCCTTTCCTCTCAAAATCGCCTGTCCTTAGTGAAAAGGGGGAGGAGGGGAGAGGAAAGGGGGAAGGGGAAAAAGGGTTAAGGAAAATACATCTGCCGTGGTTTTATATTGTCTTCCTGCCATCAAACCACGACATATAATTCCATATATGTGTGTATATTATATATATAATACCTATGTAATGCATTTTCTATAGGTATATATGTATATACAACATAATTATGAAGACAGAAAACATACATTTTTATATAATTACATATATTATAAATCTTTCCTGTAATACATATAATGCTTGCTTTGTCTGTAAACAAAAATTTATGATTCAGGAGTAATGAACATTTTGTGTGTGTGTATACCCAGGTATTATATGGGGTACCAGTAGCACTGCCTCTGATTCCTCATCACCTGCTTTCTCTACTCAGACAGCTCTGTGTCTCCTAAGTCCCTCTTCTTTATATTTCTGACTGTGCAGCTCACATCATTGTGGCAGGTACATGCTGATATTTTCCAATGATAATAGTTAAAGAACAGAGGGTTGGTTGAGGTGTTGTCCATACTTTTTAAAAGACATATGCATTTGCCTAGCAGTTTGAGGGAATTCCTTAGAAAACTGAAGCAGAGAAGAACACACCTGTGGCTGTAAGAGTAATATAAGATATTATACTTGAAAGTAATTCTCTTTAAATTTTGTATAAATTGAGAATTTTTTGAAATATTTTAATATGATCGTATTTAGGAAAAATAGCATTAAACTCATTTAAAAAGACATTATTTTGTTTTATTGATAAGGACTCTGACAGCACCAAAAGGTTATATTTAAAATTAATTGTGTCAAGGTGATGCCTAAGGAAGAAAATAAAACATAGAAGTAAGTTTATAAACACTTCATAAGGCATAGCAGGCAGTTTTCTGTATATGTTTTCCAGTTCATTGCAAAATGGAAAGGTTTCAGAAAAGTGCACCAGCTATGGTTCACCTCTCAAAGATGTTTTGCACAGCAAGAAATTTAATGAGTTCATTCTCTTCAAAAAGAAGAAAAGAAGATTAAGGCACAGCTTGTCCAGAAGCTACAAGAAAGTACACGAGGAACAAATTTCTAACATTAGCCAGCTTTTTTAATCTAGGAGAAAAGGATACAATAAGATCCACTGCCTGGAAAATGAAACTAGCGAATGAAAAATCCAACATGGGCAAACATGTTTTACAGTAGGGACAGTTTATCACTCTAACAGCTTATCTGTGAACCTGGTAGGATCTCCATTGCTCAAGCCTTTAAACTGAGACTGGCTGTCATCAGAAAAGGTGCAATAGAGTTCAGATGCTGGGTGTTTAAGAGACACATTACTAGCCTGCATAACATATGCGTCATATTGAATGACCATATTCCTACCCATCCTTAAAAATATATTTCATGTAGGAAGACATATAGAGAGGGAAGTTATAAGTAAATTACTGAATATATTTGTCATAAGAACGATAAATTATTTATATGCAGGTATAGCAATGCTAATAATGCAACTTCATGGTCTACAAACTTTAAACACATAGACAGGTGAAATACAGTTGTTTTATTTAAACATAAATCTCACTCATATGTGCTCTGCTGAAGATCCTCCATATGTCCCCAACATGTATAAGTCATTTAAAATTAGTGCTGCGACCAGAGCGGGCAAACGGAGTGTGACAAGTCAGTTTGAATGGCAGTTCATGTGGAAGTGAGTGCAAGAAAGGTGGGGAAGCTCTGCCAGCTTGACCAGGGAGTTTGGTATCCACTCAGCAGAAAGCCATGGCTTCTGTAAGGTTGACACCCACCACAAGTGATGCAGCTGCCCAGACCAAGACCCCGTGGGAAGATGCTGCCACCCAGGTGTCAGGATGCAGGGTGTGCCCTGCGCATACACTAATACTGGATGGTAGTGGCAAGCACAGGTGTGGGAGGTGTGCCCAGGTAACTCCTCTGTTTAGTGACAGAGCTGCAGGAGGTTAGTAGGCTGAGGAATATCAGGGAGTGTGAGAGGGACATAGACCAGTGGAATCACACCCTCCCTTCCCTGAGGCAGGCCCAGCAGGTAGACAGGGTACATGGTACAGAGGACTTCCTATCCTCTCTCTGCATGGTGAAACGTAGTGACTCAAGGCATAGAGTGTTCCTGCCTGGTGCAGAAGGAGGGTCTCTGCTGTGACTACCCCACCTTTCCAGGTTCCTTTGCAAAATAGGTATGAGGCTCTGCAAGTGGGACCAAAGAACAGTATTGAGGAAGATGGTTCAGCTAAGTTGGAGGTGCCGCAGAGGAGAAGTTAACCTGCACCCTCCATCAAAACACCTCCCAAAAAAGGAAAAAAAGGCGGGTTGTGGTCATAGGAGACTCCTTTCTAAAGGGAACAGAAAGCTCTATATGCAGACCAGACCCACTTCTTAGGGCAGTCTGCTGCTTCCCTGGGGCCAGGGTTAAAGAGGTGAAAACTTCCTGCCCTGGTTAGGCCCTCAGGTTATTATCCTCTAGTAATTTTTCAGGTAGGCAGCGATGAGACTGAAAAGGAAAATCCAAAGGCAATCAAAAGAAACTTCAGGGCCTTGGGATGACTGGTTAAGGAATCAGGAGCACAAGGAGTGTTCTCCTCTGTCCCCCCAGTTCCAGGGTATGATGAGGGAAATCGCAGGAAGACCCAGCAGATCAATACCTGGCTGTGGGACTGGTGTCACCAGCAGAATTTTGGGGGTTTTGATCATGAGTTGGTTTATATGACACCTGTCCTGCTAGAAACAAATGGGATGCACCTGTCTCAAAGGGTGAAAAGGATCCTTGGGCAGGAGTTAGCAGGGCTCATTGAAAGAGCTTGAAACTGGATTTGAAGGGGGAAGGGAAGAAAATCAGGTGCAGCAGAGACAAATCCAAGGACAGCATGCCAGCCTTTGAGGGAAGGGGTGATAGAGAGGCCCTTTGGTCTGCTGTCTCTGGGGAGGCAGGGGATGGAGAGCCATGTGGTAGAAGAGATACAAGATTATAGATGTATTAGAAACATGGAAGCTCCTAAGAATGGCCAAAAAGGAATTAGGGCTTCTCACTGCCAAAATGTGGCAGGGTCAGTAGCCCAGCTGAAGTGCATCTATACGAATGCGCTCAGCGTGGGCAAAAAACAGGAGGAGCTCGAAGCCATTGTGCAGCAGAAGAACTGTGATGTAGTTGCCATCATGGAAACATGGTGCTATTACTTCCACACCTGGAGTGTTGCATTGCATGGCATCAACTCTTCAGAAGGGATAGGCAAGGAAGGAGAGGAAGTGGGGTAGCCCTGTATGAGAGCGAGTGTTTTAATTGTCTGGAGCATGACGAGGGTGATGATAAGGTTGAGTCTTTATGGTAAGAATCAAAGGGAAGGCCAACAAGGTGGATATCCTGGTGGGAGTCTGTTACAGACCACCCAACGAGGATGAAGAGGCAGATGAAATATTTTTCAGGAAGCTGGGAGAAGTTTCACAATCGGTAATCCTTGTTCTTGTGGGGGACTTTGACTTATCAGATGTCTGCTGGAAATATAACACAGCAGAGAAGAAACAGTCTAGGAGGCTCCCAGAGTGTGTGGAAGACAGCTTCCTGACACAGCTGGTCAGTTAACCGATTAGGGAAGGCACCCCACTGGACCTGTTGTTTGTGAATAGAGAAGGATCCATGGGTAATGTGTCAGTTGGAGGTCGCCTTGGGCATAGCTATCATGAAATGATTGAGTTTTCTGTTCCTGGAGAAGTAAGGAGGGCGGTCAGCAAAACTGCTACTTTGGACTTGCAAAGGGGAGACTTTGACCTGTTTAGGAGGCTGGTTGGCAGAGTCCCTTGGGAGGCAGTCTTGAAGAGCAAAGGAGTCCAGGAGGGCTAGTCATTCTTTAAAAATGAAATCTTAGAGGTGCAGGAGCAGGCTGTTGCCATGTGCCAAAAGCTAAGCCAGCAGAGAAAAAAGATTGGCCTGGCTGAATAGAGAGCTTGGGCTGGAACCCGGGAATAAAAGGAGAATTTATAACCTTTGGAAGAAGGGGCAGGCTACTCAAGGGGACTACAAGGATGCCATGAAGTTATGCAGGGAGAAAATCACAAAGGCCAAAGCTCAACTAGAGCTGAGCCTGCCTACTGCTCTAAGAGGGAATAAAAAAATGCTTCTATAAATACATCGCCAACAAAAGGAGGGCTAAGGAGAATCTCCACCCTCTGGTGGATGCAGGGGGAAACAGAGTGACAGAAGATGAGGGAAAGGCTGAGGTACTTAATGCCTTCTTTACCTCAGTCTTTAATAGTGAGACCAGTTGTGCTTCAGGTACACATCCCCCTGAGCCACAAGGCAGGGATGGGAGCAGAATGAAGCCCCAATAATCCAAGGGGAAATGGTTGGTGACCTGCTACACCACTTAGACACACGTAAGTCTATGGGGCAAGATGGGATCCATTCAAGGGTACTGAGGGAGCTGGCAGAGGTGATCACTAAGCCACTTTCAATTATTTATCAGCAGTCCTGGATAACTACAGAGGTCCCTGTTGACTGTAAGTTCACAAAAGTGACACCTGTCTACAAGAAGGGCAAGAAGGATGGTCTGGAAAATTACAGGCCTGTCAGTGTGACCTTGGTGCCATGTCGGGGCACAGATCAACTGGAGTACGATAACGTGGCACATAGAAGACAACTAAGTGATCAAGTCCAGTCAGCATGGGTTTATGAAAGTCATGTCCTGCTTGACCAAACCTGATCTCCTTCTATGACAAAGTGACCCGCTTAATGGATCAGGGAAAGGCTGTGGATGTTGTGTACTTAAACTTCATTAAAGCCTTTGACACTGTTCTCCACAGCATTCTACTGGAGAAGCTGGCAGCTCATGGCCTGGATGAGCATACTCTTCACTGGGTAAAGAATTGGCTGGATGGCTGGGCCCAAAGGGTTGTGGTGGACGGAGCCAAATCCAGTTGGCAGCTGGTCATGAGTGGTGTTCCCTAGGGCGCAGTATTGTGGCCAGTTCAGTTTAATATCTTTATCAATCATCTGGATGAGGCAATTCAGTGCACCCTCAATAAGTCTGCAGATGACACTCTCTACAGAGGGATCTGGACTGGCTGGACCAATGGGATGAGACCAATTGTATGAGATTCAACAAGGCCAAGTGCCGGGTCCTGCAGTTGGGTCACAGCAACCCCAGGCATGGATACAGGCTTGGGGAAAGAGTGGCTGGAAAGCTGCATGTTAGAAAAGGACCTGGGTGTGTTGATTGACAGCTGATTGAACATGGACCAGCAGCGTGCCAGGTGGCCAAGAAGGAAAACAGCACCCTGGCATGCATCAAGAATAGTGTGGACAGCGGGACTAGGGAAGTGACTGTCCCCCTGTACTCAGCACTGGCGAGGCCCCACCTTGAATACTGTGTTCAGTTTTGGGCCACCCACTGCAGGAAAGACATTGAGGTACTGGAGAGAGCTCAAAGAAGGGCAACAAGGCTGGTGAAGGGTCTGGACAACAAGTCTTATGAGGGATAGCTGAGGGAACCAAGGCTGTTTAGCCTGGAGAAAAGGAGGCTGAGGGGAGACCTTATCGCTCTCTACAACTACCTGAAAGGAGGTTATAGCACGGAGGGTGTTGGTCTCTTCTCCTAAGTAGCAAGTGATGAGAGGAGATGGCTTCAAGTTGCACCAGGGAAGGTTCAGATTGTATATTAGGAAAAATATCTTCACAGAAAGGGTTGTCAGGCATTGGAACAGGCTGTCCAGTGAAATGGTGGAGTCACCATCCCTGAAGGTGTTTAAAAGATGTATAGATGAGGCTCTTAGGGGCATGGTTTAGTGCTAGAGTTAGGTTATGGTTGGACTCTATGATCTTGCGTGTCCCTTCCAGACAAAATGATTCTATGATTCTATGAAAAGTTGCATTAGGCATATTAACTTTCTGTCACTGCATTTCAAAAGCCTGGTAAAAGAACCATGACTAACAAGAACATATTTAGTCTCTTTTTAAACCAGTTTCTTTAAAAGTCTAACATGCTTTGTCAAAAACTCCTGTGGTGAAATCACGCCACCTTGAAGTCAGTGACAAAACAGGGTGTGTAAGTTTATAAACCACAGTATCTTTTATTAAACAAAGTCACAGAAGTTAGAAAAAACAGGCAAGTTTTTAA
This sequence comes from Caloenas nicobarica, assembly GCF_036013445.1. NCBI lineage: Eukaryota > Metazoa > Chordata > Aves > Columbiformes > Columbidae > Caloenas > Caloenas nicobarica. Next base: position 51,717,356 of record NC_088284.1, read on the forward strand.
TGGAGTCAGGATTTCATTGCTGCTGCAGCTGCATCTTCCTTATAATATATATGCTTATTTTTCTACATTGTGACAGACTATTTCTTTGAGGAGCAAGGAAGGGAAGAAAGTGGATGTCTATTTTTTTTTCCTTTTTTGAGATCATATCATTCCCTTTCCTCTCACCTTCTCCAAATATTAGTGTCTTCCTGGTGGTTAAGCAGCTTGAAGTTACGGGCACTTTTCAGTAGATTAGTTGAGTAAATATTTAAATAGAAACATTACTCTTCATTAAATTGTTGGATTATTTGTACATGTTTTGTACAACTAAATATAACTAAATGTATTTGATTGTAATAGAAAACTGAAGTCCAAAAGATTAGAGGTAATCTGGACTGAGGTGACAGGAATTACACCACAGACTTGTCACCATATATACTGGGCAACAATAAATGAAGTGACAGATGCTCTCTATTAACCCTCTCCTTCCCCACCAGGAAAAGGGAAAAGGAAAAGGAAGAGAGACTTACAGGTCAGAAAATTATAACAGATTTACTATAATACTAATAATAAGAGAAATAATGCAAAATATACAAAACCAATATTTTCTCTCCTGGACGATCTTCTAATTACTTTTGAAGGGGGCTGGCATCATGCCAGCTGCTGCAGGGCAGACACCATGAAGTCCTGGAGTGGACTCTGCAGTAGACAAGAGCTGAGTTCAGGAGTGCACTGACTACGAGTGGGATCAGGATCACAGGCAGGACAGCAGGCAGGGTTCTCTTCAAAAGCCAGCCGTGGATGAAGAAGAGACCTTTGTGATCCCTCAGCTTTAAACTGTGTTTGATGTATATGGCATGGAATACCTCATTGGTCAATTTGGATCACCTGTTCTGTCCATGCCTGCCTGCAAATAGGACCATTTTATGACCCTTCACTTGTCGAGCATAAGACGTCTACCAGTGACCTTGGCTGCTGTAGAAATAAGTAGTAAACACGGGCTTTTCCTGCATTTCATTCCTACCTTTAGTTCAGTAAACTGTAAAAAGCAGGTATTATCAGCTCTGGAGTGGACACTGTCTGAAAAATCTGCAGACAACTTCAGAAAAATGCAGCTACTTAGAATAAATTAGCTGAAATGAAAATTGACTAAAAGAGAATAGGTCTTGTTTTAACCAAAACCAGGACATATCTCAGCATTTTTATGGTTGAAAACTTTATCCAAAGTTTTTGTTTCTTTTTGTCAGTTTGTTCATTTTTTAAATGAGCATTATTCAAGGTAAGTCGGCGGTGAATTAGCACCACTTTTTATACTGCACGATGAGATGGCACGATCACCTGAACCTGACAGCCAAGACCTGCTGCTTCAAGTGTTCCTCTGCCTCCAGAGCATCAACTTGGGCAGAGGATCAACTCACAGGGCTGTCGACAAGTTCTTCTGTGGACACCAAAGAACTGCACTGGAAACTTCATCTTTCCCAGCTGCCTGCAAAGCATATCCCCAGAGCCTCCAGGGGAATATCTTCTCAGCTTGACCATTTTATACAGTTATAGGTAAATGAGGGGAAATTGGTCTAATATGTCGATTGCCGAAGAACTGAGCAACTCATTGCAGTATCGCAGATGGCTCTATTAATCCACCGTCACACAATTACAAAATTTCTATTTGAGGCGTTCCATAGGGAACACTTACAAATTTCCAGTTAAAGTTATGCAGGCGTGCACCAGCTTTGACAGTCTCAAAGCTTACATCAAACAAGGATGTGTGATAAGAGAAACTTGGGAGAGTAAACACTGTGAGAATGATAAATAGAATGACATCGCATGGGCCTCTATAAAATGTTATTCTTTAATTTTTAAAAGAGTTTAAATAAATATTTAATATTTATAATTATAAACTAAACCCAAAACCTGTTTAAAATAGCTTTTTAAAAAAGTCCACGCTGTTTCAACTTGATTAGAACAGATCATCAGAGCAATTACAAGTCTAGTTTGAACAGGTGGCACTTAAATAGAAACTATAATATCTTTTCATATAAAGACAAAGGATCTCATAATCTGATTTGAAGATCACAGAGAGATCTAACTCTATGATGATAAAATGAGTATTAAATTAAACAGGCTATTATTTCAGCTCATGTAATGAAAACTTTTATTTATTACAAAGCTGTTAAATGTAATTCCATTTAATTTGCCTCACTGGTAATCCTTTCCCACAAGACACTCTAAATAAAGGCAAGGAAACCAAATCACAGTTTTGTGCTAGCTTATAACTGAGAAATCCCTTTACACATGGAGATACAATGAACTTATGGATAAGAATGGTAGATTTTAAACACATTTGCAAAATAAAAGACACACAAAACTTTAAAAATGCAAACTGCAGCTCTTGAGATATCAGGCCTGCTTAAATTAAACTTCAGAAATGTTAGGGTCACTTTAAAAAAGAAAGGAAAACTCAGAACCTGCAGTCTGACTTGGCATTCTCCAAATCTGTTTTTCAACTGTTTTCATGCCTGATCAGTGTGAAGAAACAATCTCATTAAAATAGCTAGCCTTTTCCTAATGGCCAAATTAAAGACAGTGGAAGATGGAATCAATCTGAAATTTTATCATTTCATTGTTTTGTTACAAAACACCACATCAGGGATGGATGCATTGAAGAAATGCAAGGTGTAGCAAATCCACAGCTGTATCCACCCATGTATTTTGACAGCACTGGACATCTGTTCCTTTCTCAGGACAAAATAGAGTGAGGGAGGAAGTGAGTGACCGCAGTTCAGAAATCAGAGGAATGCATCTATCTACTGTTTACACTCCAAAGACAATACCTTAAAAGCAGGTTTAGTAAAAACTGAATTAAAAGTGGAACAAAGAGCGACACGACAGAAGTTGCATCACATCTCTACAGTAAAAGCAAACATTGGATTTGTACCTTAAGCAGAGATTTGTTTATATTGTTATTTGTGGAGAGAATGGAATTCTGCTCAGGGAAAACACTTTCTCATGGAAATTCCTGAAGATTTACAATTATGTGCATAACTAATTTAATTTTTACTCATACTGATTAATGGAGTCATAAAGGCCTTTCAACATGACAACATACGAAAGAGTGGTAGAAAATTATAGTCCAATTTATTTGCTTCTTTCTACATGAAGTTAAATGCAAATATGTTAATGTGGTGTTTCTTCATACAATAATTAAATGAAAATATTTACAATTTAGAGATTGAATCTTTAAGATTTTCTATATAAAATAAGAACAAAGCTTCACAAGGTTTTCCACAATTAATCATCCATCATAATTTACATTCTGTTAACTCCTCTAATAAAAATTCCCAGTACATAGGTTGGTAGTATGAATGAATAGAAAAAACAAAACAAAACAAAACAAAAACCAGATTTGTCTTAAGTTTCTGACATGGCCCCCAGAGAATACTTTGTTTTGAAAAGTATGTTTCACCTTCCCTAAATAATATACTCTGAGAATTCTTGGACCACTGTAGCTACTGTTGAAATACATGCTTGGAATTTATCTTAAATCCGTGTTTTTTCCACTGGAATATTTATTTGTGCCATGTACTATTATGAGTACTGGATAGCTCCTTGCTATAAAGTTTTGTACAGAGAATGGGAACGAAAGTTTGTTTATAGCCTGCAGAAGTTCAGCGAGTGTTTTTGAGAAGGAAAAATAACAGTCTTGGCACAAGAATATCATGGTGGTTTGCAGTAGGTACAATAAATCCAGCTAAGAGCCAAACGGTACATTCTGGAGTAGAGTCTTTCCAAATAGACCTAGCCTATGGGAATGGATACAGCGTTTTGTTAATGTTTGCCTCATCTTCTTCCTAAGATATTTAGGATTGATTTGTTTTGAAAATTATACACAAATGAAGACTCTACAATAAAAGTATAAGATCCACTTGCTTGCATGACTTGTTTTGGAGTTTGTCTCAGTTACTTCGCAAAAATGTATGTTAGAATGAATATTCAAGAGACAACAATATGTTCATCATTACAGAAAAATGTGAATAGGAAGCTTATTGACACTTTACAGAGGAAATATCAAGCCTTTATTTCCTGTTTTCTGTTTTGTTTAAATTTAAAAAATTATAGGTAGACACCATGACTATTTGCTGTCTTCTCCTGACCTTTCTTTTATTTCTCTATCTTTTATTTCTCTTTCTTTTATTTATCTACTTTTTTATCATTATTTTTATTATTCCCACTCGTTTTGATTTTGTAACTTAGGAGTGGTTTTTGTCAATGACAATCTTTCCTTAAGGCTAGTATTTTAGTGTTTAAAATAATTGTATTGGTAAGCCATGTAACACTGATTTTAGTATCTAAAGATATTATCACTTAAATATATGAGGAAGAGACAGCAGAAGGATGTTGCAGTGCAGGAATAAGATTCTAGTATCAGACCCAGGAGTTACTTCTGATCTTAAGCAAAACACTTCAACTTCTCTGTGTGTCTCTTGGGTTTACAGTAGAATGGAGATATTGAGAAGTTCGGGGGGGTTTTCATTGCTGTTTTGAGGGTTTTGTTTGGTTTTGGGGTTTAAATGCTTCTGATTTTTATTAACTTGTTCTGTTATACAATATATGTAAGTCCTTATACAGATTTGGATTTTAACTAACATAACATTAAACACATACCCTTTCCCCCTTTCCAGTTAAAAAATACTTCAGACATTGTAAAACAGCTTACATTGTACTATGAAAAGGTGGGAAAATAATTTTCATTACTTGAAATCACAGTACTTAACTACCGATAAAAAAAATAAATTAGTCTATAATACACAAACCAGTATTGCCAGGACATAGTTACCAATATTTATGGAACATTTCTTGGGATTTATTTTTTTAATGAAAACACATAAATTCTTCAGTTTTCGAAAGAAAGCACAGAAAGCATGTCTTTTTCATAAAATTACTTAAAAGAAATACAGATATCTTACATTCAGAATAGTGTTAATCAATACTCTCTGTGTGGAACTTCAACACATTTGTAAAGGTGGATTGCAGGACCAAGACATGAGTTATTGTAATATCTACACTAAAAACTATACAATGCAAAATTAATAAATTTCTAAAAAGTACTACTATGTTTTTCAGAATCAACAACAAGGAATATAGCAAATTCTTAGAGGTAATAATTCTGCTTTATCTAAATTAACATCTTTTAAAAATAGTGAGTGTCATTCTTATTTCATCCTAAAATTTCTTTATATATGTCTGGTAGAATAGTCAAAAAATATTTATCTATATTTCTTTAAAACACTACAGTATTACAGCCGTAGTACATAGTTACTTGAATAGAACTAAATTCCTTGCAGAAGTACTTTCCCTAAAATTAATGTTTATTCCATAAAAACCTTTAAGATTCTGAGATCTATGCTTCTTAAAAGCTTTCCTAACCATGGATTTATGCTTTGGAAGACATTTGTTGTACAGTAACTGCCTACAGTCACCTACATTCTCTGACCCTTGCTATCTTCTTGCCAATTCACACATACACAGATTTTGCAGAACCTCCAATGGCTTTTTGGCCTGTGCCTATGATACCTGACCCTGCAAACCTGCAGTCAATGAGATTTGTGACTAAGGATTTCTAAGATCCAAGCTTTATTTACTTCTATTCATAAAACAAAAATGCTTCCTCCTGTACCATGCAATTTAGACTATTTTAATCTTTAATAGCAGATAGTTAAGTAACTTCAAAGGTTGTTTTGAGGGCATAATGATGACAAGGTGGATGAGAAAACTAATTTAGTTTGTTAGCTTGGTGTCCACTATTTAGGCTGGTTCTGTTCTTTGATGTTCAAAACCAATTTTTTTTTTCTTTAGGAATTAATGACCAGTACATATGAACAAAACAACTTTTAAAACATGGACTGCACTTTTGGAGCAGAATAAAAAATCAGCATCCTGACGTTCCCTACTTCTTTTGTAGAGAAAACATTTTCCTCTGTACCTTAAACATGGAAAAGCTTATCCTATAAAAGTGAGACAAAAATGTTCTTTTACATGATAATTCAAATTTCTCTTTTTAAAGGCAAATGTTCTATGCCTGTCTTAGGAAGAAAATCAGAAACATGAAAGAACTCGTAAGTCATCTTCCCCATAGAACACAAATGGTTATTTCTTATGGAATACTCTTGACTGCTTTCCTTAATTTCTTTTTTTTTTTTTGACTTGCTTTAAAGTGATCAGACTGATGGAAGGACTTCATTGCAAAGCCTGTTCTACAATATCAGAAAGTGTTAAGAAAAGTTTCTTAATAATCAGGTTAAATTTTCTTGTTCTCTATGTCAACTTTCTATTTTCTCTCTGTTACTGTTACTGTTACTGTTACTGTCACTGTCACTGTCACTGTCACATTAAACAGCTCTTCCTTCTTGTGTTTACAGCATCTGTGTATATACAGACTATTATAACTAGTTCATATAATAATATACACTCTATACTGGTAGTATATTGAGGGTCCTCTTTGTTAGCACAGGAGAAACACTATATACTAGAAATTTCCATATAGAAAAGTTGCATTACAAGATAAACTGGGCAAATGATTTTGGACTTATGTTCACGCTCAGGTCTTTTCAGCGTTGGTCTGGCATGGCTGTATGCCAAGATAGCAAGGAAGAGAGTGTATTGATTGCACATTGCAGAATATTTTCCTTTCAGTAGAAAAAGTGCAAGAGAGCAAAGTTGGACACCCAGTGCTGAGAGCAAAGTTGGGCATTTTTAACGGGTCCAGTTTAAAGCGTACCAACACCTATGTTCTTATTTTTATCCAAGGCCAGAGTTGACTTTCATTAAACTTAGGCAAGGTTTTGATGCAAAAAAACCATCAGCTTTCTCTCCTATTTGATCATGACAGGCAGAAAGCAATGGAATAAACGTGTAAGGCCCAGAGAAGTCAGGCTCACGAGAAATACGAAGTCTGGTATTTCTTGCTACTGCTGAAATGGCTGTGCCTAGCCTGATAGAGCAATTAGTTAAACAGAGCAGGGAATGCATGTAAAGGAAACAGATCCAAAACAGATCCATGTAGTATAATTTAAATAGCTTTAAAGGCTTAAAAAAAACCTCCAAACAAACAAATACATATTACATTTGTAATTCATACTCCCTGATCAGAAACAGTTCAGGTTCAGCAATGGTAGAAATAAACACAAGTCTAATGTAAACAAGTGTGTTTTGAACAACATTCAACAACACAATCTACACCATTATTTAATATCTATTGGTGAACTGTATGATGCCTACATAAAGCTTATTTTTATAACAGTTTTAAGATCAGATTCAGTACTGTTTAAATGCAGCCTTGTGCCCAGGTTTCTTCAACAGACTTAGAGATCTGTCAGACTTAAACAATTCATTGAATTAGGCCTTTGTTTTTGAGGCATCTGAATGCAAGACTTCAAGGAATAGATGTCTTGGCATCGAGTGATTACAACTGAAAGGATGGAGCAGTGGAAGAACAACTATCTTGCTGTCTATAGTTCTGCAAAACATTCCACTCCAAGGACACCTTAGAAGAAAAAAAAGAAAACAGCCTTCTCTTGCATATAAATGTACCAGAACCAAAAAAATGCTTGAAAACTATGATGGGATTATTTTTTTTTTTAACAAGTGAGGACTCCAAAATTATAGTATTTGACATGCATTGTGGGTCCAAATCCTAGTGAACTCAGTGAGTAACAGAAAAAGTACATGAATTGCTAGGGGAGTTCAGAGAAAGAACAATCTGAACTGCAAAACGCATGAAAAATGTGATGGAATGGAGTGGAATGGAATCGAATCACAGAATCACAGAATCACAGAATCACAGAATGTTAGGGATTGGAAGGGACCTCAAAAGATCATCTAGTCCAATCCCCCTGCCAGAGCAGGAACACCTAGATGAGGCTACACAGGAAGGCACCCAGGCGGGTTTTGAATGTCTCCAGAGAAGGAGACTCCACCATCTCCTTGGGCAGCCTGTTCCAGTGTTCTGTCACCCCCACCGTGAAGAAGTTCCTTCTCAAATTTAAGTGGAACCTCCTGTGTTCCAGTTTGAACCCATTACCCCTTGTCCTATCACTGGTTGTCACCAAGAAGAGCCTGGCTCCATCCTCCTGACACTCACCCTTTATATATTTATAAACATTAATGAGGTCATCCTCAGTCTCCTCTTCTCCAAGCTAAAGAGACCCAGCTCCCTCAGCCTGTCCTCATAAGGGAGATGTTCCACTCCCTTAATGATCTTCGTTGCCCTATGCTGGACTGTCTCCAGCAGTTCCCTGTCCTTCTTGAACTGAGGGGCCCAGAACTGGACACAATATTCCAGATGTGGTCTCACCAGGGCAGAGTAGAGGGGAAGGAGAACCTCTCTCAATCTGCTAACCACCCTCCTTCTAATAAGCCCCAGGATGCCATTGGCCTTCTTGGCCACAGGTGCACAGTGCTGGCTCATGGTCATCCTGCTGTGCACCAGGACCCCCAGGTCCCTTTCTCCTACACTGCTCTCTAACACGTCATTCCCCAACCTATACTGGAACCTGGGGTTGTTCCTGCCCAGATGAAAGTCTCTGCACTTTCCCTTGCTATATTTCATTAATTTTTTCCCTGCCCAACTCTCCAGCCTATCCAGGTCTCACTGGATGGCAGCACAGCCCTCTGGCGTGTCAGCCACCCCTCTCAGCTCGGTGTCATCAGCAAAATTGCTGATAGTACACTCAGTTCCCTCATCCAAGTCATTGATGAATATATTGAACAACACTGGCCCCAGTACCGACCCTTGAGGCACTCCACTAGATACAGGCCTCCAACTAGACTCTGCCCCATTGACCACGACTCTCTGGCTTCTCTCCTTCAGCCAGTTCACAGTCCACCTCCCTACCCGATCATCCAGACCACACTTCCTCAGTTTAGCTGTGAGGATGCTGTGGGAGATTGTGTCAAATGCTTTACTGAAGTCAAGATGGACCACATCCACTGCTCTGCCATCATCTATCCACCTCATTATGGCCTCGTAGAAGTCTATGAGGTTGGTCAAACATGACTTCCCCTTGGTGAAGCCATGCTGACTGCCCCTGATGACCCTCTTATCCTTGATATGCCTTGAGATGGCACCAAGGATGAGTTGTTCCATCACTTTCCCAGGGATGGAGGTGAGGCTGACCAGTCTATAGTTAGCCAGGTCCTCCTTCTTGCCCTTTTTGAAGACTGGAGTGACATTTGCTTTCCTCCAGTCCTCAGGCACCTCTCCTGTTTCCCAAGACTTAGCAAAGATGATGGAGAGTGGTCCAGCAATGACTTCAGCCAGGTCCATCAGCACCCACAGGTGCATCCCCTCTGGATCCATGGATTTATGGATGTCCAGATTTCTTAATTGCTCCCTAACCCTCTTCTCATCAACTAAGGCAAACTCCTCCATTGTCCTGATTTCCTCTGGGGCCTCAGGGGTACGGGGCTCCTCAGGACAGCCGCTGGCAGTGTAAACAGAGACAAAGAAGGCATCCAGTAACTCTGCCTTCTCTGTATTCTCTGTCACCAGGGCACCCACCTCATTCATCAGGGGGCGTACATTGCCTCTGGTGTTAGTCCTATCTGCTATGCATTTGAAGAAGCTCTTTCTGTTGTCCTGGAATGGAATGGAATGGAATGGAATGGAATGGAATGGAACGGAACGGAACGGAACGGAACGGAACGGAACAGAACAGAACAGAACAGAACAGAATAGAATAGAATAGAATAGAATAGAATAGAATAGAATAGAATAGAATAGAATAGAATAGAATAGAATAGAATAGAATAGGCCTACAATGATTATCTAGTCCAACTGCCTCACAACTTCAGGGCTAACCAGAAGTTAAAGCATATTATGAAGGGCACTGTCCAAATGCCTCTTTTTAAGGCACTGACAGGCATGGGGCATCAACCACCTCTCTAGGAAGCCTGTTTCAGTGTTTGATCACCCTCTCAGTAAAGAAATGCTTCCTAATGTCAAGTCTGAACCTCCTGATGCAGCTTTGAACCATTCCCATGCATCCTATCACCAGATACCAGGGAGAAGAGATCGGTACCTCCCTCTCCACATCCGTTCCTCAGGACTCTGTAGAGAGCAATGAGGTTGCCTGTCTGTCTCCTCTCTAAACTAGACAAGCCCAGAATCCGTTGCCTGTCTGTCTCCTCTCTAAACTAGACAAGCCCAGAATCCATACATGATCCTCATAGAACATGCCTTCCAGCCCTTTCACCAGGTGTATTGCCCTCCTCTGGACACACTCAAAGACCTTCACATCCTTCTTAAGTTGTGGTACCTAGAATTGCACACAGCACTCAATGCGAGGCCACGCCAATGCTGAATAGATCAGGATAATCACCTCTTTTGACCAGCATGTTATGCTGTGTTTGGTGCACCCCAGGATGCGGCTTGTTCTTCTGGCTGCCAGGGCACACACTGCTGACTGGTATTGAGCTCATATTGAGCCTCCTGTCAGCCAGAACTCACAGATTCCTTCCTGCAAGGCTGCTCTTCAGCAACTCCTCTCCCCATTTATACTTGTGTCTGGTGTTCCTTCCTCCCAGATGCAGAATCTGGCATTTTTTCTTGTTAAATTTCATCCCATTGCTGATTGCCCAATGCTCCAATCTATCTAGATCTATTGGCAAGGCCTGTTGTCCCCCAAAAGGGTGAACAGCACCTCCCAATTAGGTATTTTCAGCAAACTGGCTAATGGTGCATTCAACTCCTGCATCTAGATCATTGATAAACCTGTTGAATAGAACTGGTCCTGGAATTGTACCCTGAATTCCTACTGGGGATGTGAGAAAGAATAAAAAATCAGTATCATTTAGCCATCTATAATACAAGCTGAACACTTATTAAGCAAAAAGAGATTTCTTAATGGAAGTTTAGACTGTTTTGCTACAAAGAAAGGACAAGGGAAACTCCAGGGGACCAGCTTCAGCATAAGGAGGCAGCAAGCCTGCTCTTTGTGGCAGTATCTTTCAGCTTCCACTTACTCGACTGACCCTCACCATAGGTGGGAAGAGCATAAGGGAGTCCATGGACAAAAGGGAATATACCAGATGTAATATAAGAGGACTTCAGAAAAGCATTTGATACAGCGCCTGAGGAAATCTGGCTTCAAAGAATAAGTTGGAGTCTTCTCTATATGAACCAATCTTCTCTGACTGAAAGTTGCCTGAAAGGTAAGGCAGAAGAATATAAGTGAAATACAAGTGACTGAACTGCCTGGCCTCTGAAAGTATCTAAAGTCTCTAAAGCTATTAAATTAGGAATTACAATTACAGGAAGAGAAATCATACCAATTAAAGAAGGAGAGGTAGAATATGTCGAACATTAAGGAAGGCCAAACAGAAATGTATTCTGAAGTGCATCTACTCTAAAAGCACCAATTAGAATTTATCATTGCATACTGAGATATGTTTTAGGCAGGGTATGATACCAAAAATTTCTGGCAACATCGTATCACAGGAAAGTGATACACAAACATTTTTTTCTGCATGTGAATGAGCAAGGCAAACAAACTGATTACTGGACCTCTCATCCAAATATGTATTGAGCACAGTCTGTAGAGACTGTGATGGTGATTATTTGAAAAAAGTACATGCAAAATAGTTATCCCCACTATATTCAAGAGTAGTGTATTGGTGGGCAGGGAAAGTGAAAAGTAAACATCAGATTAGGTACTAGCGGACAGCCACCACCTCACATGGTAAATTCTGTTTGATTAAGGTACAGAAAGTTGGACCAAAAGAGTTTGTTGCAAGAAAAGTATGAACATAGTATGCTCTGCTTCCTCAGAAACAGCAAATCAGAATACAGTACGTTTGGTCAGTCCTGTGAGATATGGCCTCAAAATAATGGAATACTTGCAGAATTTCACAAGATTCGGTAATGAGTCATTGTTAATCCTGGTATCTGCATACTGAAGGTGCTTTATTTTATTACTTTCCATTTGGGCTCACTCAACCTACAAAATTGTCCCAGATTAAAGTTGTGATTTTACACTGATTTAGCTAAACCCATGTAAAATTGACAGAAACCGTGTTTAAAGTGTTGTTTTGTATTTACTTCTTGAAAATGTTTACAAGCAAAAGTGAAACAAATTAACACAATTTAAACCAATTTGACCTATGAGAAAAACGATTTGTTTCTTGCAGTGCTTCTGTTGCCTAAACTAGTTTTGTCTGAGCTTTTTCAGCTGGACAATTTCAATGTGAATTTTAGAGTTGTTTTCCAGCAAACAGAACTGTGTATATATTGTAAGAAATAATTTCAGTAGTTAAAATTCTGCCCTGTTAAAATCAATGTTTGTCAAATACTACTCAAAAATTATTTTTTTAACAACGAATTCACTGGTTTCTGCTGGTCAGTTGTCAGCTGATACCATTCTCATTTTCTTTATTTAATCTACCAAACACATAGCTTATGCTAAGGTCAGACCAGCATTCTAAAGCACTTTCATATGAAATTGATATTCTTAGAAACTTACTTGTGTTTTGGAAGAAAGTAATTTGTTTCCACACACAAATCTAAACTACACATTTATCTTGTAATCATTTTGTTCATTTGGGCAAAATTCTTTCCTATAACTCTGGTTAACTGTTCCTTATGTGCCACTCCACACTGAAATGAAAGGTGCAATTTCATGTCACATCTAAGCTGATAGTATATTTTTTTCCCAGAGAGTTAAATTAGTGGAAAACTTACTCTACCAATAAGTGGGCTCACATGAGTGCCAATGCACAGAAGAGAGGACAGCAACACAGGCTGGTAGAGAAACATGTCTCTTGGAGGTCACAAACCATTTTACTGTTCGAGCTGTAATATCAAGACATTGGTATTCTGTAATATTTCTTTTGAGTGTAGGTCCAAAATCAGGTTTCACTGCTATGTCTAGGTTGAAGAAAATCAGTGCAAACACTGACTGTCATATTTGACTTCATGAGGTTGCTACTCCCAGACCATAAATCTGCAGTGCACACTGAGTAAATCCTTGTTGTTTTTCTTTAAATGATAAAGCAGCTTTATAACAATCTTTGCTTTTAACACTGCACCTTCATCAGATTTTATTTTAATTACTTCATTAAAATGTTTCAAGTCCATCTGAGAATCTCATCTATTTAACCTTAAAACTTCTTTTAGAGAAAACAGATTCATTTCCCTTCTGATTTCCTGCCATGAGATAGAATTATGTAAATGGGATGAAAAAATAATTGATTGCAAAGCTGCAAACTGGTGGGAATTTGTAAAGAACACAGGCTGGGAATATTTGAGGGATATGAAATAATACTGACTGCAGGGATAAACAGAGACAAGGAAGAGGGTCCAGTTTCCTTTAGTAGGTTAGTCACCAGTGCACTTATACAACTTCCATGTTTGGGAAGGAGGGGCAAACTTCAGGGAACTTTAATCAGGAATACAAAAATAGATAAATTTCTGCTTAATTAAAAAAAAGTTTAATTATCCAGATTTATTTACCTTTTAAAAAACAACTTCTAATCATTAACTGCAGTAAATACTGAAGTTATTTAAAATGTCTTCGAATACAGTTGATTTAGGTAATTTAATAAAATGACAAACAAATAAAAAGTAGACCTAATGTGTTAGAAAAATTCTGCTTCTGAAAGATGGTTCATGACTATGTTTTTACAAAGCATTCAGGATCAACTATTACTAAATATATAAAGGAGTCAGAAATCAGTGAACAGTTTGAGACAGTAGCTGTTACCAAGCCAGTCTGAAATGAATATTCTGAAATTTGAAACTCTCATCTAAAAGTTGTGGATGCCCCACTCCTGGAAAGGTTCAAGGACAGGTTGGAGGGGGCTTTGAGCAACCCTTCCCTTCCCAAGGCAGGGGGCTTGGAACTAGATGATCTTTAAGGACCCTTCTAATCCAAATCATTCTATGATTCTATGAAAACTTGATTTTGATTGTAAAACCTATTTACATTTTAGATGGCAGAACTGTAACTATGCTAGCAAAGAGTTTTAGTCAGAAGAACAATAATTTCTTCCTTGTTTGCAAATAAATGGTATCATAGAAATTTGATGTGCCAGATACATGTTGAAATATGTGAGGTTATTTGAGGGCTTGCAAAAATGTACAGGGAATTAAGATAAATAAATTTTTTCTGATTTATTTTCTATCCTATAAATAGAAGTGAAGTTTAAACTACTAAATCATGATGCCTTATTTGGTTAATCCATGTCTATATATCTAATGCACATATAAATTGTGTATGTATGTGATATGAATATAGAATTGTTCCCTCCTCTGATCTACATTTTTCTTCTTTTCATTCCCATTCACTCCAAAACTGATAATGACAAACATTTGCTCACTTAAGGATTTTTTTTTTTCTTTGGAGAAAAGGGAAGGGAAGGTGCAGGAAGGGAAGGTGCGGGAAGGGAAGGGAAGGTGTGGGAAGGGAAGGTGCAGGAAGGGAAGGCAAGGGAAGGCAAGGGAAGGGAAGGGAAGGGAAGGTGCGGGAAGGGAAGGGAAGGTGCGGGAAGAGAAGGGAAGGGAAGGGAAGGTGCGGGAAAGGAAGAGAAGGGAAGGGAAGGGAAGGTGCAGGAAGGGAAGGTGCGGGAAGGGAAGGTGCGGGAAGGGAAGGGAAGGGAAGGGAAGGGAAGGTGCAGGAAGGGAAGGGAAGGTGCGGGAAGGGAAGGTGCGGGAAGGGAAGGGAAGGTGCGGGAAGGGACTGTGCGGGAAGGGAAGGGAAGGGAAGGGAAGGGAAGGGAAGGGAAGGGAAGGTGCGGGAAGGGAAGGGAAGGTGCGGGAAGGGAAGGGAAGGGAAGGGAAGGTGCGGGAAGGGAAGGTGCGGGAAGGGAAGGGAAGGTGCGGGAAGGGAAGGGAAGGGAAGGTGCGGGAAGGTGCGGGAAGGGAAGGGAAGGGAAGGGAAGGGAAGGGGAGGGAAGGGGAGGGGAGGGAAGGGGAGGGAAGGGGAGGGAAGGGGAGGGAAGGGGAGGGAAGGGGAGGGAAGGGGAGGTGCGGGAAGGGGAGGGAAGGGAAGGGAAGGGAAGGGGAGGGAAGGGAAGGGAAGGGAAGGGAAGGGAAGGGAAGGGAAGGGAAGGGAAGGGAAGGGAAGGGAAGGGAAGGGAAGGGAAGGGAAGGGAAGGGAAGGGAAGGTGCGGGAAGGGAAGGGAAGGGAAGGGAAGGTGCGGGAAGGGAAGGGAAGGTGCGGGAAGGGAAGGTGCGGGAAGGGAAGGTGCGGGAAGGGAAGGTGCGGGAAGGTGCGGGAAGGGAAGGTGCGGGAAGGGAAGGTGCGGGAAGGGAAGGGAAGGTGCGGGAAGGGAAGGTGCGGGAAGGGAAGGGAAGGTGCGGGAAGGGAAGGGAAGGGAAGGGAAGGGAAGGGAAGGGAAGGGAAGGGAAGGTGCAGGAAGGGAAGGGAAGGTGCGGGAAGGGAAGGGAAGGTGCGGGAAGGGAAGGTGCGGGAAGGGAAGGTGCGGGAAGGGAAGGGAAGGTGCGGGAAGGTGCGGGAAGGTGCGGGAAGGGAAGGGAAGGGAAGGGAAGGGAAGGGAAGGGAAGGGAAGGGAAGGGAAGGTGTGGGAAGGGAAGGTGCGGGAAGGGAAGAGAAGGGAAGGGAAGGTGCGGGAAGGGAAGGGAAGGGAAGGGAAGGGAAGGGAAGGGAAGGGAAGGGAAGGGAAGGGAAGGGAAGGGAAGGGAAGGGAAGGGAAGGGAAGGGAAGGGAAGGGAAGGGAAGGGAAGGGAAGGGAAGGGAAGGGAAGGGAAGGGAAGGTGCGGGAAGGGAAGGTGCGGGAAGGGAAGGGAAGGGAAGGGAAGGGAAGGGAAGGTAAGGTGCGGGAAGGGAAGGTGCGGGAAGGGAAGGGAAGGTGCGGGAAGGGAAGGTGCGGGAAGGGAAGGGAAGGGAAGGGAAGGGAAGGTGTGGGAAGGGAAGGTGCGGGAAGGGAAGGGAAGGTGCGGGAAGGGAAGGGAAGGGAAGGGAAGGGAAGGGAAGGGAAGGGAAGGGAAGGGAAGGGAAGGTGCGGGAAGG